>NC_058522.1:354365028-354990028 GCF_904849725.1 Hordeum vulgare subsp. vulgare | reverse complement strand
CTCTTTCACTGGATCGATACCTTGGTTTTCAAACTGAGGGAAATACTTACCACCGCTGCACTACATCACCCTTTCCGCTTCGAGGGAACACCAATGCAAGGCTCCAAGGCCACGGGGGAAATCCTTTGCATATTTGCCTAGGAAGTCCCTTAAGGCGTAGCTGTAGCAGAAGGATTACTGGTGCCATCAACACACCTATTTCTGGCGCCGTTGGAAGGTCTTTTGTTGCAGTAGCAATATCCTTTTGCAAGATATTGGTAAGAGGACTAGAAATCTTAGAGAAGTCTTTAATGAACCTTCTATAGAAACCAGCATGACCAAGGAAACTTCTTATACCTTTGATATCTGTGGGGAATGGCATTTTATCGATTGCGTCCACCTTAGCCTTATCGACTTCAATACCTCTTTCAGAAATTTTATGTCCTAAGACGATGCCTTCATTAACCATAAAGTGGCACTTCTCCCAATTCAAGACAAGATTGGTCTCCTTACATCTCTGCAAGACTCGATCAAGGTTGCTGAGGCAATCATCAAAAGAAGACACGTCAACGGAGAAGTCATCCATGAAAACCTCAACAATCTTTTCACAAAAGTCAGAGAATATAGCCATCATACATCTTTGAAAGGTGGCACGTGTGTTACATAAGCCCACGGGCATACGTCTATAAGAAAAGGTACCGAAAGGTCAGGTGAAAGTGGTTTTCTCCTGATCATATTGTGCAACTGGTATTTGGGAGAAACCAGAATAACCATCTAGAAAGCAGAACTATGTGTGTTTAGACAGTCTTTCTAGCATTTGGTCGATAAAAGGCAAAGGGTAATGATCTTTCCTAGTGGCTTTATTCAACTTCCTAAAATCGATCACCATCCTATAGCCAGTAATAATCCTCTGTGGGATCAATTCATCCTTATCATTAGGGACAACAGTGATACCTCCCTTCTTAGGGACGCAATGCACCGGACTCACCCAATCACTATGGGCACCAGGATAGATAATACCTGCTTCCAGGAGCTTTAGTATTTCTTTTCTTACTACCTCTTTCATCTTAGGATTTTATCTCCGTTGATGATCAACAACTAGTTTGGAATCAGGATCAGTTTTAATCTTGTGCTGGCATAGAGTGGAACTAATGCCCTTAAGATCATCAAGAGTATATCCAATAGCAGCACGGTGCTTTCTCAGACTTTTTAGTAACTTCTTTTCTTCATGCTCTGAGAGGCTAGCACTAATAATAACAGTATATATGTCTTTTTCATAAAGATAAGCATACTTAAGAGTATCAGGCAACTGTTTAAGCTCGAACATAGGATCACCCTTTGGTGGGAGTGGTTCTCCAAGCAGTTCAACAGGCAAATTATTCTTAAGGATAGGATGTTGTTCAAAGATAACTCTATCTATCACATCCCTTTCATCCATAAGCATATCATTTTGATGCTCAAGCATGTATTGCTCTAAAGGATCAGTAGGAGGCACATCAATAGAAGCTAGGGCAATAATTTCATCCTTACTAGGCAACTCTTTTTCATGAGGTTGTCTACCAAATTTAGAGAAATTGAACTCATGTGACACACCTTCAAAGCCAACAGTGACAGTTTGCTTCTCACAGTCAATATGAGCATTGACAGTGTTGATGAAAGGTCTGCCAAATATGATGGGACAAAAGCTATCTTGTGTGGTAGCTGAAAAGGACGTGGATGTCGCCTAGAGGGGGGGGGGGTGAATAGGCGCTTTAAAATAGTTAAGGTTTAGGCTTGAACAAATACGGAATAAAACTAACGTTTAATAGGTCAAGCACAAAACCTACAAACAACTAGGCTCACCTATGTGCACCAACAACTTATGCTAAGCAAGATAAACAACTAAGTGATAGCAAGATATATTACAATAAACAATATGTCTATCACAAAGTAAAGTGCATAAGTAAAGGGTTCGGGTAAGAGATAACCGAGGCACGGGGAGACGATGATGTATCCCGAAGTTCACACCCTTGCGGATGCTAATCTCCGTTAGAGCGGTGTGGAGGCACAATGCTCCCCAAGATGCCACTAAGGCCACCGTAATCTCCTCACGCCCTCGCACAATGCAAGATGCCGTGATTCCACTAAGGGACCCTTGAGGGCGGTCACCGAACCCGTACAAATGGCAACCCTTGGGGGCGGTCACCGAACCCGTACACGTGGCAACCCTTGGGGGCGGTTACCGGTACCCGTACAAATTGCTCGGGGCAACCTCCACAACCTAATTGGAGACCCCGACGCTTCCCGGAGCTTCACACCACAATGATTGAGCTCCGAGACACCACCAAGCTTCTAGGACGCCAAAGCATCCACGAAGAACAATATCAAGGGTACTAAGTACCAAAGGTAGTAAGCTTCTCAACTTCTCACTTCCACGTATCACCGTGGAGAACTCAAACCGATGCAACTAATGCAATGGCAAGAACACACGAAGTGGTCAAGTCCCTCACACTCAAATACCTCCACAACAACAAAAGCTATGGAGAAATATGAGAGGAAGAACAAGGAGCTCACAAAGAACTCCAAGATCAAGATCCAAGGGGTTCCCCTCACATAAAGGAGAAAGTGATTGGTGGAGATGTGGATCTAGATCTCCTCTCTCTTTTCCCTCAAGAACAAGCAAGAATCATTGGAGGGATTGAGAGTAATCAAGCTCTAAGAATGTCAACAATGGAGGTAGAACAAGAGCTCAACGGATGGATAAGGCCAAGGGGGAAGAAGACCCCCTTTATATAGTGGGGGAAGGAACCAAAACGTTACCCCCACTTTCTGCCCGAGCTCCAGCGGTACTACCGCTGGCTGCAGCGGTACTACCGCTGGCACTCCAACGGTACTACCGCCAGCTAGCGGTACTACCGCTGGCTGCAGCGGTACTACCGCTGGCACTCCAGCGGTACTACCGCTGGCCCGAGCGGTACTACCGCTGGGCCCCTTTTAGTGCAAAGGCACTACCACCGCCAAGAAAGTCTTCGCAAAAAGGTCCGTCCACGAACAACCGCTAGGCAGGCGGTACTAAGCTCCTGGAGCGGTACTACCGCTGACCAGGGGCGGTACTACCGTGAGCCAGCGGTACTACCGCTAGGGCCAGCGGTACTACCGCCAACTCTAGCGGTACTACCGCTAGGTCCAGCGGTACTACCGCTCACCGCTGAAACAGCCATAACTTTCGCATACGAGCTCCGAATCGAGCAAACCCAAGCTTGTTGGATTTAGGACCATGCGGTTATGAATATGCCAAAGATATAGAGATGTGAGATCTCTATGAATGAAGAACCGGCAAAAACTCCAACATTGAAAACATCATAGTAGATGCATATGGACTCCGTTTTCGATGAACTCGAGCTTGTCACGAAGATGACCATAAGCTCTAAAACTCACAAAGAGAAACACCAACCAAGAACCAAGAAGTATGATGCAAGGATGCAACTGGTTTGAGCTCTCAACGAACGATACAATCAAGCTACTCACTTGAGAGCCCCCCTTGATAGAACAGCAATCTATCCTAACCAGAAAACCTATCAAGGGCAAACCTATACCTTGCACCTCGTCCTCTTGAGCTAGATGATGATGATCTTGGCTTCCTCAAGATGGACCACCTTTCTTGATTGTGTTGGCTTGATGAAGACTAGTTGATTGCTCCCCCATACTCACTCTGGGTGAGCCACTCTTCAGCATATCTTCACAAGTCCATTGCCACCACAATGGACGGCAAGCTTCAAGCATGCTATCTTCGTGCTGATCCACTTGAACTTGCACATCGCAATCTTGATGACAATCACAACTTGACGTCATACTCCATGGGTTGTATGAGATCTTCCCTTTGACGCAAGCCCATGGAAACACACCTAACCCCCACATAGAACTCTCACGAAGACCATGGGTTAGTACACAAACACGTAATGGACAATGCTTACCATACCATGGGATCACTTGATCCCTCTCGGTACATCTTGTACGCTTTGTGTGTTGATCATCTTGATTTACTCTTTGTCTGAGAGCTTGATCAACCATGATGATGATCACAACTTGACGTCATACTCCATGGGTTGTATGAGATCTTCCCTTTGACGCAAGCCCACGTAAACACACCTAACCCCCACATAGAACTCTCACGAAGACCATGGGTTAGTACACAAACACGTAATGGACAATGCTTACCATACCATGGGATCACTTGATCCCTCTCGGTACATCTTGTACGCTTTGTGTGTTGATCATCTTGATTTACTCTTTGTATGAGATCTTGATCAACCATGTGTCTCTATGACCATTCTTTGGATAATACCTTGAATACCATCTTGGTCATCATATAAACTCCTTGAACCCAACTGATGGACTTCAAGAAGTGCCTATGGACAAATCCATACCATGGGATCACTTGATCCCTCGCGGTACATCTTGTACGCTTTGTGTGTTGATCATCTTGATTTACTCTTTGTCTGAGATCTTGATCAACCATGTGTCTCTATGACCATTCTTTGGATAATACCTTGAATACCATCTTGGTCATCATATAAACTCCTTGAACCCAACTGATGGACTTCAAGAAGTGCTTATGGACAAATCCTATAAATGTAACTTAAGGCAACCATTAGTCCATAGGAATTGTCATCAAGTACCAAAACCACATATGGAGATATATGCTCCAACAGTAGCAAGAACGAGGAAATCAGCAGGATACTTCGTTTTCCACACAATACTTCAACATCTCCAACAATTCCCACGGGGCAGATAGTATCTCTATTGGCAAGCTGAATAGTGACATCAAAAGGTTCCATCTCGACAGGTGCAATCTCGTCTTTAATTTCATCATATAAGGATTGAGGTATTGCACTAACACTAGCACCCACGTCACATAAGCCATGATAACAATGATCTCCTATCTTAACAGAAACAACAGGCGTGCCAACAACACGCATGTGTTTGTCTCTAGCATGTGGTTTAGCAATTCTAGCAACATCTTCACAGAAGTGAATATCATGGCCATCAACATTGTCAGACAGGAGATCTTTGATAATAGCAATGCTAGGTTCTACTCTAATTTGCTCAGGGGGTGTAGGTGTTCTAATGTAGCCCCTACATATCACAGTTGGAACTTTAGAATGATCCTTTATCCAAGCAGGGAAAGGTGGTTTCTCAATGTAAGCACTGGGAACAATAGGATCATTATATGCAATGAATTTCTCTTCAACTGGATTGGGTTTAACTACATTGACTTCTAAGGGAGGATGATATTTAAACCACTTCTCTTTGGGGAGATTGATATGAGCAGCAAATGATTCACACAATGAAGCTACAATCTCAGAGTCAAGTCCATACTTAGCGCTAAAATCACAAAAAGTATTTGTATCAACAAAGGATTTAACGCAATCAAACTTGAGATTCATACCTAACCCCTTACCTTCATCAAACTCCCAATCTTCAGAGTTGCATTTAATTCTTTCCAATAAATTCCATTTGAAGTCAATATCTCTCTTCATAAAAGAACCGGTACAAGAAGTGTCAAGCATGGTGCGATCATCATGAGAAAGCCGAGCATAAAAGTTCTGAATGATAATTTCTCTCAAGAGCTCATGGTTAGGGCATGAATATAACATTGATTTAAGCCTCCCCCAAGCTTGAGCGATGCTTTCTCTGTCACGAGGCCAAAAATTATAAATATAATTCTCATCACGATGTACTAGATGCATAGGATAAAACTTTTGATGAAATTCCAATTTCAACCGGTTGTAGTTCCATGATCCAGTATCATCACATAGCCTATACCATGTCAATGCTTTATCCCTCAAAGATAAGGGAAATAACTTCTTCTTGACCTCATCCTCGGGCGAACCTGCAAGCTTAAATAAACCACAAACTTCATCTACATAGATTAGATGCAAGTCGGGATGTGATGTTCCATCTCCTGTAAAAGGATTAGCCAGCAGTTTCTCAAGCATACCCGAAGGAAAATCATAGAAAATATTTTGAGTAGCTGCAGTAGGTTGAGCATAAACTCCTTGTGCTTCCGTTTGAGGTGAAGATACCCCGAACAAGCTCCTCAAAGGATTAGTTTCTATAGTGACAAGTGACAATAAATTTCAGCACACTATATAAATGTTTCCTTGCCAAATTCCACTTACCAAAGACGCTTCACTCCCCGGCAACGGCGCCAGAAAAGAGTCTTGATGACCCACAAGTATAGGGGATCTATCGTAGTCCTTTCGATAAGTAAGAGTGTCGAACCCAACGAGGAGTAGAAGGATCTGACAAGTGGTTTTCAGCAAGGTATTCTCTGCAAGCACTGAAATTATCGGTAACAGATAGTTGTGTGGTAAGATGATTCGCAACAAGTAGCAAGTAACTAAAGTAACAATGGTGCAGCAAAGTGGCCCATTCCCTTTTGTAGCAAGCGACAAGCCTGGACAAACTCTTATAGGAGGTAAAGCGCTCCCGAGGACACATGGGAATTTCTGTCAAGCTAGTTTTCATCATGTTCATATGATTCGCGTTCGCTACTTTGATAGTTTGATATGTGGGTGGACCGGCGCTTGGGTACTGCCCTTACTTGGACAAGTATCCCACTTATGATTAACCCCTCTCGCAAGCATCCACAACTACGAAAGAAGAATTAAGACAAAGTCTAACCATAGCATTAAACTAGTGGATCCAAATCAGCCCCTTACGAAGCAATGCATAAACTAGGGTTTAAGCTTCTATCACTCTAGCAACCCATCATCTACTTACTACTTCCCAATGCCTTTCTCTAGGCCCAAATAATGGTGAAGTGTTATGTAGTCGACGTTCACATAACACCACTAGAGGTGAGAAAACATACAACACATCAAAATATCGAACGAATACCAAATTCACATGACTACTTATAGCATGACTTATTCCATGTCCTGAGGAACAAAAGTAACTACTCACAAAGCATAATAATATTCATGACCAGAGAGGTATTGAATAGCATCAAGGATCTGAACATATAATCTTCCACCAAGTAATCCAAATAGCATCAACTACAAAGAGTAATTAACACTACTAGCAACCTTACAAGTACCAATCGGAGTCGCGAGACGGAGATCGGTTACAAGAGATGAACTAGGGTTTGGAGATGAGATGGTGCTGATGAAGATGTTGTTGGTGATGAGTCCCCTCCGATGAGAGGAGTGTTGGTGATGACGATGGCGACGATTTCCTCCTCTAGGAGGGAAGTTTCCCTGGCAGGACGACCCTCCGGAGCTCTAGATTGGTTCTGCTCAAGTTCCGCCTCGTGGCGGCGGCGATTCCTCCCTAAATCCTCCTCTTGATTTTTCTGGAACGAAACCCTCCTTATAGCAAAAGAGGGGGCCAGAGGGCTAGCAGGGAGCCCACAAGCCCCCTAGGCGCGACCAGGGGGGAGGCCGCGCCTAGCAGGCTTGTGGCCTCGTGCTGGCTCCCCTCTGGTACTTCTTCGGCCCAGTATTTTTTATAATTTCCAAAATAAATCCTCGTTGATTTTCACGGCTTTTGGAGTTGCGCAGAATAGGTATCTCAAACTTGCTCCTTTTTCAGGCCAGAATTCCAGCTGCCGGCATTCTCCCTCTTCATGTAAACCTTGCAAAATAAGAGAGAAATGCATAAGTATTGTACCGTGAAGTGTAATAACAGCCCATAAAGCGATAAATATCAACATGAAAGCATGATGCAAAATGGACGTATCATGGACTAAAGGCCCTTAACAAATCGGGAGAAACGCCTTCTCAAACCGGGACTAAAGGTCCCTGGCCAAAACCAAACCGGGACTAAAGGGCCAAACATAAGAACCGTTTTCTAGCAGTGAAGGCCTGCCAGCCAAGCAACCTTGCGCAGCCAGTTACCCGACAATGGGAGCCCGCCAGAAGCAACCGCAGCCGCCAGAGATCTAGATCGGGACCCCGGCCGCCACTACGACATGTAGCCACCGCGCCATGCGGTGCCGCCTCACTACCGCCACACAACCACCGCGAGCACACCACCAGGAGCCACAGACGCCGTGCTGCCGGGCCCCACGCTCGCCCGACACCACCGCCTAGGCCGACTGCCACACGCCTATTAGACGAGAAAGAGCCCCGCCATTAGACACCACGAGGATCTTTTCCCTAACAGCTTTGGCCGATGGTGGAGAAGGGGGCCACGTGACACGGGATTTTGCGCCGCCGCTCGAGTCACCTGCGGGGAGCAGGGCGTGGGGGATTTCCGACTCGTAATCATCCTTTAAGTACTCTTGTCCTCTGATAGGAGCATGTGGATCCATACGTTTTGTTTCTCGAACTATACTCAACATGATTGTTTTTTTTCCTTGAGTGGTACTAAACATGGTTTCCCATCCAAGACACACATCGATGTAGCATTTCGCTGGTTTTCTAGGTCATTTGACTTTTTTCTTTTTTCTTCATTTTCTTTGGTTTTCTTTGTTTCTTCCCGTTTTTCTTAGTTATTTTCGGTTTTATTTGTTTCTATTTCACGAAAACTGTTTTCCTCTCTTTTGCATGGTTTTTCTCTTTGGTTTTTCGTTCCTTTACTAGTTTGTATTAGTTTTCATTTTTATTTTCTTTTCTTTGTTTCTTTCTCGTTTTTCTTTGTTTTCTTTGGTTTTCTTTGTCAATTTCCACTGCATCCACTAATTTCTCTTTATTCTTCTATTTGTTTTCATATTTCATTTTTGGTCTTCATTGTCTTTTATTCTTTCATCGTTATACTTTGGTTTTCTTTTTTTGTTTTTTATTTCTTTCATGGTTTTCATGGTTTTTTATTCTTTCCCATTGTCTTTCTTTTTTTACTTCTTTGGTTTTCTATTTCATTCTTGGTTTTCAACGAATTATTTTTCTTTGTTTCTTTACTGGTTTTCATAGTTCCCATTTTTTCCCACTTGTTTCTTTAGTTTCTTCTTTGTTTTTCCTTTGTTTTTTGTTTCTTTTGGCTTTTCATTTTACATTTCTTGCATATGTCAAGAATATTTTTTAATACATGTTTAATATTTCTCAAGTACAATTTTTAGAATGCTAGATAATATATTTTTAATACATTTTGTAGTAGATGGTCAAAACATTTTCTATACATGTTTTTAACATTTTTCAAAATGCTAGATAATATTTTTCGGTACAAGATTAATAATTTTCAAATACATTGTCAACTTTTTTTACACACTTATACCTTTTCAAATGCTTGATTAATATTTTTTAAATAATGATTACACTTTTAAATATACGTTTGAAACTTTTTCTATAAACATTTAACTTTTACAAAAGCTTGATTAACATTTTTTGAATACTTTCTCAACACATTTTCAGATGTTTGATCATCATTTTCTAAATATGTGATCACTTTCTTCACACATATTTTATATTTTTGGATGCATGAGAAACATCTTCTTTCGAAACGCTCAACATTTTTCAAGTACTTGATTAATTTTTATAAATACATGGTTAGCAATTTTAAAATTTTCAAATGCCAGATTTAGAAAATTGAATAAAACATTACTTTTTAAATACTTGGTTAATTTTTTTTTATAAATATTTTAGCATTTTCGAAATGTTTGATTAACAATTTTCAAATACAAGTTTTAATTTTTTAACTACATGGTCAACATTATTTTATACACATTTAATATGTTCAATGGTTTGATTACCATTTTTTAAATATTTGTTTATCATTCTTTTGAATGTTTGATTAATAGTTTCACACACAATGTATTTCTTTGGTATACATTTTTCATAAGTATAGATGAGAAACAATTGTATTTATAAACATTCACTATTTTTCAAATGCTTGGTTAATATGTTTGTCAAAAAAATTATTTATAAGTAAATGAAAGGAAAAAATAAATAAATATCATGAAACATAAAACGTGAAGCTTGAAAATAGAAACAAAAAAATGAGGTTATCACCTCACACGCTGCTGGAGCAGACCATTTTCTCTGGGTTTTCTTTTCTTTTTCATTTTACTCTTGTTTTGCTTCGTTTCTCCTTGGATTTTCTTTGTTCCATCGTTGTACAATATGCTTCGTTTGCTTGGATTTGCCGTCGCCTCACCGAAGAAAACGTTTCTTTGATTCTTTCTTAGTTTTCTTTGGTTATTTGCTTTTATTATATTTATTACTTGTGTTTTTTCTGTTTCTCTCTTCTGAACTCTTATGCACACATGAAATAGTTTTCTGATAAACTTTTGACATTTTTGAAGTACATGATTTGTTTTTAGTACATGTTTTTGAACACTTTTTGAATAAATTTTAACATTTTTGAAATACATGTTGAATATTTGTAGTGTAAATAGAAATTAACTTAAACAACACAAACATATTTTATACATTGTATAAACGTTTTATACATGTATATTGTTTTTGAAAACACGTTACTATTTCTTTTACAATTTGCTTAGATTTGTTTATGCGAAATAAAAAAATTAGTCGACATGAATTTTTTAGACATTATATATAATAATTTAAAATAACACAAACCTTTTCAGAAAATGTGAAATACGTTTTTAAATGGTATGAAACAAATATTTGAACACTAAGATGATATTTTTGTTGGATTATATACGCATGTTTTAAAATATTTGCATACATTTGTTTTTGTAATGCGAGCACATTTGTTTACAAAGCTATTGGCATTTTTGGAAGTGCGGTCGCAATCTTTTTACTAATGTATGTTATCAGTCTTTGAAATTAGTGGTTTTAAATTTATTAAATAAATTTAAATTTTCTTAATATGTGTAGGACGTTAAAAGGGAACAAATAAATTTAGTTTTTTTAGGGGAAAATAAATTTAGTTAGGTCAGCATGACGTTGGAGTCCTATTTGACTGGCCCACCAGCGGCGCGGTGTAGGCGAGAGATGCTTCTAATTGCAATAGATTTATTAAATAAATTTAAATTTTCTTAAAATGTGCAGGACGTTGAAAGGGAACAAAGAAATTTAGTGAGGTCTGCATGATGTTGGAGTCATATTTAACTGGCCCACCAGCGGCGCGCAGTAGGCGAGACATGCCGCTGATTGCAAGAAAGTTGTACTTACCATCAAGGGCACAATAGGATTTTTCTAGCATCGTAGAGGAGATCAACGCTATGACTACCCAACTATCCGGGTATTCCTTCATCTTTGAAGGGTGTGGGACAAACTTAGAGGCACATAGCCTTGCTAAGCACATTTTAGAACACCTTTGGACGCCATGTGTGGCTCCTTAATGATTCTGACTTAAATTACATTTCCATGTTTTTAGACATTGATTAATACATGAAGTGCGTTTAGACTAAAAAAACACAAGACATAGCCTCACATGTTTTCCTATGCAACGAGCAAGATTTTCAAATGTCCGAACAATTTTCAAACTCCAAAAATCATTTTACTCCAACATTTTCTGAAATTCTAAAATATTTTAAATATGAACATTTTTTGAAACCATGACCATTGTACAGAACTTTTTGTGTAATTATCTTTTTTCAAATAACATTTTTATGAAATCTGGAACATATTTGTGAAAGTGTTATTACTATTGAATTTGTGACCAAATTTTAAAAAGTGAACATTTAAAAAACAAAAGATAATTTTGAACCATGAAAATTATTTGGAGTTATGATTTTTTTAAATATAAACTTTTTTGAAAAAGTGAAGATTTTTGGACATGACTAACTTTTGAAATCGATAACATTTTTTCAAAACATGAATAATATTTTAAACCATGAACTTTTGAAAACCCAATATTTTTTAGAAAAAGCAAACATCTTTAAAAAAATATAAACATCTCTTGTTAAATGCGAAGTCTTTTTGAAAACCAAATTGTTTTTGAACTTGTGAGTATCTTTTTCATAAAACTTGAACAATTATACAAATTTGCAAACAATTTTCAAATAAAAGAGCAAGAGAAAGAAAATAAGAAAATAAAATGAAAAGACAAATGAAAACAAAAAGTAAAATAAAAGAAAAGTGAAGAAAACACACACACAAAAAGAAACCGATAAAAACCATTAGATAAAAATAGAAAAACAAAATAAGCCAGATCCGAACATTCTAGAAGATTCCTACAACTTGCAAAGACTCGAGGAGGAACTGTTCTCAAAACCGGTAATCAGTATGCTACCTTGTTGGGCCAGCGCAATCGTTCCCTAATGTCTTTGATATGTGTGGTTTCTTGATAGTTAGGCATATAGAGCACCGAATTGGAATCGCGTGTAAAGTGCCTAGTTCTAAGCGTAGATACAAATGCGGCACTTGGCGGATAATATCGGTTATGGTATGGCCTACTCCACGACGAAGGCCTAAGGCCGCTAGGCGCACCACGAAGGTGGCCTATGCGTTCAAGGCCCAAAACACAACAAAAGGTAAATAGAAGAAAGATAAATAGAGCAACATGATGAGTTGGGTGTTAGGCATGAGACAGAACAACACTTTCCCTCTCCTTAATCAAATAGATGTATCTAAAATCTGTCTTGTACCTACCTTCCTTGCTCTCGAATTCTAATCCTACAAACGAGAGGTATGAGGACTCGTTTCGATCCATATTGTCTCGTGCTTGATCCACCAGTTTGATTGCCGTGAGCAGCGAATTTGTTATGCTGCTGTAAATCCCATCTCTTGGCAGGAACACCTAATCTAATTGGGAGAACTAGCGCCAAAGACACGAGGCCCTACCGTTGTGGATCAGTAGATCTTGGCGGCGGTGGACACAATTGAGCAGCAAAATTTTCCGCCAACGCCAATCTCGACGCAATCGGGGAACAACTCAAAGAGCCCCCTGCATGGATGTAGCCTATTTATTTCATGGCAAAGACGCTCACCGGGTTGGCATCGCTTGTGCAGATTCACGTGAAGGATGCAGTGGAAGGCTCCCTGCGCTGAGTCGCCCATATCGCATTCCCAAAGTATAGGCACCACCAGCGCGACTGCTCTAACATTTGAAGTGTGTGCGGACATTGCACATCGGACCAGTGCGCCCATCTAGCACCACCACCCTTGGGGGCTAGCTATGCAGGACCCTAGATCCTATAATATGTCTCCACCAAACGATATGCCCTCCCTTGCAACTCACTTGTTCGGTCATGAGCCGCTGTGTGAGGAGCATCGCTCTACACACCATTTGGACTGCCTGCAAGTGGGCAACACACAAAAGATGGATTCCCCTAAGTTTGATGGGGAGGACTCACAAGTGTTGCTTAATAATGTGAATTGTATTTTCAAATATATGGGGTGTCATAGACAATGAAAGTTTAATTTGCATCGTTGAATTGTGTGGGTAATGCGACACTCTGGCTCAAAATGACTGAGAGGTGTCGCTGGTATTTGTTAACTGGAATGAGTTGTGTGTGGTTGTTCAAAAGAAATGGGGTAGAAATAAACACAATTTTTACATGTGTTAGCTATTGTTATTGAGTCACTCAAGGTCAGTAGAGGAGCATCCTCTAAATTTTAACACACGCCAAACCGATTTCTCCTGACTGATCCTAACACTAGTGAAGTGCTCTTTGTGGAGCATTATACTGTCGGGCGGCGCCCCCAAATTTATTTTGTTGTTGTTTCACATCAACGTGGTGATGTAGATATTGCGAATTGTTTGGAATAATTACATGAAACTATGAAAGGGAACTAGAGAATGACAAACATGCTGGAGCCAAGTCAAGTCATTGATATTTTGGCAAACACTTTGTATCTTCACACAAGAACAAGATAGTGGCGGTTTTTGAAAACAACGCAGAATGTCTAAGAAGTTCGAGGCCCCGCATATGTGTCACAAGGCAAACTTCTTGTGTATCACATGTGGCGATGCATGGGCGATGGGCCACAAGTGTCTAGATAAAGTTCCAATTTATGTTATGGAAGAGCTCGTGGAAGTCCTGTAGTTAGAGCATCATATTGACCCAAAACATCTTACTGATTCTAGTTTAGATGAGGAGGTTATGGCTATGACCTCGGTCATGCAACCATCTGCTCACGTGAAGCACCATTAGGTTGGCATGGTTTGATTGGTAAGAGAAGTATTGTTATCCTAGTGGGTTTAGGTGTAAATTGTTCAATTGTCAATCAATAATTGGTCACAAAGTTGCAATTGAAGCGACCAAAAATATCACCTGCTCAATATGTGATTGCTGGCGGGGCAACTATGACTAGTCCTTAGAAGGTGCGAAAAATGTTCTCGGAACACAAGGGCACAATGTATTGTCATGATATTAGCGCTCCCACTTAGCTGCTATGATCTAATATTAAGTGTTGATTGTTTACAAGACCACAGTCCAATATGGGTGCATTGGCGCATGTGGGTCATGCCATTCACACTTGAGTGGCATCACATTATAATGACAAGCATTTACGACAAAGTTGTGTTGTGCTGCTCCATTTCAGTGTGCAAATTACGAGGCACATTTCGAAGTGGAAACATTCGACATGGGGTTCGTAATTCTGTTGTATGATTCTCAGATTCTAGTTCACATAAACTGCTCAATATGCACAACGACTTAGTTTGAGTAGAGAGATTTCATAAACTTATAGCTCTAGTGCATCAAAAGTTGCATGTCACAGCCTAATACTCACACCAATATTGATTGAAAGGCATCTCCATAGACTAATGAGTGTCGGGAAACAAAGTAGAAAACAAAAAAATTGCCCTACAATCAACGAGGAATACTGTGAAGATACGATAATGGTTGGGATCATGATTGTTACCTTCACTCAGTTGTAGCAGAAGAACAACATGACAATGTAGATGAAACTTGGAGTCCCTCTAACCATAGATGAATGATCCCGCGATGTCACACCCAAGATGCGACCCTATCCTCAATTTGGCACGAGGGCCTCGTCAGGGATAGAAGCGCATCTCGTCGTGTCGCAAGAATGGGTATCGTTACAAGTACATGTACTCAAAAGAAGAGGTATATATATAGAATTGGCTTACACTCGCCACGAGCTACATCAGAGTCACATCAGGACAATACATCAACATCATGAATAAGAGCAGGGTCCGACTACGGACGAAAACAAACGAGAAAAGAAGAACGACGCCCATCCTTGCTATCCCAGGGTGCCGGCCTGGAACCCATCCTAGATCGATGATGAAGAAGAAGAAGAAGCAACTCCAAATGAACAATCAACGCGCTCGCGTCAACTAATCTTTACCTGTACCTGCAACTGGTGTTGTAGTAATCTATGAGCCACAGGGGACTCAACAATCTCGTTTCCAAAGGTATCAAGACTAGCAGAGCTTAATGGGTGAGGTAAGGTTAAGTGGTGAGGTTGCAGCAGTAGCTAAGCGTATATGAGGTGGCTAAACTTACGAGTACAAGAAATAAGAGGGGGGAAGAACTACGCATAACGAACGTGAACTACTGATGATCAAATAAATGATCCTGAACACCTACCTACGTCAGACATAATCCCTCTGTGTCCTCGATCGGAGAAGGAACTCATGAAAGAGACATTCACGGTTACGCACACATTTGGCATATTTTAATTAAGTTAACTTCAAGTTATCTATAACCAGTGCTAAACAAAGTTTCCACGTTGCCACATAACCGCGGGCACGGCTTTCCGAAAAGATTTAACCCTGCAGGGGTGCTCCAACTAGTCCATCACAAATTACCACAAGCCGCATAGAAATCCTCAATCACGAAGCTCGCAATCTCGTCGGATTCCCTAGTGGAAAACCTCAACTCTGAGATTACCCAACATCACCGGAATCCCGATGCACAAGATATTCCGTCAAAGGTAAAACTAATCCAGCAAGGCCGCCCAACGTGTCGACGATCCCGATAGGAGCCGCATATCTCGTTCTCAGGACACGACAGATGGGTCACACTAGGAGAAACCAAACCTCGGGTTGCCCCGTGGTGGCCCCGTAGTCTGCCAATTTGGACCAACACTCATGAGGAGCACTGGCCCGGGGGTTGATTAAATTTCCTCGGGTTAATTACTCCCTATGCAGTTCATTAGTTATTAGGAAAATGTAGTACCAAATTTGGGCCTTGCTAGACCAGCTTTAATCTAAAACGAATTATCAAGGGGGTCCCATAACAACCCCGATCGTTTTAGGAGCGCTCAATTATGGAACATAACACCGGTAGCCGAAACTAAGGAGCAAAGGTGGAAAAAAACACCAGGCTAGAAAGGCCGAGCATTCCACCTTTTACCAAGTATATAGGTGCATTAAATTAAATGGCAATTGATATGGTGATATGACAAGGAACCCATGTTATCACATGGAAGCAACTACACCTGCAACTAGCAACGCTAAAACATGGATAAGCAAGCGGTAACATAGCCAATCAGTGGTTTGGTAGGTTGAACAATTGAAGGTTTCATGGCATTGTTGAGAGGCTGATATTTAACATGTGGTAGGCAACGAGACATAAACGGTAGAAAACGGTAAAACTAGCATGGCAATGATAGTAATGGTATCTGGGGAAATGGTCATCTTGCCTGAGATCCCGCTTGGAAGAAGAATGACTCTGTGAAGTCGGCGAACCAACGTAGTCGAACGGGTCCTCACATTCCGACACGCTTGCGGAACTCTATCGAGACGGAGCAAACCGGAAACAAACATCAACACAGATATTCACCACACGATGCACAATATGATGCACAACCTACTATGATGCATGATCGGGTTAAAATGCAAGGGATGGCATGGCAATTCACCTCACGCAAACACTACACATTAAGTGAAGCTCGATATGCAACTTGTTGCATTTCGACGAAACTCCACGATTAATTATTTAGTTCACTCCCGTTTATTTACACGGTGATATTAAATTGTTGTTAACATGGAAAGGGGTAAAGCAATGATCCTACATGTCATCCTAGTCGGTTAACGCGCGGAGCATAGAACAGAGCTACGTTACAAGAGACATGCAACACAAGATATCATGCCATGAATGCGTCATGCATGCGAGTTACAACATCACGACAAGAAGAGAAAGAAGCATGTGTTGCCATGGCGAGCGAGAGGGAACCATGGCGGCAAGGCGAAAACGAAGCCACGACAACATTCCTATCCTGATAACTCGTCGAGATATCGGTGCCAACGACTTGTGAGCATGTGCGGGAACGCTAAATAACGATGGGGTGATCCCACTAACGGGTTCCCATGTGTCGAGGGCATGACGAAAAGGAAGGCAACATGCAACGGGCAAACTTATAGCGCAAACATACGATACATCTCATACATCATATGCATTCGTTACACGACACGTTCCATCGGTATACCTTTGAAGCGTGCGAATCGGAGGGGTTCAGATCGTTCAGTATGCACATAGGTCGTCATGGAAGTAGTGGAAGTCGTGGTACTCCGGTCTCGTCGACGGTAGTCGTACTCTTGGCGTCGGTAGACGGGTCTTCGGCGTCGGTAGTCGAACACGTTTCCGAAGATGTCCGGGGGTCGTCGAGGTCGATGTGGTACTCGGCGAACTTGTCGATTCCACGACGGCGGGGATGGTCTAAGCAGCGACGGAAAGCGACAGCACAAGCAAGCAACACCAGCAAACATCAAGCTACGCAAACAAGCACCAACTCTCGGCAACATCAGGCATCGGCGACGCGCAACATAGCGGCAGGCAACACATGCAAAGGTGAGCGGAGGCCACGGCTACAAGCGGCAGCAACTAACATCTAGCAACCTAGCCTAGCAACTACACCTAGCAGCATCTAGCAAAGCAAGCAAGGCAGCAACAAGCACTAAGCTGCCTAGCCGCAGCAAGCAGCACCTAAGAAACTAGCAACAACAAGGCAAAGCGGCAGCAGGCAGGAGCTACTAGCAGCAGCTAGCAGCCTAACACTAAGCAGCAAGCAGCAGCCAACGCAACAGCAAGCATCGGCTAGCTAGCACAGCAACAGCAACAGGGCGGCAGCAGCGGCAGCGAGCAGGCAGCAGCCACGGCAACATCCAACAGCACGCAACAACACATCGACAGCAACACGGCACGGCAACACGCGGCAAGCAGGAGGAGGAGGCCGGACCTGGAGGTCTTGGAGTACACGGCGAGAAGCGCGGGCAGAGCACGGCGGGCGCGGGGTACCGGCGAGCAACTGCAGGGCAAGCCGGCGAGGGAGAACGGCGAGGCGGGCCGGCGGGGCGCGGCGTGGGGGAGACGCGCAGCTGAGGCCAGCGTGGGGCTGCTGGCGGCAGGGAGGGAGCGCTCCTTGCGGCAGGCGGCGGTAGGCCATGGCGGGGGCGAGGCCGAGGGCGAGGGGAGGCGGCTCGAAGGGGAACTGGAGGTGGCGACCGGCGGGAGCGAGGGCGGCGCGCGGGGATGCTGGAGGCAAGCACGGCGCCTAGGGGAGGCGAGCACAGCGGCCTAGGGGAGGCGAGGTCGAGGCTAGGGCTAGGGATCAGGGCCCTCGAGCGGATCGAGGAGGGAGAAGGGGGTCGGGACGAGGGGAGGCTGCACAGAGGAGAGGGGAGGAAGGCGCGAGGAGGGGAACAGGGGGATCGAGGCTGGCTCGCTAGGGTTGGGGCCAGCTAGGCCTTGGGCCTTGGCCGGCTGGCTCCTCTCCCTCTCTCTTGGTTTTTTTCTTAAAAAACAGAAAACTCACAAAGAAAAGGATTAAACAAAAAAAAACCTTTTGACTCCTTTAAAACAAACCCCAACTATAAAATAGATTGGGCATTTTTTGAAAGAAATAAAATGAAACCTTTTTTGAAGAATAAAAATAAACCCTTTTATAAATAAAATGACTCTCTAGTTTTAAAAATAAACAAAAGTAAAAAAATAAAGGAAACCCAAGGGGTTGCCCCCACATTTAATAAAAGGATTTTTAAAAGAATACAAACTTTTTAAAGGGGGGTTAAAACTGAAATCTGAACCCGACCACAAAACAAATAAGAGAGAAAAGAGAAGGGAGTTCCTATTGCACCAAAGACACCGAGAGCACTTGAAGCACACACACTCAAAACACCACACGCAACAGATGATGCAAGATGCCATGATGCAAACTACATGATGATGCAACAAATAAAACTAATCACACGATGGAAACGGAAATAAAGGGGAATCTTCTGGGGCATCGGCATCGGGCTGTCACACGCGAACCGCCCACGAACGATCTCTCTACCTGAAGACCAAAAGCACGACCTCTCTACTTGGTTGCAAGTGTACGTTCTCCATGATCAGGCAACACTTCATCGTCCAAAGCTAATTGTCGCAAGAGAATTAGTGAAAGGATATTAGAAACATATCGGGCTTGTAATTAAGAGGACTATATGAACTAGAACTAGCTCTAATTAGTCAACTAGGACCAATTAGAACTAGAACTAGAACTAGAACTAGAAGAACTAGAGGAGGCTCCAAAACTTGTGTCTCAATAAGGTGCAGATCCTTGAGTATATATAGGTTGGAAGTGAGAGAAGGGTGCGACACAAGGAGGGAAAGAGCTCCCTCGGTCGGCCAAGGGAGGATGAGTTGGACTCCTCCCCCACTCCAATTTGCACCCCACACAAGGAAGGGGGGACTCCACTTGGGCCCTTGTGGCCCAAGTTGCCTTGCAAACTTGTTCGCCTTTCAAGGCCCGTTAATATTTAATTGTCTATAAAAGCCTGCTAGTTATTTCCAGAACCTTTTATATATAATTTAACATCACCAGAAACATTTTCCACCTATATATTATTTATCGATATACCTGGCATTACCTGATACTCTCTTAAACCCTTCCGGTGACCCCGAAAGGCTTTCGGATCCTCTTGAAACTATTTCGAATATTAATGAAACAATATCACAAATATTTTATCATTAATCCTGTCTTACTAACACTCAATAAATCTTGATTACCTTAAGCTTGTGACCCTATAGTTTCGGTAACTCATAGACATTAATGAACCCCTTCGTTCAATGACCGGTAGTGGAACCGTGGACGTCCATATCGATCCATATGAGTACACGAGTGGTATTCAAGTGAACCTTTTTTCATCATGTGATATTACCTTTGCTTCGTTATACTTTATGAAATCGAGATGCATCGGTATACCCCCCGAGTCATCACATGCTCAGTATATTGTTATCCTCGTTATCACTTTTGTTCTTCTTTCTCGTTTTCGTGTTCCACCATTCCTATGACGTAGTCATCTGTGTATGGACAGATGATGATGGATTCCGTCACACCGGGAGCGACCTAAAAATAAATCTCCATCATCGGAGGAGAAAATCCCACTCTCAAGCTATCTAGACCCTTGTCAAACTTTTCGATGAACCTCTAAGTTATCGTTATGATCACCTAGTTACATATGGCATTTGGAAACCCCAAAGATCATCATACTGTAAGAAGTGACTACGATACTCCATTGATCTAGGGAACACAAAACACACGTTAACACTTGATTACACACGATATTATCTCAAAGCATAACAAACAAGTTTTGATTGATCCAATATGATTGTTCTTCTAACATCATACTCTCAATGTTCTTTCAAGATCATCATTACACTTAACAGTATCCTAAGATCCAGAAAACGTGATTGCCAACAACACTTGAGCCAGTCTTAGAGGCAATACCTGGAACCTTATTTTACCGTTTATCATTACACACGTGCATATGCGTTTTCCACTAAATCATGTATTTCAGGATCATAGCAGTTATAACATAGAATATAAACTCTTAATTATGAATATGAAAAGATAATAACACAACATTATTACCTCTAGAACATATTTCCAATATTCTCCCACTTGCACTAGAGTCAATAATCAGGTTACACATTTTACTTTGACACCAATGGCAACCTGACGTGAGTCCATGCTTTGCTTGTGGTATAGACATCGTCCTATCGAATCTGAAAACGTCAGATCTCTGTGTATCATTTGCATTTCAATGCATCTACCATGATTTCACGAGAATCCATAATTTTGTGAAAATGGCCTTGTATATACTAAATCACTCGCATAACCTTTGATTCCTTAGACTTAGGTACAAAACCACTATTAAGAATAGTGTTCCATTGGCACAATCATCTAAAAATCATACCAAGTTCATAAATGAATTTTGATCAGAAATCATACTTTATTCTTACTTCTAAATCGATAGTATGCTCAACCTTCTATTATAGAATTCACCACAATAAGCTTTCATGGATCAATCCCAACTTACTATGCCACCATAAATCATTTCATTGAAATAAAAAACCGCTTTAAGCATCAATAAATATTTTGTTGATGTACTACTTACATCGAGCATGTATTAATGTAATTCCTTACCCAATCTCTTCATTTTCTCTGTATGCGAGAAACATGTCGTCAGTACCTCACGACATTTTTACTGTTGTCCTATGTTCAATAATTTGACCATTCTGGTAACTTTACTAACAACTTACGTGGAGTACTCGACATATGTGGTTATTTACATACCATGGAATATAATTAACACAAATGTGATTCAAATCATGTATTTCACTCATCAGTATTTCAGGATACCTATTCTTGCTTAAAGCTCCTTCCATGTGACTTCAACAAGAAATTCTTCTTGGCGTTCTTCATACTAAATTGCTTTAGTATATTATCAATATTTATTTTGGCTGAGCATGATTAGACATTACTATCTGCATAGATTGTCATGCCTAATACTAAGGGTTTATTGCGTAAGTACTTTACCAAAAAACTAGTTTAAATAAAGTATTAATTCATGTCAAGAAATTTAAATAATTTCTAGTCACCAATCTCTCATGTACACAAAGTGTTTAGAAAGATTATCATGCCCCCACTTACTTTCTTGAAATACAAGTATCCTTGCTTTCCCTAGATGAAATCGAATTATTTGACCATTTCATCAGAACAAATATTCCAGCTCCATTGTGCTTTCTTCAGTCCATTATATGATCTCTTGAATTTTGCACACTTACTAGCATCCTCTGGATTGAAAAATTACATTGCACTGTATCATATATACAATTCTGGTTCTATTTCCATCTCATGGGAATCCTTTTTGACATCCATCAATTATACCTCATAATTGAAATACATAGTAATTTCTAGTTTAATACGAACTGACTTGAAGTATTGCTATGGTGAGTGATACATCTCCAAAGTATCTATAATTTTTGATGGTTTCATGTTGTTATCTTGTTAAACTTTCGATGTTTTGCATGACTTCTATATATTTTTTGGGACTAACTTATTAACTCAGTGCCAAGTGCCAGTTCCTGTTTTTTTCCATGTTTTTGACCCCTTTCAGAGGAGGATTTTGAGCGGAGTTCAAACAGAATAAAACTTCCGAAAAGATTTTTCCGGAACTGAAGAAGATCGGGAGACTTGAGAACCAAGGCAGGGGGTCCTTAGGGACCCCACAAGCCCTCACGGTGCGGCCAGGGGGAGCCCCCGCCGTTCAGGCTTGTGGGGTCCCTGGGCCACCTCTGCCCTAGGTTTTGTGCCTACATATCCCCAAAAATTCCACAAAAAATCAGGAGATCATCGAAAGTACTTTTTCGCCGCCGCAAGCTTGTCTCCGCTAGATCCGATCTGGGGCACGTTCTGGTGCCCTGCCGGAGGGGGGATTCGGATACGGAGGGCTTCTTCATCAACACCATGACCTCTCCGATGATGCGTGAGTAGTTCACCATAGACCTACGGGTCCATAGCTAGTAACTAGATGGCTACTTCTCTCTCTTGGATCTTCAATACAAAGTTCTCCATGATCTTCATGGAGATCTATCCGATGTAATCTTCTTTTGCGGTATGTTTGTCGAGATCCGATGAATTGTGGATTTATGGTCAGATTATCTATGAATCTTATTTGAGTTTCTTCTGATCTCTCTTATGCATGATTTCATATCCTTGTAATTCTCTTCGAGTTGTGGGTTTTGTTTGGCCAACTAGATCTATGATTCTTGCAATGGGAGAAGTGCTTGGTTTTGGGTTCATACCGTGCGGTGACCTCACCCAGTGACAGAAGGGGTAGCGAGGCACACATCATGTTGTTGCCATCAAGGGTAAAAAGATGAGGTTTTCAATATTGGTTTGAGATTATCCCTCTACATCATGTCATCTTGCTTAAGGCGTTACTCTGTTCGTCATGAACTCAATACACTAGATGCTTGCTGGATAGCGGTCGATGTGTGGAGTAATAGTAGTAGATGTAGAAAGTATCGGTCTACTTGTCTCGGACGTGATGCCTATATGTATGATCATTGCCTTAGATATCGTCATGACTTTGCGCGGTTCTATCAATTGCTCGACGCTAATTTGTTCACCCACCGTGATATTTGCTATTTTGAGAGAAGCCTCTAGTGAACACTATGGCCCCTGGGTCTACTCCGCACTATATTTTCAGCCTTACACTTTTTACTTCGTTGCACTTTCCGCCTTCATATCTCACTTTGCAAACAATCTTGAAGGGATTGACAACCCCTTTAAAAGCGTTGGGTGCAAGCTCTTTTGTGTTTGCGCGGGTACCCTGGACTTGACGAGATTCTCCTACTGGATTGATACCTTGGTTCTCAAACTGAGGGAAATACTTACTGCTCCTGTGCTGCATCACTCTTTCCTCTTCAATGGAAAAACCAACGCACGCAAGTCTCCGTCAACGTGTCAATTTCTGGCGCTGTTGTTTGAGAAGTAGCAGAAGGGTTTCTGGCGCCATTGCCGGGGAAGGACTTTTGTTGCCGTAGCAGAAGAATTTCTGGCGCCATTGTCGGGGAGGAAGATCAAGTCAAGAACTCATCCAAGTAGGTGTCGCAAACTCATCTCTTGCATTTACTTTGTTTACGAGTTGCCTCTCGTTTTCCTCTCCCCCACTTCACCAATTTGCCTTTTTTGTTTGCCTTTTTCATTCGCCTTTTCGTTCGCCCTTTTTCTCTCGCTTGCTTTCTGTTTGCTTGTGTGCCATATGCCTTCAATATGCTTGCATCTTCGCTTGCTGAAAATCTAGTGATATGGATCCTCATCCACTTGCTAATCTCTTTAAGAGATCCAATTATGTTGATCCAATTGCTAGTGAGTTGAGTGCACTTGACTATCTTTATGGAGTTTTGCTTGAGATGCGTGAATCTGAAAATTGTGAGGAAGAAATTTATGAAGTGATTCACGAGGGCTCCTTGAATGAAAAGCATGATTGCAATGGTTTCACTATAGATTCTATTAGTGACAATCATGCTAAAAATATGCAAAACCCTAAGCTTGGGGATGCTAGTTTTGCTATGTCCACTACTTGTTGATATAATCATGATTGGGGTGATGATCTTTCTTATGATCTTGAAAATTTGTTTAAGCCTCATGATGAATATGATATTTGCAATAAGATTGAAAGTGGGTTTGGAGAAGTCATGACTTTAGATGATAATCCCACTATTTTTGAAGAGCGTCACCTTTGCATGCATGTGGATCATGAAAATAATATCCTATGTGATAGCTGCATTGTGGAATTGGAATATGATCCCACATGTAATTATTATGGGAGAGGAAAATATTGTGGTAGAAACTTTCGTGTTACCAATTTACCTCTCATCATGTGGAGATTGCTATTGTCTCTTTCTTCTTCCTTGCATATGGTAACTATTGGTTGTCTTGACAATCTGTTTTCCTATAAAATGCCTATGCATAGGAAGTATGTTAGACTTAGATGTGATTTTCACATGTTTCATGATGCTCTCTTCGTGTCCGATTGCTATCTTTTGTGTGAGCATAATTGAATTATCAATGCCTAGCTAGGGGTGTTAAATAATAGCGCTTGTTGGGAGGCAACCCAATGAATTTATCATTTTCTTTCTGTTTTGTTGCGTCCACACCATCATAATTCTGTTGTGATTGTGTTTTTTGTGTTTGATCCAAGCAAAACCTTTATGACTAGTCTTGGTAATGGTTGTTTGATCCTGCTGGAAAAAGATAGAAACTTTTCGCTCACGAGATGATTTTTCATTTTTATTCAGAACGAGCTTTTGAGTTGATTATTTTTGCTGCTGGTTGATATGCCTTTTGCACAGGCACTAGCAAGTTTTCAGATTTTGTGAGGTACCAGAAGTATACGAAGTATACAGATTGCTACAGACTAGTCTATTTTTAACAGATTCTGTTTTTGTTGAGTTGGTTGCTTGTTTTGATGAAACTATGGTTAGTATCGGGGGGCACTAGCCATGGAGAAGTGAGAATACACTAGCCAAACACCAATATAGATAGAATTCAAGTTTGCTATAGTACTAAAAGAAGTGGTAGTTTGTTTTCTTGTGCTAATGTTATCACGAGTTTCTGTTTAAGTTTTGTGTTGTGAAGTTTTCATGTTTTGGATGATGTTCACATGGACAAAGAGATAAGGAGTGGAAAGAGCTCAAGCTTGGGGATGCCCAAGGCATCCCAAGACAAATTCAAGGACACCAAAAAGCCTAAGCTTGGGGATGCCCCGGGAAGGCATCCCCTCTTTCGTCTTCAATCCATCGGTAAAATTACTTGGAGCTATATTTTTATTCACCACATGATATGTGTTTTTCTTGGAGCGTCTTGTATCTTAGGAGTATTTTCTTTTTGTTGTGTCACAATCATCCTTGCCGCACACCTTTTTTTGAGAGAGAGAGAGATACATGCACTCATCGTGATTTTGCTAGAATGCTCATAGTGCTTCACTTATATCTTTTGAGCTAGATACTTTTGCTCTATGTGCTTCACTTATATCTTTTAGAGCACGGCGGTGCGTGACTTGGTAGTTGGCTTATGCTATGAAAGTAGTCCCAAAGGTGATAGGTACCCAAAGAGGATGCAAAAACCTCCATCTTCATGTGCATTGAGTAGAAAGAGAAGTCTTGATTCCTCTCAATTAGTTTTGAGACGTGGATTTGGTAATATTAAGAGCTATGTTAGTAGGGTGTTGTGAATATAGAAATACTTGTGTTGAAATTAGTGATTCCCGTAGCATGCACGTATGGTGAACAGCTATGTTAGGAAGTCAGAGCATAATTGATCTATTGATTGTCATCCTTTGTGTTGAGGTCGGGATCGCGCGATGGTTAACACCTATCAACCCTTCCCCTAGGAGTATGCGTTTAGCACTTTGTTTCGATTACTAATAATTTTTTTTGCAACAAGTATGTGAGTTCTTCATGACTAATGTGAGTCCATGGTATCTCTCTAGTGCCGCGCAATTCTCGCCAGTGCACAAACCCACCATATGCCTTCCTCAAAACAGCCACCATACCTACCCACTATGGCATTTTCATAGCCATTCCGAGATATATTGACATGCAACTCCCACTGTTTCGTCTCATGACTTGTGCCGTCACTCTCATATTGCCATTTCATGATCGTAAGATAGCTAGCGAGATGTTTCAACGTAATACGCCATGCTACATCGTTGCACATCCCGGTACACTGCCGGAGGCATTTCCTATAGAGTCATCATCATTTTGAGCTTTGAGCTGTGGGTAAATAAAAGTGCGATGATCATCATTATTAGAGCATTGTCCCATCTGAGAAAAAAAGGAGGCCAAAGAGCCCAAAAATAAAAAAGAGAAAAAAAAGAGGCCCAAGAGCCCAAAAAAAGAGAGAAAAGAGAGAAGGGACAATGCTACTACCCTTTTCCACACTTGTGCTTCATAATAGCACCATGTTCTTCATGATTGAGAGCTTCTCACTACCATATGGTAGTGGGAATCTTCATTATATAACTTGGCTTGTATATTACAATGATGGGCTTCCTCAAAATTGCCCTAGGTCTTCGTGAGCAAGAAAGTTGGATGCACACCCACTAGTTCTCCTTTTGAGCTTTCACACACTTATAGCTCTAGTGCATCTCTTGTATGGCAATCCCTACTCATTCACATTGATATCTATTAATGGGCATCTCCATAGCCCTTCGATACGCCGAGTCAATGTGACCATATCCTCCTTTTTGCCTCACTACCACCACCACACTCTATTCCACTTATAGTGTTATATCCATGGCTCACGCTCATGTATTGCGTGATAGTTATAAAAAGTTTGAGAAAGTAAGAGTGCGAAAACAATTACTTGGCCAATACCGTGGTTGTGCATGATTTACATTAGTTGTGTGAGGATGATGGAGCATAGCCAGACTATATAATTTTGTAGGGATAACTTTCCTTGGCCTTGTTATTTTGAAAGTTCATGATTACCTTGCTAGTTTGCTTGAAGTATTATTGTTCTCATGTCAATAGCAAACTATTGTTTCGAATCTTACGGATCTTAACATTCATGTCACGTGAAAGAAGTTGCAAAGGACAACTATGCTAGGTAGCATTCCACATCAAAAATTCATTCTTTATCACTTCCCTACTCGAGGACGAGCAGGAGTTAAGCTTGGGGATGCTTGATACGTCTCCAACGTATCTATAATTTTTGATGATTTCATGCTATTATCTTGTCAAACTTTGGATGTTTTGCATGCCTTTTATATTTTTTTGCGACTAACTTATTAAATCAGTGCCAAGTGCCAGTTCCTGTTTTTTCCATGTTTTTGACCCCTTTCAAAGGAGGATTTTGAACGGAGTCCAAACGGAATGGAACTTCCGAAAAGATTTTTTCCGGAGCAGAAGAAGATCGGGAGACTTGAGAACCAAGGCAGGGGGTCCTCAGGGACCCACAAGCCCTCATGGCGCGGCCACGGGGGAGTCCGCGCCGTCCAGGCTTGTGGGCTCCCTGGGCCACCTTTGCCCTAGGTTTTGCGCCTATATATCCCCAAAAATTCCACAAAACATCAGGAGATCATCGAAAGTACTTTTCCGTCGCCGCAAGGTTCTGTCTCCGCAAGATCCCATCTGGGGCACATTCTGGTGCCCTGTCGGAGGGGGGATTCGGATACGGAGGGCTTCTTCATCAACACCATGACCTCTCCGATGATGCGTGAGTAGTTCACCATAGACCTACGGGTCCATAGCTAGTAACTAGATGGCTTCTTCTCTCTCTTGGATCTCCAATACAAAGTTCTCCATGATCTTCATGGAGATCTATCCGATGTAATCTTCTTTTGCGGTGTGTTTGTCGAGATTCGATGAGTTGTGGATTTATGATCAGATTATCTATGAATCTTATTTGAGTTTCTTCTGATCTCTCTTATGCATGATTTCATATCCTTGTAATTCTCTTCAAGTTGTGGGTTTTGTTTGGCCAACTAGATCTATGATTCTTACTATGGGAGAAGTGCTTGGTTTTGGGTTCATACCGTGCGGTGACCTCACCCAGTGACAGAAGGGGTAGCGAGGCACGCATCGTGTTGTTGCCATCAAGGGTAAAAAGATGGGGTTTTCATCATTGGTTTGAGATTATCCCTCTACATCATGTCATCTTTCTTAAGGCGTTACTCTGTTCGTCATGACCTCAATACACTAGATGCATGCTGGATACCGGTCTATGTGTGGAGTAATAGTAGTAGATGTAGAAAGTATCGGTCTACTTGTCTCGGACGTGATGCCTATATGTATGATCATTGCCTTAGATATCGTCATGACTTTGCGCAGTTCTATCAATTGCTTGACAGTAATTTGTTCACCCACTGTGATATTTGCTATTTTGAGAGAAGCCTCTAGTGAACACTATGCCCCCCGGGTCTACTCCACACCATATTTTTAGCCTTACACTTTTTACTTCGTTGCACTTTCCGCCTTCAGATTTCACTTTGCAAACAATCTTGAAGGGATTGACAACCCCTTTAAAAGCGTTGGGTGCAAGCTCTTTTGTGTTTGCGCAGGTACTCTGGACTTGACGAGATTCTCCTACTGGACTGATACCTTGGTTCTCAAACTGAGGGAAATACTTACTGCTCCTGTGCTGCATCACCCTTGCCTCTTCAAGGGAAAAACCAACGCAAGCAAGTCTCCGTCAACGTGTCAATTCCTGGCGCTGTTGTTTGAGAAGTAGTAGAAGGGTTTCTGGCGCTGTTGATGGGGAAGGACTTTTGTTGCCGTAGCAATGAGATAATCTCGTTATAGTCAATTCCTTGATCTTGTCATAATCTATTTGCAACAAGTCACTCATGCAACAACGTCCTATACAAACGGTTTTTAACCTCTTTCTGCAACATAGTTTTAAGCCTTCGCCTAGGCTTTGGGGGTGATAGGGGGTCCATCCCACATGACATGGAAAACCCGTCGGTGATGGTGACCAAATAACGCAAATGTTTGGCAAAACTTGGCATATGTGATGTCCGCGCCTATCACAAACGAGAGTCACCGGTCAACCATTTGAGATATGGCTTACTTCCCATACGACCCATCCTTGCAACTTGTGTGACATCACACTAACATCGCACGCACTATTATGTGGCGCACCGAATATGATGTGCGTCGAATCACAAACAATTCGCGATTGTAAATCGTGTATGATAAGGGGACCATCACACACATTTAGTTCCACTATGACCGTCTGTGATAGGATATACGAGTGCATATGTTTATCCTTATAAAACCGTATGCGAAGGTTGAATGTACCCCACATGTTGTGCTTTGAATAAACGTTTGTGATTTATAAAATGTCCCAAACATGTCATCCATACTTCCCAAACGTGTCATCCATACTAACCGTCTCCGATGAAGGCCTATCACACGCGTTCTTCTTGGACCAACACTTATGATAGGCATGACATTGTAAACAGTTCATGATACTAAATCGTGTGTGATAAGGAGACTATCACAAACACTTGATGAGAAATAACAGTGTGCGCTGGTGTTTATAATCTCACACGTTATTTCTTAGTTGATTGTGTACGCAACAGAGATTCATCGCAAATGTCATGAGTGGAGAAACGTGTGTGATCTTGACGTTGATTGCAAATGTTTTGCTTTCTCAAACTATGCGCATTGTAATGACCAACAGAGCATAATTTATCCCTAATTTAATACTTGCATTCATAATTGAAATTTGAAAGTAGGAATATTTTTTTATTTCATATCAAATCATGTAGAAATATAGATTGAAGAACAAATGCATAACTCGATTCATATGTACATATACTCAAGAACTACACAAGCATCAATTCACAAAAGAAAGGAAAACTACACAAGGGGAAAATAAAGAATGATGGAACCATGGTTGTATTAAAGTTGGTAAAGAGAAAGACAAAAGACATTCTGGTTGCTTGAGAAGGTGAAGAGGAATGCCCATATTGTGCCCTCCTCCATGCCTAATGCACACACGACTCTAGGCCAACCCCTAGTGATGGCCGCTCGCCCATCCTTCACTGTCTTTGTTACGACTTCTCAATACTCATTGTATTCTCGATGATATACTTTAACCTTCATTGCATGTCCAGCAATCATGTAGTTTGTGAGGTAATCTTGAGTAAACTGCTTTGGGAACCACTACAAAAGAAAAAGATTCAAACATTGTTGTGTGACAACTTAGTATGGGTAGTAATAATAGAAGGCTAGAGAGTTCATAGTTACCATCCTACAACTCACTATCGTGTTGGATAGAGCATTTTTTGTCTAATTGGCACTATTCCTCTATTTTCCTTAACAAACCTTATCAGTTTCCTCACTTGATGCTGGTTCATGAATATTTTATTGCCCCACACGCAAAAAGGGTCCAGACGTGGATCTTTACCAATGACATATGTAACTACACGAAACAAGTCAATATTAGAAGCTAGAATGCCGTTGCACAATGGTGCCCATCAATTCAACAACGTGTTGCATATAAATATTTTGAGAAGTCAACATTTACTAACTTTGACCAAGTTTGTAGACAAAAATATATACATCTAGAATTCTAAATCCATTCATTAGGTACATCACGAAATTCACTTTCATATTGTATATATTTTGGTATGGTATATATATATATATATAGTATTCTCTATAAATATGTTCACAATTTGCAAAGTTTGACTATTAAAAAAAATCAATATGCACTACATTACAAAACAAATTGAGTATAAGCTGAGGGATGAAAAAACCTCGGTGGAAAATGTCGGCCACTCCCATTGTTGTCTTGTGTGAGTTAATGAAAAGTCATGATAAGTACAACACGCTTAATATCAACCAAATATACAAGGTATGTGTTTGAAATAAACAATGCATATATGCTCACTATAAGAGCCAAATATAGCCATTGGAAACTGGACAAATGGTCAATGCAGCCAACCTAACAACCAGATACAGAAAAGCAAGGCATCTGTTTGTAAACTATACAAATACTCACTGCAACCAATCTAACAACCAGATATAGAAAAGCAAGGCATCTACTGAAAAATAGATAAATGCTCACTAGAACCAACCAAACAACCAAATAGAGAGAAACAACACATAAATGTTTAAAACGGGAGTTAAGGCAACTAGTTAACAACACACTGGTGCAGCGATGTGCTATACAGATGGTTTTTAACCCCTTTACGCAACGACATTTTGAATTGTTGCCTAGTGAGTGTGGGAGATAGGGGGTCCTTCCCACACGACCCAGAAACTATCAGGGATAGGCCCTCCGGTCACACATGCTACACAAAATGAGCTCGTGTGCAATCGGGCTAGCAGTCGCATACAATCATACATGCCCAATCGTTTCCGTTCGTAAGTACATCCCGCACAGTGAATCCGAGAGAAACGTTTCCCTTCGTATATACATCCCGCAGAGTCAATCCACGGAATACATTTCCGTTTGTATGTACATATGATACATCCCAAACGTATCTATAATTTCTGCTTGTTCCATGATCTTTTGGATGACATTGTTATATGTTTTGCTACACTTTTATATCATTTTACACATATCTGGACTAACCTACTAACTCAGTGCACCCAGTGCCAGTTTCTGTCTGCTGATGTCTATTTTGCAGGGGCTTTTACCCAATTTTCTGAAGCCCGAAAAATTCAAGGAAAAATATATAAAAAATCAGCGAAACAGAAGCTTCCGGATCACCGAAGATGGGCCAGGGACTGCCCAGGCGACCTGCTGGCGCGGCCAGGCCCTAGGCCGCGACAGGAGGCCGCCTGGGTGGGCCCCACCTCCTCCGGTGCCCTCCTTTGGCCTATATTTAGAGTCCCGAGAGGAAACCCTTCGACAACTTTCAGAATCGCGTATTTCTCCATCGTTCCGCCGCCGCAGCGCTTCCGAGATCGGCAGTGTCAGGAGACCTCTTCCCGGCACCCTACCGGAGGGAGGATTGACCTCCGGGAGCTTCTTCACTGCCATGGACGCTTCTCGGATGTGTCGTGAGTAGTCCTCCTTGGACCATGAGTCCATGACCAGTAGCTATGTGATGTCTTCTCTCCAATCTTGTGCTTCCATGATTAGCCCTTGTGAGCTGCCCTACATGATCAAGTCATCTATGTAATTCTCTTGCTATTGCTACGCTCGGTTTGTTGGGATCCGATGGATTATGAGATTGTGTTCAGATTGTTATGAGTTATATATTTGATTATCCTTTCAAATTATGTTCCTTAGTGATTCATGCATGTTCTCCGTTGCTATTTATTGCTTTGACCGAGTAGTAGATTATAACTCCAAGAGGGAGCGTTATGCATGATTGTGGGTTCATCCCCATCGATGTCTAGCTTGAGTGACAGAAACATGAGATTAGGGGATGTGATGTTGCCACCAGGGAGAAAACAATGGTGCTTGTGACCATGGTTGCAAGGATTGTTTACCTTACGCATAGTTCGTTAATGCAGTTGTCCGTTGCTTTGAGTTTACACTTTGGGTGGGGCTCGCAACTTAATACTGGAGAGATGTTCTGGATAGATATGTCAAGGTGGATGATTATCAAGTAGATGCTGATGAATAAACGGTCTACATGTCTTGGCGTACTAACCATTACTATTGAACCTCTAACTACCAAGTAGCATAATTAGCATTGTGGTGCGTTCATAATTCTGTCAATTGCCCAACTGTGATTTGTTTACCCAAGCATACTTGTTTATCGTCTTTTGGGAGAGATACATCACTAGTGAACATCATGTGACTCTGGTCCATATCACCATCATTGTTTACACCTCCACTATTTACCGCTTTCATTTACTTTCCCGTTGCAATCACTATTACTTTCCCGCTTGTGTTTTGACCCTTTGCAAACTACAAGGCCGGAGAGATTGACAACCTCTCTGTACTCGTTGGGAGAAAAGTTATTTGTGTGTGTGCAGGTCCACGTCTTCTGCTAGCGCCAGGGTGGAAGACACCTACTTGTTGGTCCTAGGAGTCCTCTTGGTTCGATAAACCTTACAGTTCCCGTGTAAGGGAAAACTTGTTGCTGACTACATCTCAACCTTCCACTTGGGGTAACCAACGAGGTGCGAGAAGTATATACATCATCTCATCATCAAGCAAAGTTTTCTAGCGCCGTTGTCATGTGGTACACATAAAACAATAATTTATATCTTTACTTCTTCTAAAAACAGGAGTGGTGATTTCACGCAACTAATTCCATCCATATTGCCATTGACGTAAATTATGAAAAGGTGACCGAGAAACTCCCTCCCCCCCCCCCCCGCGCGGCAAGGCAGAAACATTAACATTGTTGGGAAAACCATTCTTGTGAAGTCCGTGTTATCCTCCCAGGCCATCAACTATCTCACCACACTTGATATTCCGGCTGGGACCACCGTTGATATAACTAAGATTCAAAGAGCCTTCTTATGGGCCGACACAGATAAGGTGTCAGGAGGACAGTGCAACGTTAGCTGAAAGCTGGTTTGCAGATCCTTAAACCTGTGTGCAATGGGAATCCTCGACCTCGATAAATTATCTAGAGCACCCAGGCTTCGGTGGCTTTGGTTTCAATGGGTGGACCCCGAGAGAGCTTGTATTAGTTTTGACATCCCTTGCGGTGATGCCAACACAGATCTTTTATACTCTGTGACGACTATTACCATAGGTGACGGCACCAAGGCGAGTTTCTGGTTCGTGCTCTGGCTACACTGGCAAAAGCCAAAGGATTTGGCTCCGGGTATATTCGCCCTTTCAAGCGCATGAATACTTGTGTGGCAAAGGCTCTAACAAATAGTGACTGGATCCACCACATCGACCTGCTGGGAAGCCTCTCTGTTGATCACATATAAAAATTTGTTAATTTATGGAGCAAGGTCCAGGAGGTTCAACTTGGGGCCAACACGGAGGATGTCATTCAATGGAAATTTACGTTGGACGAATGCTACTCTGCTGCCATGGCATACAAAATGCAATTCGTTGTACTGATAAAATCTAACATGCCTAGGGTGGCCTTGATGGTGTGGGCGCCACCCAAAACTAAATTCTTCTCATGGATTATTCTCGGAGACAGAGTTTGGACGGCGGATAGACTTGCCCATAGGAGTTGTCCCAATTGTGGTCTTTGTCGGCTTTGTAAAAGGGAACTGAAATCTGCCACACAACCCATGTTTAAATGTCGCTACTCAGTCAGGATTTGGAATATGGTCAATGATTGGCTAGGGATACACTCGCAGACGACCGCATGGGCCAATCTCCATCCGTTCAAAGGTGGTGGGACTTCAACGGACTTCTCAATGATGCAAAGATGAAGGCCTTGAACTCTCCGAAGATGTTAATGTGTTGGGCCATTTGGAACGAGAGGAATGGAAGAATCTCTCAAAACAAGGCCTCCTTGCCCACTCATGTTTTTTCATCCATCAAGGCGGAGGCACACCTAGAGGTGAGGGCCGAGGCTAAGTATCTGGGAAACATTATTCAGGAAGAGTGATCCCTCTATTTCTTATATCCAGCCTTAGTGGCCCTGTAACCGATAATATGTACTTGTCTCTGCTTAATTAACAAGATGAGACAAATCTTTTATCTCCGTTTCAAAAAAATATGAAAACCTGTGAAGGGGCGGTTGGAGGCTCCCTGCCGGCATATCGAGGCGGCCCTCGACTCCCCGACGAGGCTCCGTTCAGCTCCACCCAGCTGCGAGTTCGGGGTGACACGACTTCCGGTGAAAATCATGCCGACTTCGGTCATGGTGGACGATGGCGGCGTCTAGGACATCCTTCCCTTCTCGAGGCGTCGTTGTTGCAAGTCGTGGCTCCACACTCAGATGATGCTCCGAGGAAACCCTAGATCTGGATTTACCGGATCGGATGATGGTGGCACCTCTGATGCCGTTGACCCTCCTGGGGCATCGTTTTGGAGAAAATGTTGGTTGGATGGGACAAGCGAAGGAGCGGTGTCGCAGTCACCGCGAGGCAGACAGCGGATCCCGGTGGCATGGCGCCGTGGAGGTTTGGCGACGGGCGTGTGTGGACGAATACATGCAAGATGATCGAGTTGTTTGGGGTCATGGTTGCGTCGACGACGGACCAAGCAAGGTTGATGCATCAGTTCCTGCTCTGGAGATGGACCGGCGGAATATGGAGGCGGCAACCTCTGAGAGTGCGTCGGACTGGATGGACCCAGTCCTGGTGTATGGTTGGGCAACCTCTGGGGCATCCGGCTATAGATGGTAGGTTTAATTTTTGTGCGATATTTGTTTGGTATTTGATCCAGATATTCGGCATGCCTTCATCAAGGGAATAGGAGTATCAACAAGTGTTGTCTAGATGATGGCTTGAGAGTAAGTCATGTATTATTTTGTATGATCTTTATGAATAATTAATAAAATGAATGCTTGCATCGTCCATATGCAGAGGCCCGACGTTTATCCTCCTTTAAAAAAAATGATGGTCCTTTCCTTAAGATGTAGGTTCAAGCTCTCATTTTTCTAAACCCGCTATGAGCTACTTTGTGTCTGCAAATATCAGCTTGTAAAAAATATATAAACATGAGCCTCAGTGGGAGCGGTCCTGGCAGCCACGTGGATGATTTTCCTTCCCTCTCTTTTTTGTCTCAATTGATGACATAAAAGAGTTTAGTCTAAATATGATCACTTTCTGAAATTTCAGTAAAATTGTGCAAATACTTTGAGTTAATGGACTAATGACATATTTCACTATTTCATCATTCGACTGAAGAGCTTCTTCCATGCTTCCAAGGATATTTTCTAGGCATGGTTTAATAAAATAAGCTATCCAAGTCACTCATTTGAACACAATGAGATAAATCATTCAGGCAAAATGATACCAAACCTAGTCCATAGAGATAGTTTCATACATACTTCGTCCGTCTAGTATTAGTTGACGCTCAAATGAAATGCATATATTATTTTCTAAGAGAAACTCTAGCAGACCCAGCATCCCGCCCCGACCTGGAAAATAACCGTGAAAATGCGGGTCGGGGCGGGAAAACCTACCCGATCAGACCCCGCATCCCGCTCCGGTCCACAAATATTTTTGCGGGGCACAGTAAAATCCCGGCCCCAACCCGCGTATTCGCGGGTTTCCACCTCATCGTTGTGGTGCCCTACATATGAGCGAAAGCGGTTGATGGGGAACATTTCAGCCTGCGCTTTTCCCCACCAAAGCATATTCCGTGAATATGCTCTTTTACGGGTCCGTTATGCGGGATCTGCATCCGCGTCCGTGCGCGCCGGTCCGCATAAACATTTCTACGCAAACTGCAAACACATTTTGCGAGCCGGACGAATGCAGGGTCTGCTAGAGTTGCTCTAAGGCGTTATAGTTGACCTGTTCCAGCCCATGCACTACTCTTTTTTTGAGCCGATGCCTATGCACTATATCAAATTCCAAAACGTATACTCGGGAAGTTTTTAACAGAGGAAGCAGGTGCACAACTGCACGTACGCACCAGAACATTGATGGTTGCGTCGGCGAGGATGACCGGGAAGCAGCCCAAGTAGGAGTCGGAGAGGATGGCTCCAGCAACAGGGACGAAATTGAGCGAGCCGCGGACAATGTTGGCGATCTGCGCCGCGTCGATGTTGTCCACGTTGTACTGCTTGATCAGGTAAATCTGCAGGTTGCTGGTAGTTCCGTTGATGGCCAGCCCCAGCCCAAGCATGCTCACTGCATGCATGCTCACACAAAACACACGCATGTGCATGACACATGTTTGTTTTGAGTTTTACTCTGTGGGGGAAGAGTGGAAGAGAGAGAAAGAGAGAGATCACGAACCGGCTATGAAGGGAAGGGTGATCCATCCTCCTTGGTAGGCGACGAGGACCGGGTTGGGGAGCTGTCCGAGGGAGCTACTGCGAACTCGGTCACTCGCGAGGAGTTAGATAAGGTCATATCTACATTTACGTCCTCAATGGCTATCGAGGTCAAAAACATACTTAAAGATTTCCTTGAGAGTTTCAAACCTTCTTTAGAACCATTGCCTGTGGTTAATCCCATTGCCTCTAGTTCGGAGACCAATCCTGAAAAGGAAAATGCTATTATTGATAGAAACAAATTGCCTCAGAGAACCAATGGGGCAAATACCTTTGCATTTGTCCCATCTCCCATGGACTATGGATGACCAGTTCACTCATCGCATATTGTTAATCACGGTCCTCTTACTAAACTTGTTAAGAATGATTTTGCTAATTGGGTTTTCGTATAAAGTCTCATTTGAACCATAGCTCAACACAACTTTGGGGAATTATTGAGCAGGGGTTCTACCCGCATGATTCAAGCAATCTCATGCCAAGAGAAGTGGTTGACAAACGGCTCAATCACTACGCCTTGTTTATCCTTCAAGAATCAGTCCCTGTTGAAGACCTTCCTCACTTGTGTCCCTTCACTCGTGCCAAAGATTGTTGGGAGCACATCATCTCCATGTACAAGGGAAGCTCAAGCATACAACGGTCTAACTATGAAGTGGTTCATGATGAGTCCGACGAATTTGCTATGATCAAGTATGATGAACCTCGTGAGCTCACCAAAGAGTTACAACTCTTGTTGTTGCTCTCCAAGATCACGGAAGCAAAGATGTGGATGGCAATTGGATTAAGCGTAAGTTTCTCAAGGCCATCGTGCCCTTCAACAAGTCCATGTCCTCAGTCATCCGTCAAAGGCCGGACTTTCCCTCCTTGTCCTCGAGAGATGTGTTGGATGAGTTTATTGCCATGAACATACTGAACAAGACCACTGACAATGCTCTAGCCCATGTTCAACGGTCAAGAAAAGACTCCCCAAACCTTGCTTTGAAGGCCAAGGCTGTTGTGGAGGAAGATGAAGCATAACAAGAGAAAGCTTGTCCCGAAGACACCAAGTGTGCTTACCACGAGCACATGGCTCTTGTGTCAAGGCAATTCTGGGGCAATAAGAGAAACTCAAGGCCCAACTTCTCCAAGAACAACACAAGTGGGTCCAAGCGAAAACAGCGCGTGAGGACATGCTACAATTGTGGCAATGTGAGCCATTTTGTGGCAGATTGTCCCTATGAGCAGAGGGAGGACAATGATGGTAAACTCATTCGCAAGGACAAGACCAAGTCCTTTTCAAGCAAGAACAACTTTCCCAAGAAGGTGCCCCAAAAGGTATTGGTGGCTCAAGAAGAGTACCTCTCTGATGATGATGATGACGATGATGCAAGTGATGAAGTGATGGGAATGGCAATAGTGGCCATTGCGTCCTCTTCTCCATGCAAAGTGTCTTCTTCAAGGCCCCAACGAGAATCATGTTGCCAAGTGCTTGATGGCCAAGGCATCCAACAAGGTAACCTCTAAAGCTAGAACTCCCAATATCAATGCTACGATTTCCACTACTCCTTCTCCTATGGATAGTGGGGATGAAAAAGAGGAGTAGAGAATGAGGAAAAGTCGTTGGGTAGATTCATGAGAAAATGAAGGGTAAATCTAAGAAGCACTTTGTTGCTCTCCTAGAACAACTAGGGGAGGCTAATGGCCTCATTGAAACTCATGAAGAAACTATCTCCACGTTACAAGGTCATAGTCTTGACTATGTCGTTGAGATAGCGGATCTTTCCATTGCTGTTGAGAAAGAGCAAGTGCTTTGTATGGCTCTTGAGGAGTCACGCAACGATGACCTTGCTAAATTACAGAAAGATCAAGATCATGCTATTGTTCTTACTCGTATGCTTAAATCTGGAAAGTTTGCACTTGGCGTTGATCATGGTAGACTCAAAGAAGAATTTTTCATACTTGACAAGTCTCACAAGGCCTTGAAGTGTGATCATGCTTCTTTAAAAGATTCTCATGCTCAACTACAAGTAAAACTCACTCGGGAAATAACTACATGCTCTTCCTTTGTTTTAATGTATAATGCCCATACCACTAACCCATGTTGTGAGCATGTACATCTTGTGGAAGAGAATGTCAGATTAAAAGAGAAGCTCAAGAAAGTCCTTGTGACATGCATTCCAGGTGAAAAGAATCTTAATGATCTTTTGAGTAGTCAAAAGGAAGTGGTTGCCAATGAAGGAGTTAGGTTTGCACCCAAGTCAAAGAAGAACAAGAAGAACAACACCAAGCAATCTCCCCAACTTATGGAAACATTTTTTAAAGCTGGGGAGGGTACTCATGTGAAGAACAAGGACCAAGCTAAGGGTGGTAGTGCCAAGAAGGCAAAACTCTTCCTCCCGACATAGTCGACGTCTTTAACCCCTCTTATGGTTTGTGTCGTGCTAGTGATGGGAATGTATTTGCGAAGTTTGTTGGTTCTCCTAATGAGTACATTGAATGGTCTATTGGGGTTCCTAAGACCCTTGTTACTAACCTAAGAGGACCCATTAAAAATGGGTACCTAAATCCATACATTGATCTCATGCGGGAGTTTGCTTCCGGTGGGGTGTCATGGTTGCAATATAGTGGGGCAACAAATCATATGACCAGAAGCAAGGACTTGGTGGTGGACGTTCATCCCGACCCATCCATTGCCACCCAATTCTCCTTTGGTGATGATGGGATTTATAAGGTATTGGGTCTCGGCAAGGTGGTAATTTCTCCAGAACTTACCATTGAAAAGGTTAATGCTTGTTGAGACCCTCGCATACAATTTACTTTCTGTTCATCAACTTGCACTTATGGGTTTTAGTACTTTCTTTGGCATCGACTCTGTGGCCCTTTTGTGGAGCAAGACTCTTAAAGTAGATTTTGTTGGGCATGTCGAGAATGGTCTCTATGTGGTTAACGTTTTGGAGCGACCCACTAAGACTGCGACTCGCCTAATGGCTAAAGTTGATGTGGGATGGCTTTGGCATTCTGGCTAGCCCATGTCAATATAAGATCTTTGCAAAGTCTCCTCAAAGGGGATCATGTTCTTGGACTGACAAATGTGAGTTTTTCCAGAGATCGTGCTTTAAGTGCCTGTATTGAAGGAAAGAGACATGAGACACCTCACCGCCCCATGACTACCATCTAATCAAAAAGGACCTTGGAGCTCCTTCACATGGATCTCTTTGGTCCCCCATCTTATGATAGCCTTGGGGGAGAAAGTATTGCTTGGTGATTATGGATGATTACTCAAGATATACTTGGGTGTACTTTTTCAAGAGAAAAAATGAGACTCAACAAACCGTCATCGACTTTGCAAAGGAAGCTCAACTTCAACATGATGCAAAGATACTAATGATTAGAAGTTACATTGGCACCGAGTTCAAGAATTGCACCTTGAATGAGTTTCTGAGTGATGAGGGGATCAAGCACCAATACTCTCTACCATATACCCCTCAAGAAAATGGTGTAGCTAAAAGGAAGAACCGGACATTGATGGATGCGGCAAGAACCATGATGACAAGTTTAAATCTCCGTATAACTTTTGGGCCGAAGCTATCAAAACCACATGTCATGCATCCAATCGGCTCCACCTTAGCAAAGGCTTGAAAAAGACTCCATATGAAATTCTTACCGGCAACAAACCCAACCTCAAGTACTTCCGGGTGTTTGGTTGTAAGTGTTTCATTCTTAAGAAAGGTGCTCGTTTGTCTAAATTTGAACCTAGAGCTCAAGAGGGCATATTTGTTGGTTATGCTACAAACTGTCGTGCTTACGTGTCCTCAAAAAGTCCTCAGGACTCATTGAGGAGACGTGTAACATGAAGTTTGATGAGAATAATGGCTCCCAAGTGGAGCAAAGTGGTATTTGTGATGTAGGTGATGAAATTCCTCCCCAAGCCATAGGAAGAATGGGCGTGGGACACCTCCTACCCATTGAGGAACCCCTTGTGGATGAAGGAGAAGGACAATGTTCCACTCATGTGGGATCATCACCGACGCAAGACCGACACGCTTCCGAAGAGCATTCTAAAGGCCCTCATCCCCATGATCCCAATCAAGCAGAAGATCAACCTCAAAATGGTTTTGCACCAAATGATGTCCTTGATCTAGCTCACCCCTCTAAGGATGCTCAAGATCAATATCAAGATCAAGATCAAGACCAAGTTCAAGATCAAGAGCAAGCGCAAGAAAAAAATCAAGCTCAATATCAAGGGCAAACTCAAAAAGGAGGTAAAGGTCTCAAACAGGATCCTCAGCTTACCCCTACGGCCTTGTTTGGTAGGAAGGGGTTGGGGAGGATTGTGGAGAGGGGGTTTCAGAGGATTGGGTGAATCCCCTTCCTTCCATCCAATCCTCTCAAATCCCCTCAATTGTCAAATCCCTGAGCCATGAGACAAGGTTTCTGAACCGCATGGGTAGGAAGAAATCGAGGGGGGTTAGAGAGGATTGAAGGGGTTTGCTCACCACAAACCCTGTCCACCAAATGGACATGCGGGGAATCACGGGGTTTCTGATCCCCTCGAGGATAATACCCTACAAACCTCCTCAAACCCTGCGCACCAAACAAGGCCTAAGGAGATTCAAGAAAGACGCGCTGCCAAGGCTGCCAAAATGCTAAAAAATCTTTCTCATGTGCTGGAGAATGTCTATGACAACTTACAGAGAGGGGTAACCACACGTCGTCAATTATCAAACTTTAGTGCCCATCATGCATCTGTTTCTTGCATTGAACCATTCAAGGTACAAGAGGCTCTCGAAGACATGGATTGGGTTGAAGCCATGCATGAAGAACTCAACAGCTTTGAGCGAAACAACGTGTGGTGACTGGTGCCAAGACCAAAGGAGAACCACAATGTCATTGGGACAAAGTGGATCTTTAAGAACAAGCAAGATGCAAATGGTGTCGTCTCTCAGAACAAGGAAAGATTGGTAGTACAAGGCTACTCCCAAGTCGCGGGTATCGACTACGGTGAAACCTTTGCTCCTGTCGCTCGCCTTGAATCTATTTGCATGTTGCTTGCATTTGCTTCTCATCATAACTTCAAATTGCACCAAATGGATGTGAAGAGTGCATTTCTTAATGGCCCCCTTACGGAGTTGGTTTATGTCAAGCAACCCCAAGGGTTGGAGGATCCCAAGTTCCCTAATCATGTGTATGTTCTCGATAAGGCACTCCATGTCCTTAAGCAAGCCCCACGTGGGTGGTATGAGCACCTTACCGAGATGTTACATGACCGTGGATTTGATGTTGGTAAAATTGACCCCACTCTTTTTACTAAGAAGGTCAAGGGGAACTTCTTCATATGCCAACTATATGTAGATGATATTATCTTTGGTTCTCCGAATAAAGCTTTTAATGAAGAATTTGCTGCACTAATGACTAAAAAGTTTGAGATGTCTATGATGGGAGAGTTGAAGTTTTTCCTTGAATTCGAAGTCAAGCAACGGAGTCAAGGAACCTTCATCGATCAAGCAAAATACACTCAAGACATGCTCAAAAGGTTCAAGATGGATGATCTCAAACCAGCCAATGCCAACACGCCCATGCCTCTCAACTGCCATCTTGACCTTGATCCCAATGGTAAAACTTGGATCAAAAGGCATATCGCTCTATGATTGGATCTATGCTTTACCTTTGTGCATCTAGACCATATATTATGTTGAGTGTGGGATTTTGTGCATGATTTCAATCCTCACCTAAGGAAAGTCATTATGTCGCGGTCAAACGAATCTTTCGATATTTGGCTCATACCCCACACTTTGGCTTATGGTTTCCCAAAGGGGCTCCATTTGATCTCACGGGATATTCGGATTCGGATTGGGCGGGAGACCATGTGGATAGTAAGTCAACTTCTGGAGGTTGCCAATTCCTTGGCCGCTCTACGGTAAATTGGTCTTCCAAGAAACAAAATTGTGTTTCTCTCTCATCCACCAAGGCTGAATATGTAGCTGCTGCAAGTTGCTGAGCTCGATTGCTATGGATGAGGAAAACTTTAAAGGATTACGGTGTCACTTGTAACAAAGTGCCTCTTTACTGTGATAATATTAGCGCCATCTCTACCTCCAACAACCTGGTTCAACATTGCAAGATGAAGCACATCAGTATTCGTCACCACTTCATCCGGGAGCATATCAAGCGTGGGGAGATTGATCTCATTTACCTCGACACTAATGAACAACTTGCAAATATCTTCACAAAGCCATTGAATGAAACAAGATTTTGAGAGTTAAGGCATAAGCTAAATATCACTTATTTGAGCAATGTGGATTGAAACTAAGCACACCCCACCACTCTCATCATTTTATCTTGTTTAGGTGTAGGCATGGAATTAGGGGGAGTGTTGTTCTCTCAATGAAATATCCCTCCCCTATTATGCATAAAACAATTCGGTTGTTCACTTTAGCCATCTTCGATGACACTTGGGTTCAACAAGAGTTTTGGTCTTGGGCCCAAGGTTAAAATCTTGGCGGTGCCATACCTACTAACTCAAACATAGGTGGATTCGGTCACCGCCCCCTTGATACGTCCATTTTCCATCATGCTTTTATATAAATATTTATTGCACTATGGGATGTTATTACACATTATGGTACAATACTTATGCCTTTTCTCTCTTATTTTACAAGATTTACATGAAGTGGGAGAATGCCGGCAGTTGGAATTCTGGACTAGAAAAGGAGCAAACTTGAGAGACCTATTGTGCACAGCTCCAAAAGTCTTGAAATTTTATGGATAATTATTTTGGAATATATAAAAAATAATGGGTGAAAGAAGTCCCGGAGGGGACCCACCAGGAAGCCACAATCCAGGGGGCGCGACCTACACCCCTAGTTGCGCCCTGCAGGCTTGTGGGCCCCCTGGCAGGCCTCCGGTGCCCATCTTATGCTATATCAAGGATTTTGACCTGGAAAAAATCAGAAGTGAGCTTTCGGGATGCGACACCACCGTATCGAGGCGAGACTTTGACAGAACCAATCTAGAGCTCTGGCGAAGCTATTCCGCTGGGGAAACTTCCCTCCGGGAGGGGGAAATCGAAGCCATCGTCATCACCAACGATCCTCTGATCGAGAGGGGGTCAATCTCCATCAACACCATCGCCTCTCCAAACCCTAGTTCATCTCTTGTATCCGATCTTTGTCTCAGAACCTCAGATTGGTACCTATGGGTTGCTAGTAGTGTTGATTACTCCTTGTAGTTGATGCTAGTTGGTTCATTTGGTGGAAGATCATATGTTCAGATTATTAATGATTATTAATACTCCTATGATTATGAATATGAATATGCTTTGTGAGTAGTTACGTTTGTTCCTGAGGACATTGGATAAGTCTTGTTATAAGTAATCATGTGAATTTCGTATTCGTTCAATATTTTGATAAGTTATATGTTGTCTCTCCTCTAGTGGTGTCATGTGAACGTCGACTACATGACACTTCACCACTATTTGGGCCTAGAGGAAGACATTGGGAAGTAATAAGTATATGATGGGTTCCTAGAGTGACAGAAGCTTAAACCCTAGTTTATGCGTTGCTTCGTAAGGGACTGGTTTGGATCCATATGTTTAATGCTATGGTTAGATTTATCTTAATTCCTATTTCGTAGTTGCGGTGCTTACGAGAGAGGTTAATCATAAGTGGGAGATTTTTCCAAGTAAGGATAGCACCCAAGAAACGGTCCACCCACATATCAAATTATCAAAGTAACGAACGCGAATCATATGAACATGATGAAAACTAGCTTGACATAAATTCCCATATGTCCTCGGGAGCGCTTTTCTCTATATAAGAATTTGTCCAGCCTTGTCCTTCACTACAAAAAGGATTGGGCCACCTTGCTGCACCTTTTTTACAATTGTTACTTGTTACCCATTACAAATTACCTTATCACCAAACTATCTGTTACCGATAATTTCAGTGCTTGCAGAGAATACCTTACTGAAAACCGCTTGTCATTTCCTTTGGCTCCTCGTTGGGTTCGACACTCTTCCTTATCTAAAGGACTACGATATATCCCCTATACTTGTGGTTCATCAAGACTCTTTTCTGGCGCCGTTGCCGGGGAGTGAAGCGCCCTTGGTAAGGGAACTTCGTAAGGAAAATTTTATATATTGTGCTGAAATTTACTGTCACTTGTCACTATGGAAAATAATCCTTTGAGGGGCTTGTTCGGGGTATCTTCACCCCGAACGGAAGCACAAAGAGATTCTCCTCAACTTGCTGCACGTACTAAAAATATTTATTATGAAATTCCTTTGGGTATGTGATACGTCCATCTTGCATCATGCTTTCATGTTGATATTTATTGCTTTTTGGGCTGTTATGTTACTTGTGGTACCATATATATGCCTTTTCTCTCTTATTTTGCAAGGTTTATTTGAAGAGGGAGAATTCAGGCAACTGGAATTCTGGAATGGAAAAGGAGAAAATCCTAGTCCACTATTCTGCACATCTCCAAATGTCCTGAAAAGTTACGTGGAATTTTTTGGGATTATATAAAAAATATTGGGCGAAAGAACTACCGGAGGGGGGCTGCCAGGGCGCCACAAGCCCTGACACCGCCACCCCCCTGGTGGCGGAGTGGGGGCTTGTGGGCTCCCTGACGGCCCACTAGCCCCCCCCCCCCTTCTTTTGCTATATGAAGCGTCTTGGTCCAGAAAAAATCACACGGGAGCTTTTTCGTGGTTTCGCCGCCGCCACGAGGCGGAACTTGAGCAGATCCAATCTAGAGCTCCGGCAGGACGATCCTGTCGGGGAAACTTCCCTCCCGGAGGGGGAAATCGTCGCCATCGTCATCACCAACACTCCTCTCGTCGGAGGAGAGGCATCTTCATCAACAACTTCATCAGCACCATCTCCTCTCCAATCCCTAGTTCATCTCTTGTAATCAATCTCCGTCTCACGACTCCGATTGGTACTTGTAAGGTTGCTAGTAGTGTTGATTACTCTTTGTAGTTGATGCTAGTTGGATTACTTGGTGGAAGAGTTTTTGTTCAGATCCTTGATGCTATTCATTACACCTCTGATCATGATTATGATTATGTTTTGTGAATAGTTACTTTTGTTCCTGAGGACATGGGATAAGTCATGTTAATAATAGTCATGTGAATTTGATATTCGTTCGGTATTTTGATATGTTGTATGTTGTCTTTTCCTCTAGTGGTGTTATGTGAATGTCGACTACATAACACCTCACCATATTTGGGCCTAGCGGAAGGCATTGGGAAGTAGTAAGTAGATGATGGGTTGCTGGAGTGATATAAGCTTAAACCCCAGTCTATGCGTTGCTTCGTGAGGGGCTGATTTGGATCCACTAGTTTAATGCTATGGTTAGACTTTGTCTTAATTCTTCTTTTGTAGTTGCAGATGCTTGCAAGAGAGGTTAATCATAAGTGGGATTCTTGTCCAAGTAAGGGCAGTACCCAAGCGCCGGTCCACCCACATATCAAACTATCAAAGTAACGAACACGGATCATATGAACATGATGAAACTAGCATGACAGAAATTCCCGTGTGTCCTCGGGAGCGTTTTTCCTCCTATAAGACTTTGTTCAGGCTTGTCCCTTGCTACAAAAGGGATTGGGCCACTTGCTGCACCGTTGCTACTACTTGTTACTTGTTACTTTTTGCTTGCTACATTTCACCTCGCTACACAATCACTTGTTACCGCTACTTTCCGTGCTTGCAGTTATTAGCTTCCTGAAATCCGTTTATCAGAGCCTTCTGCTCCTCGTTGGGTTCGACACTCTTACTTATCGAAAGGACTACGATTGATCCCCTATACTTGTGGGTCATCGAGACTCTTTTCTGGCGCCGTTGCCGGGGAGTGAAGCGCCTTTGGTAAGTTATATACTGTGCTGAAATTTATTGTCACTATCGAAACTGTTCCTTTGAGGAGTTTGTTCGTGGTATCTTCACCACGAACGGAAGCATGAGGAGTTGTCCCTCAACCTGAGGTACCTACTGAAAATATCTTTTATGAAATTCCTTCGGGTATGCTTGAGAAACTGCTGGCTAATCCTTTCACGGGAGATGGATCTTCACATCCAGACTTGCATCTAATCTATGTAGATGAAGTTTGTGGTTTATTTAAGCTTGCAGGTTTTCCCGAGGATGAGGTAAAGAAGAAAGTCTTTCCTTTATCTTTGAAGGATAAGGCGTTGACATGGTATAGGTTATGTGATGATACTGGATCATGGGGCTACAATCGGTTGAAATTGGAGTTTCATCAAAAGTTCTATCCGATGCATTTAGTACATCGTGATCGGAACTTTATTTATAACTTTTGGCCTCGTGACAGGGAAAGCATAGCTCAAGCTTGGGGAGGCTTAAATCAATGCTATATTCATGCCCCAATCATGAGCTCTCGAGAGAAATCATCACTCAAAACTTTTATGCTCGGCTTTCTCATGAAGATCGTACCATGCTTGACACTTCTTGTACCGGTTCTTTTATGAAGATGGATATTGATCACAAGTGGAATTTATTGGAGAGAATCAAACGCAACTCTGAAGATTGGGAGCTGGAGGAAGGTAAGGAGTCAGGTATGAATTTCCAGTTTGATTGCGTTAAATCTTTTGTTGAGACAAACACTTCTAGAGATTTTAGCGATAAGTATGGACTTGACTCTGAGATAGTAGCTTCTCTATGTGAATCTTTTGCTGCTCATGTTGATCTTCCCAAAGAGAAGTGGTTTAAATATCATCCTCTTGTAGAAAGCAACATAGCCAAAACCAATCTAGTTGAGGATAAAATCATTGCTTTTAGTGACCCTGTTATTCCTTGTGCTTACACTGAGAAACCACCATACCCTGCTAGGATAAAGGATTATTCTAAAGCTCCAACTGTGATACGTAGGGGTTACATTAGACCACTTGCACCCCCTGAAGAGATTAGAGTTGAACCTAGTGTTGCTATTATCAAAGATCTCTTAGTCGAAGACATAGATGGGCATGTTATCAAATTCTGTGAGGACTCCGCTAGAATTGCTAAACCTCACGCGAAAGACAAGCACGGACCTGTAGTTGGCCTGCCCGTTGTTTCTGTTAAGATAGGAGATCACTGTTACCATGGTTTATGTGATATGGGAGCTAGTGTTAGTGCAATACCCCGTTCTCTATATGATGAAATCAAAGATGAGATTGCACCTGCTGAGTTAGAACCCATTGATGTCACTATTACGCTATCTAATAGAGACACTATCTGCCCTCTAGGAATTGTGAGAGACGTAGAAGTCATGTGTGGTAAGATGAAGTACCCTACTGATTTCCTCGTCCTTGGTACTCCACAAGATAGCTTTTGTCCCATCATATTCGGTAGACCCTTTCTCAACACTGTCAATGCTCACATTGTTTGCATTAAGCAGACTGTCACAGTAAGTTTCGAGGGTGTGTCTCATGAATTTAACTTCTCCAAGTTTGGAAGACAACCCCATGAAAGAGAGTCGTCTGGTAGAGATGAAATTATTGCTCTTGCCTCTATTGCCGTACCTCCTACGGATCCTTTAGAGCAATATCTTCTTGAGCATGAAAATGATATGCATATGGAGGAGAGAGATGAGATAGATAAAATTGTCTTGGAACAATATCCTATTCTCAAGAATAATCTGCCTGTTGAACTGCTTGGGGATCCTTCCCCACCAAAGGGTGATCCTGTGTTCGAGCTTAAACAGTTGCGTGATACTCTTAAGTATGCCTATCTTGATGAGAAGGAGATATATCCTGTCATTATTAGTGCTCTCCTCTCAGAGCATGAAGAGAAGTTACTAAGGACTCTGAGGAAGCACCGCGCTGCTATTGGATATACTCTTGATGATCTTAAGGGTATTAGTCCTACTCTATGTCAGCACAAGATTAAAACCGATCCTGACTTTAAACCAGTTGTTGATCATCAAAGGAGATTAAATCCTAAGATGAAAGAGGTCGTTAGAAAAGAAATATTAAAGCTTCTCGAAGCAGGAATCATTTATCCTGTTGCTCATAGTGATTGGGTAAGTCCAGTACATTGCGTACCTAAGAAGGGAGGTATCACCGTCGTTCCTAATGATAAGGATGAACTAATCCCACAAAGGATTATTACTGGCTAAAGAATGGTGATAGATTTCCGGAAACTGAACAAGGCAACCAGGAAAGATCATTATCCTTTGTCGTTTATCGACCAAATGCTAGAAAGGCTATCAAAACACACACACTTCTGCTTTCTAGACGGTTATTCAGGTTTCTCGCAAATACTTGTTGCACAATCTGATCAAGAGAAAACCACTTTCACCTGCCCTTTCGGTACCTTTGCCTATAGATGTATGCCTTTTGGCTTATGTAACGCACTTGCCACCTTTCAAAGATGTATGATGGCTATATTCTCTGACTTTTGTGAAAAGATCGTCGAGGTTTTCATGGATGACTTCTCCGTTTACGGGTCTTCCTTTCATGATTGCCTCAGCAACCTTGATCGAGTCTTACAGAGATGCGAAGAAACCAACCTCGTATTGAATTTGGAGAAGTGTCACTTTATGGTTAATGAAGGTATTGTCTTAGGACACAAAATCTCTGAAAGAGGCATTGAAGTTGATAAGGCTAAGGTTGATGCAATTGAGAAAATGCCTTGCCCCACATATATCAGAGGTATAGGAAGTTTCCTAGGTCATGCTGGTTTCTATAGAATGTTCATTAAAGACTTCTCTAAGATTTCTAGGCCTCTTACCAACCTCTTGCAGAAGGATGTTCCTTTTGTTTTTGATGAGGATTGTGAGGAAGCCTTCGAAATACTTAAGAAGGCTTTGATAACCGCACCTATTGTTCAACCACCTGACTGGAACTTGCCCTTTGAAATCATGTGCGACGCTAGTGATTATGTTGTTGGTGCTGTTCTAGGACAAAGAGTTGACAAGAAGTTGAATGTCATTCACTACGCTAGTAAAACTCTAGACAGTGCCCAAAGAAACTATGCCACTATGGAGAAGGAATTTTTAGCAGTCGTGTTTGCATGTGAAAAGTTCAGATCTTACATAGTTGACTCCAAAGTCACTATTCACTCTGGTCATGCTGCTATTAAGTACCTCATGGAGAAGAAGGACGCTAAGCCTAGGCTGATCAGATGGGTTCTCCTGCTACAGGAATTTGATTTGCACGTCGTTGACCGAAAGGATGCTGATAACCCTGTAGCAGATAACTTGTCTAGGCTAGATAATGTCCTTGATGACCCACTACCTATTGATGATAGCTTTCCTAATGAGCAATTAAATGTCATCCGCACTTCACATAGTGCACCGTGGTATGCAGTTTATGCAAACTATATCGTAGCCAAATACATACCACCCAGTTTCACCTATCAGCAAAAGAAGAAATTCTTCTTTGATTTGAGACATTACTTTTGGGATGATCCTCACCTTTATAAGGAAGGAGTAGATGGTGTTATTAGACGTTGTGTGCCTGAACATGAATAGGGACATATCCTGCAGAAGTGTCATTCCGAAGCCTACGGAGGACACCACGCTGGAGATAGAACTGCCCATAAGGTATTGCAATCAGGTTTCTATTGGCCCACTCTCTTCAAGGATGCCCGTAAGTTTGCCTTGTCTTGTGACTAATGCCAAAGAATAGGGAACACCAGTAAGCGTCAGGAAATGCCTATGAACTATTCACTTGTCATTGAACCATTTGATGTCTGGGGCTTTGATTATATGGGACCCTTCCCGAGTTCCAATGGGTACACTCACATCTTAGTTGATGTGGATTATGTTACTAAGTGGGTAGAAGCTATCCCCACTAAAAATGATGATCACCACACCTCTATTAATATGCTTAAAGAAGTCATATTCCCAAGATTTGGAGTCCCTAGATACTTGATGACTGATGGTGGTTCACACTTCATTCATGGTGTTTTCCGCAAGATGCTAGCTAAGTATGATGTCAACCATAGAGTTGCATCTCCTTATCATCCTCAGTCTAGTGGTCAAGTGGAGGTGAGTAATAGGGAGATCAAGTTGATCCTACAAAAGACCATCAATAGATCTCGAAAGAACTGGTCTAGCAAACTTGACGATGCACTATGGGTTTATAGGACTGCTTATAAGAATCCCATGGGCATGTCACCGTATAAAATGGTTTACGGTAAAGCCTGTCATTTACCTCTTGAGCTGGAACACAAAGCTTATTGGGCAATCAAAGAGCTCAACTTTGACTTCAAACTTGCCGGTGAGAAGCGGTTGTTTGATATCAGCTCGTTAGATGAATGGAGAACCCAGGCATACGAGAATGCCAAGTTGTTCAAGGAAAAGGTTAAGAGATGGCACGACAAACGAATACAGAAACGAGAGTTCAATGTAGGTGATTATGTCTTGCTATACAATTCTCGTTTGAGATTCTTTGCAGGCAAGCTTCTCTCTAAATGGGAAGTTCCCTATGTTATCGAGGAAGTATATCGTTCCGGTGCCATCAAAATGAATAACACGGAAGGAAATTTTCCTAGAGTGGTAAATTGGCAAAGAATCAAGCATTACATTTCTGGTACTCCCATAAATGTTGAGACCAATATCATCAATGTCATAACTCCAGAGGAGTACATAAGGGATGTTTATCAGCCTGTTTCAGACCTTGAAAACGAAGATGTATCTATTTCGGTAAGAAACTGGACTCCGATGCTTTTACAATAGGAAATTTCCTCCGTTTTGGAATTTTTGGAAAATTAGAAAAATAAAAAGCAGTCCGGAGAGCGAACGAGGCGGCCACAAGCCCTGCCACCGCCCCCTATCCCCCTGGTGGCGGAGGGCAAGCTTGTGGGCACCTCGTGTGCCTCCCGGACTCCGTTTTCTTGCGGAGGACTCCTTTTGGCCCAGAAAAAATCAATATATAGTCGCCTGAAGGTTTTGATCTCCGTATCGTGTAGTTTTCCTCTGTTTTCGTTTCGAGCCTGTTTCTGTGACACATCTAGATCATCATGAGTTCCCCAAACGCTCCTAAGGACAAGATCTTCGAGAAGGTCATCAATCCCTACCTCACAGAAGTGCTTAAACACCCTCAATCTATCAAGATGAGCGAGGGGATGTTGCACATCCGTGATGTTGAGGGCCCTAAGAAGACCGGAAGCGTGGAGACGAGGCTCGAAGCAATGGAGCAACAAGTCTTCAAGTGCCAAGGGATGGTGGAGCGTGGACTCAACGCCAACCACACGATGATCACAGAGTTCACTAGCAATCACAAGATGGATGCCATTGATATTGGGAAACACCTCTCCAGGCTCTATGACAGGGTTGATCAACTTCAGGGCCAGATCTATGACCTGTAGAACCAAAACTGTGAGTATGAGTACAGATTTCAATCCATAAGGTTGGCTGCAGATTTGAGGATTCCGGGGACTCGTTCATCCTGCCATGATGGAGCACCTATGCCTTGGAAGATGGAGGATCAGACTACTTCAACAACACCACCACCATCACCGCCAAAGGAAGACAACTAAGCATTGGTATGGGCAATCCCCTTGGCTTCGGCCAAGCTTGGGTAGTTGCCCTGGTATCGTATCACCTTTATATCTTTTGCTTTTACCTTTGTTTCAGTTCTTTCCTTTTCAGTTTTTATTTCTTCTCTTAGATGAATAAGTCTTTAGTTTTTAGTTTGAGTCTTTTGCTTTTGTCTCTCTCCCGTTGTATTCGAGCTTACAAGCTATATAATAAAGAGTGTCTTAGTCAAGGGCTTTGCTTTGTGCCATGATCAAAAGTATGAAAATAACGATAGCATGAAAGATCATGAGATGATCTTATGGAAAGTGATAACTTCACGTATGACATGTATGATGATTGAAACATGTTGAGAATAAATCAACATAGACCTCAGTCATTGTTGCAATTAATAAGAAGTAATAAGGAAAGAGAGGTTCACATATAAATATATCATCTTAGACACTTTTTACAATTGTGAGCACTCACCAAACTATTACATGCCTAGGAGTAGATGTTGGACAAGGAAGACAACATAATGAATTGTGTATGCTTGGTTCCAAACAATGTTATATGATTAGAGATCCCTTAGCATGTGACGATTGCTTCCACCTCATATTAGCCAAAGCTCCCGCACCAAGTAGAGATACTACTTGTGAATCCATAAACCTCCAACCAGTTTTGCCATGAGAGTCCACCATACCTACCTATGGATTGAATAAGATCCTTCAAGTAAGTTGTCATCGGTGCAATCAATAAAAATTGCTCTCTAATATGTATGATCTATTAGTGTCTGGAAAATAAACTTTGTACGAACCTGTGATGAGGAAGACATAAAAGCGATAGACTGCATAATAAAGTTCTTTATCACAGGAGGCAATATAAAGTGACATTCCTCCACACTAAGAGGACATACATTCAAACCCCAAAAGCGCATGACAACCTCTGCTTCCCTCTGCGAAGGGCCCATCTTGTACCTTTACTTTTTGCCCTTGTAAGAGTCATGGTGATCATCACCAATTCCCTATTTTTGCCTTTGTCTTGGCTACCGTCACATGCTTGGGAAAGATATATATTCATATATCAACTTGGAGTTGAGTACTTATGCTTTATTGTTGTTGACTTTACCTTTGAGGTAAATGGTTGGGAGGCAAAACTATAAGCCCCTATCTTCCTCTGTGTCCAGCTAAAACTTTGACACCATGAGTACCACGTGAGTTGTAACAATTGTGGAAAATAAAAGAGATGATTGAGTATGTGGGTTTGCCTTACAAGCTCTTATTTGACTCTTTCTGATGTTGTGATAAATTGCAATTGCTTCAATGACTATGGTTTATTGTTGGTTACTTCTCGGTAAGGTTTTTGCTTCATGCTTTGCTTTGTGAAGGAATTGTTACTTTCCCATCAGAATCTTTATGATGTATTGTTGTCCTATGTGTGATCATGATGCCCTCATGTGCGTATTATGTTTTATCGACACCTTCGTCCCTCAACATGTGGACATGTTTATGGAACTTGGTTTTCGCTTGAGGACAAGTGAGGTCTAAGCTTGGGGGAGTTGATACGTCCATTTTGCATCATGCTTTCATGTTGATATTTATTGCTTTTGGGCTGTTATGTTACTTATGGTACCATATTTATGCCTTTTCTCTCTTATTTTGCATGGTTTATTTGAAGAGGGAGAATTCAGGCAGCTGAAATTCTGGACTGGAAAAGGAGCAAATCCTAGTCCACTATTCTGCACATCTCCAAATGTCCTCTCCAATCCCTAGTTCATCTCTTGTAATCAATCTCCGTCTCACGACTCCGATTGGTACTTGTAAGGTTGCTAGTAGTGTTGATTACTCTCTATAGTTGATGCTAGTTGGATTATTTGGTGGAAGAGTTTATGTTCAGATCCTTGATGCTATTCATTACACCTCTGATCATGATTATGATTATGTTTTGTGAATAGTTACTTTTGTTCCTGAGGACATGGGATAAGTCATGTTAATAATAGTCATGTGAATTTGATATTCGTTCGGTATTTTGATATGTTGTATGTTGTCTTTTCCTCTGGTGGTGTTATGTGAACGTCGACTACATAACACCTCACCATATTTGGGCCTAGAGGAACGCATTGGGAAGTAGTAAGTAGATGATGGGTTGCTGGAGTGACAGAAGCTTAAACCCCAGTCTATGCGTTGCTTCGTGGGGGGCTGATTTGGATCCACTAGTTTAATGCTATGGTTAGAATTTGACTTAATTCTTCTTTTGTAGTTGCGGATGCTTGCGAGAGATTTTAATCATAAGTGGGATGCTTGTCCAAGTAAGGGCAGTACCCAAGCGCCGGTCCACCCACATATCAAACTATCAAAGTAACGAACGCGAATCATATGAACATGATGAAACTAGCATGACAGAAATTCCCGTGTGTCCTCGGGAGCATTTTTCCTCCTATAAGACTTTGTTCAGGCTTGTCCCTTGCTACAAAAGGGATTGGGCCACTTGCTGCACCGTTGCTACTACTTGTTACTTGTTACTTTTTGCTTGCTACGTTTCACCTCGCTACACAATCACTTGTTACCGCTACTTTCAGTGCTTGCAGTTATTACCTTGCTGAAATCTGTTTATCAGAGCCTTCTGTTCCTCGTTGGGTTCAACATTCTTACTTATCGAAAGGACTGCGATTGATCCCCTATACTTGTGGGTCATCAGTATGATAGAAAAACTGCTAGCTAATCCTTATGTAGGAGATGGAACACTACATCCTGATTTGCACCTAATCTATGTGGATGAAGTTTGTGGATTATTTCAGCTTGCAGGTCTGCCCGAGGATGATGTCAAGAATAAGGTCTTTCCTTTAACTTTGAAAGAAAAGGCGTTGACATGGTATAGGCTATGTGATGATATTGGATCTTGGAACTACAACCGATTGAAATTGGAATTCCATGAGAAGTTTTATCCTATGCATCTGGTTCATCGTGATCGGAATTATATTTATAATTTTTGGCCTCGTGAAGGAGAAATAATCTCTCAAGCTTGGGGGAGGCTTAAGTCAATGTTATATTCTTGCCCCAATCATGAGCTCCCGAGAGAGATTGTTATTCAGAATTTTTATGCTCGGCTCTCTCGTAATGATCAATCCAAGCTCGACATTGTTGTGCTGGTTCCTTTATGAAGAAAGATATTGAATTCAAATGGGTCTTATTGGAAAGAATTAAAGGCAACTCTAAAGATTGGTAACTCGACAAAGGTAATGACTCACGTATAATCCTTAAGTTTGATTGTGTTAAATCCTTTATAGACATCGTTGCTTTTTGTGATTTTAGCACAAAATATGGACTTTACTCTGAGGTGGTAGCTTCATTTTGTGAATCTTTTGCTACTCATGTTGATCTTCCCAAGGAGAAGTGGTTTAAATATCATCCTCCCATTGAAGTTTAAGTGGTATAACCTATTAAAGTTGAAGAAGAAACTACTATTTATAATGTTGATCCTGTTATTCCTACTGCTTATATTGAGAAACCACCCTTTCCTGATAGGATAAAGGAACATTCTAAAGCTTCAACTGTGGTTCGTAAGAGTTGTGTTAGAACACCTATAACTCCTGAAAAAATCAAAGAAGAACCTAATATTGCTATGATTAAAGATCTATTGGTTGATAATATTGATGGGCATGTCATTCATTTCTACGATGAAGCCGCTAGAATTGCTAGACCGGACACTATGGTAAATATAGACCTATTGTTGGTGTGCCTGTTGTTTCTGTTAAGATAGGAGATCATTGTTATCATCGCTTATGTAATGTGGGTGCTAATGTGAGTGCAATTCCCTTTACCTTATACCAAGAAATTATGAATGATATTGCACCAGCCAAATTAGACGAAATTGATGTTACCATCAAACTTGCTAATAGAGATACTATTTCACCGATTGGGATTGTTAAAGATGTTGAAGTCTTGTGTGGAAAAATAAAGTATCCTACTGATTTTCTTGTTCTTGGTTCCCCACAAGATGATTATTGTCCCATTATATTCGGTAGACCCTTCTTGAATACTGTTAATGCTAAGATCGATTGTGAAAAACAAACGGTTACTGTAAGTTTTGGGGATGCATCTCATGAGTTCAATTTCTCTAAATTTAGTAGACAACCCCATGACAAAGAACTGCCTAGTAAAGGTGAAATTATTGGTCTTGTTTCTATTGTTGTGTCTCCTACCGATCCCTTAGAACAATATTTGCTAGACCATGAAAATGATATGTATATGAATGAAAGGAATGAAATAGATAAGATTTTCTTTGATCAACAGCCTATTCTGAAACACAACATGCCTGTTGAAATACTCGGGGATCCTCATCCACCTAAGGGTGATCCCGTGTTTGAGCTTAAACAATTACCTGATACACTGGAGTATGCTTATCTTGATGAAAAGAGATATACCCTATTATTATTAGTGCTAACCTTTCAGAGCATGAAGAAAAGAGATTATTTAAAACTACGAGGAAGCACCGTGCCGCTATTGGATATACTCTTGATGATCTTAAGGGCATTAGTCCCACTCTATGTTAGCACAAAATCAATATGGAGCCTGATGCTAAACCAGTTGTTGATCACCAACGACGATTAAATCCTAAAATGAAGGAAGTGGTAAGAAATGAAATACTAAAGCTTCTCGAGGCAGGTATAATTTATCCTATTGCTGATAGTAGATGGGTTAGTCCCGTTCATTGTGTCCCTAAAAAGGGAGTTATTACCGTTGTTCCTAATGATAAAGATGAATTAATCCCACAAAGAATTGTTACAGGATATAGAATGGTAATTGATTTCAGGAAATTAAATAAGGATACTAGGAAAGATCATTATCCGCTACCTTTTATAGATCAAATGCTAGAAATACTATCCAAACATACACATATTATCTTTCTAGATGGTTACTCTGGTTTCTCTCAAATACGTGTATCAAAAGAGTATCAAGAGAAGACCACTTTTACTTGCACTTTTGGTACCTTTGCTTATAGACGTATGCCTTTTGGTTTATGCAATGCACCTTCTAGCTTTCAAAGATGTATGATGGCTATATTCTCTCACTTTTGTGAAAAGATTATTGGGACACAAAATCTCTGAAAGAGGTACTGAAGTTGATAAAGCTAAAGTTGATGCTATTTAAAAAATGTCGTGTCCAACAAATATCAAAGGTATAAGAAGTTGCCTTGGTCATGTTGGTTTCTATAGGAGATTTATTAAAGACTTCTCTAAAACCCGCAAGTGCTTTAGGTGTAAACTTTGAGCTATGGCGAGGATCTCTAACCCAACATCTTGCATCGAAGACTTCGAAATAACTTACATTGGGTTTCTTGTCAGTGAGGAGTTCGTATGAGGTTTTCTTGAGGAATTTGTAAAGATATACCCTGTTGATGATGTGGCAAGCAGTGTTGATTTTTTCAGGCCAAAAGCGACGATGAGTTTGATATTCTTCGAGCATAGTCCATGCCATTTCAACCAGAGTCATGTTCTTGCGTTCCACGACGCCGTTCTTTTAGGGAGTATAAGGAGTAGATAATTCGTGAGTAATACCAAGTTCATCAAGATAATCATCAAGGCCAGTGTTCTTCAATTCTGTCCCATTGTCACTCCTGATGTGTTTGATCTTGATGCCGAATTTCGCCGAGGCCCTTGAGGAAAATCGTTTGAAAACTTCCTGCACTTCAGTTTTATACAGAATGATATGCACCCATGTATATCGTGAAGATGACAAAGCCATATAAGGATGCTACATTGGTTAGAGTAGCATAATGGGTAGGTACAAAGAGATCCATGTGAAGCAATTCAAATGGACAAGTAGTAGTCATGATAGTCTTTGAGGGGTGTTTGGATCTGGTCATTTTTCCAGACTCACAAGCACCATAGAGATGGTCCTTTAGGAATTTGACAGATTCGATGCCAATGACATGCTTCTTCTTCGCCGGTGTGTGCAAATTTCTCATGCCTGCATGACCAAATCGTCGATGCCATAGCCAGCCTTCTGAGGTTTTTGCTAGTAAGCATGTGGCTAGTTCAGGACCTGTAGAAAAGTCAACAATGTACAAGTCTCCTCTCCTAAAGCCTTCGAAGACTTTGGACTTATCAGATTCCATGATGACTACATATCTATATTTTCCAAAGATTACAATCATATCAAGATCACAAAGCATTGAGACTTACTTGAGGATAAACCCAAGGGATTCGACAAGCATGACTTCGTCCATGTGCCGATCCATAGAGATAGCCACTTTACCAAGTCCTAATACATTGCTTTTACCTTTATAAGCATAAATGATTTGCTTTAGTGGTGATGGAGTGAGTGGTATATTCATCAATAAGTTTTTATCACCAGTCATGTGATTTGTGCAACCACTGTCAAGTACCCACTCTGTATTCTTGGGTTTGTCATCCTGCAGATGAATTAGTATAACTTACCATCTCATATGCTTCAGATTTGAAGAATGTGATATCAATTTCATCAGACTTGAATTTCATTAGAAATAGTAAATTTGAGGATGTGTGAAATGTTAGATCATTTCATCATGTTTTAGCTTGCGTCCAATCAAGCAATTTCCTCAGGTCTCGAGAAAATTCTTAATATGATGACTTTCATCTAGAGACCTGACCTGCAGAAGTGATTATTTCAATTTCTTCACCACCCACATCTGAAGGGGTGGCAAAGAGTTCATCATTCTGCGAGCACCATATGAGATTGGAGGCACTGAAGCTAATGCACTTCTTTTCATAGTAGGGGGGGGTAGAGTACTCAAATGAATAGGCAGAGAAGTTCTTTGATGACTTATGAACATAATGATTTGAGGAATAGTGTTCATATTCATGTCCCTTATGGTTTCCCTACATATCAAAAGCGTTAGTGCAAGTACGAGCATAATTTTGACCATGTGAGGGATTTGATCCTCGTGAAGACTTTGGTCCACCTGAGGAATTTGAACTGAGGTTCTGGTTCTTCACTCGTGGTGTCATGAGGACATTCACCTTAAGATTTTCCAAGCAGCTTTTGGGAACCCAGATTTTCCTCAAGGGAGGTCCATTCCTCCGGTTAGTTCCAACATATCGAGCAAATACTTCACCACATTGATTCTTGAACAATTTATAGTTTAAGTCAAATGACTCATCAAAGGAATATGACATTTCACATGCAAAGCCTGTTAGAGTAGATGGATCAATTGGAGGCCCTTTAGCAGCAACCCATGAGGTTTGGGGGTGCTACTCAGGTTTCTAGTATGATCCATCAACATTCAGTTTCCTCTCGAAGGCAATGCCCTCTTTCCTCGGGTTCCTGTTCAAAATCTTCCTTTTGAGCACATCGCAAAGGGTTTGATCCCCTTTGAGACTTTTGTATATGCCTGTCACATAAAATTCCTTCAATCCTGCATTTTCCTCGGTAGCACTTGTGGTTTCCTCAATTGAAGAACTTGATACCACAGGAACAGTTGAAGAATTTGTAGCGATAGAAGCATTTGATGATTTAGGTGAAGAATTAGAAGTTTCACGCTCGATGCATTTCATACATGGTGGAATGAACTCTTCCTGAGTGGTACTGATCAGGTGAGCAAGCAATGAATCATTTTCCATTTGAAGATCAACATGGGACATTTTCAGCTTCTCAAGATCAAGTTTCCTTTGAAGAAATTCGTAGGAAAGCTTCTCATGATCAGCCAAGAGTGTACCATGATGATCTTGAAGACTATCAAATCTAGACTGAAGACTTTGAACATCTTCAGTGAGGATTTGAGTGCGATTGATTTCATCATTCAACAGATCATCACTTTTGTCTAGTAGTTTCTGAAGCTTTTCAATAGCACTTTGTTGCTTAGTGGCAATGTTGGCAAGTTTATAGTAACTAGGTGTTTGATAATCATCAGGTTCACAATCACTAGAATCGGAGGAGGATATATGGTTTGGTACCTTTGAACCTTTTGCCATGAAGCAATTGGTTGGAGCAAAGTCATCAGCATATTCATCAGTGTAGTTGGCGTTGTCATTTTCTTGAAGGTTGAACATCGACTTGCTGACGAATGTGGTAGCAAGTGCAAGACTTGCCACATGAGACTCTGACTCCACTTCAGAACCTTCTTCTTCATCACATTCCTCAAATTCTTATTTAGAATCTATTTCCTTGCCAATGAGTTCCTGAGCCTTTCTGAAATTGGTCTTCTTGTGCGAATAGGACTTTGAAGATTTCTTCTTTTTCTTCGAGTCATCAGAACTTTCATCCTTGTATTTCTTCTTCCTTGATTCCTTCACCCGACGAGGATAGTCAACAATGTAGTGACCAGATTTCTTGCACTTGTGGCAGGTTCTTTTCTTGTAGTCCTCAGATGAAGATTCTGATTTCCTCATATCTCTTCTTGAAGATTTTCCGAACTGGACACGCTTAGTGAACTTTTGGAACTTTCTCACGAGCATAGCAAGTTCCTGCCGAAGTTCTTGAGGATCACCAAGACTGCAGTCAGCTTCTTCTTCTTCAGGTGAGGATACAGCCTTTGCCTTCAGCGCACGAGATCTTGAATAGCTTGGGCCATATAGATCTCTATTTTCTTCTTGTTGGAATTCATGAGTATTAAGTCTCTTAAGAATATCAGCAGGATCAAGCATCTTGTAGTCTCTTTGTTCTTGGATCATCAGAACGAGTGTATCAAAGGATGGATCAAGAGATCGTAGCAATTTCTTCACAACTTCATGGTCAGTAATATCTCTAGCTCCCAGTGCTTGCAATCCATTTGAGATGTCAGTGAGGCGATCAAAGGTATCTTGGAAGTTTTCACTGTCAAGCCTCTTGAAACTATTGAAGAGATTGCGAACAATATCGACACGAGAGTCACGCTGTGTTGAAACTCCCTCATTGACTTTGGACAGCTTATCCCAGATAAGCTTAGCTGTGCCCAAAGCACTAAGTCTGCCATACTGACCTTTGCTCAGGTGGCCACAGATGATATTCTTCGCTTGCGAGTCAAGTTGCTTGAATTTCTTCACATCAGCGGCAGACATAGTAGCAGTGATGGAGGGAGTACCATTTTCCACAATATACCAATGATAGTTGTCAATTGCTTGAAGATGCATTTGCATCTTGGTCTTCCAGTAGGGGAAGTCCTTTCCTTTGAAGGTAGGATAGCCTCCAGTAACCTTGATCATACCTGCGGTCAACATAACTAAAACTCTGGGCGGTTAACCAAAGTCACACACAACAAGGGAGTACCTTGCTCTGATACCAATTGAAGGTGCATTATATCGACTAGAGGGGGGTGAATAGGAAATTTTTACAATTTCATCACTCGGGAAATTCCTAGTGAGGAAAGTCCTCAGTCATGAACTGAGTGCAACGGAAATAGTACTTAGTCAGGAGTGCAAAAATGTCTACAACAAAGTACTCAACGTGAATTAAGAGAATCGGTTTGCACAGGTCACGAGTACAGGAGGAACAGGTGAAGAATAACTTAGTGAAGAATTTGAGGTGAGTAATTTAGAGAAAGTCTTCAGTCAAATTTTTCAAACACTACATATGAAAGTCTTCAACATGCAATTGAGGAAATGAGAGAGTTGAGGAAATAGAACCAGTAGCTCGATGAAGGCTGATGTTGATGACCCAGTTCCAACTGTTGTGACAGTTGTACATCTGGTTTGGAGCAGCTTGGTATTGAAACCAAAGGACACACAGTCCCGGGACACACAGTCCCTACCGTATTCTCCTTGAGCTAAGGACACATAGTCCTCGCCCAACACTCATGGTAAGTCTTCAGGGCAGACTTCCAAACCCTCACAAACTCGGTCAGCCGGCGATCCACAATTGACTGTTGGATGCTCTAGACCATGATGCCTAGCCGTCTAGAGGATGCATAGTCCTCAAAGGTAAAAAGTGTCGGTTCCACACAGGAATAACTTCTTTAGTGATGCCTAATCACTTGGGTTTTGGTTTGGGTTTGGGTGTTTCGGGTATTTCCTCACTTGATGATTTTTGCTCAGAGGCTTTGAGAATCTTGGATTGCTCTAAATGACAAGTGTCAGTTTCTCTCGGAGTAGCCAAGCAGCTAGTGGTTGTGTGGGGTGGCTATTTATAACGTGGGAGCATCCTAACATGATTTGACATAAATGCCCTTAATGATATGACTGTTGGGTGGATAAGATCTAGGACACATGGCGCGTGGCGCGGCAACGGTAGGAACTTTCAACTATGAAAGTACTCATATCTCTCATGTTCCTCACTTTGAGGATTTGGTAGATGTAGGTTTGGGTTGAGCATCATGAGGCAATTCGTTTCATAGTTTTACCTCGACCCCCTTTAACAGTACAGTGTTCCTATGACTCAAGTATGAAAAAAGTGAAACAGAAAGAGTAAATCTTCAAGCTTGAAAGTATTCAAAGTATTTTCTCCGAGACACACCGAATTCCTCATCTTCAATATCTTCATGAGGTATATCAATTTCTTGCAATTTCTTCGCGTTCAAAGTCTTCAAGGTATGACCAAAATCTTCACCCTAAGACATACATTTTTAGGGGTCCATATTCATCGAATAGCTCAAACTCCTCAGCGACTTATAGAGCATGTGTACACATACAAACATATCAGTCTCTTAACCTATAAGTCTTAAAACCAAGAAAATCACTAAGTGGCACTAGATGCACTTACATATTTGACGGAGAGGATCGCCTTGATCGCATTACTGTGGTCGGGTGTCTGCCGCTGTTGGTTTCTCTAACAGTCCACAACCTCAAATTTAGTAAGATGCTAGTTGAAGGCAGGGTGGGGTTGAACCTGATTTCCCCCGAGGTGGTGAAGAGGCAGCAAATCCCTGACAACAAGCTCAAGCCTACGGGTTTATTCCAAGGAATTAACCTCGGCATAGGCCAGCCCAACGGGAAGATAACTTTGCGTGTCACATTTGGCGGAGAGTTTAACTATCGGACCGAGAAGGTCGTATTTGATGTGGTCGAACTCTCCTTGGAGTACAATGGAATTCTTGGTCGCCCAGCCTTGGCAAAATTCATGGAAGCATCCCACTATGCTTACAATGTTCTGAAGATGCAAGGCCCCATGGGAGTAATCTCCATCTCGTCCCACAAGAAGGACACAGTCATTTGCATAGACCAGATGCATCGACATGCGGTAGCAGCTAAAGCTGCGGAAGGACCCGCTCCTGCCACGAGTCAAAAGAGGAAAAGAAGTCTAGCGGGAACACCGGCAAGGACTCCGGGAAACGCGCCTCCGCGGAGTGTGTTCCGCCCGTCGATGACCCTCCGGAGAGTTCCATTAGCAGGAAATTCAAGGTCTCCTACCCCGCGACAAAGAAGATCCCGACAAGGAAGGATGGCTTTGGCGGTACATTTACCATCAGTGCCACCCTTAATGAAAAATAGGAAAGTGCGCTCATTGCCTTTCTACGGGCGAATGATGATGTGTTTTTGTGGCAACCTTCTGACATGCCCGGTGTTCCTAGAGAGGTAATTGAGCACCACCTTGGTGTCTTCCTTCACGCCAGACCTATCAAGTAGAAGGTTAGGAAACAGGCCTTGGAAAGATAACAATTCATCACCGAAGACATCAAGAAGCTAGAAGCATCTGGCTTGGTCCGAGGAGTACTGCATGCAACGTGGTTAGCTAACTTGGTAGTGGTGCGCAAGGAAAATGGGAAATGGAGGCTTTGCATTGATTTCACTGAATTAAACAAAGTGTGCCCGAAGGACCCATTTCCCTTGCCGCACATTGACCCGATATTTGGTGCCACTTCCGGGTGCGATCGGCTTTCCTTCCTGGATGCATATTCCAGATACCATCATATATTCATGGCCAAGGAGGATGAGGAAAATACCACGTTCATAACTCCATGCGGCATGTACTGCTTTGTACGAATGCCCTTCGAGTTAAAGAACACTCGTTCTACCTTTGCCACGGTCGTGCAAATTGGATTTGGACCCCAGTTGCACAGAAATGTGGAAGCTTATATGGATGACATAGTGGTCAAGACCGGAGAGGAAGCTACCCTTGTACAAGACCTAGAAGAGACCTTTGCGAACCAGTGCAAGATCAACCTGAAGCTCAACCCTGAGAAATGTGTGTTTGGTGTTCCGTCTAGCAAACTACTTGGGTTCTTTGTGTCCCAGTGAGGAATTAAAGCCAATCTCGACAAGATCAAAGCTATCAGGCAGATACAAGAACCCAAAACAGTCAAGGACATGAGGCGTCCGACCGGATGCGTTGCTGCGTTGAGAAGATTCATCTCCAAATCCGCTGAACGCACCGTGCCCTTCTTCAAAATACCGAAGAAGGCTGGCCCGATGAAGTGGACCCCAGAAGTAGACGCGGCGCTGCAAGATTCTAAAACATATCTTTCCTCCGCTCGCACCTTGGTCGCTCCTAAGCCACAAGAACCATTGCTTCTATACGTGGCGGCAATGAATCAAGTGGTTAGTGCGGCCCTAGTGGCATAGCGGGAGGTGGATGAAGATGCAGTCGCCGTGGCAGATGCTGTCGGGGATGAAGCCAAAGTATCTGCGGGCAACGCGGACTCAGAAGAAACCCAACAGGCAAGCAAGGAGAACTCCAAAGAGATGGTGAAGAAGAAGGTGGTACATCGGCTGGTGTACTTTCTTAGCTCCTTGTTACACGGGGATGGGTCAAGGTACTCCGGAGTACAAAAGCTAATCTTCGGCCTCATCATGGCCTCGAGGAAGCTGCACCACTACTTCCAAGCCCATGAGATCATAGTTATCACCCATTTTCCACAAAAACGTATCCTGGGGAACCCAGAAACCACTGGTAGGATAGTCGAGTGGGCGCTGGAGCTATCAAGTTTTGGGTTGAAGTACGAAAGCACTTCAACCGTTCAGAGCAGAGCACTGGCAGATTTCATAGCCGAATGGACGCCCACACCAGACGAGGAAGTCCAAGAAACCCTTCTCCCCGACAGGGAAGCACCCAAGGAACGGGTCATGTATGTTGACGGTGCCTTCACACTCCAGGGTGCCAGGGCAGGTGTTCTCCTCATTGCTCGCGTCGGAGAGCACCTCAAGTATGTGGTCCAAATGCATTTTCCCCGGGAAGAAGCTACCAACAACACCGCCGAATATGAATGACTGCTTGCAGGACTCAGAATCGTAGTGGAGTTGGGAATCAAGAAGCAGATCATCACAGGAGGCTATCAACTCGCGTTGAAGCAGGTCAATAAAGATTATCAGAGTCCATTGATGGAGGCGTATGTAGAGGAAGTGAGGAAGTTGGAGGAATGCTTTGACGAATTGCAGGCAGAACATGTGCCACGTGCAAAGAACAGCATTATCGATCATTTGTCAAAGTGTGCCCCGCAGAAACTTCCTGTGGAACCGGGAGTTTTTGTTCTTCACCTCACTCAACCATCCGTATCCCCTTTAATGATGACCAGAAAAAGAAGAAAACTGAAATCCGACAAACATTTCCCGGCAAAGCTTCCTGAAGCCCCGGTAGAGAAGATATCGGAGGCAGATCCGTTTCGCTAGGTGAGTCACTCCCTCCCACGGAACCCCAGGTTCCGACGGTAGAGATAACAACTCCCACGAACGAGGAGATGCCTTTAGTCCTTGTCGTCGAGCCACATGCTCCGGCTTGGGCGCGACATATTGTCCAATTCCTCCAAACATGAGAACTTCCCGAAGAACAAGAAGAGGCCAAAAAAGTAGCATGGCAGCTAGTATGTACGAGTTTGTAAACGACACCCTGTACAGAAGGAGACCCAACAGTGTGAAATTAAGGTGCATCTGCCGGGAAGAAGGACTAAAGTTGTTGGCAGAGATTCATGGAGGCATATGTGGGTCACACATAGGATCAAGGGCCCTTTCCAGGAAAGCTTTCCGGCAGGATTTCTATTGGTCCACGGCCCTCCAAGATGCAATTGAGCTAGTCACCAAGTGTGAAGCCTGCTAGTTCCATTTCAAGAACATTCGTCAACTAGCGCAAGCCCTCCACATGATCCCTTTATCCTAGCCATTCTCAGTCTGGGGGCTTGATATCTTGGGCCCCTTCCCCCGCGCTACCGGGGGTTTCGAGTTCTTGTATGTAGCAATCGACAAGTTCACGAAATGGCCTAAGGTGGAGCCAGTCAGAAAGGTGAGCGTGCAATCAGCTATCAAGTTCATGAAGGACTGGTGTGCCGCTTTGGAGTACCCAACAGAGTAACCACTGCTACCTCTTGAGCTTGCGTTGGTATTCCCTTGAAGAGGACAGGGTGGTGCAGCGAAGTAGATAAGTATTTCCCTCAGTTTATTGAGAACCAAGGTGTCAATCCAGTGGGAGGAACAAGCAAGGCCCCAATCGTAGTACCTACACAAACAATTAAACACTTGCACCCAGTGCTAAAAACAGGTTGTCAATCCCTTCAGAGTTATTTGCAAGGATGAGATCTGATAGAGATAGATAAAAAAGATTGATAGATCTGAAAGTAAAACAAAAGTAAATAAATAGCAGAAATATATTTTTGGTACTTTTGGTTTATAGATCTGAAAGTATAATGTGGAAAATAGACCCGAGGGGCATAGGTTACACTAGAGGCTTCTCTCATAAAGGAAAATAATATGGTGGGCGAACAAATTACTATCGACAACTGATAGAAAAGCGAATAATTATGAAGATATCCAAGGCAATGGTTATGCATATAGGCATCACATCCATGTCAAGTAGACCGAAACGATTTTGCATCTACTACTATTACTCCACACATCGACCAACTCCTACCTGCATCTAGAGTATTAAGTTCATGAAGAACAGAGTAACACATTAAGTAAGATGGCATGATGTAGAGGGATAAACTGAAGCAATATGATGAAAACCCCATCTTTTTATCCTTGATGGCAACAATACAATACATGACTCGCTACCCCTACTTTGTCACTGGGTGAGGACACCGCAAGATTGAACCCAAAACTAAGCACTTCTCCCATTGCAAGAATTACCAATCTAGTTGGACAAACCAAACCAATAACTCGAAGAGATTTGCTAAAATATGAAATCATGCATATAAGAATTCCAAGAAGATTCAAATAATATTCATAGATAATCTGAACATAAACCCACAATTCATCGGATCTCGACAAACACACCGCAAAAGAGTATTACATCGGATAGATCTCCATGAAGATCATGAAGAACATGGTATTGAAGAACAAAGAGAGAGAAGAAGCCATCTAGCTACTAGCTATGGACCCGTAGGTCTATGGTGAACTACTCACGCATCATAGGAGGGGCAATGGAGTTGACGTAGATGCCCTGCGTTATCAATTCCCTCTCCGGCAGATTACCAGAAAAGGCTCCCAGATTGGATCTCACGGGAACAGAGGCTCTCAGCGGAGGAAAAGTATTTTGTCATCTTATTTTGGCAATGGGGGAATATTTGGGAATTTATAGGACAAGGATTAGGGTTAGGATACCTGCAGGGGGCCAACAAGCCAGGGGGTGCCCCCCCAGGGCGCGCCCTGCAGGCTTGTCGTCTCCCGGCAGGTGTCCTGCCCCCTACTCCAAGTCTCGCAGGTTTCTTCCTGTCCAAGAAAAATCATTCCGAAGATTTTATTCCATTTGGACTCCTTTTAACATTCCTTATCTGCAATACTCAAAAACATGGAAAAAACAGAAACTGGCACTAGGCTCTAGATTAATAGGTTGGTCCCAAAAATAATATAAAATAGCATATTAATGCATATAAAACATCCAAAAGAGATAATATAATAGCATGGAACAATCAAAAATTATAGATACATTGGAGACGTATTAATCACTGACAATTGCACCCAGTTCACAAGCCGCATATTCATGCAGTACGTCCAAAACCTTGGAAGCAAGGTCTCCTTCGCCTCTATTGCACACCCAAAGAGCAATGGGCAAGTTGAGAGGATGCATGCTGGAGTGTTGCGAGGACTTAGAACAAGAACTTTCGATAGACTGCAAAGATGCGGCAAGCGCTGGATTGATGAGTTGCTGGTGGTTCTTTGGTCCCTCAGAAGACACCAAATCGAGCTACCGGCCACACACCTTTCTCCCTAGTATATGGGGCAGAAGAAGTTATCCCCATGTAACTCATATACAGGTCACCTTGAGTGCTTGCCTATGATGAAGTGGAGCAATAGCAGCTGCAGCATGACGATGCCACACTCCTCGAGGAAGATTGTCTCCGGGCTGCTGTGCGTGTTGCACGCTACCAGCAGGCCCTGCGCCTCTATCATAGCCGCAGGGTCCACACCCAGAGCTTTGAGGATGGCGACCTTGTCCTTAGGCGCGTTCAGTCTGCCAAGGGTTCCGACAAGTTGACACCAAAGTGGGATGGCCCTTACCGGGTAGTACAAGTCACTAGACCTGGCGCAGTCCGTCTGGAGACCGAAGAAGGCATCAAAGTGCTTAACTCATGGAATATTGAGCATCTTTGTTAATTCTACCAGTGAGGCATGGTTGTCGGGCTCAGTCCCCGACAACCACCTTTTGTACAACCTTTGCCGCAGTTGCATGTAACCCTTTGTAGCAAGCCAGGCGCAGACCCTGTGCATAAATAAAACTAGGCATTGCATCATATCATCATTTGCATATGCATTACGCATTACACATTTACTTGTGTTATGATGTCACTACTGCCCTAGTTTACCAGTTGTTAAGACTGCTTGATGGACTTGTGATCCTTGTTATGGCGTCTCCCCTCTCTTCAAGAGGATGGAGCCTCTCTTTTGCTCTATGTGTTTGACCTCTAGGTGAACAGCACACAACGAAAAGGGAAGGACGATGAACCATCACACCTTCAAGGGGGCCTCACCCAAAGAGATAAGCTTAAACTACCTTATCTTAAGCTCGGTTCCATTATTTTCCTTGAGGAAATCCTTGCCGCTCCTTTTCGAATGTGTACAATGGAACTCTCTGCATGATAAGAACCCTTGTCGGGACAAGTCGTCCTTCGTCTCTTGTCTCTTATTAGCCTCGGGAGGGACCGCGCCGATACCGACAAGGGGCCTTGCCGGGGAAGGTGATCGTCTGTTGCCAAAGAGCTAGCTCCCCATTTGACACTTGCGCCTTGTGCCAACCCGGCAAGGCGTCGTGTACGACAAGAACATACATACAACACAATGTAAATAGAAGGGCAGAGGGACAGTACTTGAGAAAGATGAATGGCACTCATTTAATTCATTCTTCACTACAAAAAGGATAAAATAAATTACATTTCCACAAGTAAAAATTTAGCAGAGGCCTACAACCATTTGCTTTATAAAATGGTAAGTGCCCCGTGATACCCTTCTTGTCCCTCTCCTCTCAAGGATTGGATGGATGAGAAGAAGACGGCAAAGGGAGGCCCAAATAGAAGCCTAGCCTGACCCTGCCAGGACTAGATTGACGAGGCTCAGCGTATCCACCGATGGTGAAGACAAAGCCGAAGTCCATGAGGCCTGCCGAGATCCATCCCGAAGATGGGGAAACATCCGGTCCAAGGAGCCCCGGCCAGACCGCCTTGCCGGGAGGGGGCTGGGAGTGAGCTGACGATGATGGTGCGACCGATGGTCAGCTGGTCAGCTGGAGCCCGAGCCGTCGTACTCCTACTTGACGGCTGGGGCTCGTTGTCTCCATCCTCATCAGTGTTGCCTTCCTTATCACTATCGCTCGAGGAGGAACTTTCGGCGTCACTCGAGCTCTCTTCGCAACAGCCAAGACGAGCTCCCAAGTGCCCGTAGATCTTGATGCAGAGCATGTCAGCCTCCACCAGCTTGAAGTGGAGAACATGCCCCGCCATGAAGTTATGGGCACGCACGAAGGTCTTCCACCAGCGCCTCAAGAACGTGATGTGGGCCGACAGATATTCAACATCAGCGTACACGGCGTCATTACAGCCACCGTGCACGCAGAGCCACATTCCCTACGGTTTGTTGACCTCCATCACCCTAGCAAAAGGGCAAGGGAGGCATAGACGACCGTAGGGAGGACCGTGCAACCTGATGATGAACTCCAACACCGTGCCTTTGATGTGCGCGGCAACGGCGGTGCATGCATCACCGGAGGAGGGTCGTGCATAACACTCCGCCCCTTCGACCACGGGCTCCTTGGCGACCCGGGCCCTACCAGCACCCCCGCCTCAAGCACTCGTGCTGCCCTCCGTCTGCATGACTGAAGCGGCTGCATGATCCAAAAGGGAGGCTCTTGCTGCCCCCCACAAAAGATGGGGGACGCTCGCGCCTCCGCACCGTAGAAAATAACCGAAGCCATCTCAAAGGTCAAGAAGAGAAGAGCAAGTCGAGCAACCCTAGGTTGGAGGAGAGTAGAAGGATGGATGAGCATCGTCTACTGCGCCCCTCCCCCTTTTATAGGGAGGGTGCACGGGGCTGGCTCTCCTATGCTCCAAAGGTGGTCGTCCATCTCTCACTATGTCGTTGCCCACCATCACGGGCAAAAAGGTAACCGCCCCATCAAGCCAATCCACGATGTGGCTTCTGCCAAAACCAGGCCTTTAAGTCACGCGCACCTGCCACGAGATTCTCGCAATGCAAGCGTCACGTGTGGTGGAAATGGCCTGAAGTGGTGGGAGAGCACAGAACAGTGGGTTGGCAGTTACCCCTTTGCAATTTCACGCCCGTGCATGAACTTTGGGCCTGACTCAATAGTGTTGGGCAAGTGCGTATGGGCTAGACCCGAGGGCTCCTGTCGGTACACTAGTAATGGGGTACCTAGTGCCCCTGACATTTGCAAAGGTGTTAGGAGTATAACCCCTCAAGGGCAACCACCAACCCAAGGAAATAGCCGGAACTAGAGGCCGCCAAGACCTACACAAGAAGCCCAAGACATGCCCAGAACCCCCGGCACCTGCGGGGGGCGAAGGCACAAGCATCCTCGACGAGACCCGGCAAAGCGACTCCCCGACAAGCGCAGGCCAATCTGCCACCGCTCCACCTCATCGTTACACCAGTCGCTTATCGTTGAGGTGTTGAGCTCCCAGATGGCTGAGTGGCTCTCGCTAGATACGTGGCGGTACGTCGGAAGACAAATTATGACCAGTTGACACCCGTCCGAAGGCGTGTCAAGACACCAGGCCACGGCCAACTAATAGGTGGCAGTGTCTTGCACGGAACGCACCCCCGCTTGCCACCTAAGGCCGCATTTATGGCTCTTTGTCTTAAGTGCTAGAGTTAGTTATGATAGCACTCTTAGCTATCTAATCATGTTTGTTTGCCACTCTGGATGCCCCTTGAGCTATAAAAGGAGGCCCAAGGCAACCTAGCAAAGGATTCGATACTTCGAGGATTAGGACCCCAAGATTAGAACCACGAATATTTGTACACACGTGGTAACTCTCCGCGGCAACCCTTGACAGGGCAAAATATCGTGCTAACTTCATATTCCCCAATCAACCCACCAAAGCACGAGTAGGGTTTTACACTTCACAATGGTCCGAACCTAGGTAAAACACCCCGAGTCTCATCATCATGCTGCCTCATAGTTTTTGCTCTTTGTGCAACACGACCTCCCCGCCAAACCAAAAAGGTCCAAAGGTCCCATAGGTGATCGAGTGCACACATCCGCACCAACAACCTGAAATTTTACGAAGAACTTTTATGGAATATTTGAGAACTACTGGGCCAGAAATAAACCAGTGGGGGGCACCTGCTGTCCACAAGGCAACGAGGCGCGTCATCTTCTCCTATATGGAGTGTTTTGACCTAGAAAAAATCATAAGTTATCTTTCGGTATGGAGCACCGTCGTGTGAAGGCAGAAACCTGGGCAGAGGCATTTTGCTCTCCGGTAGAGAGATTCCGTCGAGGAAACTCCCCATCGGGAGGGGGAGATTGAAGCCATCGTCATCACCAACACTTCCTCCTTCATGGGAGGACCAATATTCATCAACATCTTCACCAGAACCATCTCACCTCCAACCTTAGTTCATCTCTTGTATACAATCTTTGTCTCAAAACCTAAGATTGGTACCTATGAGTTACTAGTTGTGTTGATTACATCTTGTAATTGATGCTTGTTGGATTACTTGGTGGAAGTTATTATGTTCAGATCCTTAATCATTATTATTACACCTCTGATCTTGAACATGTTAATGAGGTGTGAGTAGTAACTATTGTTCCCGAGGACATGGGATAAGTCTTGTTATAAGTAATCATGTAAAGTTGGCATTCGTTCGATATTTTGATGATATGTATGTTTTTACTTCTCCTAGTGGTGTCATGTGAACATCAACTACATGAAACTTCACCATGTTATGGGCCTAAGGGAATTCATTGTGGAGTAACAAGTAGATGATGGGTTGCGCGAGTGATAGAAGCTTAAACGTGAGTTTATGCGTTTCTTCATGGGGGCTGATTTGGATCCACACATTTAATGCTATGGTTAGATTTATCTTAATTCTTCTTTCGTTGTTGCGGATTCTTGCGAGAGAGGGTAATCATAAGTTGGTTGTTTTGTCAAGTAAGAACAACACCATAGTACTGGTCCACCCACATGTCAAATTATCAAAGTAGTGAACGCGAATTAACTCAATATAATGAACATGACTAGACATAAATTCCCATGTGTCCTCAGGAGCGCTTGCTTTATATAAGAGTACTTTCAGGCCTATCTTTTTCTATAAAAATGATTGGGATACCTTGCTGCACCTTTGCTACTATTGTTACTTGTCACTTGTTATGAATTATCTTGCTACAAAACTATCTATCACTATTACTTAGACCACTTGCACAGAATACCTTGCTAAAACTGCTTATCATTTCCTTCTGCTCCTTGTTAGGTTCAAACTCTTACATATCCAAAGGAATACAATTGTTACCCTATACATGTGGGTCATCAATACTCTTGTCTGGCGCCGTTGCCGAAGAGTGAAGCACCTTTGGTAAGTGGAAATTGGTAAGGAAACATTCTCGGTACATGCTGAAATTTACTGTTGCTTGTCACTATGAACGGTCGCCCTTTAAGTGGCTTGTTCGAGGCATCTTCACCTTGAACGGAAGTTTAGGAAGTTGTTCCTCAGCCTACTAAACAATTATGATATTCCTTCGGGTATGGTAGAGAAACTATTGGCTAATCCTTATAATTGTTCAACTCATCCTGAGTACCATTTGAGATGTCCATGAGATTTATGGATTGTTTAAGATTTCAGGTCTACAAGGAGATAAAGTTAAGAAGAAATTTTTCCCTTTATATTTGGAGGGGAAATCATTAATGTGGTACAGGCTATTGGATAATATTGGATCATGGGACTGGAATCGCTTGAAGCTGGAATTTCATGAGAAGTTTTATCCTAAGCATCTAATTCATCATAATCAGAATTTTATTTATAATTGCTGGCCTCGTGAAGGATAAAGTATATCTCAAGCTTGGGGACGCTTAAATCTATAATGCACACTTTCCCCAACCATGAGCTCTCAAGATAACTGATTATACAAAATTTTATGCTCGACTTTCTCATGATGATCAAACATTACTCGATTCTTGTGCTGATGGTTCCTATATGAAGGAAACTATTGAATTTAGATGGTATATTTTGGAAAACATTAAATGCAACTCTGAATATTGGGAACTCAACAAAGTCAATGAGTTAGGTATATATGAAGCTTAATTTCGATTGCGTTAAATCTTTTATTGAAACTGCTCCTTTCCTTGAATTTAGCAATATATATGGTCTTGACTCTGATATAGTAGCTACTTTATGTGAATCTTTTGCTACGTATGTTGATCTTCCCAAGGAGAAGTGGTTTAAATATCATCCTCCCATTGAAAAATTACCCGATGAACGTGTTAAAATTAAGAAGGAACAAACAATCGTTAATCAGGTTGATCCAGTTGTTCCTAGTGCTTACATTAAGAAACCGCCCTTTCTTGTTAGGTTTAGGGAACATGCTAAGGCTACAACTATGGTTAATAAAAGTTCTGTTAGTACACTTAAACCTTCTGAACAAATAAATATTGAGCCTAATGTTGATATAGTTAAGGATCTCCAACTTGATAATATTGATGGGTGGGTTATTTACCTCTATGATGAAACTGCTGGAATTGCAAAACTTGTTAGAAACAAATGAAGCGAGCTTGATAAAATTAAACGAGTAGTAGGCGTGCCTGTCATATCAGTTAAAATTGGAGATCACTGCTATCATGGCATGTGTGATATTGGTGCTAGTATTAGTGTTATACCTTTTACATTATATCAAGAAATTATGCATGATATAGCAGCCTCTGTAATTGAAGATACTAATGTCACTATTAAACTTGCAAACCGTGATACTATTTCACCACTTGGGATTGTTAGAGATGTTGAAGCCTTGTGTGGAGAAGTCAAGTACCCCACTAATTTCCTAGTACTTGATTCAGAACAAGATAACTTTTATCCCATCATATTTGGTAGATCTTTCTTCAATACTATTAATGCTGAAATTAATTGTGCTGTGAAAAAGGTTAGAGTGAGCTTTGGTGATATGTCTCATGAGCTTAAACAATCACATGAAAAGGAATTACCTAATAAGTATGGAATAATTGGTCTTGCTTCTATTGTTCTACCTCCTACTAATCCATTAGACAATATTTGCTACACCATGAGAATGATATGCATTTGAATGAAAGGAATGAAACAGATAAGATATTCTTGGATCAACAACCTATCCTTAAGCACAACCTATATGTTGACATTTTAAGGGATCCTCCTCCACCCAAGGGAGATCCCGCATTTGAGCTTAAGACTTTACGTGATACTTTAAAATATGCTTATGTTGACGAGAAGAAGATATATCCTATTATTATCAACGCTAACCTTTTAGAGCATGAAGAAAAGAGATTACTCAAAACTTTAAATAAGCACAGTGTGGCTATTGGATATACTCTTGATGATCTTAAAGGCATAAGCTCCACTCTCTATCAGCACAAGATTAATATGGAACCGGATGCTAAACTAGTCGATGATCATCAGCGTCGTTTCAACCCTAAGATGAAAGAGGTGGTAAGAACTAAAATACTAAAACTTCTGGAAGTAGGTATAATTTATCCTATTGCTGATAGTAGATGGGTAAGTCCGATTCATTGTGTTCCTAAGAAAGGTGGCATTACTATTGTTCCTAATGATAGAAATGAACTTATTCCGCAAAGGATAGTAACTGGTTATAGGATGGTAACTGATTTCAGGAAACTGAATAAAGCTAGTAGAAAAGATCACTACCCCTTGCCTTCTACTGATCAAATGTTAGAAAGATTATCTAAGCAGACACACTTTTGTTTCTTGATGGATACTCTGGATACTCTCAAATACCTGGGTCAAAAGATGGCCAAGAGAAAACTACCTTTACTTGCCCTTTTGGAACTTACGCTTATAGGCGTATGACTTTTGGTCTATGCAATGCACCTGTTACCTTTCAAAGATGTATGGCTGATGTATTCTTTGATTTTTGTGAAAAGATTGTTGAGGTTTTCATGGATGTTTTTTTCATTTATGAGACTTCTTTTGATGATTGCTTGAGCAACCTTGACTGAGTTTTACAAACATGTGAAGAAACTAATCGCGTCTTGAATTGGGAGAAGTGCCACTTTATGGTGAATGAAGGAATATTGCTTGGGCATAAATTTTCCGAATGAGGTATTGAGGTGGATAAGGCCAAAGTTGATGCAATAGAGAAAACACATTGCCCAAAAGATATCAAAGGTATAAAAAGTTTTCTTGGTCATGCTGGTTTCTATAGGTGTTACATTAAAGATTTCTAGGCCATTGACTAATATTCTTCAAAAAGATGTTCCTTTTGTTTTTGATGATGATTGTTTAGAAGCTTTTGAAATACTTAACAAAACATTAATTTATGCACCTATTTTTCAACCACCTTGTTTGAACTTACCTTTTGAAATTATGTGTGATGCTAGTGATTATGTTGTCGGTGTTGTTCTAGGGCAAAGAGTAGACAAGAAATTGAATGTTATTCAATATGCTAGTAAAACCCTAGATGTTGCTCAAAGAAATTATCCTACTACTGGAAAGGAATTCTTAGCAGTTATGTTTGCATGTGATAAGTTTAGACCTTACATCATTGATTCTAAAGTAACTATTCACAATGATCATGCTTCTATCAAATACCTTATGAAAAAGAAAGATGATAAACCTAGACTCATCAGATGAGTGCTATTACTTCAGGAATTTGACCTGCATATCGTTGATAGGATGGGAGCTGACAACCCTGTAGCATATAATTTGTCTAGGATCAAAAATGTTCTTGATGACCCACTGCCTATTGATGATAATTTTCTTGATGAGAAACTTGTTGTTATAAATACTTCACGTAGTACTCCTTGGTATGCGGATTATGCTAATTAAATTGTTGCTAAATATATTCCGCCTAGCTTCACCTATCAACAAAAGAAAATATTCTTCTATGATTTACGACATTACTTTTGGGATGACCCAAACCTTTATAAAGAAGGAGTGGACGGTATTATTAGACATTGTATACTTGAGCATGAACAGAAACAAATCCTAAGGAAGTGTCACTTCGAGGCCTATGGAGGACACCATGCTGGTGACAGAACTGCACACAAGGTATTATAATCCGGTCTCTATCGGCCTACTCTTTTTAAAGATGCTCGTAAGTTTTTCATTTCATGTGATGAATGTCAAAGGGTTGGTAACATTGGTAAACGTCAGCAAATGCCTATGAATTATTCACTTTCTATTGAACCATTTGATGTCTAGGGCTTCGATTTTATGGGACCTTTTCCTTCCTCCAATGGGTATACTCATATTTTAGTTGTTGTTGATTATGTTACTAAATGGGTAGAAGTTGTTCCGACTAGTACTGTTGATCATAACACTTCCATTAAAATGCTTAAATACATCATTTTTCTGAGGTTTGGAGTCCCTGGATATTTAATGAATGATGGTGGTTCACATTTTATTCATGTTGTTTTTCGTAAATTCCTAGGTAAATATGATGTTAACCATAGAATTGCAGCACCCTATCATCCTTAGTCTAGTGTCCAAGTTGAATTGAGCAACCAAGAAATAAAACTAATGTGGAAAAAGAATGTTAATAGGTCCAGAAAGAATTGGTCTAAGAAACTTGATGATGCTTTATGGGCTTATAGAACTGCTTATAAAAATCCCATGGGGATTTCCCCGTGTAAAATGGTCTATGGAAAAGCTTATTGGGAAATTTAAAAACTTAATTATGACTTTAAACTTGCCGGTGAAAAGAGGTTATTTGATATTAGCCTACTAGATGAATGGAGGGCGCAAACTTATGAAAATGCCAAGTTGTTTAAAGAAAATTTTAAAAGATGGCATGATAAGTGAATTAAAAAACGAGAATTCAATGTAGGAGATCTAGTGCTTTTGAACAATTATCGTTTCAGATTCTTTGCAGGTAAACTCCTCTCCAAATGGGGAGGCCCATATGTTGTCAAGGTGGTCTATAGTTCCGGTGCTATAAAGATCAATAACTTTGAAGGCAAAAAGTCGAGAGTGGTAAATGGGCAAAGAATTAAGCATTACATCTCAGGTATGCCCATTAATGTTGAAACTAACATTGTCCAAGTGATGACATTGCAGGAACACATAAGAGAGACCTTCCGGAACGCTCCAGAAACCTAAAAAGGAGTAGGTACGTGAAACGGTAAGAAAACCGACTCCAAAAATTAAAAAAACGATTACTTTAGTATTTTAGAAAAAATAAAAAATAAAAAGGAGTCATGGGGACCCACGAGGGGTCCACAAGGCAACACGGCGTGACCACCCCCCTAGGCGCACCTTGATGCCTTGTGGGCACCTCGTGTGCCTCCCGGACTCCGCTTTCTTCCCCAACACATATTCTTACCTGGAAAAAATCATTATATATACTCCTGATTATTTTGACATTCACATCGCGATATTTTTCTCTACTCTTGTTCCAGGCTATTTTTCTGACATATCTAGATTGCCATGACAACACCAAGCTCCTCCAAGGACAAGTTCTTCAAGAAGGTCATCAACCCGTACCTCCCGGAAGTGATGAAACACCCTCAGACCATTGAGATGCACAAGGGGATGCTTCACATCCGTGACGTCCAAGGACCGTAGGAGGGAAGCTAAAAAGACATGCTTGCGGTGGTGGAGTAGGAGATCTTCAAGTGTCAAGGTATGGTTGAACGTGGTTTGAGTGCTAACCACTCCATGATCACGGACTTCATCCGGGAGAACAAGATGGATACCAAGAAAATGGGAGCGGTTCTATTCAAACTTCAAGAGCACATCAAGCATCTCAAAGCCCAAATCTTTGACCCCCAAAGCCAAAACTATGAGTATGAATTTAGGTTTAAGAGGATGAGCATTGCTGCTGATTTCACGGTCCCGAAGACAAGGTTTTCCTTTTGTGATGGTGAACCAATGCCTTGGAAATCCGAAGACCAATGGTGAACCTGCCGCCACATCCCCATCATCACCAGAGAGGGACGCCTCAGTACATGGGTATGGGGACCACCCTCTTAGCTTGTTCCAATCTTGGGGGAGGTGCTCCGATATCGTATCACCATCACTCCACCATTACCATCTATCTTAGTTTGATCCTTAGTTGTTTCGTGATTTATAGAAATAAATTTCAGATATGCTTTGCTTTGAGTTTTTGCTTTGAGTTCCATCTATCCTTGTAATCGAGTATGAGAGTTATATAATAAAGTTTAGTTGATCTTCTGTGCTTCCCTTGTGTGCACTCATCACCATAGCATGGCAATAAAAAGAAATAGAAAGATCATTCGCTTATCTTATGAGAAGTAATGACTTCACAAGAAAAAGGGTATAAGTGATAAAGGTTGTTGATAGTAAACAAACATAACATTAGTCATCGATGCATTCTAAGAAAGATTATGATAGAGGAGAAAAGACTCGCATATAGATACACTATATTGGACATCTTTTATGATTGTGAGCCCTCACTAAATATTATATAATGATCAAGTGCCGATATTGGACATGGAAGACAACATAATGATTATAGTAGTTCACATTCATACATAAGTTATATAGTCATGGATCCTTTAACATGTGGTGCTTGATTTAGATCTTTTCTAGCCCAAAAATTCGTCACTAAGTAGGGATACTACTTGTGCATCCATAACCCTGAAACCCAGTCTCTTGCCATGAGAGTCCACCATACCTATCTATGGATTGAGTAAGATCCTCAAGTAAGTTGTCATCGGTGCATCAAAGCAATAAAAATTTCTCCTAAAACTTGTACGATCTTTTATTGTAAGGGAGAATAAGCTTTGTACGATCTTGTGATGGCAAAGACATAAAAGCGATGGACTGCATAATAAAGTTTGCTATCACAAGGGGCAATATAAAGTGATATTCCTTTGCATTAAGAGTTTGCACACCCAAAAACTTAAAAGCACATGACAACCTTTGCTTCCCCCTGCGAAGGGTCTATCTTTTATCTTCACGAGTTCATTCATATGTGAGAGTCAATAAAGGTTATTCCTCTTCCTACCTATTAATTATATAGTGGCAAGCACCATGTGTTGAAGAAAGATTCAGACTTATATATCCAAGTGGGTATAGATGATCATGATTTATTTTTGTTGAAATAATACTTGAGGTAAATAAGTTGGGCGACAAAATCCGTTTAGCCCCTATCTTCCTATGTCTCCTACGGAAACATGAGCTCCAAAAATATGTCTTGAGCGTGAGCAATAATAGAAGACTAAATGATACTTGAGTATGTGAACTTGCCAAAAATAATGCTCTTAGATAAACTCTCCTCTTAAATATGATGAATTATGATTGTTCCAATGACTGAGAACATAGTTCATTGATTGTCAATAAAATTAATGCTTCTTACTCCAATAGTTGTGGATGGTTTTTTACTTGTTTATGAGGAGCTATATGACAAAATACTTGCTTCCATGCTAAAATTCATGATGATCTCATGTTTGTATTCTATTTTTATGGGCACCTCCCTCTCAAATCATGTGGTCATTAGTTTTGAGCTTGGCTTTCGCTTGAGGGCAAGCGAGGTCTAAGCTTGGGGGAGTTGATACGTCCATTTTGCATCATGAATTATTATTGATATTTGTGTTATTTCTTGTCCATTATTCCCTATTATTATACAATTCTTATGTTCTTTCTCTCTGAATATGCAAGGTACATCACAAAGAGGAAAATATCTAGAAACTGGAATTCTGGACTCGAAAACCAAGAAAAGGCAGAAAATTCAACTTGCTCCAAATGACCAGCAATTTTACGAAGAATTTTTAAGGAATAATTGATAATTAATGGGCAAGAAATAAACGAGAGGGGGCAACCTGTTGTCCACAAGGCAACAGGGTGCGCCCACCCCCTAGGCGTGCCCTAAAGCCTTGTGGGCCCCCTATTGGCCCTTTAACGACCATCTTCTCTTATTTGGCGTGTTTTGACCTAGAAAAATCGTAAGTTATCTTTCGGGAAAAAGAGTCGCCGTCTCGAGGCATAAACCTGGAGAGGGAGATCGAAGCTGTCGTCGTCACCAACACTTCCTCTTCATTTGAGGACCAATTTTCATCAACATCTTCACCAGCACCACCTCACCTCAAACCCCAGTCCATCCCTTGTATACAATCATTGTCTCAAAACCTGAGATTTGTACCTGTGGGTTACTACTTGTGTTGATTACATCTTGTAGTTGATGCTTGTTCGATTACTTGGTGGAAGATATTATGTTTAGATCCTTCATTATTATTATGACACCTATGATCTTGAACATGTTGATGAGGTGTGAGTAGTAACTATTGTTCTTGAGGACATGGGAGAAGTCTTGTTATAAGTAGTCATATAAAGTTGGCATTTGTTCGATATTTTGATGACGTGTGTGTTGTTAAGTTTCTTAGTGGTGTCATGTTAACATCGACTACATGACATTTCACCATGTTATGGGCCTAAGGGAAGTCATTGTGGAGTAACAAGTAGATGATGGGTTGCGGGAGTGACAAAAGCTTAAACCCTAGTTTATGTGTCGCTTCATGAGGGGCTGATTTGGATCCACACGTTTAATGCTATGGTTAGATTTATCTTAATTCTTCTTTGGTATTTGCGGATGCTTGCGAGAGAGGATAATCATAAGTTGGTTGTGCTAAAGTAAGAACAGATCCTTAGTACCGGTCCACCTACATATCAAATTATCAAAGTAGCGAATGAGGATCAACTCAATATGATGAACATGACTAGACAGAAATTCCCATGTGTCCTCGGGAGCGCTTGCATTATATAAGAGTACTTTGAGGCATGTCATTTGCTATAAAAAGGATTAGGATACCTTGTTGCACCTTTTCTACTAATGTTACTTGTCACTTCTTACGAATTACCTTGCTACAAAACTATCTATCACGTTTACTTACATCACTTGGAGAGAATACCTTGCTAAAAATTGCTTATCATTTCCTTCTACTCCTCGTTGGGTTCGACACTCTTACTTATCGAAAGGACTAAGAGTGATCCCCTATACTTGTGGGTCATCAATTACTCAACTCAACTTGACCGTTATACCGAGGATGATAAGGCGTTGCAATCCTATAGTTAACATCATATTTAGCTAGAAGTTTACAGAAAGCATCATGAATAAAATGTGAACCACCATCAGTCATTAAATATCTAGGGCTCCAAACCACGGGCTAATAACATCTTTAAGCATTTTAATAGAAGTGGTGTGATCAACACTACTAGTTGGAATAGCTTCTACCCACCTAGTAACGTAATAAACAGCAACTAAAATATGAGTATACCCATTAGAGGAAGGAAAATGTCCCATATAATCAAAACCCCAAACATCAAATGGTTCGATAGCAAGTGAATAATTCATAGGCATTTTCTGACGTCTACCGATGTAACCAATTCTTTGACATTCATCACAATAGAGAAAAAACTTACGAGCATCCTTAAAAAGAGCACGACAATAAAAACCAGACTGTAGTACCTTCTGTGCAACTCTGTCACCACCGTGGTGCCCTTGGTAGGCCTCGGAATGACATTTCTGTAGGATCTGGTCCTGTTCATGCTCATGTACACAATGTGTAATGACACCATCTTCTCTTTTTTATAAAGGTGTGGGTCATCCCAGAAGTAATGTCTTAAATCAAAGAAGAACTTTTCTTTTCTTGGTAGGTGAAACTAGGTGGTATATATTTGGCAACAATGTAATTAGCATAATCTGCATAGCAAGGAGTGCTACGGGAAGCATATATAACAGCTAGCTTCTCATGTGGCAAATTATCATCAATAGGCAGTGGGTCATCAAGAACATTTCATATTCTAGACAAATTATCCGCTACCGGGATTTCAGCTCCCTTTCTATCAACAATATGCAAACAAACTCTTGAAGTAAAATCACCCACCTAATCAGTCTAGGCTCAGCATCTTTCTTTTCCATAAGATATTTACTAGCAGCATGATCAATGTGAATAGTGACTTTGGAATCAACAATATAAGGTCTAAACTTATCACATGCAAACACAACTGCTAATTTTTTTTCTCAGAAGTAGCATAATTTATTTGGGCAGTGACTAGGGTTTAACTAGCATAATGTATAACAAACAATTTCTTGTCTACTCTTTGCCCTAGAACAACACCAACGGTATAATCACTAGCATCACACATAATTTCAAATGGTAAATTCCAATCAGGTGGTTGGACAATAGGTGCAGAAATTAATACTTTCTTATGTATTTCAAAGGCTTCTACACAATCATCTTCAAAAAATGGAACATCTTTTTGAAGAAGATTAGTTAATGGCCTGGAAATATTTGAGAAATCTTTAATGAAACGCCTATAGAAACCAACATGACCAAGAAAGCTTCTTATACCTTTAACATCTTTAGGAGATGGCACTTTCTCTATTGCATCAACTTTAGCTTTGTCAACCTCAATACCTCATTGAGAAATTTTATGCCCAAGTACTATACCTTCTTAATTCACCATAAAGTGGCACTTCTCCAAATTGAAGACAAGATTAGTTTCTTCACATCTCTGCAAAACTCGATCAAGGTTGCTTAAAAAATCATCAAAAGAAGTCCCATAAATGGAAAAATCATCCATGAATACCTCAACAAGGTTTTCACAAAAGTTAGGGAATATAACAGTCATACATCTTTGAAAGGTAGCATGTGCATTGCATAAACCAAAAGGCATACGTCTATAAGCATAGGTTCCAAATGAGCATGTAAAAGTAGTTTTTTCTTGGTCTTCCTTTCACACAGGTATTTGAGAAAAAATAGAATATCCAGCAATAAAGCAAAAGTGTGTGCGCTTAGATAATTTTTCTAACATTTGATCAATAAATGGCAAGGGGTAATGATCTTTTCTAGTAGGTTTGTTTAATTTTCTGAAATCAATTACCTATAACCAGTTACAATCCTTTGTGGAATAAGTTCATTTTTATCATTAGGAACAACAGTTATACCTCCTTTCTTAGGAACACAATGAACATCTCTTACCCATCTACTATCAGCTATGGGATAGATTATACCAGCCCCCGGAAGCTTTAATATTTCAGTTCTTGCCACTTCCTTCATTTTATGATTCAAGCGACATTGATGACCAACGACAGGTTTAGCGGCTGGCTCGATATTAATCTTGTGATGTCATAGAGTGGGGCTAATGCCCTTAATATCATCAAGAGTATATCCAATAGCACCTTGATGCTTCTTCGGAGTTTTGAGTAATCTCTTCTCTTCATGCTTTGAAAGGTTAGCACTAATAATAACATGATATATCTTAATTTCATCAAGATAAGCATATTTCAAAGTATCACGTAATTTCTTTAACTCAAACACGAGATCACCCTTAGGTGGAGGAGGATCCCCTAAAATGTCAACATGCAACTTGTGTTTGAGAATAGGTGTTTGTCTAAAGAATATCTCATCTATTTCATTTCTCTCATTCATATGCATATCATTCTCATGCTACCAAGTATTGTTCTAATGGATTACTAGGAGGCACAGCAAAAGAGGCAAGACCAATAATTTCATATTTATTAGATAATTATTTCTCATGTGGTTGTCTACTAAACTTAGAGAAATTAAATCAAAAGACACATCACCAAAGCTTACTTTAACCTTCTCTCTGGCACATTTAATTTCAACATTAACGGTATTCAAGAAAGGTCTACCAAATATAATGGGACAAAAATTATCTTACTGTGAACCAAGTACTAAGAAATCAGTAGGGTACTTCATTTTTCCACTAAAGACTTCAACATCTCTAACAATCCAAAGTGGTGACATAGTGTCTCTGTTTGCAAGTTTAATAGTGACATCTATGTCTTCAATCTCAGAGGGTGCTATGTCATTCATAATTTCTTGATATAAGATAAAAGGTATATCACTAATACTAGAACCCATGTCACAAAAGCCATTGATAGCAATGATCTCCAATCTTAACAGAAACAACACACATGCCAACAACTTGTGTATTTTTATCTAACTCATCCTGCTTGTTTCTAACGGGTTTTGCAATTGTAGCAGCTTCATCACAAAAGTAAATAACCTCACCATCAATATTATCAACTAGGAGATCTTTAGCCAGAGCAATATTAGGTTCTACATTTATTTGTTCAAAAGTTTTAGGTGTCGTGATATGACTTTTGTTAACCAGAGTTGAAGCTTTAGCGTGTTCCTTAATCGTAATAGGAAAAATGTGGTTTCTCAATGTAAGTAGTAGGCACAACTATATCAACATGGTAAACAATTGTCTATTCCTTAACTTTAATGGGTTCCTCTACTAATTCTTTAATAAGTGGATGAAATTTAAACCACTTCTCCTTAGGGAGATCAACATGAGTAGAAAATGATTCACACAAAGAAGATACTATCTCACAGTCAAGCCCATATTGATTGCTAAACTTATGAAAAGTATCAATTTCCATACAAGATTTAACACAATTAAACTCAAGATTTATACTTGACTCTTTAACTTCTTCGAGTTCGCAATCTCCAGAGTTGCATTCAATTCTTTCTAGAAGATCCCATTTGAATTCAATAGTTCTCTTCAAGTAGGAAGTAGTGGAAGAAGAATCGAGTACTAGTTGATCGTCATGAGAAAGTCGAGCATAAAAGTTTTGTATAGTAATTTCTCTTGAGTGCTCATGGTTGGAAAAAGTTTGTTCATATATTTAAGCCTCCCCCAAGCTTGAGCGATGCTTTCTCCTTCACGAGGACAGAAATTATATATATAGTTCTGATCACGATGAACTAAATGCATAGGATAAAACTTGTGATGAAATTCCAGCTTCAAGCGATTCCAATACCATGATCCAATATCATCAAATAGCCTATATCAAATCAATGTGTTTCCCTCCAAAGATAAAAGGAAAACATTATTATTTATTATATCCTCGGATAAACCTGCAAGCTTAAATAATCCACAAATCTCATCTACATATATCAAGTGGTAATCAGGATGAGTTGTATTCTCTCCTGCGTAAGGATTAGCTAGCAGTTTCTCTAACATACCCGAAGGAATCTCATAGTAAATATTTTCAGAAATTTTAGTAGGCTGGGGAGTGGATTTTGTCACTTCCGTTTGAGGCGAAGATACCCCAAACAAACCTATCAAAGGATTACTATCCATAGTGACAAGCAACAGTAAATTTTAGCACGTACCAAAAATGTTTCTTTAACAATTTCCACTTACCAATGGTGCTTCACTCCCTGGAAATGGTGCCAAAAAAGAGTCTTGATGGCCCACAAGTATATGGTATCAATCGTGGTCCTTCCGATAAGTAAGAGTGTCGAATCCAACAAGGAGCAGAAGGAAATGATAAGTAGTTTTCAGCAAGGTATTATGTGCAAATGTTCTAAGTAACAGTAATAGATAGTTTTGTAGCAAGATAATTCGTAATAACTGACAAGTAAAAGTAGTAGCAAGTGTGCAGAAAGATAGACCAATCATTTTTTTAGCAAAGGGCAGGCTTGAAAGTACTCTTATATAAAAGCAAAGCGCTACCAAGGACACATGGGAATTTCCATGTAGCCATGTTCATCGTGTTGAGCTGATTCACGTTCGTTACTTTGATGATTTGACATGTGGGTTGTCCGATGCTAAGGTGCTGTTCTTTCTTGAACAAGCAACCCACTTATGATTACCCCCTCTCACAATCATCCACAACTACGAAATAAGAATTAAGATAAATCTAACCATAGCATGAAACTTGTGGATCCAAATGAGCCCCTTATGAAATAGCGCATAAACTAGGGTTTAATCTTCTCTCACTCTAGAAACTTGTCACCCACTTATTCCTCCACAATGCCTTCCCTTAGGCCCATAATATGGTGAAGTGTCATGTAGTCAGCAAAGCAACAACGCCCCTAAGAGAAGCAACGACATACATATCATCAAAATATCAAACGGATACCAACTTCACATAATTACTTATAACACGACTTCTCCCATGTCCTCGGGAGCAAAATTAACTACTCACAAATCATCACCATGTTAAAGATTAGAGGTATAATAATTATGAATAAGGATATGAACAAATTATCTTCCACCAAGTAAACCAACAAACATCAATAATAAGATGTAATCAACACTACTAGTTACCCACAGGTACCAATCTGAGGTTTTGAGACAAAGGTTGAGTACAAGAGATGAACTAGGGTTTGAGATGAGATGGTGATTGTGAAGATGTTGATGAAGATTGGTCCTCCCACTAAGGAGGAAGCATTGGTGATGACGACGGCTTTGATTTCCCCCTCCTGGAGGGAAGTTTCCCCGGCAGAATCGCTCTGCTAGAGAGCAAAAGGGCATGTGCCCCGGTTTCCACCTCGAGACGGTGGTGCTTCATCCCGAAAGTATCTTCTTGTTTTCTATAGGTCAAAGCCCATAATATAACAGAAGAGGGAGGCTGGAGGACCTAGGAGGTGGCCCCAAGCCATTAGGGCGCGCCCAGGGGTGTGGGCGTGCCCTGTTGGCTTGGCACCAATAGGTGGGGCCCTCTAGTATATTTTTTGCTCCATGAATTCATATACATTCCACAAATGTCCCTTGTGAAGATTCAGGTCATTTGGAGTCCAGTGAATTTTCAGCCTTTTTCTTGGTTTTCACGTTAAGAATTCCAGTTTGCGGCAATTTCCCTCTTTGTGATGTACCTTGTAAATTCAGAGAGAAAAGGCATAAGAATTGTATCAGTAAGGTCGAATAATGACCAAAAACATTATAAATATTAATAAGAAATCTTGATGCAAAATGTGCGTATCAATTTGCAGTCTCATCCCCCCATTTGCTAGCCAATTTTGTTTGGTTTTACCCAATTTCGAAAAATCCCCACAAAAATAGACATACCATTTTTTGCAATTTGCGTGTTCTTGTGCAATTTTGTTGCTTTTGATCCACGAATTTGGTGTTTGGTGAGTAGATCTGGAATTTTCCCACCTTTCCCTTACTTTTGAATAGTTAAATTCACCCAATTGTTTTTCTCTTATCCTCAAAATATGCAAGTTCATCTTCGGTCCCGAGGTCAAATCCTCAAAATCGGCATCCACCGGATGACCGGCCATCACCGAATGCCCGGACACTATCCAGCCAACGGACGTTCGACCATCTCCGGACTTTCGGTAAAACTAAACGGAACTGAAATTTTCCAGCATGAAAATTTTAGCCTCCACTATTTTTTCCGCATTTTACCACCATAACTTTTCCACAAAACCCATTTTCGCCACTTGATATTTTGAGTTGCGTTTTTCCGTTTCCTAAGGTGTTTCGGCTACATAGAAATGGTTTGACTTCAGCACCACTATCGCTCATCATCAGCATGAACATTGTCTCTTACATCGACCACCTCATTCAAACTAACTGTAAGCAAGGATGGTAACCTCGATGACATCATTACATATTCCCCTTGCCATCACATTGTTGACACCGAGACATTTGCATAAATTTCCTACCAAGACTAGCCATTTGAGAATTGTCGGGCAATGTTACTTGTGCACTATAGTTGATACATTTGTCGCATAGCTTTAATAGCATGCATCATATCTAGATATCATCTTGTGCCGTAAATTCCCATGCATATATCATCACTATTTTGGATAGTGCATTTCACATAAGTGGCCAAAGCATCGAATAAAAGAAGAGAAAAAAAAAAGAAAATCTTTTAAGCAAAAGGAAGAGCTTATAAGCAATAGCATCATGACACATTACATATCATCAATTATGTTGGTTCATACATAGTTAGCATACTTAGGATAGAACACGACACTTTTTCTCTCCAATAGGTTGTGCAAAAGTGCGTGTCCGCCCATTTGAGAAATCGTGCTAGCGTCTCTCTAGTATTCGTGCAACAAGAGCTTTTCCATGCTCACACATTTTGTGATCATTACTTGGTTGTGCGAATCCCATCTATATCCATGTGTGCATTCCAATTGACTCTATAGGTTGTGATCTATTTGCTTTACTTGAAATTTGTGAATCATTTCAACATTATCAATATCTTAAATCACATTTGCTTGAATTTTATGCCACCTCCCAACTCACCTACTCGATAAGCCTTATTTGTGTAGGTGTGACACTGACAAGCTCTGGTACCAATTCTACTACTTCTGCATTACACATTGAGTGATCTTTGATCCATTTTGAACATACGGAATGGTAAATTCGATATTTTTCTTCTCATTTTGCACTCATATTTTATTGCGTGCGATGGATAGGTCAAGCATACACAACTCGGCATTTGAGGAGCAAGACGGCGACGCGAACACCTACATCACCAAGCTTCACTTCTTCGACGCACAAAAAGGCATGCATCAATCTCAAGATGTTTTGCGCGACCGCATCAACCAACTTGCCATCGAATTGCGCCAATCAGAGGAATGAACGCGAGACTTCCTCAGCACAAAGTTTTCATTTCAAATGGAAGAGTTTCGTGCCCTCATGGTCAACCGCGCATCCTCCATTACACTGTCAAGTCGGTACCACTTAAGTCGCCCATCATCGGATTCTTCTTCCGGCGCAAGTACGCATCGAGCTTGATGACATCATCATGGCGACGTCGCGACCATCACAAGTATGACAATACTTTCCATGGCATTGGATTGCAAGACCACATTCGCGAGCGTGAATGTCATCATCACCAAGAGCAAGAAGCTTTGAAGCAAAAACAAGAACAACTACGCCACGACGAACAACATCACCGTGAAGAACAAGCACTTCAAGATCAACGCTCCCTTCATGTCGCTACTCATGCCTTGGAAGAGCGCAACTGCCAAGTGCGGGAAGAACAAGAAGAACTCCGGCGTGAACGCCACGAGGAGCACCAAGAACAGAGGAACTGGGTGAGTTTGCCTCGTCAACGCCCTCAAGCAAATAATGACATGCCCGATGAAGAAGAACCCCCAAGGCAAAAACATCATGAATAAAACAATGACAATGATGGGCCATATCCAATACAAGGGCATCGTCATCAACACCACAAAAATGAACAACGCTTCGTCAAGCTCAAGTTCACCATGTCTAAGTTCTCCAGAAGCAATGATCTTGAAAATTAATTCTGATGGACACTTAGGTTGACAAGTTCTTCCATCTCCACAACTATGAAGAAGAAAACAAGATCGACATAGCTTCACTTGAGTTTCAAGCTTATGTTCTCATTTGGTGGGAGCAAGTGATCGAGCGGAGAAAAGAAAAAGGCAAACCTCCTATCAGCACCTGGAATCAAATGAAGAACCTCATGAGAGCTCGTTTCGTGCCAACCCACCATAGTATTGAATCTATTAATCTCTTCAAGAAGATACAACTCCTCAAGAAAGGCGCAAAGTCAGTAGAAGAGTACTACAAATAAAGGGAAATGGCCATGATCCGAGCCAATGTCAAGGAAGTTGATGAGCAAACAATGGCGTGTTTCTTGACTGGATTAAACTACGAAATCAAGAAAATTGTGGACTTCCAACCATACTCCAACCTCCTAGATCTAGTACATCAATCATCCAAGGCGGAACGCCAAGTGCAAGATCACTACAAGTACTCCAAGTTCTCTTCTAGGACCTACAGCTCAAGTACTCAAGCTTCTCCAACTTCGACGCCTTCGACTACAAGAACTCCAACAGCTACCGGTGACAATTCAAGTTCCAAGCCAACGACGACGTCCTTGATTCATCCTCCTTCTACAAGAAACTACAATCCAAGAGCTTCATCCTCTACAACACCATCAGATGCTACCGCTAAAACAAGCTCTGTTAAATGCTTCACGTGCCAAGGCCAAGGCCACAAGAATTTTGAGTGCCCGACAAGACGCACTATGATCCTTCATGACGACGTCACTTATGATTCCATGAGTGACGATGAGATGGAAGCTTTGGAGCATGTGGCCATGCACCACCAAGTAAATGAAGATGAAGATGCACAAAACTATTGCGACAATGATCCGAGCCCCACTCTCGTTGTTTCCAAGGTTTTTACACTTCAACAACAACAAGAAGAAGATCAACATTTCCACATCTTCCACACTAAAGAGGGCATCCAAGGGAAATCCATCAAGGTCACAATCAAAGGCGGAAGTTGCCACAATTTGGCAAGTGAAGAACTTTGTTCCAAACTACAATTTTCAAGAAGAAGCACCCACGCCCCTACAAGGTTTAATGGCTAAGTGACTCCAGCACCCTTCAAGTCGACCACACAGTGCTAGTCTCCTTCAAGATTGGTTCATATGAAAACACCTTGGAGTGTGATGTGGTTCCCATGTCCGTGTGCCATCTCCTTCCTGGTAGACCTTGGCAATTTGACCGTGGTGTCATCCATAATGGTCAAACCAATCACTATAGCTTCAAGATGAAGGGTAAGGGATACGTTCTTCAACCAATGTCGCCAAGTCAAGTGACTACTGACAATCAAGCTTCAACCCATTGTGGAGATAAAAGTGAGAGAGCAATCCGCCTCAAAGAGATTGAGCGCCACCAGCCATATGTGAGTGAATCCAGATGAGGGACAAGAAAAACTTAGTACTTTTAGCCAACAAAAGAGAATTAAGGGATGTGAGTGAGATCCCATCAAGTGTGATTCACTTTGTACTTGTGTGCAAAGATGAGCTCATGAGGAGTAATACTTCACAACATCTACTTTTGGTTTTGTCTCGTTTATTGTAGGAATTTCAAGATGTTTTCCCGATGAGCTACCTCCGGGACTATCTCCACTACGGGGAATCGAGCATCGCATCGACCTCATCCTTGACGCACCACTTCCGAACAAGGAACCCTACCGCATCAACCCCGAAGGGACTAGGACATATAAATGCAAGTGCACAAACTCCTCGAGAATGGGTATGTACGCAAGAGCCTTAGCCCATGTGTAATTCCAGTACTTCTTGTGCCTAAGAAAGATGGTAGTATGCGTATGTGTTCTGATTGTCATCCCATTAATGATATCACTGTTAGGTATCGCCATCCTGTTCCATGCCTTGATGAAATTAGTGGAGCCACCATGTTCTCTAAAATTGATCTTAGAAGTGGCTACTATCAAATTCGCATGCAATGCTTTAAAAAAGAATTTGGTCTTTATGAATGGTTGGTTATGCCTATGGGTTTATCGCAAGCACCTATTACTTTCATGTGTATGATGAATTATGTCCTTTGCCATCTCATTGGTTATTGTGTTGTCGTATACTTTGATGATATTCTTGTGTTTAGAAAATTTCTAAAGGAGTGTGTTGCACATGTTAGGGAAGTGGTGAGTTAATATGAAAAAATGCACTTTTGGTGTTCATAAGGTTTTTGCCTATGTTTTGTGGTATCTTCTAAGTGTGTCCAAGTAGATGAATCTAAAATTGATGCTATTAAAATTTGGACCACTCCCACAAACTTATAACAAATGCGTAGTTTCCTTGGACTAGCCGGCTTTTACCATCGCTTTGTTAAGGTTTTAGCACAATTGCATCTCCTTTGCATGCTTTCAGCAATAAGAATGCACCCTTTATTTGGGGAACGTCGCAAGACACCACATTTCATGAGCTTCACAATTTTCTTACACATGCACCATTGCTCGCATTACCCAATTTTGATAAAGCTTTTGGAGTGCATTGTGACACGAGTGGTAATGGCATAGGTGGTGTGTTAATGCAACAAAAATGCCCCATCGCGTACTTTAGTGAGGAACTTTCCAGAGCATAACTTAACTATCCCATATATGATAAATAATTGTATGCTTTGGTGAGAGCCTTACATGTTTGGAGCATTATCTATGCCCACGTGGATTTTTCATTCGTACTGATCATGAAACTATCAAGTATCTTAAAGATCAAACCAAGTTACACAAACGACATGCTAAATGGAGTGAATTCATTGAATCCTTTCCCTATGTAATTAAGTACATCAAGGGTAAAAAAATGTTGTGGTTGATGCTCTTTCCGGCAAATGCATGCTATTTACTCAACTTGAATTGAATGTCACTCATTTTGAGCATATCAAAGACTTCTATGAGCATGATGTTTTTTTGCTATTCCATATACCAAATGTCAAGCTAACAATTGTTTGGAGTAATATTACATGAAAGATGGATATCTTATGTGTACTAGCAAGCTTTGTATTTCCGAGTCTTCTCTTCGGATGTTGCTTTTGCAAGAGGCTCACGGCGGAGGACTCATGGGTCACTTTGGACGCAACAATACATTTGCTATGTTCTCCAACAAGTATTTTTGGCCAAAGATGTTTCGTGATGTGTCACGCTTCACCAACTGATGCTCTACATGTCGCAAAGCTAAGTCAAAGCTCAATCCCATGGTCTATACATACCACTCCCAATACCTTTTGCACCTTGGGAAGATATAAGCATGGACTTTGTGCTTGGTTTGCCAAGAAATAAGAATGGCAAAGTTTCCGTATTTGTTGTTATGGACCGTTTTTCCAAGATGGCTCATTTCATTATATGTCACAAGATAGATGATGCTTCACATGTTGCAAATCTATTTTGTAGGTAAATCTTGAGACTACATGGAGACCCCAAGACCATTATGTTAGACCACGACGTCAAGTTCCTAAGCTACTTTTGGAAGACACTATGCGCCAAGCTCAGAATCAAGCTACTCTTCTCTTCGGCTTATCATCCACAAACCGGTGGCCAAATGAAGGTCACCAACCAGACACTATCTACGCTACCCCGCGTGTTGATCAAGAAGAACATCAAGGAATGGGAAGAGTGCCTACCTATCGCGGAGTACGCCTATAATCGCATGCGCCTCTTCACCACTAACAAGTCTCCCTTCGAGGTGGTCTACTGCTTCAACCCTTTGTCCTCATTGGACATACTTCCGCTACCACTCCAAGAGCGAGTGTACATGGATGCAAGCGCAAGGGCAAGCTACATAAAGAAGATGCATGAAGAAACAAGGTGCACGATCAAATGTCAAGTGGAACGACTTACCACCAAGCGCAACATCAACAAACACCCCATGGTGTTCAACGCTAGTGATCTTGTGTGGCTACAACTTCGCAAGGATAGATTCCACGCCGAGTGCAAGCCAAAGCTACTACCTCAAGCCAACGAACCCTTCAAGTTGTTGGCACACTACAACGACAATGCCTACAAGATCAACATTCCACGCGCCAAGTACAATGTGAGCGACATCTTCAATGTCGTGGACCTATCTCCTTTCCATGGTGATGAGGATCTCTATCCGAGGACGGATCTTTCCCAAGGGGGAGATGATGCAAAGCATACCATGGTCACCCCCATGGACTCTATACCAACCTCTCAAGCTCCAAGTGGTCCTATGACAAGAGCTCGCGCACGCGCCATCGAAACCGGGGTGGCATCTCTCCTTACCGGACCACCATTCGATCCACTCAGAACATGGTCACTACCTCAAGCGGAAGTGCATTGCATACTCAGATACTCGGAGAGAGTCCCTAGGATGTCTATGAACGGCGTACAAGACGACGAGGACGCCAAGCGCGGGAAGCTCAATGATGAGTTGCGAATACGCTTCAGCCACTGAATGACCAATCCTTACGGGACGTACGACACCCTCGAGATGAGCTAGCTCGAAGGCCAAGCCAAGCTCTACGGCGGTCAAACAAACCGACGAAGATCGGATGTCCGACACGTCCCAGCGATCGTTCGTCTGCTCGCCTTCGAAAACCCAGTGCCTCTAGTTCAACAATGGATCGATGGAAGACCGAGGCCTTCCGGACGACCGTGCCACCAGACGACCGACAGCCTTCGGAAATCCGGCGTTCCCGCACCCGAGCCGAATCATCGGAAGTTCAGCCCGCTCCGGACGACCGGTCCTTCACGATCCACCGGATGAGTGGTAACTTCCGGACGTCTGAAGCATATCAGTGTGCAGGCACTCGGGCCATGGCTCATCTACCCCCCTCTCTCTCTTGCCCTAGACTATAATTACCTTACTCTTGGACGAATTAGGGTTAGCATATGTTTAGCTCTTGAGTTAGTTGAGCATTGCTCCTTCCACTTCCTCCTTCTACATGGAGAGGCCCTCTATGTGAGTAGATCCAAGTGGATGTCAAGGCCCCTATCATAGGGAAGATCTTCTAAGGATTCAGGGCCCCGTCTCTTTGAGTGGGAAGAACTATCATCTTTACTTGTATCATGTGTTGAACTCGAATCTGTGTATCCTCTTGTGTTTCATGGTTTCAGCGGATGTGCGATCGTACACTGTCTTGAGTGTTTGCTTAATTTCTCTCCTTTTCCCCTCCAAGTGTGAAAAAAAATCGACACTGAGGGCTTGGCCCCGTATCACCATACCAATGCCCATCGACTTCACGAAACACTTCCCGTCTATGCCGCAGGAGTTCAAGCTCAAGACGAACATCGACTGCTCAAGGGTCATTGTCCGGCTGTTGAACGACATGGTCACCCTCGATCAGGGTTGGGCCACCATCTCCGTCGTCCATCAAATCAAGATTAGCTACATGGCGACCTTCAAGTTGCTGACCCCTGACACACTCAAGGTCGTCGTCTTCAACAACGACGGCCTTGAAGTGGTGACCAAGTGAGGGAGGCACGACAAAACCTTTGTCATGAACGTCTAGGACATCCTTATATGCTCCAACGGCTTTGATTTAATATCGTACTACTTTCCTTTCAAACTATTTTGTTTATGTATGACACTTAAACTGCTTGCTACTATCTTGAGCTGATTTGTTTATGTTGTGTGTGTTATTCGTGACGCCGATGTGAGCTGGTAACCTCACCATCACGTCGAAGAGGTTACTAGACAACAAGCGTTGCATGCAACCAAACACCTTGTCTTATGTTTGCGCGTACACAAGCGGGCAATCAAATACTATACCTTTTGTTACACCGATGCAGCCTGGAGGGAATGGAGGCAACCAAACTAGATGCAGATATTAGTTTTCTCTCCGCTTTTTCTCAGCCAAGCCTTGTTGAACTAGGCTCCACGGACGAGTCTCACGCAGAACGACTACCAAACACCCCTTAGACAAGCCCGAACTAAGGCAAACCTGAAAACGCAAAAAGCGTGCAGGTAACCGAACACCTCCTTAGCTTCTTCATGCTGCTCCACTCTAATATACTGTTGTAAGAGCATCTACAACCGCAACTTGCAAATTCGACCCCTCAAACGTCCGCAGATGCGTTCGGCCAGTGACCGTGCGTGTCCATTTTGAGCCCTACTTTTTCATCTATGCAACCGCACTTCTCATATTTTTCCTCATATGTCCGGTCACTTGCACGTGATTGGTGGAGAAGAAGAAAGAGAAAGAAAAGAATGAATAAAGAAAGAGAAAAAATGGTCAGGGATGAGGTCGTAACCTACGTGGCGGATTGACCAGACGTGCCCGGGCGCGTCTATCGTCCTCATATTCGAGATAGATATGAGGCATGTCGGTCAGTCCGAGCGTTTGAGATGGATATGAGGGGTCCGGCTGGATCGATTTTTATGACCGGACAGTGATCGAACGGGCTGCCCGAACATTTGAGACGGGTTTGAAGGGTCCGGCTGTAGATGCTCTAACCTCCTAGTCTACTCATAACATAGGGTCAGTTCAGATTGTGGGAGATTCCGGAGGCCCGAATTCTTAGGAGAAGCTGGGAGGGTGCGGATTAATCGTCGGATTCTGCCAAAAGAACTAGACCATAATCGTGAGATTTTAAGTTACTGTACATCTCTGTAATAATCAAGTAATCCAGTGTGCAATACTCGATAATATTCCACCATCGTCAGGTAAGTACTACTCCCTCCATCTTAAAATAAATGCCGTTGATCTAGTACAAAATTTATACTAATTTAGTATTGAATTTGTGACACTTATTTTGGAACGGAGGGAGTATCATATGTTACATAAACCCAGGACAGTTAACGGTTTTTGCTGCTAAACGCAAAAACCGCATGATAAACAACTTGGTCTGCCACACAGTTCATTCAGGACAGCCAATCGAGCCATCTCAGATACCCCAAAAGTACCAGCCCTCAGAACCGTAGTACATGATGGACCTCCTAGTTTTACCACTCAAGAACTGCAGTGACATACATGCATGGAGAAACAGAACACTTTAGGATTGCCGATTTGTTGCCGAGTGAACGGAGCACTAACTGATGGAAGGCAAGGCAGGTGGGCTGAAGCCAAGGCCATAATCGCCACCGTAGGAACCAGGTTCAACATGCCTTACTTGGCCATGCTGACGGATATGGCGAAGGAGCCTGGCCAGGAACTCATTGTTGCAAATCGTAGAACTATCGCACACAAGTGCGACATGCCTCCGTGCCCTGGTAATGGCCACGTTCATGCGCCTGTTATCGCCAAGGAACCCTACCGCTCCCAAGGAGTTTGACCGAACCTACCAGGATTGAGAAACAAACGTCATTCAATTTCAGCCTTCGATATAGATTGTCAGGTGGGGATAAGAAGAAAAGGAAAGTCCTGTTACTTTATTTACATACTCCCTCCGTCCGGAATTACTTGTCGTTAAAACGGAAAGAAATGGATGTATCTAGAACTAAAATACATCTAGATACATCCAGTTCTATGACAAGTAATTCCAAACGAAGGGAGTATGATTTATGCAGCTCAAGAGCAAACATTTGTCACTTCAACAAATGAGAAAGAGAACATCACAAAACTGTTGTTCTTACCATCGATATGACCACCGCATCTGCCTCCCTTCCCTGGAAGCTATCTATGGTTGACACCTCAACACCCAAAGCCTCTGGATATTCTTCTAGTCTATCTCTTAAAAGTTGTACCTGAGCAATGTAAGGCGACTGAACAGCAATGGAAGTTGGAGAGACCCCTGCAAAGATTGGTTTCAGCAGTTATGAAGAGCAAGACTCAGGCGTAGTTCAAATCAAATGGTTCGGTGGATAAGAAAGGAAGGCCTCGTCTAAGGCCAAGTTATGTGCACCTTGCAGTGAATGTATAAAGAAAATAGGCTAATATGCACCACTAAAAGACAAATACCAAGGATGTGAGCTAGCGTGTTTGCATTATGACAGATATATTGAAACAAAATTGGCAGGACTTGAGTAGATTTTTGTTGCCAGATAATATTGTTAATGGTTAACCTCGTTTATTTCCTTTGGTTCCCAACAAACAATTGTTTTGGACATAGGAAAAAATTATCTGCCAAAGTTTCGTTCCAGAGTGTTCGAATGTCCAAAAGGACAACATTTATGGAACTGAAGGGAGCAGTACCTTTATTAGGCAAGAATAATTAATCAGTCTCTCTCACATCTAAATGTCACAATCCCTGCACCTGTCAGGCCTTCATGCATTGGCATTATGAACTAATGTTTATAACACTTGGTATCCAAGCTACAACACCATGGCTTCTACTTCTGCTGCACTGGTTTACATGGCAGCGTCTGGAGTGGGAGGCCAAAACTAACAAAATTATGGCTCCTAAGTACACCATTAGACAGAGGAGGTATGATAAGCTACCCTGATGAAGATTAACTTCAGCCAAAAGATCAATTTACCCTTGGCATGCAAATCAACCGAAGGGATTCTGTTGGTTCAGGATGTAACCAATAAACTAAATAGCAATAAAGTGGCCTTATTTGTTCGGGGCCCTTAGACACAAGGGTTCTACACTTCATCCATAACTAGAGGACACAAACTACTCAACGTGAACAGGAATTATCTAGTAACCTGTGAAGCACAATGTTTGCTTTCTTGAGCATGCAAACTGCATTATTGAAGTTAGAGAAGCAGCAAAGTGAGATCAATCTCATGGTAAGAGCCTTAGGTTTATATTGGAAGCCATCTCCGCCATGCCAGCTTCTAAACCACATTGGATGATTGGAGAATATTGCAGTGTTAGCACTAAAGGAAGGGCAGCGAGACAGCGAGACAGCGAGAGTGGTCATGCCATCATTGTTATGGCTGTGCCTCCACCACCACCAACACCTTGCTCACCACCGATGAAGAAGAAGGTTGTTGTGGATTCGCGGAATTGTTAAGCATCTCTGTGGACTCCAGGAATTGTTAAGCATCTCTGGGATCAAGAACCATTCCATCTGAGGTGTGGCTTCAGATAAGTACCCCTGGTCGAGCCACAACATTGTTAGAGCATCTCTAGCAGACCCCTTATATCGTGCCGACCCGCAAAATAACCGCCCGTTTACAGTTTTGCATAAAAAAAGTGGCCCGAACAGAAACTGTACCGGACCGCGGGCCTTCAAAAATTTTGTGGGGCGTGCCAAATTCTTTCCCTCAACCCTTTGAAACACGGGTGGGAGGCCGACCCGAGGGTGACCCCTGTTGCTAGCGAGATTTGGCGAGAGGGACATTTCCGCACGGCAGTTCCTGCTCTCCCTTCCGTCCACCGCCATTGTTCTTCCTCCGACCGCTCCAGACCACCATCCCCGGCTCTGTAGCGCCTCCTAGCCGGTGCCCGGCACCGTGGCAGTCATGGACACGCCAACCCCTCAAGCAGATCTCGTCGCCGGCCGTGTCACGCCCATTGCCATTCAAGCCTCCACCGCCCATCCCCGCAAGCGCCAGGGCAACATCGTCGTCCAGAGCGAGGCTCCCGCAGCTGCCGCCGAGAAGGCACGCCCGCCCGCCGTCGCTGCAAATCCGAAGCAGGCCGTTCCCACGCCGCCAGTGAAGATGTGCAAGGTGGCGGGGGTGAAACGCAAGAAGGCGGCCACAAAAGGTCATGCAAGCACCGTGCCACCACCTCCTCCGATCGCCGCCCCAAGAGCTCCCCCGAGGACGCCCAACGACGCTGCTACCGCCGCCCCGAGGTGTTTGACGGAATGGGCGCAAGGTATGAATCTTTGATTTTCTTGTAGTTGTTTTTATTTTTCGCCATTGTGATTTTACGTGACTTGAGGAGCAAAATTGTAGCGCCGATCTGCATGATGCGACTGCCGAGTTTGTGCACATGTTGGACGACAATGCCATCGACATTGATCAAGCTCCGACCGGTGATTACGGCTACAATGAGATGGATGATGGTGTGCATAGTCACGGTGAGGAAGAAGATGAGGTGGAGGAGATTGGGAGGCCTGGAGAGACGGCCTGGAGAGATCTTGCTTAAGAGATAAGGGCCGAGAAAAACGCGGTTTAAAGGCAAATACACTAGAGCATTGCTGGGAATTGCTTGAAAATAGCGAGAAGTGGAAGTTGATTGACAAAGAATCCCCACCGAAGAGAGGTCCACTCACCAAGTTGGATGATGATGATGAAGATGATGATGGCCCAAGAAACAAGAACAAGCTCGATGGAAACAAGAATGCCAAGGACAAGATCAAGAGGGAAGCGTAGGCATCAAGCTTGCGGAACAAGATAGATCACATGGTCAAGTCCAATCAGGCATTGGTGATCAAAACATTGGAGGCAAAGAAGGAGTTGGCCGAGAAGAAGGCTCAAGAGAAGCAAGAGAAGTGGCAACTACTCAAGGAGGAGACATGCGCAAGGCCGCCATTGAGAGAAGAGCCATGGCCGAGGAGAACAAAGCCATGGCCAAGCTCCTTCAAGAGGAGAACAAGATCATGATGATGAATCGAAATGACATGGATGAGCTCACCAAAAAATGGCATGACATAGCAAGGTTGGAGATCTCGGAGAGGGGGAGGCTAGACGGAAGAAGCCATGCGGTGCCAAGGTTCGGTGAGCAAGGTGGTTCGGCAAGTGGTGGTGGCAATGGTGGCGGTAAAGATTTCATCTTGTGATGATGATGATGGATGAGTGATGATGGATGCGATGTCTTTTGAGTTGTGGCGCGGAAACTATGTTTAAATGTCGCCAAAACTGTGTTTGAATTCTCGGAATTTGAGTTTTATTTGTCAAAATCGCGACCAACTGCTTTGTGTGGTTTTACGGTTTGAGGGCCTAAATCAGCAGCGCACGGAGCAGAGCCCGGATATTCTCTTTTATCACTCGGGTTTGCGGGCTTTGTTCGGTCGCAGCCGAATTCGGCCTTTAAACTGCGTTTTTCTCGGCCCTTATCCGTGGTTTAAGGTTCGTGGCTTTAAGGGGTCTTTTAGAGATGCTCTTATGTTTTGCCCCATCTATGTGGCACCATGTGACAGAGAGGCATTTGCTACTTCCACATGCTGGTCTCCCCCACCACCACCAGCTTCAACAATGTCAAGCCATGCTAATGGCTGCCCATAGTCGTCAACCATCTCTCAAGTCCTCATGCCCTCCAATCGAGGGGCAATTAGCTGCCAGAAAAGCATGAGGATGAGCTGTCGCAAAGGAGAGAGGTATTCGTCTAAAAAGTACTTTGCACGTGCCATTTGGATGCCCTGAATAGTAACCATGGCAGTGTAACTTGTGGGCTTTAGATGGTTGTATTGCATTGCTATACTTATAATTAGCTGAATAGGATAAGATATTGTTAGATGAAGGAATTATTTGGATGTTGCGACATTATTTGGCTACCATTCCATTGAATTTTTTTGTTAGATACTCTTCTTAGAGAATTATTAAGTTTAATGCACCAACCAGTAGAACCAAAAGTCTGAACTGACTAAGAGGTTGGACATCCACATATATACTTCAACACCCCCCTGTCATCAGTGGCGAAGCCACACATCAGCTGGGTAGTCAATTGACTACATAGTTTTTTGCAAAGACAACATACAGCAAGCAGAAATTATGCTAATTTTTTGTGTAAAATGCATTCATTTGACTACACAACGGTCAATTGACCACAAAAGATTGGATTCCTGGCACTGCCACTGCCTGTCATGCATAGCTCAATAAGGCCCAGACGTGAACAGAAAGATGGCAAGCAATTTTTATTCAAATTGTCGAAGGCTTGGATAGGCTCTTGGCCTAGTGGCAAGAGCGCTATAGCGTCTCTACACATAACCGGGTTTAAATATTGTGGGCAAATATCATCTTGATTATTTACCGGACTGAATTCAGTGTCCCACAACTTTCTTAATTAAAATACCATCGGGCCCCTCCATCGTTGGTCTTGTATTTTTCTCTTAAATAAGAAAGACTTGAACACAAGACCTCTTGGCTCTCATACTATATTAAGTTTCACGCACCAACCGGTAGAATTACAAATTTGAACTCGTGAAGAAAGTTACTTCAACACCCCCTCTCACACGTGGCTCTATAAGGCCTAAACGTGGGTAGAAAGGGGGTTAGCAAAATATCTATTTAAATTGTGAAAATCGAGATTTCAACCCAAAGCCGCTTGGCTCTGATACCATATAAGTTTGAACTGATGGAGAGGATTGGGCAATCCACATACATTTCAACACATTAAGTTTCATGTACCAACCAGTAGAACTAAAAGTTCAAACTGATGGATAACGTTCGGCAGTTTACATATGATTCAACACCCCGTTTCGTGTGTGGCTTGATAAGGCCTAAATGTGGACAAAAAGAGGGGAAGCAATTATTTTATTTAAATGGCAAAAGCTGAGACTTGAACCTAAAACTTCTTTCCTCGTTTGTTTTTTGACCGGAAAACTGTAGGCGAGGCCCAGATAGTAAATCAATAACATATAAAAAAGAAACAAAAGTTCAAGGAGAAAAGAATGTGCAAAGAGAGAGCAGAAGTGTACAACAAGAGAAGGAGGCGCTGAGGGAGGGGAAGTCTTAAACTAGAGAGCCGAGCCAGCTACCAAAGACCTCTGCCTTGATTCTGACATCATATTAAGTTCCATGCACCAACTAGTAGAACCAGAAGGTTGAATTGATGGAGAAAGTTGAACAATCAACATATACTTCAACCACGCCTCTCATGTGTGGCTGGCTTGATAAGGCCTAAAAGTAGACAGAAATAGGGCAAGCAGCTTTTTATTTAAATAGGGAAAGATGACACTTGATCCAAGACCTCTGAGCTCTGACACCATATTAAGTTTCATGGACCAACCAATAGGACAACAATGGTGGTGAAGAGCGGGCAATCAAACCCATGAAGGCAGAGTCAAAGAGTGGCCAGCCAGCTATGCCACATGGTGCATGCTAGGTGGCCGTGATGAGAAAGTTTTTGAAAAAAAATTGGAGATTATTTTTGAAAGATGGAAGTGAGATGTTTTTTTTCCTTTTCTTTTTGAGAAAAGTTTTTTTAGGTTTGTTTTGAGATGGATGTGAAGTCGATGTGACGCGAGAAAGTTTTTAAAAGTTTTGAGACGAAGGTAAGGTTTTTCCCTTTTTTTCTTTAAGATGGAGAAACGCGCAGACAGTTTCCTCTCAAGCGGCCTGCAATGGCAGGCCCCAACCACTAGTATATTTCAATGGCGCTAACTACTTCTATATAAACAGAGGATCATACCCTTCAAAATGAAGTCTATGGCCTTATGTTTATCCTAAGAACACTAAAGTGACAAAGGTCAATTATATCCCTCACCCAAGAGCAGCCAAAATATTAAGGATTTCATATCAGCTGCAAAGATGAGGTCATAGCATCTTACCTCTTAGGAGCAAATACAATGGCAACTAATATACAAACAATGTAAATATAGCAGCAGTATATATTAAAGAAGATATACTGAGACATACCACATAGTACAAGATTGACTACATGCTGTGCAACTATATCTGCCTCGCCACTGTTATAAAATGAGCCTGTTCCAGCAAGGTCTAAATTCTCCTCACAGTCAATATTTAGACTTCCATATGGCATTCGGGTGTCAAGTAAAAGCAAGGCACACCGAGTTATCCAAGTTTCCTGAAAGAAAGAAAATGATAATTTTCCACCACTTGCAAGATAATTTTGGTTCAAGAGTTTAAGCGTCTATTAAAATATGAAGTCAAATAATAACTGCAAAAGTATCTAGTTCACCAATAATTCCAAATGAATCTCGTAATAGGAACTAGGGAGGGCGTTTAGGTTTGGTCTTTTCGGACTATAGCTCTGGCATTTTCGGAGATTTTGGAGAAAAAAGTCTAAGACCCTTGCTTCCTTAATAACGGATACATGATATCCCCTATTATAATGAAAACTTGACCTCTGATAAATAAGCTATATCACTAATGAAACACATGTAATATGTCTAAGGAAATAAACCAATTAACAAGAGAACTGACTAATCTTATTGCTGCGCCCACCACCCGGCCGGCGGTCCAGGACCGCCTTGGGCCACGCTCGGAGGTGCACCGCGCGACGGGTGGACCGGTGCTTGATGCGGAAGGGTTCAGCAGGCCCGGCGCAGGCATCACCACCGTCGACCACGCCACGATGCCCCGGCCAGCCCGGCATCTCCGCCGCATCGTCGCAGCCCGACCCCGGAGGAGGCCACCGGCCTATGCTTCCGCTGCCTCGACCCCCGGCACCACGTGCGCGACTGCCCTAATGATGTCCGGTGCCGACGCTGCCTCGTCTTCGGCCACGCCTTCCGCGCCTGCGGCGGACACCGCGCCGCCGACGCATCCCGGCGCACCACGGACGCACCGCGACGGCCCTCGCGCACGGCTGAGCACGCATCGCCTCCCCCTCCTCGCGGGGCCGTCGCCGACGCAAGAGGCCCCCTCCCAGCGGCGCGCCCCCGCATCGCTCCCCCGCCGCCGCCCCCACCCCCTCCGGCCCCGGCCGCCCCGACGCCATGTGATGGCCCCACGCGGGTTATCATCGCGCAGACGGCGGAGATGGACGACGCCGAGCTCGTCCTCGCTCGCGCAATGGTGGCCACCATCACGGGCATCAGGCCGCGGGTATCCCCGGCCGAGGTGACCGAGCTGCTGCTGAGCTCGCTGGAGCTTGCCGAGGGCGATTTCACAGTTCACATGCACCATCCAGAGGACTTCCTCGTCCTCTTCTCCTCCATGGCCACCATGCGCCGGCTTCACGGCGAGCACCTCCTCTGCTCGCCCCGGTTCTCGCTCTCCTTGCGGCCATGGTGCAAACTGGCGCACGCCAACGCCGACGGCCTGGGGTACCGCGTGGAGCTCGAGCTCCGTGGCATCCCCGCCCACGCGTGGCATCTCGCCACGGCCGAGCACCTGCTGGGCACGAGCTGCTGGGTGGAGAGGTTGCACCCTCGCACGCGTTCGCGCGACGACCTCGCCTTCTTCCGTCTCACCGGCCGCGCGCATGACCCCGTTGACATCCGGCGCGCCGCGGTGCTGGTCATCGTCGATCAGTTGCCTGCCCGGGTGCCCTCGGACCCCCCCTCCGTCCGGTCTTTGTCTTACCCCATCTCGATCGAGCTCACCACGGCGGCGCGGATCAGGGACGCACCAGACGGCCACCAGGCTGCCGGAGACTCGAACGGGGACGGCGCTGGCGAGGGCGGTGGACGCGGTCCGGGACACGACCAGGGGCCAGCACCAGGGCGCGCGCGCCGCCGCGGCCGCAAGCGCAGGCGCTCCGACGAGATCCCGTCTGGGCGCGCGGACGGCATGGCCATCGATGCGCCGGCCTGGCCATGCCGATGGCACTGCCACGGCGGCCTCCTGGCCCAGCGCGGCGGCGCCGCCGAAAGGTGCCCGCACGGCCAGGCTGGGCATACTGGCCTGGCCAAGGCCACAGGGGCCCACCGCGATGCGTCACCGCGTCAACAAAGGGCCTCCCGACCGCGTGACCACCCTGCAAAATGGAGCTTCCCCAGGGGCCCGCGCGCACACACCTTCGGGCCAGGACAAGCCGGTCTCTGCTTTGGGGCCAGTAAGGACAAGCCCAGAGACAGCTGGCGTGCAGCGGTTGGCTGTCGAAGCCCACACGATCACTGTCGTTTCAAATCCCAGCAGCCCCACCACTGCCGAGGCGGATACGCCCGGGACCGCGCGCCCCTGTGCTCTTCCCGCGCCGGACCAAGATGCGAATGGGGCCACTTTGGCTTCGGCTGAGCTTGCGCTCGCCAGTCAGGTCCCAGATTCGCAACCAGGCGGCCCCACCCTGCCAGTCTCGCCTGCCGCCTGGTCGGGGCAAAGCGGCGCTACGCCCACCCCTGCGGCGAGGGGCCTGCATGATGCATCGGATCAGGCGCCGCGGTCATGCGCGGAAACTGCTTTTGCATGTGCGGGAATCAAGGACGCAGATGCCGCCGAACCGGCCCTGGCCCCTGGGCCCCTGGCCAGCGATCAGCACGCTGCAGAGGCGCCCCCGGCCGCGCGCACCCTCCCCGCGCCAGCAGCGCAAGAGGCCCACCCTACTGCCCCCCCCCCCCCCCCCCCCGCGCAGCGCCTGGCGAGGCCAGTTGCCACCCCAGCCCCCGGCAGATTCGCCTTTTGCAATGGCCCACGCACAGCGGCCCGAAGGCGCCTCGGTTGCAGCCCCCCGCGCGACGACCACGAGCAGATTCGCCTCCCCCCATCACTATGCGACGGCCACGCAGCCGGACAGCTACATGCCCCTCCTCCTGGACCCTGGGACAGTTTCTGGCAGCCGCCACTAAGCAGCTCAACGCCACCCTGCCGTCTCCTGGGAAACGCCCGCGGCCGCCTCTGAACTTCAGCCCCCGGCGAGGACGATCTGCGGCTCCTCTTGCGGCCACTGCAGCGCCGCCCAGGACCGAGAGGCGGGCCCAAGTTCAGATTCTGCGCACCCTCGGCATAGTCGGCATCAACCAGCACATCTCCGCAGCCGAGATGAAGGCCTACGACGACCTGTTCGCTGCGTCGATCCAGCTGCCCGTGCTGCAGGCCATGGCCTCCCTCGTGGACAGGGTGATCCCAGAATGCCTGTCTGCTGCACCAAACGCTGCCGCCTGCGCACGCTAGCGTCGTCGATCCCTTGCCCATGGATTACGGCTTGAAAATCGTTGTATGGAATGTTAGAGGCCTTAACTCGCGCGCTCGGCGCTGCGCTATCCGTTCGCTGCTCTGTAACTCGTGCGTCCATTGTATGCCTCCAAGAAACAAAGATGGCCTTGATCTCGTCGTTTGTTGTGTTGGACACGTTGGGGTCTGAATTTGATGGGTCCACCTATCTCCCGGCTGATGGCACGCGCGGCGGCATCCTCCTCGCTTGGAACACCAGGGTCGTCACGATCTCCGACCTCCAGTTCACGCAGCACGCATTGACCGCGAAGGTGTGTGTGCCCGGTGGCAACCCCTGGTGGCTCACCACGGTTTATGGACCCGGAGTGACCAGGACAAACTGGCGTTCCTGCAGGAGCTGCGCGACATACGCGCCACCAGCCCAGGACCATGGATGTTGTGCGGAGATTTTAACTTGATATGCCACGCCTCGGACAAGAGCACGAGCAACGTGAACCATCGCATGATGGGCAGATTCCGCCGCGTGATCAACGACCTCGCCCTTAAGGAGGTGTATCTCAACGGACGCCGCTTCACGTGGTCCAATGAGCAGTCTCCTCCTACGCTCGTGCGCCTTGACCGGGTGCTCTGCACCGCGGACTGGGAGGATTGCCATGGCGAGTGCCACCTTCGCTGCCTGGCATCCGTCGTCTCCGACCACTGTCCCATGCTCCTCGACTGCTCGCCCATGCCCTCGGCTCATAGGCGCTTCCACTTTGAGGAGTTCTGGATGCGCTTAGACGGCTTCCATGACACGGTGGCTGCAGCCTGGAGCTCTGTGTCGGACACTGACCCCTTCAGGCGGCTTGTCGGGCGCTTGCAGGCCACGGGCCGCGCCCTCACGAGCTAGAGCGCCAAATCCACGGGCAACATCAGGGACAAGCTCGCCGTCTCCCGCGAGCTCATCCTGTGCTTTGACCAGGCCATGGAGACGCGCACCCTCACGCCCCCGGAAGATTGGTTGCGCAAGCAGCTCAAGATGTCCTACCTTGGCTTGGCCTCGCTTGAGCGCACGATCGCCCGGCAGCGTGCCCGCCTCGCCTCGCTCAAGGACGGCGACGCGAACACGAGCTTCTTCCATCGGCAATGCACATACCGTCGTCAGAAGAACCGTGTGCACAGCCTGCTTGTGGATGGGCAGACCCTAGTCGAGCACGGCGAGATGGCCCAGGCAGCATATGATCACTTCGACGGGCTGCTCGGCACTGCGACCGACCGAGCACACACGCTAGACCTCTAGCACCTCATTGCGCCCGCTGACCTATCGAGCCTCGAGGCGCCCTTTAGCCCAGAGGAGATTTGGGAGGCTGTGAGGCGCATGCCCGCGCACAAGGCGCCAGGACCGGACGGCTTCACCGCGGAGTTCCTGCGCGCTTGCTGGTCCATCATCAAGCACGACATCCTTGAGGTTTTCGAGTTGCTATACGCGCTGAGAGGGCGTGGATTCCACAGGCTCAACCAAGCGCTGCTCACCTTACTGCCGAAGCGCGCCGACGCTCACAGGCTGAATGACTATCGGCCGATATGCCTGATACATATCGTGGCGAAGCTCTTCGCGAAGGTCCTATCCTTGCGCTTGGCTCCGAAGCTTGATTCCCTGGTGAGCCGATATCAGAATGCATTCATTGCCGGGCGCACCCTCCACGACAACTTCATCCTAGTCCGGCAATCTCTAAAGCTGCTGCATCAATTGGGAGCTCCGAGAATCATGATCAAGCTCGACCTCACCCGGGCTTTCGACTCCATATCCTAGCCCTTCCTCTTCGAGACCCTACGCCAATATGGGTTCGGAGCAAGGTTCCGGGAGTGGCTGGCCATTCTACTATCCTCGGCCAGCACCCGGGTCCTTCTCAACGGAGTGCCTGGGCCCCCGATATGGCACCGCCGCGGGCTGCGCCAAGGTGACTCGACGTCTCCGCAGCTATTCGTCCTGGCCGTCGACACCCTCAGTCGCCTCATGCAACGAGCGCTCCAGACCGGCATCCTCCGGAGCCTCCACCCCCGTCGAGCTGTTCCGGCCATCTCGCTATACGCCGATGATGTGATGTTGTTCTGTCACGCCACGACCAACGAGGTCAGGGCCGTGAAGGGCATCTTAGGAGTCTTCGGTGCCGCCTCTGGCCTGCATGTGAACTACGGGAAGAGCTCTGCCACGGCATTGCATGGGGACGAGACGACTGCCACAGTGCTGGAGACCCTGGGACGGCGGACCTGCCCATCTCATACCTGGGCATCCCCCTCTCCACACGCCGCCTCTCCGCGGCCCAGATGCAACCACTCGTCGACAAGGTGGCAGGCCGCCTCCCGATGTGGAAGGCGTGGCTCATGAACAAGGCTGGGCGACTGGCGCTCGTCAAATCGGTGTTAAGCGCCATCCCCACGCACCAAATGCTCGCCCTCGCCCCCCCGAAGAAAACTCTGAAGCAGCTCGAGAAGATTCAGCGTGGGTTCCTCTGGGCAGGACGCCAGGCAGCCCACGGAGGGCACTGCCACGTGAACTGGCGCCGGGTATGCCGGCCGATCGAGTTTGGTGGCTTGGGAGTCCGAGACCTCGAGCGCACGGGGCTCGCTCTTCGGCTCAGATGGTTATGGCTCTCGCGGACAGACACTGGTCGTGCTTGGCATGGCTTGGACATGCAGTTCACCCCCGAGGAGCACGGCCTTTTCCACGCCTCCACCACCATGCAGCTCGGGGACGGAACCACAACGCTCTTTTGGGAGGACCGATGGCTTCTCGGCCTCTCCATCCGCGAGCACGCGCCCGCGCTGTACATGTGCATCCTCAAAAATCGCAGGAATTCCCGGACAGTGGCGGAGGGCGTTCTCGGCAATGCTTGGGCGCGGGACATCCGCGGCATCCTTGGCCTCCAGGAGATTGGGCAGTACCTCCAACTCTGGATGCTGGTGTCTCGCGCCACCCTTTCCCATGAGCCAGACAAGCTGACCTGGAAATGGACGGCCAACGGCAGCTACACAGCTAGGTCATGCTACCAGGCCACCTTCCACGGATCTATCACTTGCCGCTCTTGGAAGCTGATATGGAAGAGCTGGGGCCCGCCGAAGGTCAGATTCTTCCACTGGCTCGCCAACCAGGACCGTTGCTGGACTGCGGAGCGCCTCGCCCGCCATGGCCTCACACACCACCCTCGGTGCCTCTTGTGCGATCAAGAGCCGGAATCCATGCAACACCTGCTGCTCGCATGCCCATTCGCGAAGCAGACCTGGCACGGCATCATGTCCTGGCTGCGTCTCCTGACTCCGGTGCCTGACCAGGACGCCACGCTCCACGACTGGTGGCTGCGGGCTCGCGATGCTACGCCCCCCCTGTTCCGCAAAGCGTTGGCCTCCGTAGCGCTCCTGGTTCCTTGGATGATCTGGAAGCATAGAAACGCGTGTGTATTCGACCATGTAACCCCATCCTTAGTCGAGCTAGACGCTGCGATCAAGGACGAGTCCAGGAATTGGGCTAAGGCAGGAGCCAAAGGGCTTAGTCACCCTGCCATCCTCCTGGGACGTCCATTGATTCACTTGTAACACCACTGTACTGGCCTCTTAGGAGGATGTTCTCCCCCCCCCCCTTTCAATGCAATGAAACGCAAAGGCTTTTTGCGTTTTCTCGAAAAAAAAACTGACTAATCTTATCTCTAGTGTGCCCGACTGAACAATATTGCATGCTGGTGGTGATATGGATGCTGCTGGTGGCGGAATAGTCTGGGTAGCGGGCATATTGTTGGACAGGAGTTAGGATGTCTGAAGTCTTCTCAGAAGAGAAAACCATGATGTTTTGCTTTGACAGAAAATGATGTCAGGACGAGGATAAAAATCATGTAGACGATAAGCGAGAGAGCATGCATAGAGAGATTCAAATTTTAGATGAGAATGATAGGAAAAAACTGGGACATGAGAATTTCAGGAGAGAAAAGATCAGTTCATATTTTTGCTTCACTGGTAACGGGTACTTGCTATTCTTCTGCAAGGATCTGGTATTGACCCCCGATAAACAATCTGTATCTAAGAATTTTTTTTCTCTGATACGTGGGACGTATCTGTACAGAATTTATAAACAGCCTTGGCTAATGAAGAAACTAACTGTTCTTATTTGTACTGAGCAACTAGTACTGAGCAAGTTGGCGAACAGTATGTGGGTACTATTCTAACGCATGCACAGTACCATCATCAGCTACCATAATATACTCTCCCAGCAGTCTTAAACTACTTTGCACCTCGTTAGACTAAATACTCCTTGCAGTACCATCTACCAACCCATAGACATAGGCATAGGAACCACATAGCTTCCTCTTCATGAACTTATATTAGCACGAATTAGGCAATCTAAATGGTGTAATAAACATAGAGAGGAGTTATAGTGCTAGAAACACAATGGGTGCTACTGTGCCACTAATTCACGGTAGCACTCCTACAGAGTTCTGAAAATTCAGTAGCACCCATTGTGCTTGTAGCACTACCAACGGTAGCACCCCTAAAAAGTTCTAAAACTTTTCTGGAAACAATTGTGAATCGACAAGATATATGGTTACAATCCCACAAAATTTCAAATCCAAATTCAAACTACATATGCTTAACTGGAAGTAGTTTGCACCAGCCCCCCTCATATGTATAGAAACAAACATGAAGAATTGCAGCCAACACACATTTCCGGTATATTTTGAACAAGTGAAAATGTATGATGAATTCTCCTCCGGGCAGTTCACAAGCAGCTTGGTCAGTCAGGAGATTCAAAATAAAAGGACATTCAGTGCAAAACATGACTATGAAATTTCTATCAGGGTGCCAAATTGCACCATGGCACATAGTGGGGGTAGAACATCTACAAGCATAGTGATCCATACCTTTGGTATGTGTAAGAAAGTTGGTTATAGTTTTATAGCAAGAGGAACAGAGTATCTATACCTGGATAGATGGATAATCGACAAGAAGGCGAGAAGCGACGGATGGTGACGATTTGAGCAACCCAAAATACATCTCGTTTGATGCCCAATTGGCTATTGACTCATGCATTCTGTATTGCATTGTTAATTTTGTAGTCAGTAGTTCATCGTGCAATGATGAAGCCCTTTCCAATAAAGACATCCCTAGGCCACCTTGCATGGCCTCCCTTGATAATATTACAGGTGCAAGCTGGTGTTGATCACCAGCAAGAATGCATCGCTTTCCCCGTAGTATAGGGATCCAGCATGAGGGTTCAATTGCTTGTCCAGCTTCATCTATAATGACGAGGTCAAAAAAACCAATTTCCTTGATAAGTGGATCAGCTGCCCCTATATTAGTTGATAGGACAACATCAGCATTTGAAAGTACCTCCTTGATTATTTCATTCTCCTTCTTTCTGAAGTTTTTCCCAAGTTTTTTCAGTAGTTGTCGTATTCCTGAAGCTAAAGAATCGTCCTGTAAACATTGCTTTAGGTCCTTTCTTAAGTTAGATTTTTTTCTCTGAAACTCTTGTGTGAACTTTTCAAGCCTCCTCTTCACAAGCTCTCCCAAGGACCTTGATGAAACGGATGGAGATATCCTAGCAGGATTTCCAACTCGTACAATGTTAAGCCCAGTACCTGACAATTTCTCCACCATGTTATCAACTGCTGCATTGCTTGGAGCTGTTACAAGAACACGTTCACCCTGTTGGACAGCACAGTCAATGAGATAACTAAGCAAACCAGTCTTGCCTGTACCAGGTGGCCCTTGGATAACTAGGACAGGCCTTTTCTTGTTCAAGCCTAGTGAAATAGCCTGTGACTGCGAGGCATCAAAGTCATACTTATGCTTCCTCAGTAAACCAGCGTCCTGTATTGCTGATTCACCCCAATCAGTCAGATTATTCTGCTCCAGCATCGTCATGTCTTCCTTGTCCCCAAACAGAGTGGCTACTACCCCAATGGAAGCATTTGTTTTCTGCAAACCTTTTCTCTGCAGAAGTATCAATGCTTCACAATTGCGCTGCCAAATCATAAGCATAGATGAATGAGCTAAAATTCCGGTTTTCAAGATCCTGGATACAACAGAAGAAGTGGTTGATGGCACAGGAAAAACAAAGGGTTGTACCAAGTGGTTTGAGTGGTTGGAAAATTTCCTCCAAAATAGAGTGCAAATCAATCCTTATGAAACTTTCCTAAGGATTCCAATCGTATGAGTTCAAACAACCTATGTAGGAAAAATTCCGAAGGATACAAATCCTATGAAATTCCTTCGAATCACAATAGTGATGCTGAAACAGCAACATAGTTTTATAGGATTAAAATATAGAAATTAAATTAACTTGCACTCCCATCACATACACCATTCCTACAAGGATTGGCGGTTAAGTTTTGCATACCAAAGAATAGATTTATACCAATAAGGATTCATTTCCAGTTATGAATTTTTATGCTCCATATTATGTTCAATATCATGAAATTTTATTTCAAAAGGGCAATCTTGTGCTAATAATAAATTATCAAAGGTGGTGTGCTGTGTGCCAGTTTACTGCTAAGTAGACAATAGGTTGATACTCAGATTGATACTTCTCTGGAAAGGCACGGACATGGCAAACTTCCGAACATGTCTTCAATGGATATCATCAAAATATAAGTGACTCGGAGCTGCGTTAAGAAATTACATGCGTATGATGCGCCACCAACACGAGGAAAGGTAAACTATCTTCAAAACAGAATAATATCCGGTGCATGAGCAAAACTGCATCACCTCGTATGTAAGTCCATCAGCCAATGCTTGTATCCTGTCGATCCGCACACTTTTCCCAGAAAACTTGGAGAAGGTAGGATCACCAGGCCGGGATTTCAAAGAAACAGTAATACTGCAGCCATCCTCACCAAGATTATGTATAAAGCCTTGCACACAAGAAGTGCCAACCTCGCCCTGGTTATTGCATGTCCTCACACAAACCATGTCCCCAGGGGACAGTGTTGATGGAGGCAGTTTATGGGTGCCTTCCACTCTAAACAGAACCAAACGTAGGCCTCCCAAGCCTGCACGCAATAAGATATTTAGCTCCATGAGCATGTCTTATCAATTGTTCACTGTTTACATCATGTAGCAACTTCAAGTATCAGGAACTTTTAGCTAAAAGAATATACATTATTTATGTATACATGCCTGCTTAAATACACAAGGACCTTCAGAAGCATATCTTACTACATTCTTAACCAATTAGAGGAACACACGTTGTGACAAACATCATACCCCTAACGATGTATAATTGCATTTACTAACCCAACTAACATACAAAAGAAGTAAGCACACTAACCAGTTGAGGTACTGATAACATTCAAGTTGCAAACGGTGTCACACTGCTCTTGTTCCGCCTGACCATGACTCACCAAATACTCGACTGGCTTGAGTGGCTGCTTTGCTGCACCATCCGTTGTTGGGATGGCATTCAACTCTTCCTGGGTGAATTCCAGCTCTGCATCTCGCTCGATGTTTAGAAGGTCTGACATTTTCTTGACAAAGTCTTCGATTTTGGTCTGCATCAGCCTTGTCTTGTCGAGGCTTATGCCAAGGAGATTGTGCATCGCAGGAACTTTAGGTTTGCGGGCACCTTGCCGATGCTGGGCAGACTTAGCTAATTTTTTCAGAAGCATCCAGGATTCCGTGGAGCGCCAATCAGAAATACGGCCCTGGTTCTGGTGTTTCAACAAGACCTCTCGGAGTTCACGTTGGAAGTGGTCAAAGAGGGTGGGGTAGTGGGTGGAGGCTTTGAGGCAGAGAGCTTCATGTCCCTTGGGCATGGGAGTGGCAGAGAGGTAAGGCTGTGCCAGAATCATAAACTCCAGGCTGCCTTCAGATGACCCCCCATCCAATGAGAATGCTGCTCCATCATTCTGCACTTCCGTGGAAGCAAATGTGGAGGCCATTGAGCACATGCCCAGCTTTAGCCATTGCATCACACACCGGCCCAGCTCCTTTCGCCCAAGGGGGTCACCACTTTCATAGGCCTCAGCTATTCTGATGGACACTTCTTCTGCAGATGGTACACATTCCTTTTCTTCTTTTGCTGTCTCCTTCCTCTTTCTCCTGCTTCTCCTTCCCTTGTTTCTGTTTCCATCACTGCTGGTGCCATTAGGAGTTGTCGAATGAGAATCAGGTGGCAATAGTACTTGTTCTGTAGGGCCTGCAGATGGGACCAATCGGAGATGACCTTGCTGTAAAAAAGAGATGGGAGCAGAACTAGTGCTGGACAGGAAAGATGGCGATGAAAGTATCTTCAGTTCTCTCCTGCTTGGGTGTAGCACAGTAGCAGAAGAAGAAAATAAGAACCTAAAAGACAGAATATGAAGAGACATGCTCAGCCCAGGAAAACTAGCAATGGAGGCAACATGAAAGAAGAAACGAAATCACTGCCAGAAGAAGAACTGATTATGCAGATATTAACAAGCTACATAGACATGCGAGGTCAGGACTGAGGATTGCTCACTGATATTTAGCATGCTTCATGGCCATGGTAGAGACCTGCGAGTTGTGGTGAAGGCAGTGCTACGTGACCTTCAAGGCTTGAAGCCATACATATATCCGACTATTACTCCAGATTTAAACCACTTCCGTGTCTATTCACCCTGCTAGGTTGCACATCTCCGATGTACACTTTGTTTCCAGCTACTCCTCAAATGGACATATTACTCCCATGGCCTTTGAAGCTCCTAAAAGTTCAGTTCTGATCCACCAACTTCCCTTCTTTTCTTTTTTCAATTATCCACTGTACTCAATTGGAAAAACTAGCACCACATGTTAGGATACCACATATATCCTTCTATACCTGCTGAATTCAGCAATCACTTAGCATTCCATTTTTTTTTCAGATACAAACTTGTCTTTCTGGATCCGAGCAGGTAACAAGTTCCTGCTACCGCCTTCTCACCATGGCATCAAGCAAAGTCTGAAAAATCTCAATACCAGACAGGGGCAGCTTGATTTCCATGTCAAGTTTCTTCTTAGCTGGCTCTGCAGCTTGCTGACCCATCCCCATGCAAAGAACCAGGACAGGACTCTGATATTTGCATGAAAATATTAGCAAACAGAGGTATATGTAAAAGTAAAGCCAAGACTTGACTGATTTTCTGTAAATTTGGTGCCTTAGCTTGGCCTGTGTACTTGTGGAGATGATGATGCTACGTTGCCTTCTGGCACAACACATATATATCTGCTGATATTTAACACGTCTGATTCTTTTCCATCCTGTAGGCACCACTGGGCAGATTGCATAATTTTGCTTGTGTGGCTCTGACCCTCTCTACTTGTCCCTCTCTTTAGTGGTTCCCTTTTTCTCATCCACTCTTCAAACCAGACAGCCTGGACCAGTCCGTTTGACAAGAGCACCAGATGGCAAGTTTGGAAATCCCAAGTTGGCGTGCAGTCATCAGCTCCAGGTAAGCTAGCTAATACCACTTCAGCTTTCTAGGAATTACCAAGCCAAGCCAAACCATGGCAAGGTCAGGAAGACAGTCCAGTGTCTACCTAGTCCACCCCAGCTTGCCTGAGCAGTGCGGCGGTTGTGGGCAACGAAGCTCCGGCCTCGAAAGGTCTGGCACGGCAGAGCCTGCGGAGTGGTTTCACGGAGTAGGCATTTCGTCGAGCAGGTGGAGCGCGAGGTCGGAGAAAGCACGGGTGCGTCCGTTCATCGCAGGCGCACAACATCAAGGTCGCCGCGGATGCGTGCCACTTGCGGGAGAGGTGCATGGATCCCCCTTGAGGGCCCGGAAGTAGTAGAGGTGTTGGCCGCAATGAGCCGTGACGGCGCGGCGGTCGAGCAGGTGGTGCGCGTGGAGGTCACGCCTTGTGCTGACGTGGGATACGGCGGCGGTGGAGACGCCAAAATGTCGGCGGGGCACGGATGTAGTCAGGCGGTCGTCGTGTCGCCGGCACCGGCGAGATAGAGGAGATGATGCCTTGTTCCGACAGGGTGGAACTTGACGACGCGGGGTGCTTCAGTGGTGGAGATGTGGGCCATACGGACCGGCCCGACACTTTATGACACGTCCGTCAAGGCATGAATATTAGTCGGATGGTTTGTGTCGGTCCACGTACGCAGCTTTCACGTATTTGCATGGTACAGGAGTTATACGGACCGGTCCGTTGATATGTTCACTTCGATTTTTGGATCGATTTTGAACTGTTTTTAGGTTGATTTTGATCTGTTGAGCTATATATATATATTAAAAATTTAAACGGGTCGTGTCGTGTTGGTGGCGTGCCCAGCCTTCAGGCTCAGGCACGGCCTGAGGCGGGCTACTTGTCTAGCGCGGCTCGTTTAGGTCGTGTCGTGCCGGCATGCTCGTGGGCTGGCCTGTTTAGGCCGGCCCGTTTGGCCAGCTATGGATGGATCCGGCCACGGACTAGCTAGCAAGCTAGCTAGCTAGCTAGCTCCTGGATCTGGTCGGCCACAAACGAGCTAGGTTCTGTTGGAAACATGCCCTAGAGGCAATAATGAAGAGGTTATTGTCATATTTCCTTGTTCATGATAATCATGTATTATCCATGATATAATTGTATTGATTGCAAACTGAGATACATGTGTGGATACATAGACAACACCGTATCCCTAGTGAACCTCTACTAGACTAGCTCGTTGATCAAAGATGGTTAAGGTTTTCTAACCATAGACATGAGTCGTTATTTGATAATGGAATCACAACATTGAGAGAATGATGTGATGAACAAGACCCAACCGTAAGCATAACATTTGATCGTATCATTAAGTTTATTGCTACTCCTTTATGCATGTCAAGTATCTATTCCTAAGATCATGAGATCATGCATCTCCGTGACACCGGAAGAATGTCTTGTGTGTATCAAACGTCACTTCGTAACTGGGTGGTCATAAGGATGCTCTACAGGTATCTTCGAGGGTGTCTATTGGATTGGCATGGATCGAGACTGGGATTTGTCACTCCGTATGACGGAGATGTATCTTTGGGCCCTCTCGTTAATACAACATCACAAGAAGCTTGCAAGCAATGTTACTAAGGAGTTAGTCACGTGATCTTGTATTATGGAACAAGTAAAGAGACTTGCTGATAACGAGATTGAACTACGCATGGAGATACCGACGATCGAATCTCGGGCAAGTAACATACCGATAGCAAAGGGAATTGCATATGGGATTGACCGAATCCTTGGCATCGTAGTTCGACCGATAAAGATCTTCGTGGAATATGTAGGAACCAATATGGACATCCAGGTCCCGCTATTAGTTCTTGGCCGTAGAGGTGTCTCGGACATGTCTGCAAAGTTCTTGAACCCGTAGGGTCCACATGCTTAACGTTCGATGACGATATAGTATTATTGAGTTATATATGTTGGTAACCGAATGTTGTTCGGAGTCTTGGATGAGATCCGGGACATGACGAGGAGATTTGGAATGGTCTGGAGGTAAAGAATGATATATGGAAAGTTCCATTTTGGTGACCAGAGAGATTTAGGGCATCACCGGCAGAGTACTAGGAGTGTCAGAAGGGTTCTGAGGTCCGCCGGAAGGGGCCCACCTGCCCCGGAGGAGCCACATGGTATGAGAAGGGTGCGCACCAGCCCCTGATGGGTTGAGCGCCCATCTCCACCTAGTCCCATGCGGCGGGGCTGGTGGAAGGCTAACCCTAGGGGTGGTGCCACCCTAACTTGGGTGGCAAGCCACCTCCTAGGCCGCCGCCCCTCCTTTTGGAGGCAGTCCTAGGGACGGACACCTCCACCCCTCCCCCTATATATATGAGAGGAGAGGGAGGGTAGACAAAGACCAAGACTTTGGCGCAGCCCTCCCTCTCTCTATATATATATATATCATTTTCTCCTCCATTCGTGTCTATGGCCTCGCTTAGCGAAGCCCTGCTGAGATAGCACCACCATCATCGTCACCACGTCGTCATGTTGCCGTACAACTCATCTACTACTCTTCCCTTGCTCGTTGGATAGAGGAGGCGGAGACATCATCGAGCTGTACATGTGATGAACGCGGAGGTGCCATCCTTTCGGCGCTAGACCGGGATGGATCGTGATTGGACCGCGAAGATGCACGACTACATCAACCATGTTTCTTAAAGCTTCTGCTTAGCGATCTACAAGGGTATGTAGATACACTCCTCCTCTCGTAGTTATGCATCTCCATAGATAGATATTGGATGCTCGTAGATTATTTTTGTTTCCCATCCAACAGTCCCCAAAAGTGGTATCATGGCTAGGTTTATGCGTAGATGATATGCACGAGTAGAACACAAAGTGTTTGTGGGCATTGATGTGCAGATTGCTTACCTCCTTAGTCTTATTTTGATTTGACGGTATTGTGGGATGAAGCGTCTCGGACCGACCTTACTTGTCCTCGCACAAGAGACCGGTTCCACCAACTAACATGTAACTTGGCTGCATAAATGTGGCTTGCGGGTGTCTGTCTCTCCCACTTTAGTTGAATCGTATTCGACAGAGGCGGTCCTTGTAGAAGGTTAAAAGGCAACTTTATTATCACCATTGTGGCTTTGCGTAGGTAAGAACGGTTCTTGCTAGTTGCCCATAGCAGCCACGTAAAACTTGCAACAACAAAGTAGGAGACATCTAACTGGTTTTTGCACGGCATGTTCTGATGTGATATGGCCAAGACGTGATTTGATATATGTGATGTATGAGATTATCATGTTTTTTATAGTTATCACGACTTGCATGTCGATGACTATGGAAACCAGTAGGAGCCATAGGGTTGTCTTTAATTATTTGTGCCATTTTCTTTACTTTATCGCTATGAGTTAGCCATAGTTGTAGAAGCAATAGTTGGTGTGACAACCACATGACGACACAATGATGGAGATCATGGTGTCATGCCAGTGACGATGAAGATCATGCCGGTGCTTTGGAGATGGAGATCAAAAGCACAAGATGATGATGGACATATCATGTCACTTATATGATTTGCATGTGATGTTTATCTTTTATGCATATTTTTTTGCTTAGGACGGCGGTAGCACTATAAAATGATTCCTCACTAAAATTTCAAGGTAAAATTGTGTTCTCCCCAAGTATGCACCGTTGTGAAAGTTCGTCGTTTTGAAGCACCTCGTGATGAACGGGTGTGATGGACTCTTCGTTCACATACAACGGGTGTAAGCCAGTTTTGCACATGCAAAATAATTGGGTTAAACTTGACGATCCTAGCATGTATAGACATGGCCTTGGAACACAGGAGACCAAAAGGTCAAACATGAGTCATATAGTAGATATGATCAACATGGAGATGGTCACCATTGAAACCACCTCATCTCACGTGATGATCAGACTTGGGTTGGTGGATTTGGATGATGTCACACTTAGACAACCTGAGGGATGTTGATTTGAGTGGGAGTTCTTTAGTAATATGATTAATTAAACTCATTATCATGAACATAGTCTAAAGATGTCTTTGCAAATTATGTTGTAGATCAATGGCTCGCGCAGTAGCTCCCCTGAATTTTATTGTGTTCCTAGCGAAAGCTAAGTTGAAAGACGATGGAAGTAACTATGCAGACTGGGTGCATAATATGAGGATTATCCTCATGGCTTCGCAAAAGGCTTGTGTCCTTGATGCACCGCTTAGTGCTCCACCCCCTCCAGTGTCGTCTGCAGATATTGTGAACGCCTGGTAGGCGCGTGTTGATAACTACTCGATAGTTCAGTGTGCCATGCTATACGGCTTAGAATCGGGACATCAAAAGCGTTATGAACGCCATGGAGCATATGAGATGTTTTAGGATTTGAAGTTAGTATTTCAAGCAAATGCCCGAATTGAGAGGTATGAGACCTCTGATAAATTCTTCGCATGTAAGATGGAGGAGAATAGTTCTGTCAGTGAGCACATACTCAGAACGTATGGGTACTACAACCGCTTGAATTAGTTCGGAGTTGAGATTCCGCCTCACACGGTCACTGACAGATTTCTCTAGTCACTGCCACCTAGGTACAAAGGTTTCGTGATGAACTATAATGTGCAAGGGATGAACAAGTAAATCTCCAAGCTATTCGCGATGTTGAAAGTCGCGGAAGTATAAATCAAGAAGGAGAATCAAGTGTCGATGGTGAATAAAACCACTAGTTTCAAGAAAGGCAAGGGAAAGAAGGGAAACTTCAAGAAGAATGACAAGCGAGTTGCCGCTCCCGTGAAGAAACCCAAGGATGGACCCCAAGCCTGAGTCTGAGTGCTTCTGTTGCAAGGGAACTTTCCACTGGAAGCGGAATTGCCCCAAGTATTTGGATGATAAGAAGGTTGGCAACGTCAACAAAGGTATATTTGATATACATGTTATTGATGTGTACCTTACTAGCTTTCATAGTAGTGCCTGGGTATTTGATACTGGTTCGGTTGCTCATATTTGTAACTCAAAACGGGAACTACGGAATAAATGGAGGCTGGCAAAGGACAAGGTGAAGATGCGCGTCGGAAATGGTTCCAAGGTTGATGTGATCCTCGTCGGCACGCTCGCTCTTCAATTACCATCGAGATTAGTTTTAAACCTGAATAATCACTAGTGCAGGCGCCTGCTATACAAATGGTTTTCAACCCCTTTTCATGATGTAGTCACAAACCGTCGCCTTGCATGTGTGGGTGATAGGGGGGCTATCCCACACGACATGGAAAACCCGTCGGTGATGCCTGCGCCCGGTCACTGATACGTCCCAAACGTATCTATAATTTATGCCTGTTACATGATCTTTTGGGTGACATTGTTATATGTTTTGCTACACTTTTATATCATTTTACACATATTTGGACTAACCTACTAACTCAGTGCACCCAGTGCCAGTTTATGTTTGTTGATGTCTTTTTTGCAAGGGCTTTTACCCAATTTTCCAAAGCCCGAAAAATCTAGAAAAATATATTAAAAAATCAGCTAAACAGAAGCTTCGGGATCACCGAAGGAGGGCCAGAGAGGGGCCAGGTGCCTCCTAGGCGGCGTGCTGGCGCGACCTGGCCCTAGGTCGCACCAGGAGGTCGCCTGGGTGGGCCCCACCTCCTCTGGTGCCCTCCTTTGGCCTATATTTAGTGTTCCGTGAGGAAACCCTCGCAGACTTTCTTGAATCGCAAATTTCTCCATCGTTCCGCCGCCGCAGTGCTTCCGAGATCGGGAGAGTCAGGAGACCTCTTCCCGGCACCCTGTCACAGGGAGGATTGACCTCCGGAATCTTCTCCACCACCATGGACGCCTCTCGGATGTGTCATGAGTAGTTTCCCTTGGACCATGAGTCCATGATACGTCCATTTTGCATCATGTTTTTCATGTTGATATTTATCGCTTCTTTGGCTGTTATTTCACTTCACGGTACTATTATTATGTCTTTCCTCTCTTATTTTGCAAGGTTTACATGAAGAGGGAGAATACCGGCAACTGTAATTCTGGCCTGAAAGTGGAGCAAAGTTGAGATACCTATTCTGCGCAACTCCAAATGCCGTGAAAATCAACGAGGATTTTTTCCCAATTTATAAAACATACTGGAGAAAAGAAGCGCCAGAGGGGCGCCAGGGGGTGGCCACAAGCCTGCACGGCGCGGCCACCCCCCAGGCCGCGCCATGGGGGCTTGTGGGCACCCTGCTGGCCCACTTGCCCCCCTCTTTTGCTATATGGAGGGTTTCGTCCAGAAAAAAAAATCAGACAAGAGCTTTTTCGTGGTTTCGCCGCCGCCACGAGGCGGAACTTGAGCAGAACCAATCTAGAGCTCCGGCAGGACGATCATGCCGGGGAAACTTCCCTTCCGGAGGGGGAAATCGTCGCCATCGTCATATCTAACACTCGTCTCATCGGAGGGGACTCGTCACCATCAACATCTTCATCAGTACCATCTCATCTCCAAACCCTAGTTCATCACTTGTAGCCAATCTCCGTCTCGCGACTTCGATTGGTACTTGTAAGGTTGCTAGTAGTGTTGATTACTCTTTGTAGTTGATGCTAGTTGGATTATTTGGTGGAAGAGTTTATGTTCAGATCCTTGATGCTACTCATTACACCTCTGATCATGAGTACGATTATGCTTTGTGAGTAGTTACTTTTGTTCCCGAGGACATGGGATAAGTCATGCTAATAATAGTCATGTGAATTTGGTATTCGTTCGGTATTTTGATATGTTGTATGTTGTTTTTCCTCTAGTGGTGTTATGTGAACGTCGATTACATAACACTTCACCATTATTTGGGCCTAGAGGAAGGCATTGGGAAGTAGTAAGTAGATGATGGGTTGCTAGAGTGACAGAAGCTTAAACCCTAGTTTATGCGTTGCTTCGTAAGGGGTTGATTTGGATCCACTAGTTTAATGCTATGGTTAAACTTTGTCTTAATTCTTCTTTCGTAGTTGCGGATGCTTGCGAGAGGGGTTAATAATAAGTGGGATGCTTGTCCAAGTAAGGGAAGCACCCAAGCGCCGGTCCACCCACATATCAAACTATCAAAGTAACGAACGTGAATCATATGAACATGATGAAACTAGCATGACAGGAATTCCCGTGTGTCCTCGGGAGCATTTTTCCTCTTATAAGACTTTTTCCAGGCTTGTCCCTTGCTACAAAAGGGATTGGGCCACTTTGCTGCACTGTTGCTACTTTCGTTACTTGTTGCTTGCTACGAATCATCTCACCACACCATCACTTGTTACTGACAATTTCAGTGCGTGCAGATTTTTCCTTGCTGAAAACCACTTGTCAGATCCTTTTGCTCCTCATTGGGTTCGACAATCTTACTTATCAAAAGGACTACGATTGATCCCCTATACTTGTGGTTCATGAAGACTCTTTACTGGCGCCGTTGCTGGTGAGTGAAGCGCCTCTCGTAAGTGGAACTTGGTAAGGAAACATTCATTTAGTGTGCTGAAATTTCTTGTCACTTGTCAGTATGGATACTAATCCTTTGAGGGGCTTGTTCGGGGTATCTTCACCTCGAACGGAAGCACGAATGGTTGCCCCTCAACCTGCTGCACCTACTGAAAATATTTGCTTTGAATTTCCTTCAGGTATGCTTGAGAAACTGCTGGCTAATCCTTTTACAGGAGATGGAACATCACATCCAGACTTGCATCTGATCTATGTAGATGAAGTTTGTGGTTTATTTAAGCTTGCAGGTGTGCCCGAGGATGAGGTCAAGAAGAAGGTCTTTACTTTATCTTTGAAGGATAAGGCGTTGACATGGTATAGGCTATGTGATGATACTGGATCATGGGACTACAATCGGTTGAAATTGGAATTTCATCAAAAGTTTTATCCGATGCATTTAGTACATCGTGATCGAAACTATATTTACAATTTTTGGGCTCGTGACAGAGAAAGCATCGCTCAAGCTTGGGGGAGGCTTAAATCAATGCTATATTCATGCCCCAATCATGAGCTCTCGAGAGAAATTATCATTCAGAACTTCTATGCTCGGCTTTCTCATGATGATCGCACCATGCTTGACACTTCTTGTACCAGTTCTTTTATGAAGAGAGATATTGACTTCAAATGGAATTTATTGGAGAGAATTAAACGCAACTCTGAAGATTGGGAGCTTGAAGAAGGTAAGGAGTCAGGTATGAATTTCAGTTTTGATTGCGTTAATCCTTTGTTGAGAGAAATACCTTTAGTGACTTTAGCGCTAAGTATGGACTTGACTCTGAGATAGTAGCTTCATTGTGTGAATCTTTTGCTGCTCATATTGATCTCCCCAAAGAGAAGTGGTTTAAATATCATTGTAGTTAAACCCACTCCTTTAGAAGTCAATGTAGTTAAACCCACTCAAGTTGAAGAGAAAGTCATTGCCTATAATGATCCTGTTGTTCCCAGTGCTTACATTGAGAAACCACCTTTCCCTGTTAGGATAAAGGATCATTCTAAAGCTTCAACTGTGATACATAGACGCTATATTAGAACACCTACACCCCCTGAGCAAATTAGAGTTGAACCTAGCATTGCTATTATCAAAGATCTTCTGCCTGAAGAAGTCGAGGGACATAATATTCACTTCTGTGAAGATGCTGCTAGAATTGCTAAACCTCACGCTAGAGACAAACATAGGCATGTTGTTGTCATGCCTGTGGTTTCTGTTAAGATAGGAGATCATTATTATCATGGCTTATGTGACTTGGGTGCTAGTGTTAGTGCAATACCTCAATCCTTATACGATGAAGTCAAAGATGAGATTGCACCTGTTGAGATATAACCTATAGATGTCACTATTCAGCTTGCCAATAGAGATACTATCTGCCCTGTGGGAATTCTTAGGGATGTTGAAGTCTTGTATGGTAAAACGAAGTATCCTGCTGATTTCCTCATTCTTGCTACCGCACAAGATAGCTTTTGTCCATCATATTTGGTAGACCTTTTCTCAATACCGTCAATGCTCATATTGACTGTGAGAAGCAAAATGTCACTGTTGGCTTTGAAGGAGTGTCACATGAGTTCAATTTCTCTAAGTTTGGTAGACAACCTCATGAAAAGGAGTTGCCTAGTATGGATGAAACTATTGCCTTATCCTCTATTGTCGTGCCTCCTACTGATCCCTTAGAGCAATACTTGCTTGAGCATGAAAATGATATGCATATGGATGAAAGGATGAAATAGATAGAGTTGTGTTAGAACAATATCCTATCCTTAAGAATAACTTGTCTGTTGAACTGCTTGGGGATCCACCCCCACCAAAGGGTGATCCTGTGTTTGAGCTTAAACAGTTGCCCGATACTCTTAAGTATGCCTATCTTGATGAAAAGGAGATATATCCTGTTATTATTAGTGCTAGCCTCTCAGAGCATGAAGAAAAGAAGTTACTAAAAACTCTGAGGAAGCACCGTGCTGCTATTGGATATACTCTTGATGATCTTAAGAGCATCAGTCCTGCTCTATGTCAGCACAAGATTAAAACTGATCCTGATTTCAAACCAGTTGCTGATCATCAAAGGAGATTGAATCCTAAGATGAAAGAGGTAGTAAGAAAAGAAATATTAAAGCTCCTGGAAGCAGGTATCATCTATCATGTTGCTCATAGCGATTGGGTGAGTCCGGTGCATTGCGTTCCTAAGAAGGGAGGCATCACCGTTGTCCCTAATGATAAGGATGAGTTGATCCCACAAAGGATTATTACTGGCTATAGGATGGTGATTGATTTTAGGAAGTTGAATAAGGCCACTAGGAAAGATCATTACCCTCTGCCTTTTATCGACCAAATGCTAGAAAGGTTGTCCAAACACACACACTTCTGCTTTCTAGACGGTTATCTGGTTTCTCCCAAATACCAGTTGCACAATCTGATCAGGAGAAAACCACTTTCACTTGCCCTTTCGGTACCTTTGCTTATAGACGTATGCCTTTTGTCTTATGTAATGCACCTGCCATCTTTCAAAGATGTATGATGGCTATATTCTCTGACTTTTGTGAAAAGATTGTTGAGGTTTTCATGGATGACTTCTCCGTTTACGGGTCTTCCTTTGATGATTGCCTCAGCAACCTTGATCGAGTCTTACAGAGATGTAAAGACACACATCTTGTCTTGAATTGGGAGAAGTGACACTTTATGGTTAATGAAAGCATTTTCTTAGGACATAAAATTTCTGAAAGAGGTATTGAAGTCGATAAGGCTAAGGTTGATGCAATCGAGAAAATGCCATACCCCACAGATATCATAGGAATAAGAAGTTTCCTTGGTCATGCTGGTTTCTATAGAAGGTTCATTAAAGACTTCTCTAAGATTTCTAGGCCTCTTACCAATCTCTTGCAAAAGGATATTCCTTTTGTCTTTGACGATGATTGTGAGGAAGCCTTCAAAATACTTAAGAGGGCTTTGATAACTGCACCTATTGTTCAACCACCTGATTGGAACTTACCTTTTGAAATCATGTGTGATGCTAGCGATTATGCTGTTGGTGCTGTTCTAGGGCAAAGAGTTGACAAGAAGTTGAATGTTATTCACTACGCTAGTAAAACTCTAGACAGTGCCCAGAGAAACTATGCCACTACGGAGAAGGAATTTTTAGCAGTCGTGTTTGCATGTGAAAAGTTCAGGTCTTACATAGTTGATTCCAAAGTCACTATTCACACTGATCATCCTGCTATTAAGTACCTCATGGAGAAGAAGGACGCTAAACCTAGACTTATGAGATGGGTTCTCTTGCTACAAGAATTTGATTTGCACGTTGTCGACAGAAAGGGTGCTGATAACCCCATACCAGATAACTTGTCTAGGTTGGAGAACGTTCTTGATGATCCACAACCTATTGATGATAGCTTTCCTGATGAGCAATTGAATGTCATCAATGCTTCACGTAGTGCACCGTGGTATGCTGATTATGCAAACTATATTGTTGCCAAATACATACCACCTAGTTTCACGTACCAGCAAAAGAAGAAATTCTTCTTTGACTTGAGATATTACTTCTGGGATGATCCTCACCTTTATAAGGAAGGAGTAGATGGTGTTATTAGACGTTGTGTACCTGAACATGAACAGGGACAGATCCTACAAAAGTGCCACTCTGAGGCCTACAGAGGACACCATGCGGGAGATAGAACTGCACACAAGGTATTGCAATCAGGTTTCTATTGGCCCACTCTCTTCAAGGATGCCGTGAGTTTGTCTTGTCTTGTGACGAATGTCAAAGAATAGGTAATATTAGCAAACGTCAGGAAATGCCTATGAACTATTCACTTGTCCTTGAACCATTTGATGTGTGGGGCTTTGATTATATGGGACCTTTTCCAAAATCCAACAGGTATACGCATATCTTAGTTGCGGTTGATTATGTCACTAAGTGGGTAGAAGCTATCCCCACTAGTAGTGATGATCACAACACCTCTATCAAGATGCTGAAAGAAGTCATCTTCCCTAGATTTGGAGTCCCTAGATATCTAATGACCGACGGTGGTTCACACTTCATTCATGGTGCTTTCCGTAAAACGCTTGCTAAGTACGCTGTCAAGCATAGAATTGCGTCTCCCTATCACCCTCAGTCCAGTGGTCAAGTAGAGCTAAGCAATAGAGAGATTAAACTAATTCTGCAAAAGACTGTCAACATGTCTAGAAAGAATTGGTCTAAGAAGCTCGATGATGCACTGTGGGCTTATAGAACTGCCTATAAGAATGCCATGGGCATGTCTCCGTACAAAATGGTGTATGGGAAAGCATGTCACTTACCTCTTGAGCTAGAGCATAAAGCTTACTGGGCAATCAAAGAGCTCAATTTTGATTTCAAACTTGCCGATGAGAAGAGGTTATTTGACATTAGCTCGCTTGATGAGTGGAGAACTCAGGCATATGAGAATGCCAAGCTTTTCAAAGAGAAGGTTAAGAGGTGGCATGATAAGAGGATACAAAAGCGTGAGTTCAACGTAGGTGATTATGTCTTGCTTTATTACTCTCGTTTAAGATTCTTTGCAGGGCAGCTTCTCTCTAAATGGGAAGGTCCCTATATTGTTGAGGAAGTATATCGTTCCGGTGCTATCAAGATCAACAACACGGAAGGTAATTGTCCGAGAGTGGTAAATGGGCAGAGAATCAAGCATTATATCTCAGGTACTCCCATAAATGTTGAAAGCAATATCATCAATACCATAACTCCGGAAGAATACCTAAGGGACATTTATCAGCCTGTTTGAGACTCCGAAAACAAAGAGGTATGAGATTCGGTAAGAAAACATAGTCCAAAATTTCCCAGTAGGAAATTTTCTCCATTTTGGAATATTTGAAAAAAAATACAAAAATTGGAAGTAGTCCGGAAAGTGCGCGAGGAGGCGACAAGACTGCACGGCGCGAGCCCACCCCCTGCCCGCGCCGTGAGGGCTTGTGGCCACCTCGTGCGCCTCCCGGACTCCGTTTTCGTGCAGGGGACTCCTTCTGGTCTGGAAAAAAAATCATTATATATACTTCCGTTTGGTCTGACCCCTGCATCACGCAGATTTCCTCTGTTTTTCGTTTCGAGCCTGTTTTCTACCGCAGATCTAGGTCAAGATGTCTTCTCAAGATTCAGAGGGGGAGAGTTATGTGGCTGATTACCTTGCTAACCCCAAGGTCTATGGGGACTTTGATCCATATGGCTGGACCACTGATGAGGAAGAAGACTATGATCCCAAGGGGAAGGAACAAACAAGTTCCGATGAAGAGGAGGCTCCTCTACCTCAACCTGGACGCACTCATGTGGAGTTCAAGAAGTTGAGCCTCCCTGGCTCAAGGAAGAAGCCTAAGACCTTGTTTATCCCTTCTCGTTTCTTGCAGGAGAGTAAGCAGGAATTATGCCAAAGGGTGTTGAAGCTTGAAGAGGAAAATGATGATCTGAGGGAGCAGAATTTTATGCTCAAGTGGAAATTAAACAAGCTCAAGACCTCTTCAACAACTCCACCACCATCACCACCAAAGGAAGACAACTGAGCATTGGTATGGGCAATCCCCTTGGCTTTTGCCAAGCTTGGGGGAGTTGCCCCAGTATCGTATCACCATCACATCGTTTGCCTTTACCTTTGTTTCAGTTTTCCTTTAAGTTTTTTTTCTAGTAGTTTAAAAGTCTTAGTGTTTTAATCTTGAGTTTTGCTTTGTGTCACCCCCAATGTATTCTTGCTCGTGAGCCATATAATAAAGAGTGTCTTAGTTGAAGGGCTTTGCCTCTTGCCATGATCAAAAGAGTGAGAATAGAACAAAAGCATGAAAGATCATGTAATGATCTTATGGGAAGTGATGGATTCACATATAAAAAGAATGAGGATTGAAACTTGTTGAGGGTAGGCAAACGTAGACCTTGGTCATTGTTGCAATTAATAGGAAGTGATAAAGAAGGAGAGGTTCACATATAAATATATCATCTCTGACACCATCTGTGATTGTGAACACTCACCAAACTATTGCATGCCTAGAAGTAGATGTCGGACAAGGAAGACAGCATAATGAATTGTGTTTGCTTGGCTCTGAACAATGTTATATGATTAGATATCCCTTAGCATGTGACAATTGCTTCCACCTCATATTAGCCAAAACTCCCGCACCAAGTAGAGATACTACTTGTGCACCCATAAACCTTCAAACCAGTTTTTCCTTGAGTGTCCACCATACCTACATATGGATTGAATAAGATCCCTCAAGTAAGTTGTCACCGGTGCAAGCAATAAAAAATGCTCCCTAATATGTATGATCTATTAGTGTGTGGAAAATAATCTTTATACGAACCTGTGATGAAGAAGACATAAAAGCGACAGACTGCATAATAAAGTTCTTTATCACTGGGGGCAATATAAAGTGGCGTTCCTCCGCACTAAGAGGACACGCATCCAAACCTCAAAAGTGCATGACAACCTCTGCTTCCCTCTGCGAAGGGCCTATCTTGTACCTTTACTTTTTTTCCTTGAAAGAGTCATGGTGATCTTCACCAATTCCCTATTTCGCCTTTATCTTGGCTAACGTCACATGCTTGGGAAAGATCTATATTCATATGTCAACTTGGAGGTAAGTATCCATGAATTATTATTGTTGACATTACCCTTGAGTTAAGTAGTTGGGAGGCAAAACTATAAGCCCCTATCTTTCTCTGTGTCGAGCTGAAATTTTGATCTCATGAGTACCACGTGAGTTGTAGCAATTGTAGAGAACGAAAGAATGATTGAGTATGTGGATTTGCTTTACAAGCTCTTACTTGACTCTTTCTGATGTTGTGATAAATTGCAATTGCTTCAATGACTAAAGGCTATCAGTTGTTACTTCTCGGTAAGGTTCTTGATCCATGCTTTACTTTGTGAAGGAATTATCACTTTAGCATGAGAGATTATATGTTGGTATTGCTCTTCTGAGCTTGATCATGATGCATGCATGTTCCTATCTTGTTTTGTCGACACCTCTCTCCCTAAACATGTGGACATATTTAGTGAGCTAGGATTTTGGGGGAGTTGATACGTCCATTTTGCATCATGTTTTCATGTTGATATTTATCGCTTCTTTGGCTGTTATTTCACTTCACGGTACTATTCTTATGTCTTTTCTCTCTTATTTTGAAAGGTTTACATGAAGAGGGAGAATACCGGCAACTTGAATTCTGGCCAGAAAGTGGAGCAAAGTTGAGATACCTATTCTGCGCAACTCCAAACGCCGTGAAAATCAACGGGGATTTTTTCCCAATTTATAAAAAATACTGGGCTGAAGAAGTGTCAGAGGGGCGCCAAGGGGTGGCCAGAAGCCTGCATGGCGCAGCCACCCCCAGGCCGCCCCATGGGGCTTGTGGGCACCCTGCTGGCCCACTTGGCCCCTCTTTTTCTCTATGGAGGGTTTCGTCCAGAAAAAAAATTAGACGAGAGCTTTTTCGTGGTTTCGCCGCCGCCACGAGGCGGAACTTGAGTAGAACCAATCTAGAGCTCCGACAGGACGATCCTTCCGGGGAAACTTCCCTCAGAGAGGGGGAAATCGTCGCCATCATCATCACCAACACTCCTCTCATCGGAGGGGGCTCGTCACCATCAACATCTTCATCAGAACCATCTCATCTCCAAACCCTAGTTCATCACTTGTAACCAATCTCCGTCTCGCGACTCCAATTGGTACTTGTAAGGTTGCTAGTAGTGTTGATTACTCTTTGTAGTTGATGCTAGTTGGATTATTTGGTGGAAGAGTTTATGTTCAGATCCTTGATGCTACTCATTACACCTCTGATCATGAGTATGATTATGCTTTGTGAGTAGTTACTTTTGTTCCTGAGGACATGGGATAAGTCATGCTAATAATAGTCATGTGAATTTGGTATTCGTTCGGTATTTTGATATGTTGTATGTTGTTTTTCCTCTAGTGGTGTTATGTGAACGTCGACTACATAACACTTCACCATTATTTGGGCCTAGAGGAAGGCATTGGGAAGTAGTAAGTAGATGATGGGTTGCTAGAGTGACTGAAGCTTAAACCCTAGTTTATGCGTTGCTTCGTAAGGGGCTGATTTGGATCCACTAGTTTAATGCTATAGTTAGACTTTGTCTTAATTCTTCTTTCGTAGTTGCGGATGCTTGACAGAGGGGTTAATCATAAGTGGGATGCTTGTCCAAGTAAGGGCAACACCCAAGTGCCGATCCACCCACATATCAAAATATCAAAGTAACGAACGCGAATCATATGAACATGATGAAACTAACATGACAGAAATTCCCGTGTGTCCTCGGGAGCGTTTTTCCTCTTATAAGACTTTGTCCAGGCTTGTCCCGTGCTACAAAAGGGATTGGGCCACTTTGCTACACCGTTGCTACTTTTGTTACTTGTTGCTTGCTACGAATCATCTCACCACACCATCACTTGTTACCGACAATTTCAGTGCGTGCAGATTTTTCCTTGCTGAAAACCACTTGTCAGATCCTTCTGCTCCTCGTTGGGTTAGACACTCTTACTTATCGAAAGGACTATAATTGATCCCCTATACTTGTGGGTCATCAGTCCATGACCAGTAGCTATGTGATGTCTTCTCTCCAATCTTGTGCTTCAATGGTTAGTCCTTGTGAGCTGCCCTACATGATCAAGGCATCTATGTAATTCTCTTGCTATTGCTATGGTCGGTTTGTTGGGATATGATGGATTATGAGATTATGTTCAGATTGTTATGAGTAATATATTTGATTATCCTTTTTTATTATGTTCCTTAGTGATTCTTGCATGTTCTCCGTTGCTTTTTATTGCTTTGGCCAAGTAGTAGATCGTAACTCCAAGAGGGAGCGTTATGCATGACTGTGGGTTCGGGCCCCTCGATGTATAGCTTGAGTGACAGAAACATGAGACTAGGGGATGTGCTTATTGCCACCAGGGAGAAAACAATGGTGGTTGTGACCACGGTTGCAAGGATGTTCTGGATAGATATCTCAAGGTGGATGATTAGTAAGTAGATGCTGATGAATAAACAGTCTGCTTGTCTTGGCGTATTTCCCATTACTATTGAACCTCTAACTATCAAGGAGCATAATTAGCATTGCGGTGCGATCATAATTCTTTCAATTGCCGAACTGTGATTTGTTTACCCTACCATAGTTGTTTATCGTCTTTTCGGAGAGAGACGCCACAAGTGAACATCATGTGACTCCGGTCCATATCACCATCATTGCTTACACCTCCACCATTTACCGGTTCTTATACTTTTCTGTTGCAATCGCTATTACCATCCCGCTTGTGTTTTTATCCTTTGCAAACTACAAGGCCGGGGAGATTGACAACCTCTTTGTACTCGTTGGGAGCAAAGTTATTTGTTGTGTGTGCAGGTCCACGTCTTTTGCTAGCGCTAGGGTGGAAGACACCTACTTCTTGAGCCTAGGAATCCTCATGGTTTGATAAACCTCGCAGTCTTTGTGCGAGCGAAATTTGTTGCTGACTACATCTCCACCTTCCACTTGGGGTATCCAACGAGGGGCGAGAAGTATATACATCACCTCGTCATCAAGCGAATTTCTGGTGCCGTTGCCGGGGACTCCTGTCTTCAAGATAGGGGAGTTGCACACTATCTTTTACCTTTGCTTTTTGTCTTGTTAGTTTGCTTTTTAGTTTTTTCTTTAGAGTCCTATATCAAAAACCACAAAAAAATTAGTTGCTTTGTTCTTGCTTGTTGCTGCTGCTATGGGTTCCAGTGAAAACACCAAGTTGTGTGACTTCACTAGTTAGGCTTATGAATAACTGCACTCTTAGTTCGCTCCTTGGGGAAGGCCGCTCTACCACACCCGTGGTAGAGAAGTCTCCTCCACCTACTGAATGTATCCCATTCAAAATACCACTTGGGATAATTGAAATAATTAGGAATGATTGTTATGCAGGAGATGGAACAGTCAATCCTAGTATTCATTTGTTGAAACTTACATAACTTTGTGAGTTATTTAAGATTTCAGGTTTGACGAGATGGAGTCATGAGGAAATTATTTGCCTTGTCACTAAAAGGAAAGCATTGGAATGGTATAGGCTACTAGATGATTCTGACCTATGTGATTGGGAAGAGATTCAATCTCTCTTCTACTCCAAGTTTTATCCTCTTCATGAAGTCCATGTGGATCATGGTAACAATGCTTTTTGTGATACTTATATTGTTGAGTTTATTCATGATCTCACTGAAAATTATTATGAGAAGGGAACACATGCTTATAGATATTTCAATAATATCAAGTTCCCTCTCTTTATGTTGAAGGTTTTGAAGTTGCACTTGTTTTGCCTTCCTATGCTTATTGCTTTGTGCTTCAATGAATTATTCTATTGAAATATTCCTATGCATAGGAAACATGTTAGACTTAAATGTGTTTGGTATTTGCTTCTTGATGCTCTCTTTTGTTCTACAACTCTTATTCCTACGAGAGCATCATTAAAATCTTAAGCCTATCTTTATGGCCATAAAGAAAGAGCTCCAAGCAGACAACCCTTGTTATCTTTACTTTGAGTTTTTTACTTTCAGTTTTAGTGGTCTTGATGTGTTTTACTACTGTAGCAACATCATTGTATCTTTATTTTTAAGCTTTCTGCCAAGTTATAGCCTCTGATTGCAAGAAAGTTCAAAAGTTGTGACATGCTGTCCAGGAACAGATTATGTCTGCTTGACTGAAAAATCCGCCAAATATCATCAGATCATCTTTTTTATCTGAATTTTTTTGACAGCATTCTCTATATAATTTTATTTCTGGCATCTGTTCTGAGTTTTTTGATTTGAGTTTCATAAGTTCGCCGAATAAACTATTTATTACACACTGTTCTGTTTTTCACAGATTCTGCCATGTTTTGTGTTTTCATTGTTTTGCGAATCCTAAGCTTGCTTTTTATTTGCAAAAATATTTTGGCATTCATGAGAATCTTTATTTCCAACAGGTATTGAATTATTTTATTAAGGGAACTAACTACTCTAATCAGCTTATGACGAGTTTTCAAGTATTGCGATGGGAGAGATGATGAAGGAATATAAAGGAGTGTCAAATGCTCAAGCTTTGCATGCCCCCATGCATCCCATGAAATATTCAAAGGATACTCAAGTGTCTAAGCTTGGGTATGCCCCCGTGCATCCCCTTCTCTATCAACAATCATAAGGTCGTCCATCCCCATACTATATTTTTATCACTTCATATGATAGGTGCTATGCTTGGACCGTCCCGCTATTTACTTTTTAGTTTGTTTTAGTTTTGCTTGCTGTTCATAACAAGTCGTAACCTAGCCTACCTTGTTTGGGGGAGATACACGCTCCATTCCACTCTAGAACACAACATAGGTTTTCATGCTTATTCTTTTTGTGTGTTCTTCATCTTTTCATAGCTACTGTCATGCTTAGCTCTTAGCTTTCATGCTTATCTTCTTAAGAGATTTTATTTAGGTTGATTTGGAACTCTCTTCAGTTATCATGCTTATCTTGTTTAGAGAGTTGTCTTGTTGCACTGAGTTGTGTGTCTTGCATAAGTAGGTAAATGAGGTTGCTATTTAAGTATAGTAGTAACTTCCAATAACTTTGAGGTATTGATTTGAGTAATGTTTGGACTATTGGTGCCAAGAGATTGAACCTATTAGTTATAGGTGTCGTATTTTGGGAAATCCGTATGTTTTTTAAAAACTAAAAATTAGTTGAGAACTCTAGCTACTAAATTGATCGCTAACCTCTGGAGGGGTTGGAATATATAGAGTACCCTCACGTTACCATGAGTCGAGGATGCGCAAGGATAACCAAATCCCCAAACATTCCTCCTCGGGTTACTTGTCTTTTTGTGAATTTACTAACTAGATAGAGAGTTACCGATAATAAGTGTATGAGTTCTTCGGACTAATGTGAGTATTCGATTGTTGGCACTTCCACCATCCATATTTTGCTAGCCTCTTCGGTACCATGCATTTCCCTTTCTCACATTGAGAGTTGGTGCAAACTCCGCCGGTGCATCCAAACCCATGACATGATACGCTCTGTCATACATAAGCCTCATTATATCTTTCCTCAAAACAGCCACCATACCTACCTATTAAGGCATTTCCATAGCCATTCCGAGATACATTGCCATGTAACATCCATCATCTCATGACTTGATCTTCATGGCATACATGCTTTTGCTTGATCATAGAGACGCATGCTAGTTGGGCCTTGCCCTCATTACTCCTACATGACGCACTAGTATCATTGCATATCCCGCTACTCTGGTAGAGGCATACATTTGCATACATCATGATAGTTTTCACTTGTCTTTATGTTGAGTCCTTCTTATAAAGTGTGATGAGTTTTCTTTCTATTCATGTAAAATATAGAGTGTTGCCCTTAAGACAAAAAAAGACCCCAAAGAGGACAAACAAAAGATCCCAAAGAGAACAAATGAGAGATAAAAAGAAAGAGCCAAAGAGGCCACAAAAAAAATAAAAAATAAAGAAAAATATAAAAAATATAAAAAAGAGAGAAGGGGGAAACACTACTATTCCTTTTGAAAGATCCACACTCGTACTCCATTACTATATTGGTACTACATAGAGATTATCCTTCATGCATAACTATGTGGGGATCCTTACACTATAGAACTTGGTTTGCATATTCCAATGATGAGCCTCCTCAAAAGAGCTCTAGGTATTCATGATCAAACAAGTTGGATGCACCCCCACTAGTTCCATTGGAGAGCTTACCTTAGCTCATATGTGCATCCGTTACATGGCAATCCCTACTCCTCACATCATATCTATCATTTGGCTTTCTCTCGCCTATGGTTATCCTCATTGATGTGAGCCTTTCACACCCTTTTTGTCTTCCTTCCCCATCATTATTCTATTTGCCATCCTAAGTGCCAACATATCTTGCTTACGCTCATCCATTGCATGAGTGCTCAAAATCGAAAGGGAGAGGATCATTTTGACTTGTGCCTGACAAGTGGTCCAGGGATGAGTCAAAATAAGATTCCAAAGGAGACTAAGTGTGAGGTTTAGTAGATTGAGTTCTTAATTAAAAAAATATTTTATCTTTGAACCCATCTCACACTTCTTGCATGCAAACACCATTTGGAGACATTCGAGTCACGGACAGCGAGAGCTCTTGCACCTTTATGTTCTTACTTTGCTAAATTCAAGATATAGACTCTTGCTTGTTATTGTCTTGACTTGAATTGCATATTTCACTTGCTTTACTTTGAAGTTCTTATATGTGTGTTAGCATGTCACCACAGAAATTATTGTGTTATCATTTATCTACTCAAGGACGAGCAGAAATTAAGCTTGGGGATGTTGATACGTCCCAAACATATCTATAATTTCTCCTTGTTCCATGATCTTTTGGGTGAAATTGTTATATGTTTTGCTACACTTTTATATCATTTTACACATATTTGGACTAACCTACTAACTCAGTGCACCCAGTGCCAGTTTCTGTTTGCTGATGTCTTCTTTTGAACGGCTTTTACCCAATTTTCCGAAGCCTGAAAAAATCCAGAAAAATATAAAAAAAATCAGCTAAACAGAAGCTTCGGGATCACCGAAGGAGGGCCAGAGGGGGGCCAGGGGCCTCCCACGCGGCCTCCTGGCACGGCCTGGCCCTAAGCCGCACCAGGAGGTCGCCTGGGTGGGCCCTACCTCCTCCGGTGCCCTCCTTTGGCCTATAGTTAGTGTTCCGTGAGGAAACCCTCGTAGTCTTTCTGGAATCAGGAATTTCTCCATCGTTCCACCGCCGCAGCGCTTCCAAGATTGGGAGCGTCAGGAGACCTCTTCCCGGCACCCTGTCGGAGGGAGGATTGACCTTCAGGAGCTTCTCCACCACCATGGACGCCTCCCGGATGTGTCGTGAGTAGTTTCCCTTGGACCATGAGTCCACGACCAGTAGCTATGTGATGTCTTATCTCCAATCTTGTGCTTCAATGGTCAGTCCTTGTGAGCTGCCCTACATGATCAAGGCATCTATGTAATTCTCTTGCTATTGCTATGCTCGGTTTGTTGGGATCCGATGGATTATGAGATTACGTTCAGATTGTTATGAGTTATATATTTGATTATCCTTTTATATTATGTTCCTTAGTGATTCTTGCATGTTTTCCGTTGATTTTTATTGCTTTGGCCAAGTAGTAGATCGTAACTCCAAGAGGGAGCGTTATGCATGACTGTGGGTTCGGGCCCCTCGATGTCTAGTTTGAGTGACAGAAACATGATACTAGGGGATGTGCTTGTTGCCACGAGGGAGAAAACAACGATGCTTGTGACCACGGTCGGAAGGATTGTTTACCTTACTCATAGTTCGTTAATGCAGTTGTCCGTTGCTTTGAGTTTAGACTTTGTGTGGGGTCGCAACTTAATACCGGAGAGATGTTCTGGATAGATATATCAAGGTGGATGATTAGTAAGTAGATGCTGATGAATAAACGATCTACTTGTCTTGGAGTATTGCCCATTACTATTGAACCTCTAACTATCAAGGAGCATAATTAGCATTGCGGTGCGATCATAATTCTGTCAATTGCCCAACTGTGATTTGTTTACCCTAACATAGTTGTTTATCGTCTTTTGGGAGAGAGACTTCACTAGTAAACATCATGTGACTCCAGTCCATATCACCATCATTGCTTACACCTCCACCATTTACCGTGTCTTTTACTTTTTCGTTGCAATCACTATTACCATCCCGCTTGTGTTTTAATCCTTTGCAAACTACAAGGCCGGAGAGATTGACAACCTCTCTGTACTCGTTGGGAGCAAAGTTATTTGTTGGGTGTGTAGGTCCACGTCTTCTGCTAGCGCCGGGGTGAAGACACCTACTTGTTGAGACTAGGAGTCCTCCTGGTTCGATAAACCTTACAGTCTTTGTGTGAGGGAAATTTGCTGCTGACTACATCTCCACCTTCTACTTGGGGTATCCAATGAGGTGCGAGAAGTATATACATCACCTCGTCATCAGTCACACACGATGTCCAAGAATATATCGTGTGCGATTGGAAGGACCATCACAAACAAATATATTGGGGAAGTCGTGTGAGATGTGCTTAGCATCCCACACAGTGAATCCCAAACATACGTTTTCATTCGTATTGTATGTGACACACAATTTTATGCATGACATCGTCTATGTTAGGGGTGACCATCACGCACGGTGCGTAGAAGAAACTGTTTGGCATAGGGTTGTCCATCACACAAATGTTTTATGTGAAAACATTTGTGAATGGTTGTTCTAGCGCACACATTTGTGGGCCGTAAGTTGTGTGATTTTTCACTGATCCAACACGCCAACTTTCTAAAAACCATGTGGATTTGTTGAGGTCATCTCTCACGGTGTTCTATGACAAACCATCTGCAATAGGAAACCCCAATAATCAGGCTAATTGCTCTATTATTTATAATCCAGCTAGTAATTAAATTGACACTTCATATCAAGCACACAGTATATTTCATTTCATATTACGACAACCAGGATTTCATAATTGAAATACATCAGAGTACAACATCATATTGGCATATACCACCTAGCTACCCAATTACACGACATGACCAAGTTTCACATGCAACATCTAAAACCTTTGGAAAGTAGCATGATATACAATAAATAGACAGATGAATCTCGTCTAGAAAATTGTTGAAGCGGAAGGCAAATATTGAGCCTTCACTCATGTCGAAGGTCCTTGTAACTTTATGCCAGTGCCTGTCGATGGTTCCCCGCCCATCCTTCATTCTCTTGATGAAGACTTCAAGATTATACCGTGGGTGCTGTATGGATACCTTCCTCGCCTCTTTACCATACAGGTGGTTTGAGACATACTCATCGATGGACTGCTTTGGAAAGGACTGAAAACAAAGATATGCATAAATTTTGTTTTAGAAAATTGAAATGTCGCAAAGGGAAAAAGATAAGGTAAAAGAGATAGGGTGTAGAGAGACGTCGGCGGCGGTGACGGCAACCTCTATCACCATCTTCACGCCCTGCTCTGGTGTTTTAGCTGCCCCGGCATCGCCACTCCCTCCGATGGGGCACTTCAGCAACATGCTCATACACTGGTGGCGGTGAGGACTGAGAGCGGCGTCGAGGATAAGGGGGAAAGAGGATTGTGTGTGTGGCGAGGACAGGGTTTCGACCGCTCAGGCACACCATTAATATGGAGTAGTGGGACAAAGGCGGACAAACTGTTGGCTCGCCTCCCAGTGAGCATGTGCACCGGACTGTTGGCATGCCTACCATCATTTCACATAGCTACTCGCACGCCTCCCGATGATGTTGCGCAGGGAGCACGCCTCCCGTCAATTCGCACACCTGCCCGCATGCCTCCGAGTCTGCTTGTGCGGCGGACTGCTCGCATGTGTCCCCTCAACTCACGCCTACTCGCACGGCACACGAGACGCGTGGCGGCACATATATTGTTTTTCTATTTTGATGGTTAATGCTGCCGCTTTATTGCTTAACCAAAGCATGGCATGTATCCATTCTTGGTTTAACGCCCACGGTTCGAATACATAATCCGTTTGCGATATTGGTTCCTAACTATTAATAATCTCCCATTTGTACGTAAGAAGTTAAAATTTACATCAGAACTTGTCTTAAATTTGACAAAAAAGTGCAATACCACTATGTGTTGGTGTCCATATGACAACTTGATAAGTTTCATGAATCTCAACTTAGTTTTGGATTTACTAAATTTTAAAAATCAAGATTCTCAATGTTTAAAATTTATTATACACGGACTATACATGCACCCACTGACACACATGTGTTTTCCCAATCAATGTAGATGCACTCTCACATGTGCATGTAGCTCAAATTTGGATTTTGCACATTATACTCCTAGAAAATCAATCAATGTATTAAAATATCTTAATGGTCTCTTGGTTTTCTTTTTAAATTAAAATGTCCATCCTTTGGTCACATATGTTCGCTGTGGAAATTTTTAACATACCTTGTAGTTGCGGTGGATGTACGGTGTGCGTGTGTCTATGTGTGTGGGAGTGTCTCGCAGTATACTATACGAGTCGTGAGTCACCATGTGGGATTGATCAATTGTGTGTTTTCAGCACTACACACAGATCTAAAACCAAAATTTATGTTCAGAGAGGTTGGGGACTGTAGCTCGAGGATGACTCGCCTTCCAACATGAGGAGGACTCGTCTTGTACCTAGATGGCACATCCCGCCACAGGGAGAGAGGCAGCAGGAGGTTCCTCCTTCGCTCTTTGTTCAACAGGTCAGAGCGCCCCTGCACAGCGTGGTAGATGCCTCGTCAAGTCCTCTGTGTGCACTTATGAGCCGTGTCGGGGCACATTGCTATATGGCTCCTCCTGGATTGCGCTATGTGCAGGTGAAAAAAAAATAGTCATGGCAAGTCGAATGAAAAGCTGGTGGCTGGCCGAACACAAATGCTTTTCTACAGAAACAAAAACTGATCATGCTACTGACCACAAAAGGACATAATAGAAATCTCAAAGTGCTTCTTTCTAAAAAATCAGTTTGTCATTTGAAAACATGTGTGAGAGTATGAAAGCCGTTTGTGTTCTGTAAAGACAAAAATTGAAAATGAACAAAAATATGGTTGATGAGAAGTTCATAGTGTGTGGTGTGTGACAAAAAGTTCATTTTGGAAAAAAACACTCATCCGGGAGAAGATTTATATTTCAATTGTACGACTATTGCTTACTTTATAGAGGACTTGGGGCGTACACCAACGACTTCATATGCTCATTCAATTTTGGTAAAATTTCTTGCATTGCATCTTTCATGTATATTACCTAAAGGGCAATCATATGTACATGGAAAACTACTCTTATATGTCCACAATGCGAAACTTGTTCTGGGGAAAAAGTAACACAATCAACTCCTAGAAGTTCATATATAAAAAAGAAAGTAATCACTTTAAGATTTTTTTTGAAAAGTTTACCAAAAATACTACATAAGTTTACAAAAAAACAAAATTCCTCACATTCATAAAATAAAAACAAGAATATCAAATTTAAACAACAACAAAATTCAAAGTTTATTAAAAATAAATTTTTCGCTCCTATAAAACTAAAAACTAAGAAGTTCAAATTAAAATAACAGAGAAGTTCGAAGTATGTAAAAAACTCAGATTTATTGCAAGAAGTTCACGTGGACCTACGTGCACAGTTCAAAATTTATATTGCAGGACGTCCGACCTCCAAATACATGTTTTAATGGCAAAAAATGACATCCAACCTTCAATTACGTGTGATTTGGTGTATACAAAAGAAATGACAAAAGTTCATAATAAAAACAATGATAAGTTCAAGTACTATAATAAATGTGTTTCAGGTGAGAATAAAAGCTAATCAAAGCTGATGCACATCTCCCTCCCTCCCTCCCAACCCTAGCCGCCTCCCCCTCCCCCTCTTTTCCTCGTCGCCGCCTGAGGCAGCCGTCGGGCAAGCCAGGGGCGCCAAGGATGGTGGTGGTGGGGCCTAGGCTTCCCTGCCTCTGCGTGGGGAGCCCCAGATCTGGAGCGCCGCCTCCATTGGTGAGGCACGACAGGCTAGCAGCCGTGCGGGCGGTGGAACTGGCGTCTCTGCTGCGCGGGCGGCGGGATCCGGTGGTCGTTGGCGTCCGGCGGCGGACTTTTGTGGTGGCCGGTGCACGCGATCTGGCACCTCCCCTTCTCCCCTGTTCGGCGTGCAGGTTAGCGTGGTCGGACCGCGCTTCCTTGGGTCGCCGGTTTTGTACAGGAGGCGCTGGTGGTGCCGGGGATCTAGTTTGGGTGAAATCTCTGGTCGGCCATAGCCGGCCGCTTCGACGGCGATGCCTGAGGGCGTCGTTCCCCTCCTTGGAGGCGTGGGTATGGACTGATCCCCTCACTTCCCCTTCCCCAAGGTCTCCCGGGCGAAAGCCTTAACTTTGTTGGGCGGCGGCGGTGCTCACGGCGTCGTTCCCTTCTTGAAGGCGCCGCTTTGGGAACCTTGGGGCTGGGTGGCGCTTGTGGGTGGTGGGCGACGGCGGTGGTGCCGCCCTATCCTAGCATGGATCTCCGTCCATTGCTTGGAGATGGACTCTCATAGGTGGAGGTCGTCGTTTGGCGTCATGGTGGCATTGATGGCGGAGGCACCTGCCAAGCTCGTACCTCAATCTGATCTGAAGATGGACCAGTGAAAGATGGCGGTGACGACACATGTGAGTGCGTCGGACCGGTTTGTGCCCCGGACCCGGTATGTGGCTCGGTCAGGGTCTCCGGCTTTAGATTTTAGGTTTAGGTGAGAGGTCTGGGTATTTTGTCCAGCTTGCACCCCTTCATCATATGGATAGGAGTAGCGGCAGATGTTGCCAAGATGGTGGATTCAGGCATATTGTTGTACTGCTTTGTAAGGTCCTCGAGAATAATCAATAATATGGCCGCATGCATCTTTGAGATGCAAAGGCCGGGGGTCATCCTCCTTTTCTAAAAAAGGTGAGAATAAAGGAATAGAAAATTGAATGCTTAAAAGGTTTGTTGAAAAAAGTTCACATGCTTTGCCCGGGGAAGTCCAAAAGTTCTTGCAAGAGAGGTTCACCTTGTATTTCCATGTTCAATAACACAAAAAGGAATTTTTTTTTTGTGTTTTAAGATAATTCTCTAAATCCAAAATGAAGTTCAATTTTTATTTCAGAGCAATTCGCTTAAAAAAAATCAAAAATTCAAAATATAAAAATGGAGCATGTTCACGTACTAGATGGTGCGTGTTTAATGTGAGAAAAATGAATAAAAAGGTAAGGTCCAAATTTTTGTTTGCTATAAGTTCAAGTGCGCGCCAAGAGAATGGTAAAAAAATATTGTGAAAGAGGTTTGTTCAAAAAGAAATATCATTTGTGTAACACCAACGAATGGATGAGAAATTACAAACGAAAATACGTGACAGAAGGCCAAGATGAAAACAATAGTGTTGAAAATATGCCCTAGAGGCAATAATAAATAGGTTATTATTATATTTCTTTGTTCATGATAATTGTCTTTTATTCATGCTATAATTGTATTAACCGGAAACCGTAATACATGTGTGAATATATAGATCACAATGTGTCCCTAGCGAGCCTCTAGTTGGCTAGCTCGTTGATCAATAGATGATCATGGTTTCGTGATCATGGACATTGGATGTCATTGATAACGGGGTCACATCATTGGGGATTGATGTGATGGACAAGACCCAATCCTAAGCATAGCACTAGATCGTGTTGTTCGTGTGCTAAAGCTTTTCTAATGCCAAGTATCATTTTGTTAGACCATGAGATTGTGCAACTCCCGGATACCGTAGGGGTGCTTTGGGTGTATGAAACGTCACAATGTAAATTGGTGATTATAAAGGTGCACTACAGGTATCTCCAAAAGTATATGTTGGGTTGTACGAATCGAGAGTGGGATTTGTCACTCCGTGTGACGGAGAGGTATCTCTGGCCCCACTCGGTAATCCATCATCATACTTAGCTCAATGTGACTAAGGATTTAGCCACATGATGGTGTGTTACGGAACGAGTAAAGAGACCTGTCGGTAACGAGATTGAACAAGGTATAGGGATACCGACGATCGAATCTCGGGCAAGTATCATACACATAGACAAAGGGAATTGCATACGGGATTGATTGAATCCTCGACATCGTGGTTCATCCGATGAGATCATCATGGAACATGTGGGAGCCAACATGGATATCCATACCCCGCTGTTAGTTATTGGCTGGAGAGATCTCTCGGTCATGTCTGCATAGTTCTCGAACCCGCAGGGTCTGCACACTTAAGGTTTGGTGACGATTTGGTATTAATGAGTTATGTGTGGTAGTAACCGAAAGTTGTTCGGAGTTCCGGATGAGATCACAGTAAATATTTTTATATAGGAAGTCATATTTTGGCTATCGAAAAAGTTTTGGGTTTTTCGGTATTGTACCGGGAAGCTTCTAGAAGGTTCCAAAAACTTCCGGAGGAGTCCGGAAGTCCACCAAGGGTTCCACCACGTCCCAAGGGTTTGCATGGGCTGAGGGGAGACACTGTGGCCTTATTGTGCCAAGCGCACAAGTCCCTCAAGGCCCATGCACTTGGGAAAGGTGGAAAGTCCACCTTTGTATGGAAGGGAAGGAAGGGGACTAGGATTCCACCTCCTCTCCCCTTGGCTGCACCCTAGGGCTTGGAGGGGCTGTTTTCCACGCCCCTCCACCTATATATATAGAGGAGGGGCCACCCCAATAGCACACACGAAGCCCTTGGTGGCCTCTCTCTCCCTAGATCGTTTTCTCCCCCGTTCGCGATTTCGGTAGCGCTAGGCGTAGCCCTGCCGAGATAGCACCACCGCCGCCGCCACCACGCCGTCGTGTTGCCGGATAACTCATCTACTACTCCGCCCTCGCTCGCTGGATCGAGGAGGCGGAGACGTAATCGAGATGTACATGTGCTGAACGCGGAGGTGCCGTCCGTTCGGCAGTAGATCGGGATGGATCGTGATGAGATCGCGGGACGGGCTGCGATTTGGATCGCGAAGATGTTCCACTACATCAACCGCGTTATATACTCTTCCACTTACCGATCTTCAAAGGTATGAAGATGCTCTACCCCTTTGCTCGTTGTTGGTTTCTTCATAGATAGATCCTTGTGTGACGTAGGAAAATTTGGAAATTGCTACGTTCCCAACAAGTAGGAAGTTCAACTACCACACTGCATGAAATTGAGACAATTTTTTTAAACCTTCGCGAGTATGAAAAAATGTTCAACACGGAAAATTTGCATGTTTACAGCAGGTTTCCATCGGTATATCTTATGCTCAATTGCCTTTAGTGGACGGAGAGTCACAAGCAGAAAACAACACGTGAAAAACAGAGTGAAGTACAAGTAGACAAGCCAATAAGTTCAAGTTCTTCACGCGGTGCATTTTCAAACATTCTGTTTCGTGCTAAAGGCAGAAGACATGATCTCGTTGTTTCCAAGATTTCTTAAAACGGCTAGAATCTGAGAAAACCATCTACAAGAAAAAGTTTTGCATTTTCGTAGCTTTTCAACGGTATGTTATTTGCCCCATTGGATAAAGTTTGTAGAAGATGCATCCAAAAAACATTTTTAGCCATTTTCTAAATTGACTTAAAACCGTAAAGAATTGGAAATATATATATATATATAAAAGTTCCACATTTCTTCAAGCTTTATAATGCCATATGATTTGCTCCATTCTGACAAATCATTGAGAAACTAACGCGAAAATACGAACTCGGTACAACTTCTATCATTTTATAAATTACTTTTAAATCGTTCAAAGTTGGATTTTTTAATTAAAATATGCGAATTTTTACAAGCTTTCCAACACCATATAATTTGCATAAATCGGACTAGGTGTTTCAAATTAACCCCGAAATACAAACCGAGTTGTTCGGTTTCAGGAATTCCACCATTTTTAATTCTTCTTTAACCATAGGAATTTTTGAAAAACTTCCAACATATGAAATGAGCGGATTTGCAGCAGCTATCCAACGCCATCTCATTTGGCTCATTTTGATAAACAGTTTAGAAATAGTCTTGAAAATACAATTCAAATTTTTTGTATGAAGAAAAACGGTTTCCAAAACTACTTTTAAACCGTGTATATTTTGAGAAAAATTAAACCTAGGATTTTACGAGGGTGTCCATATCTTTACAACGGTATATCGCGAGCCCCATTTGGACAATATTAGTGGAAGTTAAACCCACCACCCGGGGAAGGTCAACTACTACACTGCATGAATTTCACATGAAAATCTTACAAACCGTCACGAGTATGAAAAAATGATCAACACGAAAAAGTTGCGTGTTTAAAGCGGCCTTCACCGGCATATCATTTGCTCAATTGCGGTGAGTGGATGGGGAGTTACTAGCAAAAACAATACGTAAAAACAGAGTGAAGTTCATGGAGACAAGTCGAGAAGCTCACGTTCTTCACGCGGTAATTTTTTTAAGAATCTGTTACACGCTATAGCAGAACGCACAATCTCCGTGTTTTCAAGATTCCTTAAAAACGTACATGAATAAGAGAAAGCTATCTATATGTAAAAGTTTTGTATTTTCTGTAGCTTCTCAATGATATATTATTTTCCCCATTCCGATAAAGTTTGTAAAAATTGCGGGCAAAAAACGTTTTTAGCCATTTTTAAAACTTACTTAAAACCGTAAGGAATTGGAAAAAAACAATCTACATATAAAACTTTCGAATTTATTCAAGCTTTCCAACGCCATATCATTTGCTCCATTCCGATAAATCATTAAGAAATTAGCGTGAAAATACGAACTTGGTACAACTTCTGTCGTTTCCTAAATTACTTTTAAGGCGTTAATAGTTAGAAGAAAAAATATATTAAAAGATGCACATTTTCCTAAGCTTTCCATCGCCATATCATTTGCGTCGATCGGACTGGCCATTTTCAAATTAACCACGGAATACTAACCCGGTTGTTTGGTTTCACAAATTCATCCATTTTTGAAATTCGTCTTTAACCATTAGGGAATTTGGGAAAACTTTCAACATATGAATGAGCGGATTTGCAACAGCTATTCAACGCCATCTCAGTTTCCTCATTGTTATAAACAGTTTAGAAATAGGCTTGAAATATGATTCATGTTTTTTTGTATGAACAAAAATGGTTTTCAAATATGCTCTTAAACTTGAACATTTTGATAAAGATTCAACCTAGACTATTACGAGGGAGTCCACAGCTTTACAATGGTATATCGCAAGCCCCATTTGGACACTTTTTAGCAGAATTTCAACCTAGCACTCGGGGAAGTTCAAGTGTTACTGCTGGGACGAGTCAGCCCATGATCACAATAGTTATCCTGAGCCCGTGATCAGAAAAGCCAAGACTTTCTCGGTTTCTGAGGCATGTGACATATCAAAGTTGTGCATTGGCTATATATTCAAACATCACACAACACTTCTTTGGGCCACATGCATGCAGGCGGTGGGTAGGTGATACGTCCAAAACGTATCTATAATTTCTGCTTGCTCCATGATCATTCAGGTGACATTGTTATATGTTTTGCTACAATTTTATATCTTTTTACACATATTTGGACTAACCTACTAACTCAGTGCACCCAGTGCCAGTTTATGTCTTCTGATGTCTTTTTTGCAGGGGCTTTTACCCAATTTTCCAAAGCCCCAAAAATCTCGAGAAAATAAAAATAAAAATCAGCGTACCGGAAGCTTCCAGATCACCGAAGATGGGCCACGGGGGTGCCAGGGGCCGCCTAGACGACTTGTGGGCGCGGCCCACTGATGTCTATGCACGCTTCTATTCTTGTAGACTATGTTGGGCCTCCAAGCGCAGAGGTTTGTAGGACAACAACAATTTCCCTCAAGTGGATGACCTAAGGTTTATCGAACTCACGGAAGTAGAGGTTGAAGATGGTCTCTCTCTAGAAACCCTGCAATTAAGATACAAGAAGTCTCTTGTGTCCCGAACACACCTAATACAATTTTCAGTTGTATAGGTGCACTAGTTCGGCAAAGAGATGGTAAAATATGGGTGACAGGTGTGGCAAAGCAAGGTAATATAAATCTGAAATAAAAGTGGCAACAAGGTAGCAAGTCACAAAAGTGAGCACAAACGGTGTAACAATGGTAAGGAACAGGGCCTAGGCTTCATACTTTCACTAGTGGCAACTCCCAACAACATTAACATAGTCTAATCAGATGATATTTCCACTAAATGGAGACGTACTCGGAGATCATTCCTTTGTGATCAAGAGAGGACGAGAATTATGTAGGGCTATAAAAGTACACCTCAGAGTTCGTAGTTCTCTCTATGGATTTCCTAATGTCACCGCGGCCACCCAAAGAGAGTACCAGAGTCACCACAACATATCTCAAGGATAGTCAAAGACAAGCACCAAGAGACTCTAAATCTTCAATCAATTCACAAAAGAGGAAATCACTCATGAAAATATTTTTCTAGTCCATCTCTAATAGACCGATGTCACCATGGTCTCGGGGATTATACTAGATAAGATCAAGTGAGTACATCAATCCAATACATATAAGAAGGCAAAACATCATGGGATCACCCTAGATTAACATAGCCCATGATCACAATCAAGACCACATCATGAGAGAGAGAATTAACCACATAGCTACTGTAGAAGACCTCAACCCCGAGGAGGAACTACTCCCGCTTCATGGAGGGAGGAAGCAACGCCGATGGAGATGAATCGGGGGGGGGGGGCACTTCCCCGTCCTGGCAGGGTGTCGACACAGGAATTCTAGTCCCCCGAAACTTGTTGGCGATGGCGGTGGATATCGGAATTGCTTCTGGAGAAAATGTTTTTTGGAATTAGTGTTTCCTCCTCGGGGGTAAAAGTAGGAGCCAAAGTAGGGCACTATAGGGCGTGGGACCCACCCAGGCGGCCTCTTGGCGCGGCCTAGGGGTTGACCGCGCCAGAAGGTCCCCTGGCCCCCCTTTGGCCCATCTTCGGTGATCTGGAAGCTTCCGTTACGCTAATTTTATATATATTTTTCCTTGAATATTTCGGGCTTCGGAAAATTGGGTAAAAGCCCTTGCAAAATAGAAATCAGCAAACCACAACTGGCACTGGGTGCACTGAGTTAGTAGGTTAGTCCAAATATGTGTAAAATGATATAAATGTGTAGCAAAACATATAACAATGTTGCCCAAAAGATCATGGAACAAACCGAAATTATAGATACGTGTGGGACGTATCAATATCCCCAAGCTTAATATCTGCTCGTCCTCGAGTAGATAAATAATAACACAATAATTTTTATGGTGACATGCTAACACACATATAAGAACTTCAAAGTAAAGCAAGTAGGATATGCAATTCAAGTGAAGACAATAACAAGAAAGAGTTTATATCTAGTATTGAATTTAGCAAGGTAAGAACATAAAGGTGCAAGAGCTCTCGCTGTCCGTGACTCGAATGTCTCCAAATGGTGTTTGAGTGCAAGAAGTGAGAGATGGGTTGAGATCATAAAATATATTTTTAATTGAGAACTCAATCTACTAAAATTTCACACTTGGTCTCCTTTGGAATCTTATTTTGACTCATCCCCAGACCACTAGTCAGGCACAAGTCAAAATGATCCTCTCCCTTTCAACTTTGAGCACTCATGCAATGGATGAGCGTAAGCAAGATATGTTGGCACTTAGGATGGAAAATAGAATACTTATGGGGAAGGAAGACAAAAAGGGTGTGAAAGGCTCACATCAATGAGGACAACCATAGGCGAGAGAAAGTCAAATGATAGATATGATGTGAGGAGTAGGGATTGCCATGTAACACATGCACATATGAGCTAAGGTATGCTCTCCTATGGAACTAGTGGGGGTGCATCCAACTTGTTTGCTCATGAAGACCTATAACTCATTTGAGGAGTCTCATCATTGGAATATGCAAATCAAGTTCTATAGTGTAAGGGTCCCCACATAGTTATGCATGAATGATAATCTCTATGTAGTAAAAATATAGCAATGGAGTACGAGTGTGGATCTTTCAAAAGGAATAGTAGCGTTGCCCCCTTCTCTCTTTTTATTTACTTTTTCTTTTTTTGTGGCCTCTTTGGATCTTTCTATTTATCTCTCATTTGTCCTCTTTGGGATCTTTTTTTTCCTCTTTGGGATCTTTTCCTCTCTTAAGGGCAACAATCTATGTTTTACATGAATAAAAAGAAGATCATCACACTTTATAAGAAGTACTCAACATAAAGAAAACTGAAAACTATCATGATATATGCAAATGTATGCATGTGCCAGTGTAGCAGGATATGCAATGATACTAGCGCGTCATGTAGCAATAATTGGGGCAAGGCCCAACTATCATGCGGCTCTACGATCAAGCAAAAGCATGTATGACATGAAGATAAAGTCATGAGATGGTGGATGTTGCATGGCAATGTATCTCCAAAAGGCTATGGAAATGCCTTAATAGGTAGGTATGGTGGCTGTTTTGAGGAAAGATATAATGAGGCTTATGTATGATAGAGTGTATCATCTCATGGGTTTGGATGCACTAATGGAGTTTGCACCAACTCTCAATGTGAGAAAGGGCAATGCACGGTACCGAAGAGGTTAGCAAAATATGGATGGTAGAAGTGTCAACAATCGAATACTCACATTAGTCCAAAGAACTCATACACTTATTATCGGTAACTCTATATCTAGTTGGGAAATTCACAAAGAGACAAGTACCCTGAGGAGGAGTGTTTGGGGGTTTGGTTATCCTTGCGCATCCTCGACTCATGGTAACGTGAGGGTACTCTATATATTCCAACCCCTCCAGAGGTTAGCGATCAATTTAGTAGCTAGAGTTCTCAACTAATTTTTAGTTTTTGCAAAACACATGTATTTCCCAAAATACGACACCTATCACTAATAGGCTCAAGCTCTTGGCACCAATAGTCCAAACATTACTCAAATCAATACCTCAAAACTATTGCAAGTTACTACTATACTTAAATAGCAACCATAATTACCTACTCATGTAAGACACACAACTCAGTGCAACAAGCCAACTCTCTAGACAAGATAGGCATGATAACTCAAGTGAGTTCCAAAAGCAACCTAAATAAAAGCTCTTAAAAAGATAAGCATGAAAACTAAGAGCTATGCATGACAGTAGCTATGGAAAGATGAAGAACCCACAAAAAAGATAAGCATGAAAACCGATGTTTTGTTCTAGAGTGGAATGGACGGTGTCTCTCTCCCAAACAAGGTAGGCTAGGTTCCGACTTGTTATGAACATCAAGCAAAACTAAAGCAAACTAAAAAGTAAAGAGCGGGACTCTCCAAGCATAACACATATCATATGAAGTGATAAAAATGTAGCATGGAGATGGACGAGCTGATGATTGTTGATAGAGAAGGGGATGCACGGGGGCATCCCCAAGCTTAGATGCTTGAGTCTCCTTTGAATATTTCTTGGGGTGCATGGGGCATCCCCAAGCTTGAGCGCTTGACACTCATCTATCTTCTTTCATCATCTCGCATCGCATACTTGAAAACTCCCTTCATATGAAACTCATCATAAGCTGATTAGAGTGGTTAGTACCCTTAATAAAATAATTCATTACCTGATGGAAATTAAGATTTTCATGAAAATATACTACTTCTCATGATTTCCAAAAGGTTTTTACAAGTAAAAAGTAAGCTTAGGATTTGCAAAACAATGAAACCGCAAAACATGGCAGAATCTGTGAAAAACAGAACAACACGTAGTAAATTATTTATTCGGCGCACTTCTGCAACTCAAATAAAACAACTCATGACAAATTCCAGAACTGAAATTATATAGAGCATGCTGTAAAAAAAATCAGATAAAAAAGATTATCTGCTAATTTTTGGCGAATTTTTCCGTCAAGCAGACAAAATCTGTTTCTGGACAGCATGTCACAACTTTTGAACTTTCTTGCAATCGGAGGCTATAACTTGGCACAAAGCTTAAAAATAAATATACAATGATGTTGCTACAGTATTAAAAAGCATCAATACCACTAAAATTGAAATTAAAAACTCAAAGTAAAGATAACAAGGATTGTCTCCCTAGAGCTCTTTCTTTATAGCCATAAATATATGATTAAGATTTTAGTGATGCTCTCGTAGGAATAAGCATTGTAGAATAAAAGAGAGCATCAAGAAGCAAATACCAAACACATTTAAGTCTAACATGCTTCCTATGCATAGGAATATTGTAATAGAATAATTCATTGAAGCACAAAGCAATAAGCATAGGAAGGCAAAACAAGTGCAGCTTCAAAACCTTCAACATAAAGAGAGGGAACTTGATATTATTGAAATATCTATAAGCATATGTTCCCTTCTCATAATAATTTTTAGTGGGATCATGAATAAACTCAACGATATAAGTATCACATAAAGCATTGTTACCATGACCCACATGCAAAAAGGTACTCTTACTCTCCACATAAGCATAATCTTTCTCATTGGTAATAGTGGGAGTAAAGAAATCATTATCATCATGGTAGTCATCAAAGCAAATTTTCTCCTCAAAAGTTGGGGGACTAAAATTATCGTGTTCATCAAACCCATCATCCCCAAGCTTAGAGCTTTCCATGTCATTAGCAATATTGATATTCAAAGGAAGCATACTAATAACATTGCTACCATCATAATTGTTATGCAAATAATAGAGTTCCATATGTTTTTTGATTTTCTTCTCAAACACTTCATGTCCTAGTTCAAGATAAAGTTTATAAAACTCTCTCATATTTTTGTTGTTTTCCATTAGGCCTAACTAATGAAAATAAAAACAAGAAACGAAAAGATTTAATTGCAAGATCTAAAGATATACCTTCAAGCACTCACCTCCCCGGCAACGGCGCCAGAAATAGCTTAATGTCTACGCATGCTTCTATTCTTGTAGACTATGTTGGGCCTCCAAGAGCAGAGGTTTGTAGGACAGCAGCAATTTCCCTGAAGTGGAGGACCTAAGGTTTATCGAACTCAGAGAAGTAGAGGTTGAAGATGGTCTCTCTCTAGCAACCATGCAATTAAGATACAAGAAGTGTGTTGTGTCCCCAACACACCTAATACAATTTTTAGTTGTATAGGTGCAATAGTTGGGCGAAGAGATGGTAAAATATGGGTGATAGGTGTGGCAAAGCAAGGTAATATAAATCTGAAAGAAAAATGGCAGCAAGGTAGCAAGTGCAAAAAGTGAGCATAAACGGTGTAACAATGGTGAGAAGCAGGGCCTAGGCTTCATACTGTCACTAGTGGAAACTCCCAACAACATTAACATAGTCTAATCCCATGATATTTCCACTAACACATGCAATGGAGACGTACTCGGAGGTCATTCCTTTGTGATCAAGAGGAGACGAGAATTATGCAGGGCTACGAAAGCACACCCCAGAGTTTGTAGTTCTCTCTATGGATTTCCCAATGTCACCACGGCCATCCAAAGAAAGTACCAAAATCACCACAACATATCTCAAGGATAGTGAAAGACAAGCACCAAGAGACTCTCAATCTTCAATCAATTCACAAAAGAAGAAATCACTCATGAAAATATTCTTCTAAGCCATGTCCAATAGACCGCTGTCACCATGGTCTCGGGGATTATACTAGATAAGATCAAGTGAGTACATCAATCCAATACATAGAAGAAGGGAAACCATCATGGTATCACCCTAGATTAACATAGCCCATGAGCACAATCAAGATCACATCATGAGAGAGAGAATTAACCACATAGCTATTGTAGAAGACCTCAACCCCGAGGAGGAACTACTCCGGCTTCATGGAGGGAGGAAGCAACGTCGATGGAGATGAATCCGGGGGCACTTCCCCGTCCCGACAGGGTGCCGGCACAGGAATTCTGGTCCCCCGAAACTTGTTGGTGATGGCGGCGGAGATAGGAATTGCTTCTGGAGAAAAGGGTTTTTGGAATGAGCGTTTCCTCCTCAAGGGTAAAAATAGGAGCCAAAGTAGGGCACCAGAGGGCGTGGGACCCACACAGGCGGCCTCTTGGTGCGGCCTGGGGGTAGGCCGCGCCAAGAGGTCGCGTGGACGACCCCTGACCCCGCTCTGGGCCATCTTCGGTGCTCTGGAAGCTTCTGTTACACTGATTTGGGTAAAAGCCCCTGCAAAATAGACATCAGCACACAGAAACTCGCACTGGGTGCACTGAGTTAGTAGGTTAGTCCAAATATGTGCAAAATGATTTAAAAGTGTAGCAAAACATATAACAATGTCACCCAAAAGATCATGGAACAAGCAAAAATTATAGATACGTTTGGGACGTATCACCCACCCCTAGGCCGCGCCAACAGGCTGCCTGGGTGGGGCCCACGCCCTCTGGTGCCCTAGTTTGGCTCCTACTTTAACCCCCGTGGAGGAAACGCTGATTCCGAAACCCTTTTCTCCATAAGCAATTCTGATCTCCGCTGAAATCGCCAACAAGTTTCAGGGGACCAGAATTCATGTGCCGGCACCGTGCGAGGACGGGGAACTGCCCCCGGATTCATCTCCATCGACGTTGCTTCCTCCCTCCATGAAGCGGGAGTAGTTCCTCCTCGGGGCTAAGGTCTTCTACAGTAGCTATTGTTGGGGAACGTTGCATGGGAAACAACAAATTTCCTACGCACACGAAGACCTATCATGGTGATGTTCATCTACGAGAGGGAGATCAGATCCACATACGCTTGTAGATCGCTAAGCGGGAAGCGTTAAGGAACGCGGTTGATGTAGTGGAACAGCTTTGTGATTCAAATCACCGCCGTCCCATGATTCGTTCCGATCTAGCGCCGAACGGACGACACCTCCATGTTCAGCACACATACAACTCGATGATGATCTGTTCCTTCTTGACCCAGCAAGAGAGACGGGTAAGTAGATGAGTTCTTCGGGAGCGTGATGATGCGCCGGTGATGGTGATGATCTATTCCTGCAGGGCTCCGCCCGAGCTCCGCAGAAAACCTATCTAGAGGAAGAACTACGAAGTAGAGGTTTGGGTTGCACGTGGCAAAGTTGTGTCTCAAAAAGCATAAAACCTCTAGTATATATAGGAGGAGGGGAGGGGCTATCCTTGAGGCTCAAGAGATCCCCAGGGGCGCTGGCCGAGAGAGGAGGAGGAGGACTCCAACTCCAATTCAGTTTGGAGGAGGAGGAGTCCCCTCCTTCCTTCCCACCTCCCTCTTTTTTCTTTCTTTGGTTTTCTTTTCCTAGCTGACATAGCCCACTTGGGCTAGCACCACAAGCCCACTAAGGGCTGGTGCACCACCCTTGGGCTATTAGGATCACTCCCGGGTGGGTGGGCCCCTCCCGCTGAAAACCCGGAACCCATTCGTCACTCCTGGTACACTTCCGGTAATGCCCAAAATCTTTCCGGAGACCAAATGAAACAATCCTATATATCAATCTTTGTTTCCGGACCATTCCGGAAACCCTCGTGATGTCCGTGATCTCATCTGGGACTCCGAACAACCTTCGGTCACCAACACCTATAACTCAACTATACTGAAACATCACCGAACCTTAAGTGTGCAGACCCTACGGGTTCGAGAACTATGCAGACATGACCTGAGACACTCCCCGATCAATATCCAACAGCTAGACCTGGATGTCCATATTGGATCCTACACATTCTATGAAGATCTTATCGGTTGAACCTCTATGCCAAGGATTCATATAATCCCGTATACCATTCCCTTTGTCCTTCGGTATCTTACTTGCCCGAGATTTGATCGTCGGTATCCCTATACCTATTTCAATCTCGTTACCGGCAAGTCTCTTTACTCGTTCTGTAATACAATATCCCATGACTAACACTTGAGTCACATTGCTTGCAAGGCTTATATGTGATGTTGTATTACCGAGTGGGTCCCGAGATTCCTCTCCGTCACACGGAGTGACAAATCCCAGTCTTGATCCATGCTAACTCAACGGACACCTTCGGAGATACCTGTAGAGCACCTTTATTGTCACCTAGTAACGTTGTGACGTTTGATACACACAAGGTATTCCTCCGGTGTCAGTGAGTTACATGATCTCATGGTCATAGGAATGAATACTTGACACGCAGAAAACAATAATAACAAAATGACATGATCGCATGCTACATTCAGAGTTTGGGTCTTATCCATCACATCATTCTCCTAATGATGTGATCCAGTCATCAAATGACAACACTTGCATATGGTCAGGAAACTTTAACCATCCTTGATCAACTGGCTAGTCAACTAGAGGCTTACTAGGGACATTGTTTTGTTTATATATCCACACATGTATCTATGCTTTCATTTAATAAAATTATAGCATGGATAATAAACGATTATCTTGAAATAGGAAATATAATAATTATTATTTTATCATTGCCTCTAGGGCATATTTGCAATAGCTATGTGGTTAATTCTCTCTCTCATGATGTGATCTTGATTGTGATCATGGGCTATGTTAATCTAGGGTGATCCCATGATGTTTCCCCTTCTTCTATCTATTGGATAGATGTACTCACTTGATCTTATCTAGTATAATTGCCGAGACCATGGTGAGAGTGGTCTATTGGACATGGATTTGAAGAATATTTTGATGAATGGTTTCCTGTTTTGTGAATTGATCGAAGATTGAGAGTCTCTTGGTGCTTGTATTTGACTATCCTTGAGATACGTTGTGGTGATTGTGGTACTCTCTTTGGATGGCCGCGGTGACATTGGTAAATCCATAGAGATAACTACAAACTTTGAGGTGTGCTTGTGTAGCTCTACATAATTCTCGCCCTCTCTTGATCACAAAGGAATGACTTTCGAGTATGTCACTATTACATGTTTTAGTGGAAATATCATGTGATTAGACTATGTTAATGTTGTTGGGAGTTGCCACTAGTGAAAGTATGAAGCCTCGGCCTTGTTTGTCACCATTGTTACACCGTTTATGTTCACTTTTGTCACTTGCTACCTTGCTGCCATTTTTATTACAGATTTTTATTACCTTGCTTTGCCACACCTATCACCCATATTTTACCATCTCTTCGCTGAACTAGTGCACCTATACAATTTACCATTGTATTAGGTTTGTTGGGTACACAAGATACTTCTTGTTTCTTAATTGCAGGGTTTCTTGAGAGAGACCATCTTCAACCTACACTTCCCTGAGTTCGATAAACCTTAGGTCATCCACTTGAGGGAAATTGTTGCTTTCTCTGCGCTTGGAGGCCGAACATAGTCTACAAGAATAGAAGCGCGCGTAGACATCAAGCTATTTCTGGCGCCGTTGCCGGGGAGGTGAGTGCTTGAAGGTATATCTTCAGATCTTGCAATTAAATCTTTTTTGTTTCTTGTTTTTATTTTTCACTAGTTAGGCTTATGGACAACTCTGCTCTTTGTTTGTTGCTTGTGGGGAACCGCTCCACCGCTATTGTTGTGGAGAAGCCTCCCCCATCTACGGAAATTGTGCCCTTTAAAATACCAACTGGTATTATTGATCGTGTCTTGGCTAATCGATATGCAGGAGATAGATATCCAGGCGAACACTTGCTAGATCTTTCACAACTATGCTCCTTATTTAAGCTTGCACGTATATCAATGAATTTTTTTATGATAAAGCTATTCTCTCTATCATTAAAGATAAGGCTTTGGATTGGTATAGGCTTATTGATAACTCTCATTTGCTAAACTGGCAAGATCTTAAACCTCTCCTTTATGCAAAGTTTTATCCTCTTCATGAAATACATCAAGACAGAACTATATTTATAACTTTTGGTCTCGTGACGGAGAAAGCATCGCTCAAGCTTGGGGGAGATTTAAGTCCCTAATGCTCAAATGTGCCAATCATGAGCTCCCCAAGGAAATAATTCTTACAAATTTTTATGCAAGGCTTTCTCATCAAGATAAAGAGATGCTCGATGCTTCATCTATGGGTTCTTTCACAAATGGAAGGATTGATGCTAAATGGGAACTCCTTGAAAGAATTCAACACAATACTGAAGATTGGGAGATAGACAAAGGTGAAGAGTGAGGTATAAATTACGAGTATGATTGCATTAAATCCTTTGTTGAAACTGCAAGTTTTAATAAGTTTAGTGCTAAGTTTGGGCTTGATTCTCAACTCCTTGTTGATTTCCTCAAATCTTTTGCTTCACATCTTAATATGCCTAAGGATAATTGGATCAAGCATCATGAACCTTTTAAAGAGTTCTGCAAAGAAAATGAAGGTGTTAATGATAATTGCAACATGCATGATCCAATTCCTGAAAATGAAGTTTTATATAAGCATGTTAATTTTTGTGGACTGGATAGACCTTGTGAAAGGCCTATGATTGAAGAAGAGAAGTATTGTAAGCAACATAAGCATGAAAGAACAATCACTTGGGTTAGAGATTTAAATGAAATTGCTAGAGAATTGTGTGACCTTTATCCTTTTACTTGTGAACTTTGTGGTATAGAGGGTCATTATAATTTTCAATGCATGAACTTTCAAAACATAATTGTTAACCAGTTGTGTGATAACATGATCACTTCCAATCTTTATGATGAACTCATGTTATTTTTGATGTGTGAAGAGTTATTACAAAAACTTCTTGGCTAGATGATAATGCCTTAGGAATAAACAACACTTTGCAAAAATGACATCTCTATTGTGTTGTTAATTGCCATGAAAATGATTATATAAGTAAGATTAGAAAGGAGGGAACTTTACCAAAGCATAAAAATGTCTCTTATGTTTCCACTAATAAAAAGGAGAGTTTCTCCCAAGTTTCCTCTATTGTTTCTAAGGATAAACCAGAATATTTGGAGAAGCTTCCTCTCCAAACGCTTCCTCCTAAGGTGAAGAATAAGAAAGAGAAGAGGAGTAAGAGGAACAAGAAGGAAGAAGAATGGGTATCAACCTGGCCTGAGCATATTCGTCGCATCGACTTTTATCCTAATAGACAAAGATTTATGGAGGATGGTGAGCTTGATGATAAGTCTGTAGGTACTATTGAAGATGATTTTGATTATGATATGCATGTTACTTATTGTTATTGGCAAGATGATGATAATGCTACTTATGATCTTGAAAATCTTTTTGGTACCAACTTTGAAAATGATGATATGGAAAGCTCTAAGCTTGGGGATGATAGGATTGCAAGTCCTTTACCCATTAGTGATGTGATAATTGATAATTATTTTGCTAGTAAGAATAAAGACAACATGTTTACAAATATAGTTGCTAACAATAATAATGCTCTTCTCTACCATGATGATGTTATAACTCCTATCTATAGTGATTGTAAAGATACCTATGACATTAGGAGAAATTATCCATATGAAACTTGTCATAATCATGGAGGGAATTACTCCCTTGCTGAACACCATCTCCCCAATACACAATTAATCTATAGTGTTCAGGTTGTTTATGATAGTCCTACTCCCACTATTACCAATGAGAAAGATTATGCTTATGTGGAGAGTAAGAGTACCTTTTTGCATGTGGATAATGGTAACAATGCTTTATGTGATACTTATATTGTTGAGTTTATTCATGATCCCACTGAAAATTATTATGAGAAGGGAACATATGCTTATAGATGTTTCAATAATATCAAGTTCCCTCTCTCTATGTTCAAGGTTTTGAAACTGCACTTGTTTTGCCTTCCTATGCTTATTGCTTTGTGCTTAAATGAGTTATTCTATTGCAATATTCCTATGCATAGGAATCATGTTAGACTTAAATTTGTTTGGTATTTGCTTCTTGATGCACTATTTTGTTCTACAACTCTTATTCCTACGAGAGCATCATTAAAATCTTAAGCCTATCTTTATGGCTATAAAGAAAGAGCTCTAGGGAGACAACCCTTATTATATTTACTTTGAGTTTTTACTTTTATTTTTAGTGGTCTTGATGCTTTTTAATACTGTAGCAATATCATTGTATCTCTATTTTCAAGCTTTGTGCCAAGTTTTAGCATCCGATTGCAAGAAAGTTCAAAAGTTGTGACATGCTGTCGAGAAACACATTCTGTCTGCTTGACGGAAAAATTCGCTAAATATCACCAGATCATCTTTTTGATCTGAATTTTTTTGAAAGCATGCTATATATAATTTTCTTTCTGGCATCTGTTCTGAGGTTTTTGATTTGAGTTGCAAAAGTGCCCGGAAAGAATTATTTACTACGTGATGTTCTATTTTTCACAGATTCTGCCACATTTTGCGTTTTCATCATTTTGCAAATCTTAAGCTTGATTTTACTTTGCAAAAACCTTTTGGCAATCATTAAAAACATTAGATTTTCATGAAAATCTTTATTTTCAGTAGGAAATAAATTATTTTATTATGGCTACTAACCACTCTAATCAGCTTATGATGAGTTTCGTATGAAGGGAGTTTTCAAATATGCGATGGAAGATGATGAAAGAAGATCCAGGAGTGTCAAGCGCTCAATCTTGGGGATGCCCATGCACCCCCCAAGAAATATTCAAGGAGACTCAAGCGTCTAAGCTTGGGTATGCCCCCGTGCATCCCCTTGTGTATCAACAATCATCAGTTTGTCCATCTCCATGCTATATTTTTATCACTTCATATGTTATGTGCTATGCTTGGAGCGTCCGACTCTTTACTTTTTAGTTTGTTTTAATTTTTCTTGCTGTTCATAACAAGTAGGAACCTAGCCTACCTTGTTTGGAAGAGAAACACGCTCCATTCCACTCTAGAACACAAATTATGTTTTCATGCTTATCTTTTTTGTGTGTTCTCTATCTTTACTTAGCTACTGTCATGCTTAGCTCTTATTTTTCATGCTATATATTTTTAAGAGATTTTATTTAGGTTGCTTTTGTAACTCTCTTGAGTTATCCTGCATATCTTGTTTAGAGAGTTGGCTCGTTGCACTGAGTTGTGTGTCTTGCATGAGTAGGTAATTGAGGTTGCTACTTAAGTATAGTAGTAACTTGCAATAGTTTTGAGGTATTGATTTGAGTAATGTTTGGACTATTGGTGCCAAGAGCTTGAGCCTATTAGTTATAGGTCTTGTATTTCGGGAAATCCGTGTGTTTTTCAAAAACTAAAAATTAGTTGAGAACTCTAGCTACTAAATTGACCGCTAACCTCTGGAGGGGTTGGAATATATACAACACCCTCACGTTACCATGACTCGAGGATGCGCAAGGATAACCAAACCCCCAAACACTCCTCCTCGGGGTACTTGTCTCTTTGTGAATCTCGTAACTAGGTAGATAGTTACCGATAATAAGTGTATGAGTTCTTCGAACTAATGTGAGTATTCGATTGTTGGCACTTCCACCATCCATATTTTGCTAGCCTCTTCGGTACCGTGCATTTCCCTTTCTCATCTTAATAGTTGGTGCAAACTTCCCCGGTGCATCCAAAGCCATGACATTATACGCTCTGTCATACATAAGCCTCATTATATCTTTCCTTAAAACAGCCACCATACCTACCTATTAAGGCATTTCCATAGACTGTTCGAGATACATTGCCATGCAACATCCACCATCTCATGACTTGATCTTCGTGTCATACATGCTTTTGCTTGATCGAGGAGCTAGTTTCATTGCTTATCTTGCTACACTGGCAGAGCCATACATTTCCATACATCATGATAGTTTTCATTTGTCTTTATGTTGAGTAGTTCTTATAAAGTGTGATGATCTTCTTTTTATTCTTGTAAAACATAGCGTATTGCCCTTAAGTGAGGAAAATATCCCAAAAAGGACAAATGAAAAGATCCCAAAGAGGACAAATGAGAGATAAAAAGAAAGAGCCAAAGAGGCCACACACAAAAAGAGAAAAATAAAAAATGAAAAAATAAATAAAAAGAGAGAAGGGGGCAACACTACTATTCCTTTTGAAAGATCCACACTCGTACTCCATTGCTATATTTGTACTACATAGAGATCATTCATGCATAACTATGTGGGGACCCTTACACTATAGAACTTGGTTCGCATATTCCAATGACGAGCCTCCTCAAATGAGCTCTAGGTCTTCATGAGCAAACAAGTTGGATGCACCCCCACTAGTTCCGTTAGCGAGCTTACCTTAGCTCATATGTGCATCCGTTACATGGCAATCCCCACTCCTCACATCATATCTATCATTTGGCTTTCTTTCCCCTATGGTTGTCCTCATTGATGTGAGCCTTTCACACCCTTTTTGTCTTCCTTCCCCATCATTATTCTATTTGCCATCCTAAGTGCCAACATATCTTGCTTACGCTCATCCATTGCATGAGTGCTCAAAGTCGAAAGGGAGAGGATCATTTTGACTTGTGCCTGACTAGTGGTCTGGGCATGAGTCAAAATAAGATTCCGAAGGAGACCAAGTGTGAGGTTTAGTAGATTGAGTTCTCAATTAAAAATATATTTTATGCTATAAACCCATCTCCCACTTCTTGCACGCAAACACCGTTTGGAGACATTGAAGTCACGGACAGCGAGAGCTCTTGCACCTTTATGTTCTTACCTTGCTAAATTCAATACTAGATATAAACTCTTGATTGTTATTGTCTTCACTTGAATTGCATATCTTACTTGCTTTACTTTGAAGTTCTTATATGTGTGTTAACATGTCACCATAGAAATTATTTGTGCTATCATTTACCTACTCGAGGACGGGCAGGAATTAAGCTTGGGGATGTTGATACGTCCCAAACGTATCTACAATTTCTACTTACTCCATGATCATTTGGGTGATATTCTTATATGTTTTGCTACACTTTTATATCTTTTTACACATATTTGGACTAACCTACTAACTCAGTGCACCCAGTGCCAGTTTTTGTCTGCTTATGTCTTTTTTGTAGGGGCTTTTACCCAATTTTTTGAAGCCCCAAAAATCCCGAGAAAAATATATACAAATCAGCGTACCGGAAGCTTCCAGATCACCGAAGATGGGCCAGAGGGGTGCCAGGGGCCGCCCAGGCGACCTGTGGGCACGGCCCACCCCTAGACCGCGGCAAGAGGCCTCCTGGGTGGGGCCCATGCCCTTTGGTGCCCTACTTTGGCTCCTATTTTTACCCCCGTGGAGGAAACGCTGATTCCGAAACCCTTTTCTCCAGAAGAAATTCTGATCTCAGCCGCCATCGCCAAAAAGTTCCGAGGACCAGAATTCCTGTGCCGAACCCTGCCAGGATGGGGAAGTGTCCCTGGATTCATCTCCATCGACGTTGCTTCCTCCCTACATGAAGCGGGAGTAGTTCCTCCTCGGGGCTAAGGTCTTCTACAGTAGCTATGTGGTTAATTCTCTCTCTAATGATGTGATCTTGATTGTGGTCATGGGCTATGTTAATCTAGGGAGATCCCATGATGTTTCCCTTCTTCTATGTATTGGATAGATGTACTCACTTGATCTTATCTAGTATAATCCCCGAGACCATGGTGACAGCGGTCTATTGGACATGGATTAGAAGATAATTTTCATGAGTGATTTCCTCTTTTGTGAATTGATTGAAGATTGAGAGTCTCTTGGTGCTTGTCTTTGATTATCCTTGAGATACGTTGTGGTGATTGTGGTACTCTCTTTGGATGGCCGCTGTGACATTGGGAAATCCATAGAGATAACTACGAACTCTGAGGTGTGCTTTTGTAGCCCTACATATTTCTCGTCCTGTGTTGATCACAAAGGAATGACCTCCGAGTACGTCACCATTGCATGTTTTAGTGGAAATATCATGTGATTAGACTATGTTAATGTTGTTGGGAGTTGCCACTGATGAAAGTATGAAGCCTCGGCCTTGTTTCTAACCATTGTTACACCGTTTATGCTCACTTTTGCACTTGCTACCATTGTGCCATTTTTATTACAGATTTTTATCACCTTGCTTTGCCATACCTATCACCCATATTTTACCATCTCTTGGCTGAACTAGTGCACCTATACAATTTACCATTGTATTAGGTGTGTTCGGGACACAAGAAAATTCTTGTTTCTTAATTGCAGGATTGCTTGAGAGAGACCATCTTCAACCTCTACTTCCCTGAGTTCGATAAACCTTAGGTCATCCACTTGAGGGAAATTGTTGCTGTCCTACAAACCTCTGCGCTTGGAGGCCCAACATAGTCTACAAGAATAGAAGCGTGCGTAGACATCAGTAGGACACCCATGTGTGACGCTTCCATCTATGGGCTCAGGAGGTTGGTGTCCATGCATGCATCACTTTGACCTACACCGGGAGAGGTTAATTAATTTGACATTCAAGGAGGATTCTTTTTGGTTTGTATTATAGTATGAGCATATAGTACGCATTGAAGCGGGGGAAGAGGAACAACATATATTACGCTTCATGAACCTCGCTTTTTGTGGGGACTTTACGGTTTTCGAGGCATGTGCCACATCAAAGTTGTGCATTTTGGGTATTCAAACATCACAACCACACATACACATACATACATATGTTTGGCCCACATCCTAAACGATGACGGTTATCATCTAGCACCACTCACGCGGTTATCAACGATATCGATGGTTTCCATTTTCTATGGGCCCGCTTGGTCCATCACTACTTAATTTGATCGACGACGAGAGAGGTTAATTTGACTTAGGAGGGCATTATTTTCTGTTTTGTATTATAGTATGTATATAGGTCATGCTCTAGGTTGACATGATGTAGTTTGAGCACATGCATGTGTACACATGAATCACTCCCACCGGGTCAAAGTGAGTAGTGGGGGGGGGGGGGGGTAGCATGACGTCACGTCATGAATTGATATTTCCGTGTGTGGGGACTGTACGATTTTCGACGCACGTGCCACATCAATGGTGTGCATGGTATTCAAACATGCACACACACACACACACACACACACACACACACACACACATATATATATATATATATATATATATATATATGTTTGAGGCACGTGGATGTAGCGGTTGTCTTCGAACGGTACTCTCCCTCATGTGGTTATCAGCGACAAGCCTATATACTTGTGTGCCCACGTGGACATCCATGATTACTTTCTGACCGACAACGAGATAGGTTACCATGGTGTATTCTTGTTCTTTTGTTCGTGTTATTGAATTATCTGGTGAGATTCCAGACCTAAGTTTGAGCGCATACTGATACTCGTGATCTGAGTTGGATTTGCCGTGAATAGGAATGGGTTATCGCAGCACAAAGTGGGTAACTATTTTCCTCAGTTATGAAACCAAGGTTTATCGAACCAATAGGAATATCAACCGCAAACGTCTTCAGCGGCTGCACACAACAGAACAAACAACTTGCACCCAACGCGGGCAAGAGGGTTGTAAATCCCCTTGGTCTTGTTATTTGCAAGCGAATGAGGTGTGTAGATAATTGTATATAATTGTAAAATCCAAAATAAAATAAAAGCAAATAACTCGAAGTAAGGTACTGGAGGTTTTAGCAATATGTTGTGAATAGACCCGGGGACCATAGCTTTCCCTAATGGCATCTTTCATAAAAATAGCACATGGTGGGTAAACAAATTACTGTTGGGCAATCGATAGAAGAGCGGATAGTTTTGTGATTTTCACGACAATGATCACGTAAATATAGACATCAAGTCCATAAGAAAATAGACCGACTCATGCCTGCATGCACGAGCGCTGCTATGCATGCCTCTCTGCATATTAAGTTCATGATGAATGAAGTACTGCTTGGAGTAAGATGATATGATGTAGACAAAGTAAACTGATACGTCTCCAACGTATCTATAATTTTTGATTGATCCATGCTATTATATTATCTATTTTGGATGTTTTATATGCATTTATATGTTATTTTATATTATTATTGGGACTAACCTATTAATCTAGAGCCTAGTACGAGTTTCTCTTTTTCCATGTTTTTGAGTATTCCAGATAAGGAATATTAAACGGAGTCCAAATGGAACAAAATCTCCGGAAATATTTTTCTTGGACCAGAAGACACGCCGCAAACTTGGAGTAGGGGGCAGGGCAACTACCGGGAGGCCACAAGCCTATAGGGCGCGCCTTGGGGGGTGGCCGCGCCCCCTGGCTTGTGCCCCCCTGCAGGTCTCCTAACCCTATTCTTCGGCCTATAAATTCCCAAATATTCCTGTATCGCCACAAAGAGCCATGAAAATACTTTTACGCCGCCGGGAGCCTCTGTTCCCGAGAGATCCAATTTGGGAGCCTTTTTCGGTAATCTGTTGGAGAGGGAATTGACCATAGAGGGCATCTACATCAACTCCATTGCCCCTCCGATGATGTGTGAGTAGTTCACCATAGACCTACGGGTCCATATCTAGTAGCTAGATGGCTTCTTCTATCTCTTTGATCTTCAATACCATGTTCTTCATGATCTTCATGGATATCTATCCGATGTAATACTATTTTGCAGTGTGTCTGTCGAGATCCGATGAATTGTGAGTTTATGTTCAGATTATCCATGAATATTATTTGAGTCTCTTCTGAATTCCTATATGCATGATTTCATATCTTTGCAAGTCTCTTCAAATTATTTGTTTGGTTTGGCCGACTAGATTGGTAATTCTTGTAATGGGAGAAGTGCTTAGTTTTGGGTTCAATCTTGCGGTGTCCTCACCCAGTAACATAGTAGGGGTAGCGAGGCACGTATTGTATTGTTGCCATCAAGGATAAAAAGATGTTTTTTTTTATCATATTGCTTGAGTTTATCCCTCTACATCATGTCATCTTACTTAATGCGTTACTCTGTTCTTCATGAACTTAATACTCTAGATGCAGGCACGAGATGGTCGATGTGTGGAGTAATAGTAGTAGATGCAGAATCGTTTCGGTCTACTTGACACATACGTGATGCCTATATGCATAATCATTGCCTTGGATATCTTCATAATTATTCGCTTTTCTATCAATTTCTCGACGGTAATTTGTTCACCCACCATATTATTTTCCTTTATGAGAGAAGCCTCTAGTGAAACCTATGGCTCTCGGGTCTATTTTCCATATTATATTTTTAGAAGCCCTCCGTGATCGACCCCGCTACGGTAGAGTATCGGAACAGAGCTCTAGATGGCCTCCCGTAGGAACCAAGACTTGCGGGGGTGTAGAAAGTCTTTCGGGACCTCCTCCAAAGGTTTTAGGGCAAATAAGAATTTATAGGCGAGAGAACGGGGTGGGAGAGCCACGATGCGCCACAAGCCATCAGGGTGCCCCCTGGCCGCGCCCTATTGGCTTGTGGGAGCCTTTTGCACCCTCTGGCCTTCTTCCGATGCTCAACGGTCTTATTTTGGTCCAGGAAAAATTCACAGAAAGTTTCAGGTCAATTGGGCTTCGTTTGGTACTAGAACCTGAAAAGTGGAAAAAACATGCAGAAAATAGCAACTAGCACTCAGCACTGAGTCAATAGGTTAGTTCTAAAAAATAATATAAATTGGTAGATTAGTGCCTAAAATGTGTTCTAAATCATAACATAATAGCATGGAACAATCAAAAAATATAGAGACGTTCGAGATGTATCAAGCATCCCCAAGCTTAATTCCTGCTCGTCCTCGAGTAGGTAAATGATAAAAACAGAACTTTTGATGTGACATGCTATCCCTAATGTATTCTTATGCATGTATGCTCATTGAGAAACTACGAATTAACAAATATTGACACATCAATATTCATAAGTATAAGCAGCAAAAAAAATTAATATTTCAAAGTGTACGATCCTGAAAGATTGTTTCAATGCTTTCCATATTTATTATATTAGCAAGGCATGGCTCTATCTTCACCACATAACTACAAATCTCAAGCACCACGGTGCCCAAGTCAGGCAATTGGATCGTACTTTTTCAATATATATCAACTTTTTATTCTTCATGCAATACATGAGCATGAACCATTAGACATAGCATATAAGTGGAAAAGAGTAAGGTGGTAGGTTTCAAAGGGGTTGAAAAGTGGAGAAGGTAGTCTCGTATTAACTAGGCGCACCGACGGGTTATGGAGATACCCATTGATAGATATTGACACAAGGAGTAGGGAATGCCATCCAAATGATGCACTAGAGCTATAAGTGTATGAAAGCTCCACTGAAGCTAGGTGGGGTGAGCATCCAACTTGCTTGCTCATCAAGACCTCGGGCATTTTAGGAAACACGTTGTCGGAATATACAAGCCAAGTTCATATTTTTTTATTCCCACTAGCATATGAATGATACAACATGAGATTCTCTACATGATGAACATGGTGCCACTTTGAGGCACAAGTGTGTTAAAGGATAGCACCAAAGTCCCTTCTCTCTTCTTCTCTCATTTTCATTTTTTATTTTGGTGGGCTCGTTTGGTCTCCCCCATATTTATTTCCTCACTGGGACAATGCTCTAATAATGATGATCATCACATTTTTATTTAGTTACAACTCACAGATAACTCTATATGATGAATGAAGCAACATGAATCCAATATGAATGCCTCTGGCAGTGTACCAGGATGTGCAATGATCGATCATGACATGTATTCAGCATATGATATTTGGTGGCTTTGCCACAAATGCTATTATGAATGGTGTATTTTCCACAAATACTATGTCAACTCTATATGATCTTGCAAAGCAATATGATGATGAACGAACTAGTCATGTGAAGTGACGATGAGATTTGCATGACAACATATCTCGGAATGGCTATGGAAGTGCCATAATAGGTAGGTGTGGTGGCTGTTTTGAGGAGGATATAATGAGACCTATGTGCAATGGAGCGTATCATGTCACAGGGTTTGGATGCACCGGCGGAAGTTGCACCGATCCTCGAGGTGAGAATGAGCTATGCACGGTACTAGAGAGGATAGCAAATATGAGGAGGTGAGATTTCTTATTTCCATGGTGTCATATTAGTCATAAAGAACTCATATAATTATTGCAAATTTTTATTAGTCTTATCACAAATCAAAGTACTACTCGCATGCCCCGAGGGAGAGGGTTGATAGGAATTAACCATCGCGCGACTCTAACTCGAAACAACACTAGGTTTTCAACGAGGAATAGAAATGCTCACAGATCATCACCAATCACTTTTAATTTTTCATATGTTCAAAAACTTGTAACATCTCTTAATATAAATACCTCTCTAAATTAATGATTATGCACTCACACCTTTTCATATCACCACATCAATATCATTAACTACAATTTCTCTACATGTTCTACATGATGGTTTTAATTATAACTTATTGAACACTCATTATTTTCGATATAGTCCTATGACCCATGAAATTTACCGTCACTATTTACTAACTCCCAAACAAATATAAATGAGGAATGAGCGCATATTATTTCTATAAATTCTACATGCCATCGTGCTCAAAAAGATATAAGTGAAGTACTAGACCAAGTGCTAAGCTCAAAAGATATAAGTGAAGCTCATAAGGTGTTCTAACAAATCATGATGGTGGTGTCTCTCTCAAATAGGTGTGTCAAGCAAACAATGATTGTGGCAAACTGAAATAGAAGTAAAAAAGGCAAACAATGCTCCAAGAAAAACTCATATCATGTGATGACTAAAAATGTAGTTCCAAGTAACATACGGATGGATTGGGAAAGGCATCCCCAAGCTTAGATGCTTGAGTCCTCCTAGAATATTACCTTGGGGTGACATGGGCATCCCTAAGTTTAGGCTCTTGCCATTTATCATTCCTTTGTCAATCGAGATAATACCCAAACTTGAAAACTTCAGTCACACAAAACTCAACAAAACTTCATGAGATTCGTTAGTATAGGCAACATAATAAACACTTTTAGGTACTGTTATAAATTGATTCTTCTTTTATTTTAGCATAAGGTACCGTATTTTAAATTCTCCATGGCTTATACCCCCCGATATAATCCATACCATAATCAAAACAAGCAAGCTATGCATGCAAAAACAAAATCTGTTTAAAATAGAACATTCTGTAGTAATATATTTAATTGCCATACTTTTGTAAGTCCAAAAATTCTGAACAATTAGGATGACCTGAAGAATTTTTATATCATTACTTTGTAAAAACTTCAGATTAAAAAGAGGTTCCAAAAAAAATAGAGAAATTCTGCACTGGGTGTCAAAGTTTCTGTTTTTGTACCTTATCAATTCTACTCATCATGCAAATCGTCCCAAAGGCTTCACTTGGCACTAACACTAACTAAAACATAAAAAGACAATCATTATAGAGGCAATAATTATTTTATCACACACTAACATAAAGTAAAGGAAAAATTAAAGATAACTATTGGGTTGCCTCCCAACAAGTGCTATTGTTTTACGCCCCTAGCTAGGCATATTGCATAGTTTCAAGTATTGTTATCCTTGACTTTAAGCTCCTTAATACTAAAAGCGGGGATGATAGGTACAATAGGAGACTGGAAAATAGGTTCTTTTATCAAGTTTATAAAGTCGGGGTGAACATTAATCATTTTCAGATCTTCGTTTCTTTTGGTAGGACCGTAGGAGGTGTACTTACGAACTTTGGAATGTAAATAAATTTAGGACTCTTACTTCGAGAAGTACTAGCATTAGTTTTGGATGGTATAAAAGCATAACCTACTTTGTCAATCGCCTCCTCCATTTTATCAATTCTACTCAAACCTTGTTCCACCCTCTCATCAATAATAATGTCCTTTTCTTTTAAGGATTTCAAAGTCATTCCTACACGTGACCCAAGTTGAGTGATATGATTGTGCATTTTTTATAACTCCTCAATTGGTTCGTGAGTAACCATTTTCCTTTCAATAGCATCAAGCCTTTGCATAACATGTTCCAGGGTTAAATTTGTTTCATTAATGATAATGGGTGGTGTTCCAACAAGATTTTCAATGACATTATAGGCATCCAAAGTGTGAAACATCAAAAAGTTCTCATCGATAATAGTATCAAGGACAAACCCATACCAAGTAATTCTATCAACATAAAAATTATGTAGAAAGTAGTGGTGGATAGCTTATTAGTCGATTTATTTTGAGCGTAGAAAATCCTATACCACGCATCTTTCAAACTTTCTCCTCCTCTTTGTTTAAAATGGACAACATCATTATTATGAGCAATACGAACAAAAGAAGAACTAGCCATGACTTCAAACTAACAACAAGCAAAGGTAAATGTTTTTGTATTTTTATTTTTTTATAGCAAACACACTAAATATACCAGCAAATAAAAATAGGAACAAGTGAATGAAATTTGGTGTGGAGTTACTTGATAGTTGGTGATGATATTCCCCGACAACGGTGCTAGAAATCCTTCCTGATACTTGTGATCTGCGTTGGGTTTTCCGTGAAGAGGAACGGGTTATCGCAACACATGGTGGGTAAGTATTTCCATTAGTTATGAAACCAAGGTTTATCAAACCAATAGGAATATCAACCACAACTGTCTTGAGCGGCTGCACACAAAAGAACAAACGGCTTGCACCCAACGCGGGCAAGAGGGTTGTCAATCCCCTTGGTCTTGTTATTTGCAAGCTAATGAGGTGTGTAGATAATTTTGAAATGCAAAATAAATAAAAGAAAATAAATGGCAGCAAGGTATTGGAGGTTTTAGCAATATGTTGTGAACAGACCCGGGGACCATAGATTTCCCTAGTGGCATCTCTCATAAAAATAGCACACGGTGGGTTAACAAATTGTTGTTGGGCAATTGATAGAAGAACACATAGTTATGCGATTTTCACGACAATGATCATGTGAATATAGGCATCACGTCCATAAAAAAATAGGACGAATCCTTCGTGCACCTATTACTATTACTTCACTTAAAGGGTGCTTCTATGCTTGCATCTCTACATATTAAGTTCATGATGAACGAAGTAATGCTTGGAGTAAGATGGCATGATGTAGACAAAGTAAACTCAACCAGTATGAATAAACCACATCATTTTACCCTTAGTAGAAGCAACACAAAGATACAACTTGTCCCCTTTTGTCACTGGGATATAGAAACTCGCCAGGTTGAACCTACTACAACACACCTCTCTCACCGAGGAAATATCAATCTAGTTGGCCAAACTATTTTAACAGATCGGAGAGAATTACGAAGCTATCATAATCATGCACATAAGAATCACATTATATATCAGAGGAGACTCAAATATTTATCATAAATAATCTGAACATAAACCCACAATTCATCGAATCCCAACAAACAAACCGTACAAATGAGTTACATCATATGGATCAAAGGGAAGATGTGATGATCATTGTATTGGAGATCAAAGATAGAGAGATATAGCCATCTAGGTACTGCTATGGGCCCGTAGGTTTTGTGGTGAACTACTCACACATCATCATGTGGACAGGAAGGTTGATGAAGAAGCCACTCCTGATCGATCCCCCCTCCGGCAGAATGCAGGGATAGAGCTCTAGATGGACTCCCGTCATAATGGAGACTTGTGGCAGCATAAAAAGTGTTTTGAGACCACCTCCAAAGGTTTTAGGATAAAAGAAGATTTATAGGCCAAAGAATAGGGTTGGGAGAGCCACGAGGTAGTCATAAGCCATCACGGCGCCCTAGGCCGCACCGTGTGGGCTTGTGGGGGCCTCATGAGCCCTCCGGCCTTCTTCGGTACTCCACAGTCTTGTTTTGGTTCAGAAAAAATTCATAAAAAGTTTCAGATCAATTGGGCTTCGTTTGGTACTGGAACGTGAAAAGTGAGAAAAACATGTAGAAAACAACAAGTGGCAGTGGACACCGAGTCAATAGGTTAGTTCTCAAAAAATAATATAAATTGGTAGATAAGTGCCTAAAAAGTGTTCTAAAATGATAACATAATAGAATGGAACAATCAAAAATTGTAAATATGTTGGAGATGTATCACGTACGTACATAAGCATGCGTGAATCTCCACCACTCGCTCGAAGTGTGTGTATACACACACACACGCACACACACACACACACACACACACACACACACACACACACACACACACATATTCTCACATCACTTCCGAGTTGCATGGTTAACGCGAGTGCACTGCATCCCTATCAAACGAGCACTGCAATGTCAACACAAAAAACTATATGCGTTTTTTGGTACTTTTTCACTTGAGTTTCAAAATCATTTGTCGGAACGAGGCATATAATACACCATTGGATAGCTACGGAAAATGCACAACTTCTTTACGTTTAATACTTTTCGAGATTCCTCGCTGTTTAAGAGCAGTTTCGAAAATGGTGGACGCCTGATGGGTGGCAGCGAGCATATTTTCGCGATTTTTTCAAAATTGCTCATCGGAATGAAGCAAACGATACAACATTGGAAATATATCGTCGAGGCACAAATTTTTCATGTAGATTACACTCTCTAATATATTATGGTTTAAGACCGGTTTGAAATTACCGAAACGCGGAATTGTGTTTTTCAAATTTCCCGATTTTTTCGGTTTTTGCTGTAGTTTTTTAACCATTTGTCGAAAAGAGGAGTTTGATACAGCATTGGAAAGTTGTATAACAGGCGCAACTTTCATATGTTGATCATTTGTTGAGACTCCTCACGGTTTTAAAGGAATTTCTAAAATGAAGTCACTGCCTACGAGTGGCAGCGATCGTATTTTCATTTTTTTTTCAAACCGATCGTCGGAATGATGCAAATGATAGGTTGTTGGAAAGTTACCGGTGAAATGCAAATTTTTCATGTAGAACACCCTCTCTAGTTCCTAACGGTTTAAGAGCAGTTTCAATTTTACCGAAATGAGGATACTCTGTCTTTCGCGACATCAAAATCGACGTGTGAACTACATGAGACAGAAGAACACATTGCTTTAGTCGGAAAACTGCACTGCATCCTACGGACAAGCGAACTTCAAGATTATCTTTTATCAGACGTGATTTTTTCAAGATGGCGAAGTGGCGTGCACTTACATCGGGCGTAAGTGAACGGCGACATATATCAAAGTGAACCACATTACTATTTTTTTTATTTCTCTACATTTTTCATATTTTCACGTTGGGCGCAAGTGAAGAAAATCACTCTCGAAAGTGAACCACATCCGAGGACCTAACGCACTACACGTGTTGATGAAGTCAACTGAGTTTTGAAACACATAAAACAAATTACACATCATACACAGAGCGTAATGAGCTGCTAAACAAATTAGAGTGAACTACTTTTTTCGACTTCTTGAAACAAATTTATTCAAGACATCACACTAGCGAAGTACACCAGAATACCCCCTAATTTTAGACTGCTCCCACATCACCGCAGTGCAAATATGACATGAATAAAAAAAATTAATAGAGGTAATAACTATGGAGTTTACACAGGGAACCGCAGCGAGGTACCCTAGACGCAGGGTTGACATTGTTCCAAACGTCCACATGTACTCGTGAGAACTGCATAGGTGACTCAAGCAAGTTGTGAATGACCCGACAGTGTACCACATGGGAGCTGCAAATGAACTTCTAACACTATACCACACATCGGTGGTATGGTGGAGACCAATGGGCCGCTGACGCCCTTCCATGGCCACAACACCATAGCCTTCTTGTTCACCTACACAACGACAGGAGGAGCGGGCTACACGCCGGCGGAAAGCGCAAACAATAACTACTACAAGGAGGGAGCTACTTCGCCCCGACGTCCTTCTCGTCTCCGACCGTGACGACGTCAGCCGGGTCGGGCTACTTCTCCCACGCATTGCGCCGATCTCCTCGCCAAGACCGAGCTGCATGGACGCGCCGACGTGTTAGCGAACGTGTTTACATGCATGTATAGAGGAGTGTTGTTAGTGGTGTTAGTGCTGACCTATTCCTATGGCTGGTCCTCATGTGATTTAGTTGAGCATTGTAACTACTTATATGTGTAATCTTTGTATCAATAGAATCAAGTGTTGCACAAAACCTCGGACAAAATCATTGTTCCGGCCTTCTCAGCAAATATGGGCACAAAATGAACTCGCCATGAAACAATTTCATGATCTAACCCTTTTTAGAAACGCCGTAATCCGTGGCGTTGCAGGTGAACTGTGAAACGCCAGTGTAATGTGGCGTTTCCTGCTAGCACTGCAACGCCAGTGTATTGTGGTGTTTCCAGCCAGCACTGCAACGCCAAGCTCCTTGGCATTTCTAGGGGCGATATCTGCTCCGGCCCGCCCCATCGCCCACTAACCACCCGTTCTTCCTCCTATTACCTGCGAGCCTTGGCGCAAAACTCCTCCCTCCTCCTCCCAATCCCCCCCTTAGACCTCCCTCCTCCCTCAACTGTTTTGTCGGTTCTTTGGGGCAAATTGAAGAAGCCGGTAAGCTCCTCCAATCCCTCCAATTAGTTTTTGCAATAACTTTGTATTTGTGGAGCTTTTTGCACTAGGTCTAACCTAGGTTTTGATGTAAAATCAAAATTTTGATGGTTAATGCCTATGTTTTCAAGTAGAACTAAATTTGTGATGGTGAATGCCTAGGTTTTTGGCACTAGGTGTAGTTTTTCGTGGATCTAGGTGTAACCTAGGTTTTGTTCATATTATTGGCACTAGGTGTATACCTAGGTTTTGTTCATATTATTGGCACTAGGTGAATGCCTAGGTTTTTGGCGCTAGGTGCAGTGTGATTGCTTTTGTCACTAGGTGAATGCCTACAACAATTTGTTCATATTATTTAGGATGTTTCAGCTGGATAAATATCCGGGCCTTGATGATTTCTACGAGCAGAAGCATCATGCGGTGCTAGTGGAAAGAGGAGAGGTAATTATCCTGGTCTTGATGATTATTTTTCTATATTCTATGTTTTTCATATTGTGACAAGTTGAGAGAAGTAACAAATTATGCGTTTGTTTGTTTAGGTTCCTCCACTACTTCGGTTGAGGGAGCACAACCCGAATGAATCTCTCTTATATGACCCTCGGCATGAGACTTATTTTAGAAGAATGGATCTTCTTTAGTTTGTGCTCAACTTTAAAGGAACACCACCATGGTTGAAAGCCACGGCCCTTACCGCCCTTACGGACCGTTGGAGGCCGAAGACGCATTCATTTCACCTTCCTCTTGGTGAGATGACCATAACTTTGGAGGATATTGCTATGATCACCGGGCTTCCGATCGAGAGCAGGGCTCTTATAGGGAAGGTTAGGTCTGATGGGTGGTGACAACGGGTTGCAGCATTGGTTGGTGTTGAACCTGAGCCGTGGACTCATAAAACCAGGAATGATCCTAGGCCATCCGGCGTGTTGTTCCCGTGGATAGAGAAACATTTTCGCAAGTGCCCAAAGGATGCTAGTCCGGATGTTGTGGAGAGGTACGCCAGGGCTTACCTATGGAATATTTTGACCCAAGTGGTGTTTCTGGATGGCACGGGGGACATAGCCTCGTGGATGTTCTTGGATCCTCTTCGTGACTGGGATGTTAAGTGGAGTTGGGGTTCGGCAGCACTAGCCTTCTTGTACCGTCAGGTATTGCTTACTATGATGCATTTTCATTATATTAAATAGGTATTTACGTGTGGTCGGTTAACGTGTGTGCAAATCTGAAGTTGGATGGAGCATGTATGAGGAGTAAGCCGACATCCACTCTTGGAGGTTTCGTTTGGGCCCTACAGGTTTGGATGTGGGAGCGTATCCATGTTGGCCGTAACGCCACTCTTCCTCCAGAAGAACCTTGGAAGTACCCTTTTGACGGGGATGAGGAGCGGTACCCCCACCATCGCACACACATGGGCTAATGTCCAATGGTCGAGTATCGCAGCTATGGGGCATTACAAGGCATACATAAGCGAGCGTGACATGTTGACTTATGAACAAGTAATTATCCAAATGCTTTAGAATCTTTTTTGATTTTTTTTCGTGCATGGGCGATTGACTTGTTGTGATGTAGGTCAATTGGAGGCCGTACACGGTACTTGGGCAGTCCCCTCTGAGCAATATGTGCCTTCGTGACCAACACCTTTGGCGTGCGGTGCCCCATGATATGCTTTTTGCGGTCGAGTGGCATCTTCCTCATCGTGTTTCAAAGTAGTTCGGAGTCCAACAACGCATCCCGCCGGATCACGTCGATACAAGTGTGGTGCTACATAAGTGAGTTTTTTGTATCACCTGTTGATCAATGTCTAACATGAGAAAATGGAACTGATGTATTATTCTAATGCTTTGTAGGACAAACAGGCAAAACAATAAGAGTGTCATCAATTGGGAGGAGCACCACATTATGGGGTGGACATGTGGAATGCTCAGAGGAATGCTCGATTTGAAACTGATCAAACACCCGACACTGACTAGGCGACATATTTAAGGCATTTGGAGTGGATTCGTAAAGAGTACAGAGTTATCCACAAGGGTGCTTGGACTCGTTCCGATTGCTTGGACTTACTCCCAAGTGAGGCTGTTGATGGTGCAATCAACCACTCTATTAGGGAGACAGTTGGAGTGCAACTTGACTATGGCCCTCTCCATGACCGAGTGGTACGTCCCTCCTTTGAAATATGAACATGTGTCATTTCTTCGTGGGTGGTCTATCACATATGTTTTATCCAGGGCACGGAGCTATGGAGATGTATCAACGATAGTAATGTGGTGCTTGGCCGTGCCCCAGGTCCAAAAACAGATGGGCTTGTTAGAAGTACTATATAGGTTAGATGCCTTGTTAACCATTGTTTTCGTAGCTATTTTAGCATATTAACATGTCAATGACTTTTCCTTGTGCAGAAGGTCGCCAATCGATGCCGCACACTAGCCACTTTACTGTCTTGCCATGGTGTTTCATCCACCGATGTGCGGGCACGTGCTCACTACAGAGTGGATGTGCATTCTTCTGCTCGTCCGTCTGCCAGGCGACCACGTGCTTCTTCAAGCTGAGCACATATTGAAGAAGTTGAAGAAGAAGAGGAGACAGACAACAAGGCTACATATCCAAACTTCATCGAGTTTGGGGCTTCGCAGACGGAAGACGCTCTGCAACCAATTCAACCTACTCAGTCGACAGAAGAAACACGTCGAGCTAGCTCAAGGAACATCCGACGTCCTAGCTGGCAGAACACTCCAAAGGGCTACGTCACTAAGCAAGATGTCTGCGAAGAGAGGGAGGAAGTGAAGTACACACAATGGAGTTCCCATAACTATGAACTTGTCATGTCGTTTGAAGTATTTATGAACTTGTCATGTCGTTTGAACTATATATGAACTATTAGCGTTATGTCATTTGAACTATGAACTATTAATTGTTTAGAGTGTCTCAATTTATTTGTCATGTCGTTTGAAGTATTTATGAACTTGTCATCTCGTTTGAAGTATTTATGAACTTGTCATGCTGTGAACTTGTCATGTTGTTTAGAGTGTCTCAATATTTGGGTATAGAGCAAAACAGGGCAGAAACGCCAGGCTAGTTGCCGTTTGAAGTAGAGGCAGCAACGCCAGGCTCCTTGGCGTTTCAATCGTCCATTCAAACGCATCCATGCACTTCATCTGCTTGTTTTTGTTCTAAGTCCACACCAGCGTTTTGTTGCAGCACAGAAACGCCAAGCCCGTTGGCATTTCCACCCTGCAATTAGACGCACGTATGCACTTCATCTGCTCATTTCTGTTCTAAGGCCACGCCAACGTTTTGTTGCAGCGCAGAAATGCCAAGGCCTTTGGCGTTTCCAACCTACTTCCAAATGCCAACTCCTTTAGTGTTTTAGGAGTCCATCCCACATTACAGAAACCGGCACATTGCAGAAACTAGCACATTACAACAATTTAGAACACAAACCAGCACATTGCAGAATCATATAGGACTCAATTAAAGTTCACACAAAATCATTGCAGAAACTAGCACACACAATGGAGTTCAAATGTTGCGATTAAGAGTACACACAATGGAGTTTAAATGTTACAATTTAGAGTGCACATAGAGGTTGACTACTAAATTAAAGTTCAAAGATCACATAGCGATGAGAAGATCCCATAACGATTTAGAGTGCACATGAGAACAATGTTGCTCTATTGTGTAGAACAAGGTCCAAGTCCCTTTCCCTTCTTCTTCTTCCTATCTTCTTCTTCTTCTTCTTCTTCCTCCTCCCTTTTCCTTATGAGACTTGCCTCGTGAACCACCTTCTCTATGAAGCGCTTGTGCTCCCTCTCTTTCTTTGTCGCGTCCAAAGCCCAAAGCTTCGCAGTTCTCTCGCAAAATTCCTTCATCCATTTCTCTTCAACCATCTTAACCTGCTTCTTCAGCCTCTTCTCCTGTGACATCCTCGAATTTTGCTACAGTGATGATTGTAATTAAGTGACAGTGATCCCGTGCTAATGATGCCACGTCATCATTAATTATATCAATGTTGTCATGTTGGTTGAAACCGAATCAAAACTTGATGCTTTAAGATGAAGTAAAACGAGGAAAGAATTCGGTTGATGAAATGAAAATGTCAGGGGAGTTATAAAAATTCCCTAGCGAAGTATAAAAATGAATCGAGCACTTTTGGAATAATTGATAATCCCAATATATTAAAAAAAAGAGCTTTAAACAAAATAAGTAAAGAGAAATATAGTAAATGTAAAATAAATAAATAAAAGAAAGAAGTAAAAGTATATATAATAAATTATACAAGATAGTAAATAAAATTAGGTACTAAAAACAATTAGAAATAATAATAATAATAATAATAAAAAAGAACCCCCCACCCCCTGGCCCAACTAGGCCTATAGGCCCAGCCGGCCAAGCCACACCCGCCTGCGCGAGGGCAAACCCTAGCGAGCGAGAAATCCCCCTGCGTCCCCCTCGCTACCCCCCCCCCCCCCCCGCCGCCGCGAGGGGCTCTCGCCTCGATCCCCTCACCACCCCTCGAGGGCCCCCCTCCCTGGCGCATCTATCCCCCCCACGAGGAACCCACCTCTCCCTCGGTTCCTCTCCCTACTCCCGATCCCACCCTCTCTCTCGTCCTCTCACCCCACCAACCAGACCCGACCTACAGCCTCCTCCCATTCCCCCACGAGCACCCCGCTCCCCTCGGCTCCTCCTCTCACACCCGCAACCGCCAGACCCCCACTCCACCATCGTCCCTCTCGTCGGGTCCCCTCCTGGTCTCCCCCTTGGTCGGCCAAGACAGCACCAGGAACCCGCCGGCCTCCCCGAGGAGCCCCGCCGGCCGAAGCCCCTGCACCGCCTCAACCCCCACCGCCCTTCCTCCCGCTTGGTCTGGGAGGGACCGGGCAGGAAGAACCCTCCTCCTCGTCACGCCGGTTGGCCACCTCCGGGAGGCCTCTTCGGCGATCGTCCTCACCGGCATCACCACCACCGCGCCACCACCATCACCGTCTTGTCCTCCTCCTTGCCGTCACCTCCGCCTCACGAGAAATCCGGCTTCACCGGGCCCTCTCGTCAACGTCGGTGAGCCCCTCCTCGGGCTCCTCCCACCATCTCCTTCCTCGCGCCGTCCTGGTTCCGTTCCGGCAGACGGCACTCTGATCCGACGCCGTTAGGTTCGTGTAGGTGATCGTGGAGGTGTAGGTCTCTCTGTGTGAAGTTCTCTTTGTTGTGAAGTTTTGCGTATGTATGTATGTATAAATGTTGTACGTATTTTGTATGTATAATTGCTTTTCATCAATTTAATTAAATCTATTTTTAATTCCTAAATAATTAATTAAACTTTAAAAATTAATATAAAATAATCCGTAAGTCAGATCAAAATATTTTCAACATGAAAGTTGATCAGTAGAACGAGACGAACCCTGATACACGGTCCATTCGTCTGTCACGCGTCCCTAGCATAGCAAACATGGAACATTTCCATCGTTTCCAGTCTGACCGGTAGTAGCCACAGACCCGGAAAATATCGTCAGATATTCTTCTGACCTGTCTATGACGGATGTTGCTGCGTTAGCTCGTGTCTAGCCTGCATCTTGCCATGCATTGTGTTGCACCATTGCTATTATTTATTGTTTCTTCCCCCTCTTCTTACCGGTAGACCCCGAGACTGACGCTGCTGCCGGGTACATCTATGACCCTGCCGATCAATCCTTTGCCGCAGAGCAGCAAGGCAAGCAAACCCCCCTTGATCATTCCTATATCGCCTATGTCTTTCTTTCTACTGTTTGCATTAGTATTTTGCTACTGTTGTAGTTAGCTCCTATATCTGATGCATAGCCTATTTTTGATGAACTGCTACTTTCAGTCTTGTACCTTTAATCTGCTTAGTATAGGTGGAGCAGTCATCCCATGTGACCCCGTAGTTCAGTTGCCCCGCTTGTTTTCAAATCTCGATCCCTGATCGACGAGCCAGACCCAATACATCACATACACCCCCCTTAGTTGTACGAGCTACAGAGATACTATCGGGTAACGAGGGCGACACCTCGCTAAGTACTCTTGATGATATCTCTGTAGTATAGCTAGTCGGTCGTGGTTATTGAGGGTGATTCCTCTTTCACCATTCCCGACGATGCCTCTGTCGTGCAACCCCTCAAGTGTGGGACCCCCGAGGGTGATTCCTCTAAGCCCGCCTTGACAGATACATCATTCGGAATCCAACGAGGGTGATACCTCGGATTCCCCCCGATGTTACAACCACACAGTTAATCGACCATGTTACTGGGGATCATTGGTGATTAGTTGTAAGACGGGTGGTTTCCCGCGAGACTGTGTTGATGGCCTAATTAAAATGTTAATGGATTTGGGTATTTGATCTCGGTTGGTCGGAGACCTTTTCGCACTAACCGTCTACGCGGGAAGAATTATGGGTACTCGGCGTCGCGGTATCAGCCGAAGCTTTTTAGATGTCAGCAATCGTAGTGGCGCGCGCCCGAGTGGTCCTGAGATGCATTGCGCTTGTGATTAAGGGATGCTAGGACTGACATCGGCCACCCTCGCATCGTGCAGGAGCGCGGAGGCGAACTGGGCCCACGAACCCTTTGCGCTTAGGATTTAGACCGGCGGGCTGACCTCTCTGATTAGTCTTAGGTGGGGCTGCGACGTGTCGATATTCCGAGGCCGGGCAGGACCCAGAAAAGTATGTCCGGCCAAAATGTTATGGAGCGTGACGGGACATGTGGTGCACCCCTGCAGGGATGAAAATTAACTACTCGGATAGCCGTGTCCACGGTTACAGGACGACTTGGAGTTCTACCCTGATCTTATACAACTACAATTGTTACTTAACTGGAATTAGTTTGCCTCGGGATTGCTTCCTCGCAGGGAGTAGAGGGAGGATCTCTAGGTGTGACCTCACTTTAATTTTGCTCCAACAATATGACTATTAATGTGTTACCCCTGTTCTACTCTCGTCTATTGCTGCAAGACCCTGAAGATGCTAGTCTTCGATAGGACTAGGCTTTCTCTCTCTTTTCTCGCATTGCTGCAGTCAGTCCACATATAATACCCCCCTCCTTTGATACTGATGCATACTTAGAATAGTTCTGATGTAAGACTTGCGAGTACTTTGGATGAGTACTCACCGCTGCTTTGCTCCCCCTTTGTCCCCTTGATCCGTTTTCTGCGACCAGATGATGGATCCCAGGAGTGGAGTTTCCTACCGATGTCTGCCATCCCGATGGTGTCTTCTTCATGGAGGCCGCTGATGACCAGGAGTAGTTAGGAGGTTCCGAGGCAGGTGGCCTCGCCTCGTTCGATCATTGTATCTTTTGTGCTAGCCTTCTCTAAGGCACCCCATGTTTTATGTGTGTACTCAGATATTGTTGCTTCCGCTGACTCGTGGGTTTATCGAGCTACCGTAATTTAGCCCTCGAGGTCCGTGACTTGTAATATGAAGCTGATGTTGTTTTATTTGTGTCTAGAGTTGTGTTGTGATATCTTCCCGTGAGTCCTTGGGTTTGATCGTACGCATTTGCGTGTATGATTAGCGTACGATTAAACTGAGGGCGTCACATCTCCATATCAAGGCCTCGACATGTCATTATCCAATCCTCCTCTCGCTTCTTTTTTTACTCCTCTTCCTTCTTCTTCGCTAGAGTGGCTGCCTCCTCCTCTCTCACCTTCTTGATAGCCTTGTTCCACCACCCCGGCATCTCACCTCCCCCCTCCGTGTCCTCCACCCCCTTCATTGTTGCTTTGTTGGGCTGAGAAGACGCCATACCTACAAGAAATTACAAGGCATTAGTTTGTAAACAGAAAAACAACATGAAGAAAATGTACAACATAACAATAATAATGAAATGTACCAAACTTACGAAATGGTCCTTTTAGGTATCCAAACATTCCTCTACAACCACCCGAACCTCTACCCATAAAACCTCCTCTGCGACCAGCACTACCACAAGCACTTGAACGACCACGTCTACCACCGCCGGATCCTAAAACCACAACAAGGCCACAACTTCTACCACTGCTGGATTCTCGGCCCATAACAAGGCCACCACTTGAACCACCATGTCAACCACCGCCAGATCCTCGGCCCACAACAAGGCCACCACTTGAACCACCTCCACCACCAACACTTGAACCACCTCTGCCACCAACATCACTAGTAGAAGCATTGTGACCTTTTGAAGTTTTATTTGTTATGCAAGTCCTCTTATTGTGTGTCATTTCATTGCATTCACCGCATTGGTTTCTATCATGTGGCTCCATGAAATTTCCACTACCAAACTCGCTGGTGCTCATGAGGTCATCCATATCATTCATGTATCATTTTGTTCAACTTCTACCCTTCGGTTGAACCATCATCTCTAGATCAGGCCTAATATTAGGGTCGTGATACTCTGGCAACTGTGGTGGGTCAAGAAAAGGGTGGAATCTCGATGCCCATGTCAACTTATGAGTTTGCAAGTTGAATTCATGCAACCTCACAACTACACCATCAGAGAAGGGAAAATTCCTCATGCGACATGCCGTCATCATGTGCGAGCATGTCCAGTGGTACTTACTAGGCCGCTTACAAGTGCAATGTCGCGTTCGAAGGGACACCGTAAATGAGCGACCACCATATGATTGCCCATCTCTCGTTGTACCGCCTGGCTCATCCACTTGGTATTTCATTTCAGCATTATCGAAACAAGTGGCTCGCTGCATGGCTGACTTCTCTTTATGAAACTATAGACACTCAACAACCTTCTTCGGATAAATCTCATTGGGAGGCTTCTCACTCTCACCAATCCACTTGTCGATTTCTTCGGAGTGCTTTAGAAAATAGTTATTGAGCTTGTAGAAGGTATATTCCGCTATTGCCGTCATCGGCAATTGACGTGCCCCCTTCAAGACAAAGTTGAAGCAGTCAACAAGATTGCTTGTCATGTGGCCATATCTCATGCCTCCGACGTCACATGCCTGTGACCACTTATGTCTCTCATCAATATTCTTTTCTAGGAAATCTTTCCCACCTTCATTTTCCTTCTCATAGATTATGTTCAATCGTTTCGTGAACGACTCAACGGAGAGGGCCACACATGCGGAGTTAAGATCCTTCGCCAGATATTTGTTCTTACAAGTCCTGTAAAAGTTGGGAACGAAGTGCCTCATGCACCATCGATGGTGAAGCCTCGCATGCCCTGGCATGTGAACATCCATGGCCTTCAATATGCCTTGGTGCCGATCGGATATGATGCATACCTCCCTATTCGGAGGAACGACCGTGCTTCTCACAAGTCTCATGAACCATTCCCAGTTGTCTTGGTTCTCCACGGACACCAACGCAAATGCCACATGCAACACCTGATCATTAGCATCATGTGCCATTGCTATCATTAGTGTGCCCTTGTATTTGCCTGTGAGAAATGTTCCATCTATAGAGAAAACAGGACGACAATGCTCAAAAGATGCAATGCATGGGCCAAACGTCCAAAAGGCACGACGGAACACTCCTTCAATATCTTGGACATAGTGGTACATTCTGGGGTTTCTATAGGACATCGCGCCCAGCAACCTGGGTAGCATGTTGTACGCCTCTTCCCATCCACCGTACAACATTCTAAGAGCGACTTTCTTGGCCTTCCATGTCTTCCCGTACTTGACCTTATATCCAAACCTCTCATAAACCCAACTCATCAACAACTTCACTTTAATGGTTGGATCCTCAGCTATATGTTTCTGTTATTTATAACCGATGAATTCCAAGGTTAGCTAACAGTGTGTCCTTGGTGCTACAATGGTCGGTGGTGTGCATTGGTGAGTTGATTTGCAACTACTTATCTTCCACCAACCATCTTTCGTGAGTCTTCCATTGACTTTCCATTTGCATTTTTCTACCTCGCATTTCACGATGTATCGCTTGTTCCAGTCCGAGTGAACAGCTATGAAAGGCCTGTAGTGTTTGACGGCATACTCACACAACCACATCTTGAATTATAGCATGTTCTCAAGCATCAAACCTTTCTTTAGGTAAGACGTAGAGATCGCGTCGGGTGTGCTTCTTGGGAACGTTCTAGCCTGAATTGTCTTGCTCATGCCACCGTCGACTATATCCTTTTCTGCAAGGCTAACATCACCAAACAAGGGAACTTTGTGATCCCTACCGGTGATTTTTGTATACCACTCCACTTCTTTCTAAGTGAAACCATCCTCATCCAACTCATTCACCGGGCCTTCATCATCCTACTCATCCACACAAGCACACTGATACACAATGTCAGGATCCATGTCATCATGCCTAACTTGAGCCTCTACGTCACCAAAAATGTTGTGGTGCCTCTCATACTCTTCGTCGGAGTCATGAAAATCATCTTTAATCGGTGCACTACCTTCGAACTCATATTGGGGATACTCATTGACTTCCACTTCAACTTTATGATCAACAATAGGTGGCACACTACTAATCGGGCTCAAATCATGTACTAAGGGTTGGTTCAAGTCAACATGCAAAAGAGGAGCCCTGACCACCTTACTTGCAAACATTTCGAGTGACTTGACTATCGAGGATGCAACAACCTCCTTGTATGTAACCCAATGCAAATTGGAGTTGATACGCATTGTCTTCATTCGACACTTGTGAGCCGACCCAACATCATATCTTCCTAATAATTCAACTTGGTCACTTGGATCAACCCACTTCAATCTTATCCGCATTTCTTCCACAACCTCTTCATAAGTAGTACTCTCAAGAAATATCAACTCTTCCTCATAATTGTCAATAATATCAACATTCATGAATGCCTCTTTGTCAACATAATGAATATTCACAATCTTGTCCATCTAAAAAAGTAACAAAAGTACCAGTGCTATGTACACCACATTCCTAACAAAATAAATAAGAAACATCTATGCCCATCTAAATTAAGCATTACCCTAACCCTAACCCTAACCATAAATCTTAACAATAAGCATAACCCAACCAATACAATGCAACATTATTGGAACAACTATACTCATTAGTATACACTAAGAACATCACATTTTGAAACAATGTTCAAAACTAGTGTTAGAAAACACATGAACAAAAAACCACCCAAATAGACAAATCCAACCAATCAAAATTTGGGAGATGAAGTAGATTACCTCAAGCAATGGAAATGACACGTGATCCACGGACCAAATCAATCCTTTTGGAAGGATTTGAGAGGGGACAAGTGGGGGAGAAAAGGTGGAAAAGGGGGCTGCAGCTCGGGGGAGAGGTGGGAGAAGAGAGTGAGTGGAGTGGTGGCCTGGTGGGGGAGGGTGGGGCTCTAATAACTATCTTAGGCAGAAACGCCATGGTGCCTGGCGTTGCACCCCAACATAGAAATGCCAGGGTAACTGGCGTTGCACCCCAACAGAAATGCACACTAGTATGGCGTTGCGGAAGTGTAGAAACGCCGACTAGTATGACATTTCTTAGTTGATCAGAGACGCCACGGGTTCTGACGTTTCTAAAAGGGTCAAAACGTAAAATTCTTTTGTGACGAGTTCATTTTGTATATTATTTCTGTGACGCGAGTCAGAACAATGATTTTGTCCCAAAACCTCTCTCTCCTGCCCTCGTTCTGGTTCGGAAACGGCGGACTGCACGTGATGACCCACAAGTATAGGGGATCAATCGTAGTCCTCTCGATAAGTAAGAGTGTCGAACCCAACGAGGAGCAGAAGGATCTGACAAGTGGTTTTCAGCAAGGTAAAATCTGCAAGCACTGTAATTGTCGGTAACAAGTGATTGTGTGGTGAGATGATTCGTAGCAAGCAACAAGTAACAAAAGTAGCAACGGTGCAGAAAAGTGGCCCAATCCCTTGTAGCAAGGGACAAGCCTGGAAAAAGTCTTATAGGAGGAAAAACGCTCCCGAGGACACACGAGAATTTCTGTCATGCTAGTTTTCATCATGTTCATATGATTTGCGTTCGTTACTTTGATAGTTTGATATGTGGGTGTGATGACCCACAAGTATAGTGGATCAATCGTAGTCCTTTCGATCAGTAATGGTGTCGAACCCAGCGAGGAGCAGAAGGCTCTGATAAACGGTTTTCAGCAAGGTAATAACTGCAAACACTAAAAGTAGCGGTAACAAGTGATGGTGTAGTGAGGTGAAACGTAGCAAGTGAAAAGTAACAACTAACAAGAGTAGCAACGGTGCAACAGAATGGCCCAATCCCTTTTGTAGCAAGGGACAAGCCTGAACAAAGTCTAATAGGAAGTAAAACGCTCCCGAGGACACACAGGAATTTCTGTCATGCTAGTTTCATCATGTTCATGTGATTCGCGTTCGTTACTTCGATAGTTTGATATGTGGGTGGACCGGCGCTTGGGTACTGCCCTTACTTGGACAAGCATCCCACTCGGGATTAACCCCTCTCGCAAGCATGCACAACTATGAAAGAAGAATTAAGACAACGTCTAACCATAGCATTAAACTAGTGGATCCAAATCAGCCCCTTACGAAGCAACGCATAGACTGGGGTTTAAGCTTCTGTCACTCTAGAAACCCATCATCTACTTACTACTCCCCAATGCCTTCCTCTAGGCCCAAATATGGTGAAGTGTTATGTAGTCGACGTTCACATAACACCACTAGAGGAAAAGACAACATACAACATATCAAAATACCGAACGAATACCAAATTCACATGGCTATTATTAGCATGACTTATCCCATGTCCTGAGGAACAAAAGTAACTACTCACAAAGCATAATCATAATCATGATCAGAGGTGTAATGAGTAGCATCAAGGATCTGAACATAAACTCTTCCACCAAGTAATCCAACTAGCATCAACTACAAAGAGTAATCAACACTACTAGCAACGTTACAAGTACCAATCGGAGTCGCGAGACGGATATTGGTTACAAGAGATGAACTAGGGTTTGGAGAGGAGATGGTGCTGATGAAGATGTTGATGGAGATGACTCCCCTCCGACGAGAGGAGTGTTGGTGATGACGATGGCGACGATTTCCCCCTCCAGGAGGGAAGTTTCCCCGGCAGGATCGTCCTGCCGGAGCTCTAGATTGGTTCTGCTCAAGTTTCGCCTCGTGGCGGCGGAGAATCCACGAAAAAGCTCCACCCTGATTTTTTCTGGACGAAACCCTTCATATAGCAAAAGAGGGGGGCAAGTGGGCCAGCAGGGTGCCCACAAGCCCTGTAACCGTCGCCAGGGGGGCAGGTGGCGGCTACCAGGCTTGTGGGCCCCTGGTAGTGTAAGTGCATCTAGTGCCCCTTAGTGATTTTGGTGGTTTGAAGACTTATCGGTTAAGTATATAATGTTTTTATAAGTGTACACAGGATCTATAAGTCATTGAGGAGTTTGAGATATTTGAAGAATATCGACCCCTAAAAATGTATATCTTTAGTTGAAGAAATTGGTCTGAAGCTGAAGAAATGAATCTCGAGGAATCTGCGATGAAATTGATATTCCTCATGAAGATATTCATATTGAGAAGATCGGTGGTTCCTGAAGAAAATCTTTCTGAAGAAATTGAAGCGTGAAGATTTACATTTTCTGTTTTACTTTCTTTGCAATTGATGAATAGGAACACCGTACCGTTAAAGGGGGTCAAAGTAACACTATGGAATGGATTTCCTCATGATGCTCAACCCAAGCCAAATCCTACCAAAAGCCTCAAGTGAGGAATATGAGTGACATGAGGACTCTCACAGTTGAGGGTCCCGACCGTTTAGATAACCACGCCAAGTCACTGGTCTTATCCATTCCAACGGTCATATGATTTAAGGGCATTAGTGTCAAATCATGTTGGGAAGCACCCAGGCTATAAATAGCCGCCCCCACAACCACTAGCTGGTTGGCAGCTCCGTTAGAAACTGACACTTGTCATAAGAGCAACCCAAATTCCTTAGAGCCTTCGAGAGTAAATCATCAGTGAGGAAATACACCACCCACCGAAACCACAAACCAAACCTAGTGATTGAGCATCACTGAAGAAGTTGTTCCTGTGTGGGACTGAAGCCTTTTACCTTTGAGGACTGTGCATCCTCTAGATGGTTAGGCGTCATGGTCTAGAGCAATCTAGCAGTCAATTGTGGATCGCCGGGTGACCGAGTTTGTGAGGGTTTGGAAGTCTGCCCTGAAGACTTACCACGACTGTTGGGCAAGGACTGTGTGTCCTTAGCTCAAGGAGAATACGGTAGGGACTGTGTGTCCCGGGGCTGGGTGTCCTTTGGTTTCAATACCAAGCCGCTCCAAACCAGATGTACAACTGTCACATCAGTTGGAACTGGGTCATCAACAACACTCTTCACCAAGAATCGGGTTCTAATTCCTCAACTCTTTACATTCTCTGTATTATGTGTTGATGACTTTCACTGTGACTGTTTGAAGAATTTGCTGAAGACTTTCTCTGAATTTCCTCAACCCCAAATTCTTCACTTGAGTTAATCATCATCTGTATTATGCGTGCCTGCTTACTGTGCAATCTGTTTTCATAATCTTCACTCTGTAATACTGCTGTGGTGAACGTTTGCACGACTGATCCTTAACTGTTTCCGCTGTAAGTTAGTCATCAGTGAGGAATTTCCTCAGTGATGAAATTCTAAAAATCTCCTATTCACCCCCCCTCTAGTCGATATAACGCACTTTCAATTGGTATCAGAGCAAGGTACTCCCTTGTTCTGTGTGGTTTTGGTTTAACCACCTGGAGTTTTAGTTATGTCGACTGCAGGCATGTTTAAGGTGACTGCAACATGTCCTACCTACGAAGGAAAGAACTTTCCCTTCTGGAACAACAAAATGCAAATGCATTTACAAGCTATTGATAATGATCTCTGGTATATTGTGGAAAATGGAGTCCCCATCATCTCTGCCAGTGTCACTGCGGCTGATGTGAAGAAATTCAAGCAACTCGATTCTCAAGCGAAGAACATCATCTGTGGTCATGTGAGCCCTGGCCAGTTTGGAAGAGTAAGTGCCTTAGGCTCTGCAACACTGATCTGGGAGAGACTGTGCAAGGTAAATGAAGGAGTATCAACCCAACGTGACTCTCGTGTTGATATTCTTCGCAATCTCTTCAATCGCTTCAAGAGACATGACAATGAAAGCTGCCAAGACACCTTTGATCGCCTCACTGACATATCAAATGAACTGCAAGCACTGGGAGCTCGAGACATCACTGATCACGAAGTTGTGAAGAAACTGCTGAGATCTTTGGATTCTTCATTTGACACTCTAGTTCTGATGATTCAAGAAAGACCAGACTACAAGATGCTAGATCCAGCTGATATCCTCGAAAGGCTAAATACTCATGAATTCCAGCTAGAAGAAAAGAGAGATCTATATGGACAAAGCTATTCCAGACCACGTGCACTGAAGGCAAGAGCAATTTCCTCATGTGAAGAAGAAGACACAGATGACAGCAGTTGTGACCCTGAAGAATTTGGTCAGGAGCTTGCAATGCTTGTGAGGAAATTCCAGAGATTTACACGACGAGGCCAGTTCGGTAAATCATCAAGAAGAGACATGAGGAAATCATAATCTGCATCTGAGGACTACAAGAAACGGACCTGTCACAAGTGCAAGAAATCAGGTCATTACATTGCTGATTGTCCCCGCTGGGGAAAGGAATCAAAGAAGAAGAAATACAAGGATGACAGTTCTGATGACTCAAAGAAGAAGAAGAAATCTTCAAAATCCTCATCTTCAAAGTCCTCCTCACACAAGAAGACTAGCTCCAGAAAGGCTCGGGCACTTATTGGCAAGGAAATGGATTCTGAGGCAGAATCAGAGGAATGTGATGAAGAAGAAGGCTCTGGAGAAGACTCAGAATCCGGACAGGCTAGTCTTGCACTAGCAACAAATTTCATGAGCAAGTCAATCTTCAATCTTGAAGAAAATGAGTGCACCATCCATACTGATGACTATGTTGATGACTTCGCACCAACCTATTGCTTCATGGCAAAAGGTTCAAAGGTATCAAATAATGCCTCCTCCTCTGATTCAAGTGACTGTGAACATGATGATTACAAAAAACCCAGTTACAGTAAACTTGCCATCATTGCCACTAAACAACAAACTGCTCTGGAAAAGCTTCAAAAACTGCTAGACAAAAGTGATGATCTGTTGAATGATGAAATGAATCTTAATCAAATCCTCGCTGATGACATGAAAAATCTTCAGTCTAGATTTGATAATCTTCAGGATAGTCATGATACACTCCTCACTGATCATGAGAAGCTTTCCTACGAATTCCTTCAAAGAAAGCTTGATCTTGAGAAGCTGAGGATGTCTCATGATGATCTTCGTATGGAAAATGATTCATTACTAGCTCAACAGATTAGCGCTAGTCAAGTTGAATTTATTCCTCCATGTCTTAAATGCATTGAACGTGAAACTGCTAATTCCTCACCAGAAACATCAAATGCTACAAATTCTTCAACTGCACCTGCTGTGTCTATTTCCTCACTTGAGGAAAACACAAATGTTACTGATGAAAATGCAGGGTTGAAGGAATTGTACGTGACAGGCATGTACAAAAGCCTCAAAGGACACCAAACCCTTTGTGATGTGCTCAAAACGCAGATCTTGAACAGGAACCCGAGGAAAGAAGGAATTGCCTTTGAGAGGAAATTGAATGCTGATGGATCTTATTGGAAACCTGAGCAGTATCCCAAAACCTCATGGGTTGCTGCTACTGGACCTCCTTTTGATCCATCTAATCTAACTGGCTTCTCATGTGAATTATCCTATTCCTCGAATGAGTCATTTGATTTCAACTATAAACTGTTAAAAAATCAATTTGGTGAAGTATTTGCTCGATATGTTGGAACTAACTGTAGGAATGGCCCTCCTGTGAGGAAAATCTGGGTTCCCAAAAGTTGTCTTGAAAATCTTCAAGTGAATGTCCTCATGACATCACCTCTGAAGAATCTGAACCCCAGATCAAATTCCTCAGGAGGACCAAAGTCTTCAAGAGGATCAAAATCCTCAACTGGTCAAAACTATGCTCGTACCCGTGCTTATGCGTCTAACATGCAGGGAAACTACAAGGAATATGATTATGAACGCTACTCCTCAAATCTTTATGTTCATAAATCCTCAAACCAGTTCTCTGCATACTCATATGAGTACTTTAACCCCCTACTGTTAAGAGAAGTGCATTAGCTTCAATGCCACCTTTCTCATATGGTGCTCGCAGGATGATGAACGCTTTGCCACCTCTTCAGATGTGGGTGGTGAAGAAATCAAACTAATCACTTCTGCAGGTCAGGTCTCCAGAAGAAAATCATCATTTGAAGAATTTGCTGGAGACCTGAGGAAATGCTTGATAGGACGCAAGCTAATGATTGATGAAATAGAAATATTTCACACGTCCTTACATTTCTATTATGATGAAATCACTGAACTGATGAAATTAGTATCATATTCTTCAAATCTGAAGCATATGAGATGGTAAGCTGTACTAATTCATCTGCAGGATGACAAACCCAAAAATACTGAGTGGGTTCTCGATAGTGGCTGCACACATCACATGACTGGTGATAAAAGCCTACTGATGAATATGCCACTAACTCCATCACCTCTGAAGCAAATCACATATGCTGATAAAGGTAAAAGCAAGGTATTGGGACTTGGCAAAGTAGCTATTTCCAAGGATAGGCATATGGACAAAGTGATGCTTGTCCTTGGTTTTAACCTCATGCCAGTCTTGATGCTTTGTGATCTTGATATGATTGTTATCTTTGGTAGATATAGATGTGTAGTCATCATGGAATCTGAGAGATCCAAAGTCTTCGAAGGTGTAAGAAGAGGGGATTTGTACATTGTTGACTTCTCTATAGGTCCTCAACCAGCCACTTCCTTACTAGCAAAAACCTCAGAAGGATGGCTGTGGCACCGAAGACTAGGTCATGCAGGCATGAGGAATTTGCACACACTTGCAAAGAAGAAGCATGTCATTGGCATCGAATCAGTAAAATTCCTCAAGGACCATCTCCGCGGTGCTTGTGAATCTGGGAAAATGACCAGATCCAAGCATCCTTCTAAAACCATCATGACTACTACACGTCCATTCGAATTGCTTCATATGGATTTATTTGGACCTACTCACTATGCCACACTAACCAATGCAGCATCTCTATATGGCTTTGTCATAGTTGATGATTATTCCAGATACACTTGGGTGCATATTATAGTGTATAAAACTGAAGTGCAGGAAATCTTCAAACGATTTTCTTCAAGGGCCTCGACGAACTTCGGCATCAAGATCAAACATATCAGGAGTGATAATGGAACCGAGTTCAAAAACACTGGTCTTGATGATTATCTTGATGAACTTGGTATTACTCACGAATTGTCTGCTCCTTATACTCCTCAGCAGAATGGTGTCGTCGAAAGAAAGAACAGGACTCTGGTTGAAATGGCAAGAACTATGCTTGAAGAATATCAGACTCCTCGTCACTTCTGGCCTGAAGCAATCAACACTGCATGTCATATCATCAACAAGGTATATCTTCACAAATTCCTCAAGAAAACCTCATATGAACTCCTCACTGACAAGAAACCCAATGTAAGTTATTTCAAAGTCTTCGATGCAAAATGCTGGATTAGAGATCCTCATCATAGCTCAAAATTTGCACCTAAGGCACATGAAGGTTTTATGCTCGGTTATGGAAAGGACTCGCACACCTACAGAGTCTTCAACAACTACCACAAGAAAGTTGTTGAGACTGTAGATGTGCGGTTCGATGAAACTAATGGCTCGCAAAGAGAGAAATTGCCTTCTGATCCAGATAAGCTGTCTCCTGAGGAAGCAATAAAGCTTAAGCCTACTGAAGACATTGTCCCAACTGAGGAAATTGGTGAAGAAACAATCCCCATTGCTGATGAAAACCAAGAAGATGCTCCTGAGGAAATTGCAACAGCACCACTTCCTCAGCCCAGACAAAATCCTCAACCAGCTCATCCGAGGATTGCAAATGAAGTAGAACTTGACAAAATCCTCAACGACATCAACGCGCCAGGTCCTCTCACTCGCTCAAAAGCTTCACACTTAGTTAACTTTTCTGGGCATTTTTCCTTTGTATCCATCACAGAACCCTCAAAAGTAGCTGAGGCTTTTCTGGAATCAGAGTGGATCCAAGCCATGCAAGATGAACTTCTTCAATTCAAGATGAATGACGTATGGGAGCTCGTCAAACGACCAGATCCTCGCAAGCATAACATCATCGGCACCAAGTGGATTTTCCGAAACAAGCAAGTTGAGGACGGTCAAGTGGTGAGGAACAAGGCACGACTTGTAGCCCAAGGCTACACCCAGGTTGAATGAATAGATTTCGATGAAACTTTTACACCTGTTGCTAGACTTGAAGCTATTCGAATTCTACTTGCTTATGCTAATCATCATAACATCACCTTATATAAAATGGATGTGAAAAGTGCATTCCTCAATGGTAAGCTTTAGGAAGAAGTATATGTTGCTCAGCCCCCAGGTTTTGAGGATCCAAAGAATCCAGACAAAGTCTTCAGACTCAAAAAGGCTCTGTATGGCCTCAAGCAAGCCCCTCGGGCATGGTATGATACATTGAAGGAATTCCTCATGAAGAAAGGCTTCAAACCTGGTTCACTCGATCCAACTATTTTCACAAAATCTTATGATAATGAGCTGTTTGTATGTCAAATATATGTTGATGACATCATATTTGGTTGTACTGACAAAAGATAAAGTGATGAATTTGCATATATGATGAGTGAAGAATATCAGATGTCCATGATGGGGGAGCTGAAATTCTTCTTAGGTCTTCAAATTCATCAACAAAGCAATGAAATCTTCATATCACAGGAGAAATACCTCAAGGATGTTCTGAGGAAATTCGACATGCTCGAATGCAAAGGTGCCAAGACTCCAATGCCTACCAACGGTCACCTCGGCACTGATGAAAATGGTAAAGATTTTGATCAGCAGGTATACCGTTCTATGATTAGCTCTTTATTGTATCTATGTGCATCTAGGCCAGATATAATGCTTAGTGTTTGCATGTGTGCACGTTTTCAAGCAAAATCGAAGGAATCACACCATAAGGCTGTGAAACATATTCTTCGATACTTAGCTCACACATCAACACTAGGATTATGGTATCCCAAGGGCTCCAATCTTCATCTGGTAGGGTATTCTGATTCAGACTATGCTGGTGACCGTGTGGATCGCAAGTCAACGTCTGGCACATGCCATTTCCTCGAAAGATCACTAGCTTGTTGGTCCTCAAAGAAGCAGAACTGTGTATCACTCTCCACTTCCGAAGCTGAGTACATTGCTGCTGGTTCTTGCTGTGCTCAATTACTATGGATGAAGCAAACCCTCAAGGACTATGGCATCAACATCAAGAATGTGCCTCTCTAGTGTGACAATGAGAGTGCTATCAAGATTTCATATAACCCAGTACAGCACTCGAAGACCAAGCACATCCAGATTCGTCATCATTTTCTTCGGGACCATGTCCTCAAGGGCAATATCCTCATCGACCATGTGAAGACTGATGATCAACTGGCTGATATCTTCACTAAGCCCTTGGATGAGAAAAGGTTTTGCAAGTTGCGGTGTGAGCTAAATATCTTAGAGTCTTCTAATGTTTTGTAAAAACATGCACACATCCTAACACTTATGCAAGGTTGATGATTTAGATGTGCAACACATGATGAAACGATTTTCTTCAACTAATGAAGAAAGTCACTCTGAATGTGAAGAAATTAACGAAGAAATTGATTCTCAGGGCCCTACGACAATTGTACGCGGCGTCTGTAATCAACATTCTTATATGGTGGGTAACACCACCGCCCAATGTGAAATTCCTCAAGTTGATTTTCTTCAAATGATCAGTTATCTCACAATGCATTTTTTTTAAATAGTTATTCTTCATTGTGATGATCTATTACAAAATCTTCAAAAACACTTGATGACTTTCATTTGCCTAGGTAGACTGTGATTTCTAGTCCTCAACAGCATTCACTTATTGCTAATTCTTCAAGTTGATGTTTTTGCTAAGTGAATGTGATCGGACCCTACTTTCCCTCTATGCTATACTTATCCAGTCTATTCAATTCTTCATATGCGTTCTACTTGAAACTTTGTTCAAAATCCTCACTGCATCCTTGTCAGCTGATGATTTTGTAACAAAAATCCTCAAATCTTCAAAAATTGTTTTCTTCAAAGGAACAGTAACTGAACCCCCACTTCCCACGATCGGATAACCACGATCTCCACTATCTCCACCGCATCGTACGGGAGCTACACGTGTCCTGCGGAGACGTAGAGGCCAGGGCTATTCGGTCTAAAACTTTCGCGCCAAACAGTAACTTTCGGGATATAAATAGGTCCTTATCCCCCTCGGTATCTTCTTCTTCGCCTCATCGCTTTCCTGCCATCACACTCTCCATCGAACCCTAGCGCCACCGCTGGTTGTCTTGTCGCCGGCAAGGAAGAGCTTCACTGCCTCAACCTTTTCACCGCCAGGATCACGCCGGAGTCGGAACATCTACGTCCGCCGCCGCCGTAGACGTCCTCTGCTGCCAAGTTAGGGTGCATTGGACACTCGACCGAAGAGCCTCTCCAACACCACCTTTTGTGTTCTTTGTTCGCACCTTCCAGGGTAAATATATCCCATTTTTATAGCAGATTAGATCTGAAATTTTACCTCTCCCATGTGAAATCTGTTTTTCCTCAAGATACGATGCGCACATGATTCCTCAAACACTATCTACCACCACAATCATTGATGAACTAGCTAAGCATCTAAGATTTTCACGAGATTCCTCAATTGTGCGAATTTTCGGATCTGTACAACTCTCGAACCCAAGAACAGTATGCTTAGGCAAATTCCTCAACCACTGGTTATATTCCTCAAACTGTCAAACTTTTTCATTTTCTTCAAATCTGAGAATGCATATGACCTCTCCAAATTCCTCGCAACTATACTCTGTTCACAGGTACACACATGTCAGCTGATGAATCTCTCGGTTCTCATCACATTAACTCATTTGCAGCGTTTCTGGAAGAAACTCTTCAAGGCTCTTCAGAATCCTCAAGAGTTCAAAATCATCAGAAAATTCCTCGTCTGAAGAAAATGGAGGAAGAGAGGAAACAGAAGGGAGGAAAGAAACTGGAGCAGAACACAGCTGCTGATATTCCTGATGACATATACTTGGACTATTATACGTCTGATGAAGAACCTGAGACAATGGCCAAGAGAAAGATTAGGCTGCAGAAAATTGAACGCAGATGGGCAAAGGAGTGGAAGGAGTACAGGTTTGTGACTCCAAAATATGCGAAGAAATTCGCTTTGAAGCCTCCTGGCAGAAGGGCTCCACTTGAGGATCATCAATTAGCACATCCCTCAAGTCTTATGACACTTGATGACTACCCAGATGAAAAAGAAAGGCATCTGGCCAAGCTCAAGAAGCAAGCTGAAACAGCAGTGAAGAAATTCAATGAATCCTCAGCTGCTGCCTCCGGTGCTGCTCATTCCTCAGCAGCAGAAACTTCAGGCTCAGAGATTCCTCAAAAGCAGTCTGCGCCATCAAAGCCAAAGGCTCCAAAGCCTCAAGAGAAGTCTGCACACGCTTCTGTCACAAAACCCTCAGCTCCAAAACCCTCGGTTCCAAAACCGTCAACACCAAAACCATCAGCGCCAAAACACTCAGCACCCGTCTCATCTAAACCAAAGTCCTCAGCTCCACCTCCAAAGCCAGTACAGAAGAATGTCGTGAAGTCTACGACAGCCAGCTCCAGCTCCTCACTCCCAGCTGCAACAAGCTCGGAGACAAAGTCTTCAACACCACTTGTGAAGACTTTGGCCACTACTGAACGTGCACCTCTGCCAAGCCCGAGCAAAATCATCGCAGTCCCGTCTGCATCAGAGGGAAGTGATGAGTATGATGATGAAACCTTGCAAGCCATCATCAGACACAAGCAAGAACGGGTAGCACAAGCATCAGGCAGTGCTATTCCTCTGGCCATGGACCCCAAGATCCTCCTCGACTACATCAACATATGGTATGAGGACCCTAACACCCCCATTGATGACTTGAAACTTCCTCCTGGCATCAGCCACATGGTGGCCACCTTCATAAACGAAGCCAAGTGGAAGGAACAGAAGGCCAAGCAGGCAAAGATTGCAAAGGCCAAAAAGGAGAAATTCCTCAGGCAAAATCTCCTCAAGCTGATGCCTGAAGCACTGGTGTCAACCCACGCAGAGCTGCAAGCCTTGACTGACAAGTGTGACAAATTTTCAGACCGCAAAAACGTCAAGTGCAATTTCATCAAGCTAGCCAATAGTGATGTTGATGACTACAACAAACGACACCCACCACCAGCACCAACTCCTCAGCCCCTGGTTGAGCAGCCAGAAGATGTATCTCCTGATGAGGAGGAAATTCCTCAAGCTGAGGAACAACACCAAGAGCGCCGTGCTGATGAGCCGGCCATTGAAGAAATCATCACCGAGACCGCTCCTGATGAAACTGCAACCCCTGATGCAACTGCTCCTGATCCAGTTGCTTCACCAAAGAAGGCTGATGACTCTGTTCCAGCTGGTTCCTCACTACCAGCTGAAGAATCTGTAGAGAAAACACCTTCACCAAAAGCTTCAAAGGTGAAGAAGTTAATCCCGTCTACATCAGACGCGAAAAAGACAAGAGCTGCTGAGAAGGAAGCGAAGAAGAGAAAAGCTTCCACAGCAGAAGAAAAGATTGAGGCAAAACGCCTCAAGGAAACTGAAGAATCTGCCCCTCTGGACCCGGTGCCTCTAAATGTTGCACCTTCATATGAAATGGTTGTCATTGGTGACCAAACTACAAGGGCAGCTGAGGAAATGAAGGATGTTGCCTCTGAGGAACACACTGATGAGGAAATCCAGATTGATGACAGTCCTCAACCTCATGTTCCTCAGACAGAGAATCCTCAAGCTTCAGCTGCAGCAGTTGATGAATCTGCTTCTGCAACAAAGCCAGCTGAAGAAGAACAAGCTGATGAAAATGCACAGTGTGAGCAGGCTCCTCACTCTGAACAGGCTGATCAAACTCCTCAAGTTGAGAAGGAAGCAGAAATTCCTCAGCCTGAAGCTCAGCCCGAGCAAGAAATATCAGCTGATGAAATTCCTCAACCTGAGGAAAATGCTGAAGAAAATGTTCCCGCCCCTGACAATGAATTCATTGTGCTCAACCTAGAGACTGCCATGGTTATTTCCCCTCCCATTCCTCAGCACAATATCAAGCCAGTTCAGCGCCAGCCATTCTCGAAGCGGCCAAAGTTTCAGAAAGAAAATTTCTTTGAGGAACGCATGTATTTCATCGGAGAGAATCCTTATGACAAGCCTCAAATGAGGCATCTGAAGTTTTGGACAAGGACTCAGATGAACTACTATGCTTCTGTGCTCTGTGGACGCGACAAGATATTCCAGCACAGGCACATTCCTCATGATGAGCTTGAAGAAATTCCCTGCATGGAACCAGTCCTCAGTGTACTCCACGATGCAGGTTTGCTACCTATGTGCTCAGATATATCAGACTGGAATAGTGAACTTATTCTTCAGTTCTATGCAATTCTGCACATCTCCGGCAACGCTGATGACATCAACACTTGGGTGTTCGACTGGATGACTCAAAACACTCACTACAAGGCTCCAGCGTGTGAACTCCTCAAAGAACTGCCCGTACCAATTCCTTCAGACGGGGCAGTGAAGCTTTATGGTGAGCGTGAGCTGCCAAATGGAATGATGGAAGTCCTCATGAAGCCTTTGGCTGCAGGCAAACCCTCAAGAACCACATTCCTCGTCCATGAGCTCAAGTACACACCCCGGTCTGTCTATCGCATTCTCTGCAGTGTGCTCGCGCCAATCAAAGGCCATGACGATGAAGAAGATGTCGTCGGCCTCATGAAGAATATCCTCTTCAACATCATTCACGGTATTCCTATGAATATCCATGATTTCTTCTTGAGGACTTTGGCTGACAATGCAATGTGCCCCTATGGTCACAAAATTTATGCACCATGGATCATGAGATTCCTCAGGACAAGGACAGGCATCAACTTCCACGTAGATTTCCAGAACCATGTTGGTTATATGCCTCCTATCCGTGTCAACAAGAAGACTTTCGAGCCCATTGAGGGAAAAGGAAATTCTTTGATTGACGAAGGCAGCAGGCCCCTTGATGGCCAGTTTAAAGAACCAGGCGCTTATTCTTCATGGGATGATACTGAGACTCGTCCACCCAGCCCTGTTCCTCCTCGCGTGCTAAACACCAGAGAGCTTCTCCTCAGTCTTCATCAGAAGGTGGATCACAACCACAAATGGGTCAAACGCCAGTTTGGTGCCATTGTGAAAACCCTCACTGAGACACAGAACTTTGTGAAACTTAATCATCACTATCTGCATGAGGTTTTCGATCGCACCTGGGCTACTCTTGCACATCTGAAGACCCAGACTGAGCTTGAAGAAATGAACTTTGAGCAAGACTTTGAGTGGTCGTGGCCTCCCAAGAAGAAGTTCAGGCCCATTCCAATGCTAGATCTTGAAGACAACTCCTTCTCTTCATTCCGCACCGCTGAATCTGATGAGGAACAACTCGACACCGCAACAGGCCCAAGGAAGAAGACTACACCCAAGAAGCGTCAAGGATCTTCATCAACCGCCAAGAAATGAAGTCTTCACGGGCGTTAGTCCTCAGTTTGTCCCTTTTTGTCACTTGATGACAAAGGGGGACAAACTTGAGAGTTAGTCTTCAAACGAGATTTATTTTTGGGGCTTATGAACTATATTTAAGTTACAAACTCTTGGCTCTTCTGAAGTTTTTATGTAATGAGTTGTAACTTAAGCCCGATGGTACTCTGACGCTTTTTGAACGTTTTTCGTCGCATGCTTATTCCTCAATTTTTTAATGCACGCATGCTGGAATTCGTCAGATACCATTTGCCATCATGCATCTTCATTTTCTTTATATGATATGTTATATGTATGCATGATTTACAAGATTCAGGGGGAGATCTCCATGATATAAATCATCAATGTGCATCTGCTATAAAAGCAAAATCCTCAAGGTATGTACATCTTCAGGGGGAGTCTCTGTGAATCTTGTTTTCAAATTCCTCAATTGAGTATTTACACTTCATATTTTTGATCCCTGTTGAAGACTTAACCTAATTGTCATCAACCACCAAAAAGGGGGAGATTGTAAGTGCATCTAGTGCCCCTTAGTGATTTTGGTGGTTTGAAGACTTATAGGTTAAGTATCTAATGTGTTTATAAGTGTACACAGGATCTATAAGTCATTGAGGAGTTTGAGATATTTGAAGAATATCGACCCCTAAAAATGTATATCTTCAGTTGAAGAAATTGGTCTGAAGCTGAAGAAATGAATTTCGAGGAATCTGCGATGAAATTGATATTCCTCATGAAGATATTGATATTGAGAAGATCGGTGGTTCCTGAAGAAAATCTTTCTGAAGAAATTGAAGCGTGAAGATTTACGTTTTCTGTTTTACTTTCGTTGCAATTGATGAATAGGAACACCGTACTGTTAAAGGGGGTCAAAGTAACACTATGGAATGGGTTTCCTCATGATGCTCAACCCAAGCCAAATCCTACCAAAAGCCTCAAGTGAGGAATATGAGTGACATGAGGACTCTCACAGTTGAGGGTCCCGACCGTTTCGATAACCACGCCAAGTCACTGTCTTATCCATTCCAACGGTCATATTATTTAAGGGCATTAGTGTCAAATCATGTCGGGATGCTCCCAGGCTATAAATAGCCGCCCCCCACAACCACTAGCTGGTTGGCTGCTCCGTTAGAAACTGAGACTTGTCATAAGAGCAACCCAAATTCCTCAGAGCCTTCGAGAGTAAATCATCAGTGAGGAAATACACCACCCACCGAAACCACAAACCAAACCTAGTGATTGAGCATCACTGAAGAAGTTGTTCCTGTGTGGGACTGAAGCCTTTTACCTTTGAGGACTGTGCATCCTCCAGATGGTTAGGCGTCATGGTCTAGAGCAATCCAGCAGTCAATTGTGGATCGCTGGGTGACCGAGTTTGTGAGGGTTTGGAAGTCTGCCCTGAAGACTTACCACGAGTGTTGGGCGAGGACTGTGTGTCCTTAGCTCAAGGAGAATACGGTAGGGACTGTGTGTCCCGGGACTGGGTGTCCTTTGGTTTCAATACCAAGCCGCTCCAAACCAGATGTACAACTGTCACAGCAGTTGGAATTGGGTCATCAACAACAGTCTTCACCAAGAATCGGGTTCTAATTCCTCAACTCTTTACATTCTCTGTATTATGTGTTGATGACTTTCACTGTGACTGTTTGAAGAATTTGCTAAAGACTTTCCCTGAATTTCCTCAACCCCAAATTCTTCACTTGAGTTAATCATCATCTGTATTCTGCGTGCCTGCTTACTGTGCAATCTGTTTTCATAATCTTCACTCTGTAATACTGTTGTGGTGAACGTTTCCACGACTGATCCTTAACTGTTTTCGCTGTAAGTTAGTCATCAGTGAGGAATTTCCTCAAAAGAAATTTCCTCAGTGATGAAATTCTAAAAATCTCCTATTCACCCCCTCTAGTCGATATAACGCACTTTCAGGTAGCTCCCCTCTGGCACTTCTTTCACCCAGTATTTTTTATATATTCCCAAAAAATTCCACGTTGATTTTCAGGGCATTTGGAGTTGCGCAAAATAGAGGACTCAGACTTGCTCCTTTCCTAGTCCAGAATTCCAGCTGCCGGTATTCTCCCTCTTCAAATAAACCTTGCAAAATAAGAGAGAAAAGGCATAAGTATGGTACCACAAAGTATAATAACAGTCCATAAAGCGATAATTATCAACATGAAACCATGACGCAAAATGGACGTATCAACTCCCCCAAGCTTCGACCTCGCTTGTCCTCAAGCGAAAACCAAGATCCATAAACATGTCCACATGTTTAGGGATGAAGGTGTCGATAAAACATAATACGGACATGAGGGCATCATGATCACACATAGAACAGCAATACATCATAAAGATTCTTATGGGAAAGTAACAATTCCTTCACAAAGCAAAGTATGAGACAAAAACCTTACCGAGAAGTAGCCAACAATAGTCCATAGTTATTGAAGCAATTGCAATTTATCATAACATCAAAAAGAGTCAAATAAGAGCTTGCAAAGCAAACCCACATACTCAATCATCTCATTTTTTTTCCACAATTGTTACAACTCACGCGGTACTCATGGTATCAAAGTTTCAACTGGACACAGAGAAAGATAAGGGCTTATAGTTTTGCCTCCCAACCATTTACCTCAAGGGTAAAGTCAACAATAATAAAGCATAAGTACTCATCTCCAAGTTGATATATGAATATCGATCTTTCCCTAGCATGTGAAGGTATCCAAGACAAAGGAAAAATAAGGAATTGGTGAAGATGAACATGACTCTTTCAAGGGCAAAAAGTAAAGGTACAAGATAGGCCCTTCGCAGAGGGAAGCAGAGGTTGTCATGCGCTTTTGAGGTTTGGATGCGTGTCCTCTTAGTGCGGAGGAACGTCACTTTATATTGCCTCCTGTGATAAAGAACTTTACTATGCAGTCTGTCGCTTTTATGTCTTCCTCATCACACGTTCGTACAAAGCTTATTTTCCACACACTAATAGATCATACATATTAGAGAGCAATTTTTATTGCTTGCACCAATGACAACTTACTTGAGGGATCTTATTCAATCCATAGGTAGGTATGGTGGACTCTCATGGCAAAACCGGGTTGAAGGTTTATGGATGCACAAGTAATATCTCTACTTGGTGCGGGAGTTTTGGCTAATATGAGGTGGAAGCAATCGTCACATGCTAAGGGATCTCTAAACATATAACATTGTTTGGAACCAATAAAAAACAATTCATTATGTTGTCTTCCTTGTCCAACATCTACTTCTAAGCATGTAATAGTTTGGTGAGTGATCACAATTGTAAAAAGTGTCTAAGATGATATATTTATATGTGAACCTCTCTTTCCTTATTACTTCTTATTAATTGCAACAATGACTGGGGTCTATGTTGGTCTATTCTCAACAAGTTTCAATCATCATACTTGTTATATGTGAAGCTATCACTTTCCATAAGATCATCTCATGATCTTTCATGCTATCGTTCTTTTAATACTTTTGATCACGGCACAAAACAAAGCCCTTGACTAAGATACTCTATATTATATAGCTCGCAAGCTCGAATACAATGGGGGAAACACAAGGCAAAAGACTCAAACTAAACACTAAAGACTTATTCCACTAAGAGAAGAAATAAAAACTAAAAAGGAAAGAACTAAAACAAAGGTAAAAGCAAAAGATATAAAGGTGATACGATACCTGGGCAACTCCCCCAAGCTTGGCACAAGCCAAGGGAGTTGCCCATACCAATGCTTAGTTGCCTTCCTTTGGTGGTGATGGTGGTGGAGTCTTTGCCTTTGATTCCAAGAGAGCTATAGATCTTTGATTTATACCTTGGAGATCTGCGACATGGTTTTCCAGCAAAACAACTTCACGAGAAAGGGAAATATTGCGAGCACGAGTTGTTTCACAAAACCTCAAGAGTTCAATCAAGGATGGAGACATCACGTGGAGGAGGGGTTGGAGAAAATCCACTCCTTCAATGTCTTCAATGTTGAACATAGGTTGAACTTCCTCCCTAGCTTGGGTTTTCTCCTTAGCTTTGTCCCTGGCTTCCGTGACTTCCACTCTTTTCAAATCAGCATCTACTTCTTCATGAACTTGAGGGAGATTATTCTCCCCCAACAGATTCCTGCGACATCTTTGCTCTAAATCTGCAACAAACAACAGGCTCGAAACGAAAACAGAGGAAAACTGCGCGATACGGAGATCAAAACCCTCGGGCTTACATATAATGATTTTTTCTGGACCAGAAGGAGAGCTTCGCAACAAAACAGAGTCTGGGAGGCACACGAGGTGCCCACAAGCCTTGTAGCCGCCGCCAGGGGGGCAGGTGGCGGCTACCAAGCTTGTGGCCGCCTCGTGCGCTCTCCGGACTGCTTTTTTATTTTTCTATTTTTCCATAAATTCCAAAATGGAGAAAATTTTCTACTGGAAAAGTTTCGGAGTCCAATTACTTACCAAAACACATACCTCTTCGTTTTCAGGGTCTAAAACAGGCTGATAAACATCCCTTATGTACTCCTCTGGAGTTATGACATTGATGATATTGGTCCCAACATTTATGGGAGTACCAGAGATATAATGCTTGATTCTTTGCCCATTTACCACTCTAGGAAAATTACCTTCTGTGTTATTGATTTTTATGGCACCGGAACGATATACTTCCTCGACAATGTAGGGACCTTCCCATTTAGAGAGAAGCTTGCCTGCGAAGAATCTTAAGCGAGAATTGTATAGCAGGACATAATCACCTACATTGAACTCTCGTTTTTGTATTCTTTTATCGTGCCATCTCTTAACCTTTTCCTTGAACAACTTGGCATTCTCATATGCCTGGGCCCTCCATTCATCTAATGAGCTGATATCAAACAACCGCTTCTCACCGGCAAGTTTGAAATCGAAGTTGAGCTCTTTGATTGCCCAATAAGCTTTGTGTTCCAGCTCAAGAGGTAAATGACAGGCCTTACCACAAACCATTTTATACGGCGACATGCCCATGGGATTCTTATAAGCAGTCCTATAAGCCCATAGTGCATCGTCAAGTTTGCTAGACCAATTCTTTCGAGATCTATTGACAGTCTTTTGTAAGATTAATTTGATCTCCCTATTACTCAAATCCACTTGACCACTAGACCGAGGATCATAAGGAGATGCAACTATATGGTTGACATCATACTTAGCAAGCATCTTGCAGAAAACACCATGAATGAAGTGTGAACCGCCATCAGTCATCAAATATCTAGGGACTCCAAATCTTGGGAAAATGACTTCTTTGAGCATCTTAATAGAGGTGTGATGATCATCATTTCTAGTGGGGATAGCTTCTACCCACTTAGTGACATAATCAACAACGACTAAGATGTGAGTATACCCATTGGAACTCGGGAAGGGTCCCATATAATCAAAGCCCCAGACATCAAATGGTTCAATGACAAGTGAATAGTTCATAGGCATTTCCTGACATTTACTGATGTTCCCTATTCTTTGGCATTCGTCACAAGACAAGACAAACTTACGGGCATCCTTGAAGAGAGTGGGCTAATAGAAACCTGATTGCAATACCTTATGAGCAGTTCTATCTCCAGCATGGTGTCCTCCGTAGGCTTCGGAATGACACTTCGGTAGGATCTCTCCCTATTCATGTTCAGGCACACAACGTCTAATAACACCATCTACTCCTTCCTTATAAAGGTGAGGATCATCCCAAAAGTAGTGTCTCAAATCAAATAAGAATTTCTTCTTTCGCTGGTAGGTGAAACTGGGTGATATGTATTTGGGTACGATATAGTTTGCGTAATCAGCATACCACGGTGCACTATGTGAAGTGCGGATGACATTTAATTGCTCATCAGGAAAGCTGTCATCAATAGGTCGTGGTTCATCAAGGACATTCTCTAGCATGGACAAGTTATCTGCTACAGGGTTATCAGCACCCTTTCGGTCAACAACGTGCAAATATAATTCCTATAGCAGGAGAACCCATCTGATTAGCCTAGGCTTAGCGTCCTTCTTCTCCATAAGGTACTTAATAGCAGCATGATGAGAGTGAATAGTGACTCTGGAGTCAAATATATAAGATCTGAACTTTTCACATGCAAACACGACTACTAAAAACTCCTTTTCTGTAGTGGCATAGTTTCTTTGGGCACTGTCTAGAGTTTTACTAGCGTAGTGAATAACATTCAACTTCTTGTCAACTCTTTGTCCTAGAACAGCACCAACAACATAATCACTACCATCGCACATGATTTCAAAGGGCAAGTTCCAATCAGGTGGTTGAACAATAGGTGCGGTTATCAAGGCCTTCTTAAGTATTTCGAAAGCTTCCTCACAATCCTCATAAAAACAAAAGGAACATCCTCAGGGTATAATGCCCTTAAGATCATCAAGAGTATATCCTATTGCAGCACGGTGCTTCCTCAGGGTTTTTAGTAACTTCTTTTCTTCATGCTCCGAGAGGTGAGAACTAATAATAACAGGATATATCTCCTCATGAAGGTAGGCATACTTAAGAGTATATGGTAACTGTTTTAGCTCGAACACAGGATCACCCTTTGGTGGGGGAGGATTCCCAAGCAGTTCAACAGGCAGATTATTCTTGAGAATAGGATATTGTTCTAAAACAATTTTATCTATGTCATCTCTTTCATCCATATGCATATCATTTTCATGCTCAAGCAGATATTGCTCTAAAGGATCCGTAGGAGGTACGGCAACAGAGGCAAGAGCAATGATTTCATCCCTACCAGACGACTCTTTTTCATGGGGTTGTCTTCCAAACTTGGAGAAGTTAAATTCATGAGACACACCCTCGAAACTAACAGTGATAGTCTGTTTAATGCAATCAATATGAGCATTGACAATGTTGAGAAAGGGTCTACCAAATATGATGGGACAAAAGCTATCTTGTGCAGTAGCAAGGACGAGGAAATCAGTAGGTTACTCCGTCTTACCACACAAGACTTCTACATCTCACAAAATTCCCACACGGCAGATAGTGTCTCTATTAGCAAGCGTAATAGTGACATCAATGGGTTCTAACTCAGCAGGTGCAATCTCATCTTTGATTTCATCGTATAGGGACCGGGGTATTGCACTAACACTAGCACCCATATCACATAAACCATGATAATAGAGATCTCCTATCTTGACAGAATGACGGGCAGGCCAACTACAGGTCCATATTTGTCTTTCGCGTGAGGTTTAGCAATTCTAGCGGAGTCCTCACAGAATTTGATAACATGCCCGTCTATGTCTTCGGCTAAGAGGTCTTTGATAATAGCAACACTAGGTTCAACTCTAATTTCCTCAGGGGGTGCAAGTGATCTAATGTAACCCCTACGTATCACAGTTGGAGCTTTAGAAAAATCCTTTTTCCGAGCAGGGTAAGGTGGTTTCTTAGCGTAGGCACAAGGAACAATAGGATCACTAAAGGCAATGACTTTCTCTTCAACTAGATTGGGTTTAACTATGTTGACTTCTACAGGAGGATGAAACTTAAACCACTTCTCTTTAGGAAGATCAACATGAGCAGCAAAATATTCACATAGAGAAGCTACTATCTCAGAGTCAAGTCCATACTTAGCGCTAAAATCTCTAAAAGTGTTTGTTTCAACAAAAGATTTAGCGCAATCAAACTGGAAATTCATACCTGACTCCTTACCTTCTTCAAGCTCCCAATATTCAGAGTTACGTTTGATTTTTTCCAATAAATTCCACTTGTGGTCAATATCCTTCTTCATAAAGGAACCGGTACAAGAAGTGTCAAGCATGATACGATCATCTTGAGAAAGCCGAGCATAAAAGTTTTGAGTGATAATTTCTCTCGAGAGCTCATGATTGGGGCATGAATATAGCATTGATTTAAGCCTCCCCCAAGCTTGAGCTATGCTTTCCCTGTCACGAGGCCAAAAGTTATAAATATAATTCCGATCACGATGTACTAAATGCATAGGATAAAACTTTTGATGAAATTCCAATTTCAACCGATTGTAGTCCCATGATCCAGTATCATCACATAGCCTATACCATGTCAACGCCTTATCCTTCAAAGATAAAGGAAAGAATTTCCTCTTTACCTCATCCTCGGGAAAACCTGCAAGCTTAAATAAACCACAAACTTCATCTACATAGATTAGATGCAAGTCTGGATGTGATGATCCATCTCTTGTAAAAGGATTAGCTAGCAGTTTCTCAAGCATACCCGAAGGAATTTCATAAAAGATATTTTCAGTAGGTAGCTCAGGTTGAGGAGAAACTCCTCGTGCTTCCGTTCGTGGTGAAGATACCCCGAACAAATTCCTCAAAGGAACAGTTTCCATAGTGACAAGTGACAATAAATTTCAGCACAGTATATAAATGTTTCCTTACCAAATTCCACTTACCAAAGGCGCTTCACTCCCCGGCAACGGCGCCAGAAAAGAGTCTTGATGACCCACAAGTATAGGGGATCAATCATAGTCCTTTCGATAAGTAAGAGTGTCGAACCCAACGAGGAGCAGAAGGCTCTGATAAACGGTTTTCAGCAAGGTAATAACTGCAAGCACTGAAAGTAGCGGCAACAAGTGATGGTGTAGTGAGGTGAAACGCAGTAAGTAACAAGTAACAAGAGTAGGAACGGTGCAGCAAAGTGGCCCAATCCCTTTTGTAGCAAGGGACAAGCCTGAACAAAGTCTTATAGGAAGTAAAACGCTCCCGAGGACACACGGGAATTTCTGTCATGCTAGTTTCATCATGTTCATGTGATTCGTGTTCGTTACTTTGATAGTTTGATATGTGGGTGGACCGGCGCTTGGGTACTGCCCTTACTTGGACAAGCATCCCACTTATTATTAACCCCTCTCGCAAGCATCCGCAACTACGAAAGAAGAATTAAGACAACGTCTAACCATAGCATTAAACTAGTGGATCCAAATCAGCCCCTTACGAAGCAACACATAGACTGGGGTTTAAGCTTCTGTCACTCTAGCAACCCATCATCTACTTACTACTCCCCAATGCCTTCCTCTAGGCCCAAATATGGTGAAGTGTTATGTAGTCGACGTTCACATAACACCACTAGAGGAAAAGACAACATACAACATATCAAAATACTGAACGAATACCAAATTCACATGACTATTATCAGCATGACTTATCCCATGTCCTCAGGAACAAAAGTAACTACTCACAAAGCATAATCATAATCATGATCAGAGGTGTAATGAGTAGCATCAAGGATCTAAACACAAACTCTTCCACCAAGTAATCCAACTAGCATCAACTACAAAGAGTATTCAACACTACTAGCAACCTTACTAGTACCAATCAGAGTCGCGAGACAGAGATTGGTTACAAGAGATGAACTAGGGTTTGGAGAGGAGATGGTGCTGATGAAGATGTTGATGGAGATGACTCCCCTCCGACGAGAGGAGTGTTGGTGATGACGATGGCAACGATTTCCCCCTCCGGGAGGGAAGTTTCCCCGGCAGGACCGTCTTGCCGGAGCTCTAGATTGGTTCTGCTCAAGTTCCTCCTCGTGGCGGCGGAGAATCCATGAAAAAGCTCCTCCCTGATTTTTGATGGAGGAAACCCTTCATATAGCAAAAGACGGGGGCCTGTGGGCCACCAGGGTGCCCACAAGCCCTGTAGCCGCCGCCAGGGGGGCAGGTGGCAGCTACCAGGCTTGTGGGCCCCTGGTAGCTCCCCTCTGGCACTTCTTTCGCCCAGTATTTTTTATATATTCCCAAAAAATTCCACGTTGATTTTCATGGCATTTGGAGTTGCGCAGAATAGAGGACTCAGACTTGCTCCTTCCCAGTCCAGAATTCCAGCTGTCGGTATTCTCCCTCTTCAAATAAACTTTGCAAAATAAGAGAGAAAAGGCATAAGTATGGTACCACAAAGTATAATAACAGTCCATAAAGCGATAATTATCAACATGAAAGCATGATGCAAAATGGACGTATCACGATGGACTGGCGCTTGGGTACTGCCCTTACTTGGACGAGCATCCCACTTATGATTAACCCCTCTCGCAAGCATGCGCAACTACGAAAGAAGAATTAAGACAAAGTCTAACCAGAGCATTAAACTAGTGGATCCAAATCAGCCCCTTACGAAGTAACGCATAAACTAGGGTTTAAGCTTCTGTCACTCTAGCAACCATCATCTACTTACTACTTCCCAATGCCTTCCTCTAGGCCCAAATAATGGTGAAGTGTTATGTAGTCGACGTTCACATAACACCACTAGAGGAAAAACTGTTGGAAATATTTCCTAGAGGCAATAATAAAATGGTTATTATCATATTTCCTTGTTCATGATAATCGTCTATTGTTCATGCTATAATTGTATTAAAAGGAAACAGTAATACATGTGTGAATAAATAGATCACAATGTGTCCCTAGCAAGCCTCTAGTTGGCTAGCTCGTTAGTCAATAGATGATCATGGTTTCCTGGTCATGGGCATTAGATGTCATTGATAATGGGATCACATCACTGGGAGAATGATGTGATGGACAAGACCCAATCCTAAGCGTAGCACTAGATCGTATTGTTCGTATGCTAAAGCTTTTCTAATGTCAAGTGTCTTTTCCTTCGACCGTGAGATTGTGCAACTCCCGGATGCCGTAGGAGTGCTTTGGGTGTATCAAACATCACAACGTAACTGGGTGACTATAAAGGTGCACTTCGGGTACCTCTGAAAGTGTCTGTTGGGTTGGTACGAATCGAGATCGGGATTTTCCACTCCGCGTGACGGAGAGGTATCTCTAGGCCCACTCGGTAGAACATCATCATGAGCTCAATGTGACTAAGGAGTTAGTCACATGATGACGTGCTACGGAACGAGTAAAGAGACTTACCGGTAACGAGATTGAACAAGGTATAGGTATACCGACGCTCGAATCTCGGGCAAGTTCTATACCGACAGACAAAGGGAATTGTATACGGGATTAATTGAATCCTTGACATTGTGGTTCATCCGATGAGATCATCGTGGAGCAAGTGGGAGCCACCATGGGTATCCAGACCCCGTTGATGGTTATTGGTCGGAGAGGTGTCTCGGTCATGTCTACCTGTCTCCCGAACCCGTAGGGTCTAAACACTTAAGGTTCAATGACGCTAGGGTTATAGGGAATTGTTATACGAAGTTATCGAAAAAAAATTGGAGTCCCGGATGAGATCCCGGACGTCACGAGGAGCTCCAGAATGGTCCGGAGGTAAAGATTGATATATAGGATGGATGGTTTCGGACACCGGAAGTGTTTCGAGCGTCACCGGTAGCGTATCGGGACCACCGGAAAGGGTTCCGGAGGTCCACCGGGAGGGGCCACCAGCCCCAAAAGGTGACATGGGCCAAAAGGTGGAAGGGAACCAGCCCAGAGTGGGCTGGTGCGCCTCCCACTAGGGGCCCAAGGCGCAGGCGAGAGGGAAGGGGGGCAAACCCTAAGCCAGGTGGGCCCAAGGCCCACCAAGGGTGCGCCACACCCCTCGTCCCCTCCTGGCCACCACCTCCTGGCGCAGATGGGGGCTGCCGCACCCCTTGGGGGTGGGAACCCTAAGGGATGTGCCCCCTCCCTCTCCCCCTATATATAGTTGAGGTTTGGGGCTGTTTTGAGATACAGTTTTCCATCTCCCTCGGCGCAGCCCTACCTCTCTTCTTCCTCCTTTGTGCCGGTGCTTGGCGAAGCCCTGCCGGGAGACCTCGTCTCTCCATCGACACCACGCCGTCGTGCTGCCGGAGATCTTCCCCAACCTCTCCCTCCTCCTTGCTGGATCAAGGTGCAGGAGACGTCACCGGGCTGCACGTGTGTTGAACGCAGAGGTGTCGTAGTTCGGCACTAGATCGGAATCACACCGCGATCTGAATCGCCGTGAGTACGAATCCATCAACCGCGTTCTAGTAACGCTTCCGCTTAGCGATCTTCAAAGGTATGAAGATGCACTCACCCCTCTCTTGTTGCTGGTATCTCCATAGGAAGATCTGAATATGCGTAGGATTTTTTTTGAATTTATGCTACGTTACCCAACAGTGGCATCCGAGCCAGGTTTTCTATGCGTAGATTCTATGCACGAGTAGAACACAAAAGGTTGTGGGCAATGATTTGTAAATTGCTTGCTGCTACTAGTCTTATTCTTTTTCGGCGGTATTGTGGGATGAAGCGGCCCGGACCGACATTACACGTACGCTTACGTGAGACTGGTTCCACCGACAGACATGCACACCGTGCATAAAGGTGGCTAGCGGGTGTCTGTCTCTCCCACTCTAGTCGGATTGGATTTGATGAAAAGGGTCCTTACGAAGGGTAAATAGCTTTGGCATATCATCGTTGTGGCTCTCACGTAGGTAAGAAGGCGTTCTTGCTAGAAACCCAAATCAGCCACGTAAAACTTGCAACAACAATTAGAGGACGCCTAACTTGTTTTTGGAGGGTTTGACATGTGATGTGATATGGCCAAAGTTGTGATGTTGCATGAATGATGTATGAGATGATCATGTTATTGTAATAGGTTTCACAACTTGCATGTCGATGAGTATGACAACCGGCAGGAGCCATAGGAGTTGTCTTAATTTATTGTATGAGATGCAACGCCATGTGCTTACTACTTTTACTTCATTGCTAACGGTTAGCTATAGTGGTAGTGATAGTAGTAGTTGGCGTGACGACTTCACGGAGACATGATGATCGAGATCATGGTGTCACGCCGGTGACAATGATGATCATGCGATGCCTGAAGATGGAGATCGAAAGAGCAAAGATGATAATGGCCATATCATGTCACTATATGATTGCATTGTGATGTTTATCATGTTTTTCATCTTATTGCTTAGAATGACGGTAGCATAATAATATGATCCCTCTTAAAATTTCGAGAACGTATTCCCCTAAGTGTGCACCGTTGCGAAGGATCGTTGTCTCAAAGCACCACATGATGATCGGGTGTGATAGATTCTAACGTTCGCATACAACGGGTGTAAGCCAGATTTACACACGCGAAACACCTAGGTTGACTCGATGAGCTTAGCATGTACAGACATGACCTCGAATACAAGAGACTGAAAGGTCGAACATGAGTCGTATGGTTGAATACGATCAGCATGAAGTTGCTCACCATGGTGACTAGTCCGTCTCACGTGATGATCGGACACGGGTTAGTCAACATGGATCATGTATCACTTAGATGACTAGAGGGATGTCGATTTAAGTGGGAGTTCATACTTAATTTGATTAAATGAACTTAATTGTCATGAACTTAGTCTAAAAGTTGTCTTTATAAATATTGTAGATGGCCAACGTCAACCTCAATTTCAACGCATTCCTAGAGAAAAACAAGCTGAAAGATGATGGTAGCAACTATGCGGACTGGGTTCGCAACTTGAAGCTCATCCTTGAAGCAGCTAAAAAGGCTTATGTCTTTGATGCGCCACTAGGTGACCCTCCTGCTCCCGCAGCAGCCGAGGACATTCTGAACGTTTGGCAAACGCGGAGTGATGACTACTCTCTGGTTAGGTGTGGCATGTTATACAGTTTAGAAACGGGGCTCCAAAGGCGTTTTGAGCAACACGGTGCATATGAGATGTTCCAAGAGATGAAGCTAGTTTTCCAAGCTCATGCCCGTGTCGAGAGATATGAAGTCCCCGACAAGTTCTTAAGCTATAAGATGGAGGAGAACAGTTCTGTCAGTGATCACATACTCAAAATGTCTGGGTTACACGGTCGTCTGACTTCACTTGGAGTCGAACTTCCGGATGATGCTATAATTGATAGAATCCTCCAGTATCTCCCACCAAGCTACAAAGGTTTTGTGCTGAACTACAACATGCAAGGGATGGAGAAGACCATTCCCGAGTTGTACTCGATGCTCAAGTCTGCAGAAGTAGAAATCAAGAAAGAGCATCAAGTGTTGATGGTCAACAAGACCACTAGTTTCAAGAAGGGCAAGGGTAAGAAGAACTTCAAGAAAGACGGCAAAGCCGTTGCCGCGCCCGGTAAGCCAGATGACGGGAAGAAGAAAAAGAATGGACCCCAGCCTGAGACTGAGTGCTTCTATTGCAAGGGAAAGGGTCATTGGAAGCGGAACTGCCCCAAATACTTAGCGGACAAGAAGGCCGGCAACGTTAAAGGTATATGTGATATACATGTCATTGATGTGTACCTTACCAGCGCTCGTAGTAGCTCCTGGGTATTTGATACCAGTGATGTTGCTCACATTTGCAACTCAAAGCAGGAACTGCGGAATAAGCAGAGACTGGCCAAGGACGAGGTGACGATGCGCGTCGGGAATGGCTCCAAGGTCGATGTGATCGCCGTCGGTACGCTACCTCTACATCTACCGTCGGGATTAGTTTTAAACCTTAATAATTGTTATTTAGTACCAGCTTTGAGCATGAATATTGTATTAGGGTCTTGCTTAATGCGAGACGGCTACTCATTTAAGTCAGAGAATAATGGTTGTTCTATTTATATGAGTGATATGTTTTATGGTCATGCTCCGCTGGTGAATGGTTTATTCTTGATGAATCTCGATCGTGATGTTACGCATATTCATAGTGTGAGTACCAAAAGATGTAAAGTTGATAATGATAGTCCCACATACTTGTGGCACTGCCGCCTTGGTCATATCGGCGTTAAGCGCATGAAGAAGCTCCATACTGATGGACTATTAGAGTCTCTTGACTTTGAATCATTTGACACATGCGAACCGTGCCTCATGGGCAAGATGACTAAGACTCCATTCTCAGGAATAATGGAGAGAGCAACCGACTTATTGGAAATAATACATACTAACGTGTGTGGTCCGATGAACGTTGAAGCTCGCGGTGGCTATCGTTATGTTCTCACTCTCACCGATGATTTGAGTAGGTATGGGTATATCTACTTGATGAAGCACAAATCTGAGACGTTTGAAAAGTTCAAGGAATTTCAGAGTGAGGTCGAGAATCAACATGACAGAAAAATTAAGTGTCTATGATCTGATCGTGGAGGAGAATATTTGAGTCACGAGTTTGGCACACACCTAAGGAAGTGTGGAATCGTTTCACAACTGACGCCGCCTGGCACACCGCAACGCAACGGAGTGTCTGAACATCGTAATCGCACTTTATTAGATATGGTACGATCTATGATGTCTCTTACCGACTTACCGCTATCATTTTGGGGATACGCATTAGAAATTGCAGCATTCACTTTAAATAGGGCACCGTCTAAATCCGTTGAGACGACACCGTATGAACTATAGTTTGGCAAGAAACCTAAGTTGTCGTTTCTTAAAGTTTGGGGCTGTGATGCTTATGTGAAGAAACTTCAACCAGAAAAGCTCGAACCCAAAGCGGAGAAATGCGTATTCATAGGATACCCTAAGGAAACTATTGGGTATACCTTCTATCTTAGATCCGAAGGTAAGACCTTTATTGCGAAGAACGGATCCTTTCTAGAGAAAGAGTTTCTCTCGAAAGAAGTAAGTGGGAGGAAGGTAGAACTTGATGAGGTAATTACACCCCTCTCGAACAGGATAGCGGCGCAGCGCGGGAAGTTGTTCCTGTGGCGCCTACACCAACTGAAGAGGAAGTTAATGATAATGATCATGAAGCTTCGGATCAAGTTACTACTGAGCCGCGAAGGTCCACAAGGGTACGCTCCGCACCAGAGTGGTACGGCAACCCTATAATGGAAATCATGTTGTTAGACAACGGTGAACCTTCGAACTATGAAGAAGCAATGGCGGGCCCGGATTCCAACAAATGGCTTGAAGCTATGAAATCCGAGATAGGATCCATGTGTGAGAACAAAGTATGGACTTTGGTGGACTTGCCCGATGACCGGCGAGCCATAGAAAATAAATGGATCTTCAAGAAGAAGACTGATGCAAACGGTAATGTAACCGTTTATAAAGCTCGACTTGTCGCAAATGGTTTTCGACAAATTCAAGGAATTGACTACGAGGAGACTTTCTCTCCCGTAGCGAAGCTGAAATAAGTCCGAATCATGTTAGCAATTGCCGCCTTTTATGATTATAAAATTTGGCAAATGTACGTCAAAACAACGTTCCTTAACGAGAAACTTAAGGAAGAGTTGTATATGATGCAACCAGAAGGTTTTGTCGACCCTAAGGGTGCTAACAAAGTGTGCAAGCTCTAGCGCTCCATCTATGGGCTGCTGCAAGCATCTCGGAGTTGGAACATTTGCTTTAATGAGGTGATTAAAGCGTTTGGGTTCATACAGGTTTATGGAGAAGCCTGTCTGTACAAGAAAGTGAGTGGGAGCTCTGTAGCTTTCCTCATACTGTATGTGGATGACATATTATTGATGGGGAATGACATAGAGATGTTGGAGAGCATAAAGGCCTATTTGAACAAGAGTTTTTCAACGAAGGACCTTGGAGAAGCTGCATACATATTAGGCATCAAGATCTATAGAGATAGATCGAGACGCCTCATAGGTCTTCCGCAAAGTACATACCTTGACAAGATATTGAAGAAGTTCAATATGGAAAACTCAAAGAAAGGGTTCTTGCCAGTTTTGCAAGGTATGAGATTGAGTAAGACTCAGTCGCCGACCACGGCAGTAGTTAGAGAGAAGATGAGTTCTGTCCCCTACGCTTCAGCCGGAGGCTCTCTTATGTATGCCATGCTGTGTACCAGACCTGATATAAACCTTGCCATAAGTTTGGTAGGGAGGTACCAAAGTGATCCCGGTATGGAACACTGGACAGCGGTCAAGAATATCCTTAAGTACTTGAAAAGGACTAAGGAAATGTTTCTCGTTTATGGAGGTGACGAAGAGCTCGTCGTAAAGGGTTACGTCGACGCTAGCTTTGACACATATCCGGATGACTCTAAGTCACAGACCGGATACGTATATGTTTTGAATGGTGGGGCAGTGAGCTGGTGCAGCAGCAAGCAAGAAGTCGTGGTAGCATCTACATGTGAAGCGGAGTACATAGCTGCTTCAGAAGCAGCTCATGAAGGAATTTGGATGAAGGAGCTCATCACCGACCTTGGAGTGGTTCCAAGCGTGTCGGGTCCAATGACACTCTTCTGTGATAACACTGGGCCATTGCCATAGCCAAGGAGTCCAGGTTTCACCGGAAGACGAAGCACATCAAACGCCGCTACAACTCCATCCAGGACCATGTCCAGAGTGGAGTAATAGAGATTTGTAAAGTACACACAGATCTGAATGTTGCAGACCCGTTGACTAAACCTCTTCCACGCGCAAAACATGATCAACACCATAATGCTATGGGTGTTCGATACATCACAATATAACTAGATTATTGAGTCTAGCGCAAGTGGGAGACTGTTGGAAATATGCCCTAGAGGCAATAATAAAATGGTTATTATCATATTTCCTTGTTCATGATAATCGTCTATTGTTCATGCTATAATTGTATTAACAGGAAACAATAATACATGTGTGAATAAATAGATCACAATGTGTCCCTAGGAAGCCTCTAGTTGGCTAGCTCGTTAGTCAATAGATGATCATGGTTTCCTGGTCATGGGCATTAGATGTCATTGATAACGGGATCACATCATTGGGAGAATGATGTAATGGACAAGACCCAATCCTAAGCGTAGCACTAGATCGTATTGTTCGTATGCTAAAGCTTTTCTAATGTCAAGTGTCTTTTCCTTCGACCGTGAGATTGTGCAACTCCCGGATGCCGTAGGAGTGCTTTGGTTGTATCAAACGTCACAACGTAACTGGGTGACTATAAAGGTGCACTTCGGGTACCTCTGAAAGTGTGTGTTGGGTTGGTACGAATCAAGATCGGGATTTGCCACTCCGCGTGACAGAGAGGTATCTCTGGGCCCACTCGGAAGAACATCATCATGAGCTCAATGTGACTAAGGAGTTAGTCACACGATGACATGCTACGGAACGAGTAAAGAGACTTGCCGGTAACGAGATTGAACAAGGTATAGGTATATCGACGATCGAATCTCGGGCAACTTCTATACCGACAGACAAAGGGAATTGTATACGGGATTAATTGAATCCTTGACATCATGGTTCATCCGATCAGACCATCGTGGAGCAAGTGTGAGCCACCATGGGTATCCAGACCCCGCTGATGGTTATTGGCCGGAGAGGTGTCTCGGTCATGTCTACCTGTCTCCCGAACCCGTAGGGTCTACACACTTAAGGATCGATGACGCTAGGGTTATAGGGAATTGTTATACGAGGTTATCGAAAGTTGTTCGGAGTCCCGGATGAGATCCCGGACGTCACAAGGAGCTCCGGAATGGTCCGGAGGTAAAGATTGATATATAGGACGGATGGTTTTGAAAACCGGAAGTGTTTCGGGCGTCACCGGTAGCATATCGGGACCACCGAAAAGGGTTCCGGAGGTCCACCGGGAGGGGCCACCAGCCCCAAAAGGTGACATGGGCCAAAAGGTGCAAGGGAACCAGCCCAGAGTGGGCTGGTGCGCCTCCCACCAGGGGCCCAAGGCGCAGGGGAGAGGGAAGGGGGGGCAAACCTTAAGGCAGGTGGGCCTAAGGCCCACCAGGGGTGCGCCACACCTCTCCTCCCCTCCTGGCCGCCACCTCCTAGCGCAGATGGGGGCTGCCGCACCCCTTGGGGGTGGGAACCCTAAGGGTTGCGCCCCCTCCCTCTCCCCCTATATATAGTTGAGGTTTGGGGCTGTTTTGAGATACAGTTTTCCATCTCCCTCGGCGCAGCCCTACCTCTCTTCTTCCTCCTCTGTGCCGGTGCTTGGCGAAGCCCTGCCGGGAGACCTCGTGTCTCCATCGACACCATGCCGTCGTGCTGCCGGAGATCTTCCCCAACCTCTCCGTCCTCCTTGCTGGATCAAGGTGTGGGAGACGTCACCGGGCTGCACGTGTGTTGAACGCGGAGGTGTCGTAGTTCGGCACTAGATCGGAATCACACCGCGATCTGAATCGCCGCGAGTACGACTCCATCAACCGCGTTCTAGTAACGCTTCCGCTTAGCGATCTTCAAAGGTATGAAGATGCACTCACCCCTCTCTCATTGCTGGTCTCTCCATAGGAAGATCTGAATATGCGTAGGATTTTTTTTGAATTTATGCTACATTACCCAACAAAAACAACATACAACAATCAAATTACCGAACGAATACCAAATTCACATGACTACTATTAGCATGACTTATCCCATGTCCTCAGGAACAAAAGTAACTACTCACAAAGCATAATCATATTCATTACCAGAGAGGTAATGATTAGCATCAAGGATCTGAACATAAACTCTTCCACCAAATAATACAACTAGCATCAACTACAAAGAGTAATGAACACTACTAGCAACCTTACAAGTACCAATCGGAGTCGCGAGAAGGAGATTAGTTACAAGTGATGAACTAGGGTTTGGAGATGAGATGGTGCTGATGAAGATGTTGATGGTGACGAGTCCCCTCCAATGAGAGTTGTGTTCGTGATGACGATGGCGACGATTTCCCCCTCCAGGAGGGAAGTTTCCCCGGCAGGATCGTCCTACCGGAGCTCTAGATTGGTTCTGCTCAAGTTCCGCCTCGTGGCGGCGGCGAAACCATGAAAAAGCTGCTCCTTGTTTTTTTCCAGATGAAACCCTTCATAGAGAAGAAGAGGGGGGCAAGTGCGCCAGCAGGTTGCCCACAAGCCCTGATGGTGCGGCCTGGGGGGGTGGCCACGCCGTGCAGGCTTGTGGCCAACCCCTGGCGCCCCTCTGGCGCTTCTTCGGCCCAGTATTTTTTATAAATCTGGAAAAAAATCCTCGTTGGTTTTACGGCGTTTGGAGTTGCGCAGAATAGGTATCTCAAGTTTGCTCCACTTTCAGGCCAGAATTCTAGTTGCCGGCATTCTCCCCCTTCATATAAACATTGCAAAATAAGAGATAAAAGGCATAAAAATGGTACCGTTAAGTGAAATAACAGCCCAAGAAGCGATAAATAACAACATGAAAACATGATGCAAAATGGACGTATCAACTCCCCCAAGTTTAGACCTCGCTTGTCCTCAAGCGAAAGCCTGGCTCAATAAATATGTCCACATGTTTAGGGAGAGAGGTGTCGACAAAATAAGATAGGAACATGCAGGCATCATGATCATGATCAGAACAGCAATACCAACATATAATCTCTCATGCTAAAGTGATAATTCCTTCACAAAGTAAAGCATGGATCAAGAACCTTACCGATAAGTAACAACCGATAGCCTTTAGTCATTGAAGCAATTGCAATTTATCACAACGTCAGGATGAGTCAAATAAGTGCTTGTAAAGCAAAACCACATACTCAATCATTCTTTCGTTCTCTACAATTGCTACAACTCACGTGGTACTCATGAGATCAAAGTTTCAGCTGGACACAGAGAAAGATAGGGGCTTACAGTTTTGCCTCCCAACCATTTACCTCAAGGGTAATGTCAACAATAATAATTCATGAATAGTTACCTCCAAGTTGACATATGAATATAGATCTTTCCCAAGCATATGACGTTAGCCAAGATAAAGGCGAGATAAGGAATTGGTGAATATCACCATGACTCTTTCAAGGGAAAAAAGTAAAGGTACAAGATAGGCCCTTCCCAGAGGGAAGAAGAGGTTGTCATGCGCTTTTGAGGTTTGGATGTGTGTCCTCTTAGTGCGGAGGAACGTCACTTTATATTGCCTCCTGTGATAAAGAACTTTATTATGCAGTCTGTCGCTTTTATGTCTTCCTCATCACAGGTTCGTACAAAGCTTATTTTCCACACACTAATAGATCATACATATCAGAGAGCAATTTTTATTGCTTGCACCGATGGCAACTTACTTGAGGGATCTTATTCAATCCATAGGTAGGTATGGTGGACTCTTATGGCAAAACTGGGTTGAAGGTTTGTGGATGCACAAGTAGTATCTCTACTTGGTGTGGGAGTATTAGCTAATATGAGGTGGAAGCAATCGTCACATGCCAATGGATCTCTAATCATATAACATTGTTCGGAACCAAGCAAACACAATTCATTATGTTGTCTTCCTTGTCCAACATCTACTTCTAGGCATGCAATAGTTTAGTGAGTGTTCATAATCATAGATGGTGTCAGAGATGATATATTTATATGTGAACCTCTCCTTCTTTATCACTTCCTATTAATTGCAAACATGACCCAGGTCTACGTTTGCCTACCCTCAACAAGTTTCAATCCTCATTCTTTTTGTATGTGAAGCCATCACTTCCCATAAGATCATTACATGATCTTTCATGCTTTTGTTCTATTCTCACTCTTTTGATCATGGCAAGAGGCAAAGCCCTTCAACTAAGACACTCTTTATTATATGGCTCACGAGCTTGAATACATCGTGGGTGAAACAAAGCAAAACTCAAGACTAAAAAACTAAGACTTTTAATCTACTAGAGAAAAAGAAAACTGAAAAGGAAAACTAAAACAAAGGTAAAGGCAAAAGATGTGATGGTGATACGATACCGGGGCAACTCCCCCAAGCTTGGCACAAGCCAAGGGGACTGCCCATACCCATGTTTAGTTGTCTTCCTTTGGTGGTGATGGTGGAGGAGTTGTTGCAGAAGTCTTGAGCTTGTTTAATTTCCACTTGAGCATAAAATTCTGCTCCCTCAGATCATCATTTTCCTCTTCAAGCTTCAACACCCTTTGGCATAATTCCTGCTTACTCTCCTGCAAGAAATGAGAAGGGATAAAGAAAGTCTTAGACTTCTTCCTTGAGTCAGGGAGGCTCGACTTCTTGAACTCCACATGCGTGTGTCCAGGTTGAGGTAGAGGAGCTTCCTCTTCATCGGAACTTGTTTGTTCCTTCCCCTTCGGATCATAATCTTCTACCTCATCAGTGGTCCAGCCATAAGGATCCAAGTCCCCATGGACCTTGGGATTAGCAAGGTAATCTGCCACAAAGCTCTCCCCCCTCTGAATCTTGAGAAGACATCTTGCCCTAAATCTGCGGCAGAAAACAGGCTCAAAACGAAAAACAGAGGAAATCTGCGTGATGCAGGGGTCAAACCAAACGGGGGTATATATATATTGATTTTTTTCAGACCAGAAGGAGTACCCCACACGAAAACGGAGTCCGGGAGGCGCATAAGGTGGCCACAAGCCCTCACGGCGCGGCCAGGGGGTGGGCTCGCGCCGTGCAGGCTTGTTGCCTCCTCGCGCACTTTCCGAACTACTTCCAATTTTTGTATTTTTTCAAATATTCCAAAACGGAGAAATTTTCCTACTGGAAAAGTTTTGGACTCTGTTTTCTTACCGAATCACATACCTCTTCATTTTTGGAGTCTGAAACAGGCTGATAAATGTCCCTTAGGTATTCTTCCGGAGTTATGGTATTGATAATATTGCTTTCAACATTCATGGGAGTACCTGAGATATAATGCTTGACTCTCTGACCATTTAAAACTCTTGGACAATTACCTTCTGTGTTCTTTATCTTGATAGCACTGGAACGATATACTTCCTCAACAACATAGGGACCTTGCCATTTAGAGAGAAGCTTGCCTGCAAAGAATCTTAAACGAGAGTTATATAGCAAGACATAATCACCTACATTGAACTCATGCTTTTGTATCCTCTTATCATGCCACCTCTTAACCTTTTCTTTGAACAACTTGGCATTCTCATATGCCTAAGTTCTCCATTCATCAAGAGCGCTAATATCAAATAACCTCTTCTCACCGACAAGTTTGAAATCAAAGTTGAGCTCTTTGATTGCCCAATAGGCTTTATGCTCTAGCTCAAGAGGTAAATGACATGCTTTACCGTACACCATTTTGTACGGAGACATGCCCATGGGATTCTTATAGGCAGTTCTATAAGCCCATAGTGCATCATCGAGCTTCTTAGACCAATTCTTCCTAGACCTGTTGACAGTCTTTTGCAGAATTAGTTTAATCTCTCTGTTGCTTAGCTCTACTTGACCACTGGACTGAGGGTGATAGGGAGACACAATTCTATGGTTGACATCGTACTTAGCAAGCGTTTTACGGAAAGCACCATGAATGAAGTGTGAACCACCGTCGGTCATTAGATATCTAGGGACTCCAAATCTAGGGAAGGTAACTTCTTTCAGCATCCTGATAGAGGTGTTGTGATCAACACTACTAGTGGGGATAGCTTATACCCCACTTAGTGACGTAATCAACAGCAACTAGGATATGAGTATACCCATTGGATTTTGGAAAAGGTCCCATATAATCAAAGCCCTAGACATCAAATGGTTCAATGACAAGTGAATAGTTCATAGGCATTTCCTGACGTTTGCTAATATTACCTATTATTTGACATTCGTCACAAGACAAGACAAACTTACGGGCATCCTTGAAGTGAGTGGGCCAATAGAAACCTGATTACAATACCTTGTGTGGAGTTCTATCTGCCGCATGGTGTCCTCCGTAGGCCTCGGAGTGACACTTCTGTAGGATCTGTCCCTGTTCATGTTCAGGTACACAAAGGACTAATAACACCATCTCCTCCTTCCTTATAAAGGTGAGGATCATCCCAAAAGTAATGTCTCAAGTCAAAGAAGAATTTCTTCTTCTGCTGGTACGTGAAACTAGGTGGTATATATTTGGCAATGATATAGTTTGCATAATCAGCACACCACGGTGCACTACATGAAGCATTGATGACATTAAGTTGCTCATCGGGAAAGCTATCATCAATAGGTTGTGGGTCATCAAGAACGTTCTCCAACCTAGACAAGTTATGTGCTACTGGGTTGTCAGCACCCTTCCTGTCAACACCGTGCAAATCAAATTCTTGTAGCAAGAGAACCCATCTGATAAGTCTAGGTTTAGCGTCCTTCTTCTCCATGAGGTACTTAATAGCAGCATCATCACTGTGAATAGTGACTTTGGAATCAACTATGTAAGACCTGAACTTTTCACATACAAACACGACTGCTAAAAATTCCTTCTCCGTAGTAGCATAGTTTCTCTCGGCACTGTCTAGAGTTTTACTAGCGTAGTGTATAACACTGAACTTCTTGTCAACTCTTTGCCCTAGGACAGCACCAACAGCATAATCACTAGCATCACACATGATCTCAAAAGGCAAGTTCCAATCAGGTGATTGAACAATAGGTGCAGTTATCAAAGCCCTCTTAAGTATTTCGAAGACTTCCTCACAATCATCGTCAAAAACAAAAGGAATATCCTTTGGCAAGAGATTGCTAAAAGGCCTAGAAATCTTAGAGAAGTCTTCAATGAACCTTCTACAGAAACCAACATGACCAAGGAAACTTCTTATACCCTTGATATCTGTGGGGTATGGCATTTGCTCGATTGCATCAACCTTAGCCTTATCGACTTCAATACCTCTTTCAGCAATTTTATGTCCTAAGACGATGCCTTCATTAACCATAAAGTGGCACTTCTCCCAATTCAAGACAAGATTGGTGTCTTTACATCTCTGCAAGACTCGATCAAGGTTGCTGAGGCAATCATCAAAGGAAGACCCGTAAACGGAAAAGTCACCCGTGAAAACCTCGACAATCTTTTCACAAAAGTCAGAGAATATAGCCATCATACATATTTGAAAGGTGGCAGGTGCGTTGCATAAGCCCAAAGGCATACATCTATAAGCAAAGGTACCGAAAGGGCAGGTGAAAGTGGTTTTCTCCTGATCAGATTGTGCAACTGGTATTTGGGAGAAACTAGAATAACTGTCTAGAAAGCAAAAGTGTGTGTGTTTAGACAGCCTTTCTAGCATTTGGTCGATAAAAGGCAAAGGGTAATGATCTTTCCTAGTGGCTTTATTCAACTTCCTAAAATTAATCACCATCCTATAGCCAGTAATAATCCTCTGTGGGATCAAATCATCCTTATCATTAGGGACAACGGTAATGCCTCCCTTCTTAGGGACGCAATGCACCGGACTCACCCAATCGCTATGAGCAACATGATAGATAATACCCGCTTACAGAAGCTTTAGGATTTCTTTTCTTACTACTTCTTTCATCTGAGGATTTAATCTCCTTTGATGATCAGCGACTGGTTTGAAGTCAGGATCAGTTTTAATCTTGTGCTAGAATAGAATGGGACTAATGCCCTTAAGATCATCAAGAGTATATCCAATAGCAGCACGGTGCTTCCTCGGAGTTTTTAGTAACTTGTTTTCTTCATGCTCTAGGAGGCTAGCACTAATAATGACATGATATATCTCTTTTTCATTAAGATAAGCATACTTAAGAGTATCAGGCAACTGTTTAAGCTCGAACACAGGATCACCCTTTGGTGGGGGTGGATCCCCAAGCAGTTCAACGGGAAAATTATTCTTAAGGATAGGATATTGTTCTAAGACAACTCTATCTATTTCATACCTTTCATCCATATGCATATCATTTTCATGCTCAAGCAAGTATTGCCCTAAGGGATTAGTAGGAGGCACGACAATAGAGGCTAAGGCAATAGTTTCATCCTTACTAGGCAACTCTTTTTCATGAGGTTGTCTACCAAACTTGGAGAAATTGAACTCATGTGATACACCTTCAAAGCCAACAGTAACAGTTTGCTTCTCACAGTCAATATGAGCATTGACGGTATTGAGGAAGGGTCTGCCAAATATGATGGGACAAAAGCTATCTTGTGCGGTAGCAATAACGAGGAAATCAGCAGGATACTTCGTTTTACCACACAAGACTTCAACATCCCTAAAATTCCCACAGGGCAGATAATATCTCTATTGGCAAGTTGAATAGTGACATCAATAGGCTATATCTTAACATGTGCAATCTCATCTTTGATTTCATCGTATAAGGATTGAGGTATTGCACTAACACTAGCACCCACGTCACATAAACCATGGTAGCAATGATCTCCTATCTTAACAGAAACAACAGTCGTGCCAACAACAGGCCTATGTTTGTCTCTAGCGTGAGGTTTTGCAATCCTAGCAGCATCTTCACAGAAGTGAATATTATGTCCCTCAACATCGTCGGACAAAAGATCTTTGATAATAGCAATGATAGGTTCAACTCTAATTTGATCAGGGGGTGTAGGTGTTCTAATATAGCCTCTACGTATCACAGTTGAAGCTTTAGAATGATCCTTTATCCTAACAGGGAAAGGTGGTTTCTCAATGTAAGCACTCGGAACCACAGGATCATTATAGGCAATGACTTTCTCTTCAACTGGAGTGGGTTTAACTACATTGACTTCTAAAGGAGGATGATATTTGAACCACTTCTCTTTGGGGAGATCAATATGAGCAGCAAAGGATTCACACAGTGAAGCTACTATCTCAGAGTCAAGTCCATACTTAGCGTTAAAGTCACAAAAAGTGTCTCAACAAAGGATTTAACGCAATCAAACGTGAAATTCATACCTGACTCCTTACCTTCTTCAAGCTCCCAATCTTCAGAGTTGTGTTTAATTCTCTCCAATAAATTCCATTTGAAGTCAATATTTCTCTTCATAAAAGAACCGGTACAAGAAGTGTCAAGCATGGTGCGATCATCATGAGAAAGCCGAGCATAGAATATCTGAATGATAATTTCTCTCGAGAGCTCATGATTGGGGCATGAATATAACATTTATTTAAGCCTCCCCCAAGCTTGAGCGATGCTTTATCTCTCACGAGGCCAAAAATTATAAATATAATTCCGATCACGATGTACTAAATGCATAGGATAAAACTTTTGACGAAATTCCAATTTTAACCCATTGTAGTCCCATGATCCAGTATCATCACATAGCCTATACCATGTCAACGCCTTATCGATGACGCTAGGGTTATAGGGAATTGTTATACGAGGTTATGGAAAGTTGTTTGGAGTCCCGGATGAGATCTCGGACGTCACAAGGAGCTCCGGAATGGTCCGGAGGTAAAGATTGATATATAGGACGGATGGTTTTGAAAACCGGAAGTGTTTCGGGCGTCACCGGTAGCGTATCGGGACCACCGAAAAGGGTTCCGGAGGTCCACCAGGAGGGGCCACCAGCCCCAAAAGGTGACATGGGCCAAAAGGTGGAAGGGAACCAGCCCAGAGTGGGATGGTGCGCCTCCCACCAGGGGCCCAAGGCGCAGGTGAGAGGGAAGGGGGGGCAAACCTTAAGGCAGGTGGGCCTAAGGCCCACCAAGGGTGCGCCACACCTCTCCTCCCCTCCTGGCCGCCACCTCCTGGCGCAGATGGGGGCTACCGCACCCCTTGGGGGTGGGAACCCTAAGGGCTGCGCCCCCTCCCTCTCCCCCTATATATAGTTGAGGTTTGGGGCTGTTTTGAGATACAGTTTTCCATCTCCCTCGGCGCAGCCCTGCCTCTCTTCTTCCTCCTCTCTGCCGGTGCTTGGCGAAGCCCTGCCGGGAGACCTCGTCTCTCCATCGACACCACGCCGTCGTGCTACCGGAGATCTTCCCCAACCTCTCCCTCCTCCTTGCTGGATCAAGGTGTGGGAGACGTCACCGGGCTGCACGTGTGTTGAACGCGGAGGTGTCGTAGTTCGGCACGAGATCGGAATCACATCGCGATCTGAATCGCCGCGAGTACGACTCCATCAAACGCGTTCTAGTAATGCTTCCGCTTAGCGATCTTCAAAGGTATGAAGATGCACTCACCCCTCTCTCGTTGCTGGTCTCTCCATAGGAAGATCTGAATATGCGTAGGATTTTTTTTGAATTTATGCTACATTACCCAACAAAAACAACATACAACAATCAAATTACCGAACGAATACCAAATTCACATGACTACTATTAGCATGACTTATCCCATGTCCTCAGGAACAAAAGTAACTACTCACAAAGCATAATCATATTCATTACCAGAGAGGTAATGATTAGCATCAAGGATCTGAACATAAACTCTTCCACCAAATAATACAACTAGCATCAACTACAAAGAGTAATCAACACTACTAGCAACCTTACAAGTACCAATCGGAGTCGCGAGAAGGAGATTTGTTACAAGTGATGAACTAGGGTTTGGAGATGAGATGGTGCTGATGATGATGTTGATGGTGACGAGTCCCCTCCAATGAGAGGAGTGTTGGTGATGACGATGGCGACGATTTCCCCCTCCAGGAGGGAAGTTTCCCCGGCAGGATCGTCCTGCCGAAGCTCTAGATTGGTTCTGCTCAAGTTCAGCCTCGTGGCGGCGGCGAAACCACGAAAAAGCTCCTCCTTGATTTTTTTTCTAGACGAAACCCTTCATATAGAAGAAGAGGGGGGCAAGTGGGCCAGCAGGTTGCCCACAAGCCCTCATGGCGCGGCCTGGGGGGGTGGCCGCGCCGTGCAGGCTTGTGGCCAACCCCTGGCGCCCCTCTGGCGCTTCTTCGGCCCAGTATTTTTTATAAATTTGAAAAAAATCCTCGTTGATTTTTACGACGTTTGGAGTTGCGCAGAATAGGTATCTCAACTTTGCTCCACTTTCAGGCCAGAATTCCAGTTGTCGGCATTCTCCCTCTTCATGTAAACCTTGCAAAATAAGAGAGAAAAGGCATAAGAATTGTACCTGAAGTGAAGTAACAGCCCAAGAAGCTTCAAATAACAACATGAAAACATGATGCAATATGGACGTATCAGCTCCCTGTCAAAACCGGCAAGACTTGACAAAGGGGAGGGTGGATCTCGTTGAGGGAGCGCAGGGGCACCAGATTGATGCTAGTTGGGGCAGCGCCGCCGCACCGGACAAGGGAACCCCTCCTCCCTCCTCCTTGTCCACCAGCTTTTGAGGCCACATCCGGTGAGTAAAGCACAGGCGCGGCACCACGTAGTGGCATCCTTAAACACCTCGGTGTGTGTCGGGATCCTGGAGATCCCCTTGCGCCCGCATTTCGTTGACTCGAAGGGCGCCACCTACGAGCTCCGTAGCTCCGTGGGAAGGCAGGGAGCTCCAAGCCCTGTTGTATCTTGTGGTGGTCGGGGAGAGGTGGTGCCCGGATCTGTACTGGAGGTCGTGCGTTGCGCGTGGGGTGGAGGAGGGCGGCGTGCTTGAGGAGGCACCAGCGCGATAGAGGCCTGGATGGTGCTCTCGTAGAAGGTAGATGGGGCGGGGACCTTAGCACGGGAGAGGTGTGGTGCGGCTCCGACCAGTATAGACGACACAGATCCAAGGTAGACAAGGGATGAATGGTGGCTCACACGAGCATGGTCTGGTTCCACGGATCCGGCTATGGCTCAGCTGATCCGGCACACGGCTGACATATCTGGGAAGAGGTGGTGCACCGACGAGCCCGGAGGGGTGGCGGCATTAGGAAGTTAGGGAGGCGTTGTTGGGTGGGTCCAAGCAGTCTTGGGAAAACAGGCCGTGCTTCATGGGCCGGCCGAGAAGCACGACAACCCGGCACGTCACGGGCCAGGCACGACACAGGCTAATCGGGTCGTGACAGGCACGCAGCCCGCCTCGGGTCGTGCTTGGGCCTGCAGGCTGGGCATGCGGGCCGGCACGACACGGCCCGTTTATAATTTTTATTATTTATTTATATATATATAAGATAAAAAAAATAGCCAAACAGGTCAAAATCGGCCCAAAAACAGCCCAATATGTCAAAATCGGCCCAAAAAAATAGTCGAACAGGCCAAAATCGGCCCAAATAACAACCTAAAATGCTAAAAGCCCAACAAGCTAGCGGGCCTGGTGGGCCGACGGGCCGGCCTGTATAGCCCCTGTGTCGTGCCTAGGCCAGGAGGCTGCGCACGTGGGCCGGCATGGCACGGCCCGGCTAATATTCGTGCCTGGGCGGGCCGTGTCGTGCCAGGCCCGTTTATGGTGGGCCGTGTCAGGTCGTGCCGGGCCGGCCCGTTTGGCCACGACTGGGTCCAGGGTTGCCGAGGTCAGCTATCACGGGGCGGGAGTCATGGTCTTGGCCGGAGTGGGGCGATGAGGTGGGTTGGCGTTGTGTATAGGGTCGGGGGGGGGGGGCGAGGCCAGCCGTGAGCGGGGCGGGGGATCTGGCCATGTACGGATTGGGGCGGCATCGTGGGACGGGGCACTGGGAGGTCGGGCGAGGAAGATGAGGCTCCAGTCAAGGTGGGTGGCTGGTTGTGCGGTGATGTGGGTTGGGGTGCATGAGGGGAGTGGAGCAGGGTGGTGGGGTTGGTGGGGTAGAGGGCTGGGTTTTTCTAGTTTCGTGCAGTTCGAGATTGTCTATAGTTGTTTGATGGTAATGTCAAAGTAAGAGTGTGGTGTCAAAATAAGAGTTTTAATGGGTGGTGTCATAATAGACCCATCCTAAGCCTCTCTCTGTGTGGTTTCTAGTTCGAAAACACAGTGCCACATTAAAGTTGTGCATTTGGATATATTCAAACATCAACACTCCATACATATGTTTGGGCCACATGCACATAGTAGTGGTTGTCTTTGGGTACTACTTGCGTGGTTATTGACGAGCTAGCCCATCTCTGGGGGTCGTGTGGACGTCCATCACTTTCACCAACAACAAGAGAGAGGGTGTACGACCGAGGTGGATTCTTCGATCTTGGTCCATTTTACGATACATCTTGACAAGATGCCCTCTCTCGCTGACTCAAAGTGTGTGTGCATGTGCATGTGTGTGCGCGCGTGTGAGGGTGAGGGTGGGGGGCTACTTCACACTTTGCTAGGTGAACCTCTATGGGGTTGGGATGTCCGGTTAATTTGCGAGGCACATGTGTCACATCAAAGTTGTGAATTGGGTATTTAAATATCACACCACCATTTTCATACATATATTTTGGATACCCGCAGGTGGTTTGTAACTGGTCTCACCCCATCTCGCGCTAGAAGCACACATTTTTGGGCCCACACACTGTCCACATTTCACGGGAAGCGAAAGAGGGTGCGAGTTTTGACCTTGATGGACTCCCATAGGTTTAGTGTTACGGTAGGGCGATATATATGTTAGACCCAGCTATTTGGGGGCATGCATGCGTTCATAGCTAGGATTCACCTCCCATCGATGAGAAGGGGGGACAAGTAATATCGTGCTCTTTGTGAGACACATGCCACATCGAAGTTGTGCATTTGGTATTTGAACATCAAACCACCCTTTTCATACACGTGATCACCCCATCTCATGCGAGAAGCACAAATTTGTGGGCCCGCACATGGTCCACCTTTCACTTGAAGCGAAAGGGGGGTGGGCTTTGACCATGCTGGACTCCCATAGGTTTAGTGTTACGGTAGGGTGATATGTTAGACGTGGCTATTTGGGGCATGCGTTCATAGCTAGGATTCACCTTGTGTTGACAGGAAGGGGGGTCCAAGAAATACCGTGCGCTTTGTGAGACACGTTCGACATCGAAGTTGTGCATTTGGTATTTTTAACATCAAACCACCCTTTTCATACATATTTTTGGTCCACATGCAAGTTTGTTTGTGTTCTCACCCTTTTCCCGCATTATTTTTTCCAAATTTATAAAAATTAGACAAGTCAGCTGATGCAACACACATGGTTCACTCACACTACCCGTGTGCCACGCTCGTGCCCGTGTCACATCAGCACACTACATTTGGCTCCACGAGGCTTCCCTCGTAATCTCAAAAATATCTACCTGCCTCCATGGTTTTTTTGTTTGATAACACACAGTTATTATGTTTTGACCGTGTGTGATGTTTGTTGTTCCCTCTCCTGCCTGCATCCCTCGAAAATATCTACCCGGCTCGAGGGTTCTTCTATTTGATAACACACGGTTGTTTTCCAGGACCGTGTGCGATGCATCATCCAAATTTTCAATTGCCCCGTCATTTTACTCCCGTGTAGTAAATTTTTCAGTAGTCGCGTCATTTCTTTAAACACCACAACCCCCTCCACGCCCCCAAAAAACTCGCACATCACACAAACACACACCCACCACAACCTCTCCTTCGCTCAAAACCCTAGCAAGTTCGCCGCCACCGCCGCCGCTGCTGCAAGGCCTTCATTGTCAACATATGCAGGTTTTCCCGTGTAACTTACCCACCGATATCCATACCCTAGCCGCCCTGAGTTTCTTAGATGACGCCTGCCAAACGCCCCTTTCCCACAGATCCCCATCCCCATCCTCATCCCCCACTCGATAGCGTCGCAGCCTAAGCCCGGCTACGCTTCCCGTGGAGCTCGAGGAGCGACTGGCCCAAAACAGGTGTATCACGACCTCTTCACCCTACGTCGCCGAGAAAGCTGACAACCATTACTGGTTGCAAGCTCTCAACCAGCGGGCTAGAGTAAGCTGGTATGTCACGAACGCCTACTACGACATCGAGGTCCTCGACATCGATGGCCTAACGCGGGTTATGTCACAGATTAAGTAGCCCACCCCCAGTCCCTCGGGTTCAACCATCGTTGATCTCATTGATGGCCCTGCATCTGGTCTTCTTAGGCTCGTTGTAAAGAATTTGACATCCTACATCGTATCGATCCTCTTTTGTTATTTCAAAAGGGCATGTTGTGCAACGTTGGCTTGGGATCCACATCTGCCAAGTCAAACCTCATCGACGGAAACCAGGAGGAGGAAACCCTCTATGGCTCTTCCAAGGGTAAAGAACCCATCTGCGACATTAGGGAGGGCACCCTACAAATGTGCTCTTCCAAGGGGAAGGAGCCCATCTGCGACAACATGGGTCGCACCCAGGGTGCATGCTCTTCCCACGGGAACGAGCCCAGCTGTGAGAAGTGAGGAAACCCATGATTTGTTTTGCTGTGCCTCTTCACAAGGGGGAAACCATGATGTGTTTTGTCGAGTCCCTTTTGTACTGTAGTGAGAATATGTGCAGTTTTAATTACTATATTTGGTTGTTTGCAGTATGCCTTGTTTATTTCAGTTGTTCACAATGTTATGCTCTATATGTGCAATTATTTATTGTGAGTACATTTTCATCAATACCAGTTTTAGACATACCGGAAGGAATGAATATATTTGCTTGATGTTAAGCCTGTTATAGCTAGCATATGCCTCTTTTAAAGTTTTTTGGTTGTTCGGCTGTTTGTAGTTAGCATATGTCCAATTTCAAATGCTATCTTTGGTTGTTCGTAGTATACCTTGTATATTCCAGTTATTCACAAAGTGATGTTCTATATGTGCAAGTATGAACTGTGCAGTTCAATTTCATCAATACCGGTTTCAACAATACCACTATGAATGACCACATTTGGTTGTTGTTAAGCATGTTTTAGTCAACATGCCTTTCCATTTTTATTTAACAATAACCAGTGTACTTAGACCGACACAATGCGAGTTTGAATGAATACATTTTCTTGTTATTAAATGTTAGACCTATTGCAGTTAACACACCTTTCCACTTCTTGTTTTGCTTAAATAGTGTGCTTAAACCTGCACACTGAAGCTATCATTTGAAGATTATTTTGTCTACCATGGATATATTTGGTTGATGTTTAGCCTGTTGTGCTTAACATGCCTCTCGATGTACTTACACACGACAATTTTGGGAACGACTGCCATTTTCCATCGTGGTTAGTTTCATCACATGGCTTATATATACTCATTGTTCAAGATATCAGTAGCTAGTACCATATAGGTTGGGGATGATGAGGTATTAATCGGTGAATGGAACTTTTAACTGAATATATATGTAACCCATTTATCGGTAGGTTAACTAGGGCCATATCTAATATATCTGAGGCTATAGAGCAACATGAACTGTACTGAATGTCAAAATATGTAATCCTAGGCTACATAGCAACAAGGAAGAGTCTTACCTTAATGTTCTGATGATGTCTAGATATACGTAGAAGAGTGGCAACAACAACAACAACAACACATCAGTAATTAACCGCAGTTAATTGGTCGATAATTTGTAGAAATGCAATAAACTCCCTCCGGCCCATAATATAAGATGTTAATTCATCCAATATGTGAGTATATTGGATGTTATAAGATATTATATAATGGGACGGAGGGAGCTTCTAATATTAACTTGGTGCTTTTAGGTACATATGTCATTGGTAAAGATCCACGCTTCGACCCTTTGTGCGTATGGGGCAATGAGATATTGATGAACCAGCATCAAGTGAGGAAGTTGATAAAGATTGTTAGTAAAATGGGTCAAAACATAGCAATTAAACTATTTGTTTACCCTTTATCCAAGACAACAGTGAACTGCAGGATGGTAAGTAAGAACTGTGCAACCTTCTTTTTACTATCCATAATGAGTTGTGCTAGATGACAATGTCTAAATCTTTTTTATTTGCAGTGGTACCCAAAGCAGTTTACTCAAGATTACCTCTCAAATTACATGATCGGTGGGCATGCAAAGGTTAAAGTATTTCTATCAGAACACGATAACTATCTAGATGTGTTCATGAAGACACTGAAAGATGGGCGGTCGGCCATCACAAGGGGTTGGACTAGAGTTGTGCATGCCTTCTGCATGGAGGAGGGCACAATATGGGCAATCTCCTTCACCTTGTTCAGCAACCGGAATGTCTTTTTCCTCTTTCTTTACCGTCTTTAATAGTACAAGTATACAGGTGTAGTTCATCATTCTTTATTTGGTGCTTATGTAATTTTTGAACATATGAGCATGTGAATCGAATAATGCATTAGTTGTTTGAACCCGATGGATATGAATAAAGCATACAATTTTAAATAGCAGCAATTAAATTAGGGTGAAATTACGCTCTACGTGTCATTACGGCACACATGGTCGGCAAAACACAAATGTGTGTGCTATCACCGTAATCCGACATGGTTCACAGAGAGAAAACATGTGCGACTGTGCACACAATTGCCGTTTACAAAGTGTGTGTGATGGTAGACAATATCACAAATGGTTCGAGAAAACTAAATGTTTGTGATAGTCGCCTTATTGTACACGCTTTACAATCATGACCTATTTCTGATGTGGTACACATTGTAAACGTTGCACCCCAGAATAGCGTGTGCGATAGTTATCCTGTACGACACTCTTATGATGGTCCGTTGTTTCATAATCCAATCCAACACTCGTACGATGATTAGCTAATCTTCTTAATTATTTATCACATACGGTTCAGGAGAAGTAAATGTGTGTGATTGTCTGCTTATCATACATGTTCTGTAACCATGAACTTCTTGTGATGGGGCGAGCATCATAAACATAGCACCATAGAATACCGACTGCAATGGTAATGCCAGTACACATGAGTAGCAAGGATGGAGCGTTTGGGATATTAGATATATCACAAACAGTTGTGTGAAGAATCGCGTTTGGGATACATACGGGCATCACATATATTTCTTCTAGAAAACGTATGCATTCCTACTCCCTATCCCCGATGATTTTTGGGTCGTGTGGGAAGGACCTCCCTATCACCCAGAGTCACTAGGCGACGGTTTAAAATGTCGTCACGGAAAAGGGTTAAAACCCGTTTGTATAGCACGTCGCTGCACCAGTGGTGTATCAAGTGCAGAGCTAGTTTGCAATTCCTTACCTCCCCTCGTACTAGAGAGAATAACCTTGGTCTTAGAGTCCTTTAGGTTCTTCATCGGGATCATCAAATATTTAACTCCCAAGTAAACTTAATAAATAAAGTTCTGCTCCCCGACAACACTGTTAGAAAATAGTTTTGATGACCCACAAGTATAGGGGATCGCAACGGTCTTCGAGGGAAGTATTCTACCCAAATTTATTGATTCGACACAAGGGGGACCATAGAATGTTTATAAGCCTTAGTACTTGAGTTTCCAATTCAACCATACCCAGAAAGTTATTTCCCTGTAGCAAAGTATTAGTAGCATAGTAATATGGTAATTTGGATAGCACTTTTATAGTAGTTGGGTCAGTAGTAGTTGGAACAGTAGTAGCAGTAGTAGTAATTTACGAAACACAATATGAGAAAAGCATAGGCATGGAGTAGTGATGGATATTTTGATAAAATTCACCATGTAACTGTGACAACCTAGAGCGACACAAAACTAGCTCCAATTCATCAATCATATATTGGCATGTACCTCGTATATAGTCATATGTGCTTATAATAAGAACTTGCATAACATCTATTGTCCTACCATCCCGTGGCAGCGGAGTCCTAATGGAAATCTAAGGGTAATTAAGGCCTCCTTTTAATATAGAACCAAATCAAAGAAGTAGCACATAGTGAATAGATGGACTCCTCATATTACTGTCATCGAACGAGTTAATTCCAATTATTGTCACCTTGGGTCTGCGGATCATAACACATAATAGGTTCATACAACTTGCAAGATAGGATATAAAACTCACATTCATGAAAACATAATAGGTTCAGATCTGAAATCATGGCACTCGGGCCCTAGTAACAAGCATTAAGCATAGCATAGTCATAGCAACATTAATATCAGAACATAGTGGATACTAGGGCTCAAGTCCTAGCAAACTAAGTCCATTACACGATCAATCTCATCCATCTACATCTACCTATGACATGCCTATAATGGAATTACTCACTCCCTACGGTGAGCATCATGAGGTTGTGGATGAAGAAGGATTGGTGATGATGGTATCGACGACTTGCCCTCTGTGGAGCTCCGAACGGACTCTAGATCAAGCCTCCCGATAAAGAACACAAGGTGGTGGTGGTGTCTCTATATCATAAAACGTGATGATTATTCTTCACTGATTTTTTTCCAGCACGATGGTACTTATGCATGTGGAGGTAAGGAAAAGGGAGCACCCAGGGCCCACAAGCTCAGGTGATGCACTCAAGGGATCTGTGGTGCCTCCCTAGTATATCTTTTCGCCAATATTTTTATATATTCTGAAATAATTGTGTGTTAATTTCATCCAATTCCGATAACTTTGTATTTCTTCAAAAAAAACATTAAGGTAGTTGTGCTAAAAACAACGTCTGTTCGGGTCAGTTTCATTCGAGTTATGCAAATTAGAATCCAAACTGAGAGCAAAAATGTTTGAAAAAGTTGATACGTGGGAGACGTATCTGGACACAACGCATGCATCCAAGTGGCGCAAGAGAACAAAATCATCAAGGGTGGCACACGCACGAGCTGGCACACAAAGTCGGACTGCACGCCTCGCTTGACGTGACCGACACTGCCTGACATGGGGCAAAGATGCTGACATGCGTGTCCGACGCTGACATGCATGTCCAACTCATCAAGAGCTGACACAACACACGCAACAATGTGTACTCTGCAAGCGGGAGCAACCAAAACAACCGCATGACGATGGGGTCGTGTGCGTCCATGGTTCACCTGTCATAGACTCCCGATGTGGATTGCCCGAATCCACATTGTCCGGGTAGATCAAATGGTTGGAGATATGCCCTAGGGGCAATAATAAATTGGTTATTATTATATTTCCTTGTTCATGATAATCTTTTATTATCCATGGTAGAATTGTATTGATTGGAAACTCAAATAAATGTGTGGATACATAGACAACACACTGTCCCTAGTGAGCCTCTAGTTGACTAGCTCGTTGATCAAAGATGGTCAAGGTTTCCTGGCCATAGACAAGTGTTGTCATTTGATAACGGGATCACATCATTAGGAGAATGATGTGATGGACAAGACCCAAACTATGAATGTAGCATATGATCATGTCAGTCTATTGCTACCGTTTTCTGCATGTCAATGTATCTGTTCCTATGACCATGAGATCATGCAACTCCCGGACACCGGAGGAATACCTTGTGTGTATCAAACGTCGCAACGTAACTGGGTGACTATAAAGGTGCTCTACAGGTATCTCCGAAGGTGTGTGTTGGGTTGGCGTGAATCAAGACTGGGATTTGACACTACGTGTGATGAAGAGGTATCTTGGGGCCCACTCGGTAATACAACATCACAGTAAGCCTTGCAAGCAATGTGACTAAAGAGTTAGCCACGGGATCTTGTATTACGGAACGAGTAAAGAGACTTGCCGGTAACGAGATTGAACTAGGTATAGAGATACCGATGATCGAATCTCGGGCAAGTAACATACCGATGGACAAAGGGAACAACATACGGGATTAACTGAGTCCTTGACATAGAGGTTCAACCAATTAAGATCTTCGTAGAATATGTAGGAGCCAATATGGGCATCCAGGTCCCACTATTGGTTATCGACCGGAGAATGTCTCAGGTCATGTCTACATAGTTCTCGAACCCGTAGGCTGTGCAAACTTAAGGTTTGGTGACGTTTTGGTATAGTTGAGTTATAGGTTTTGGCGATCGAAGGTTATTCGGAGTCCCGGATGAGATCCTGGACGTCACGAGGAGGTTCGGAATGGTCCGGAGGTAAACATTGATATATAGGAAGTCATGTTTTGGTCACAAGAAAAGTTTTGGGTTCATCGGTAGTGTTCCGGGAGTGCCGGAAGGGTACTCGGGGACCACCAGGAGGGGTGTGATGACCCAAAGGCTTCATGGGCTGTGAGAGGAGGTAGACAACCCCCTAGTGGGCTGACCGAAGCCTCCCCGAAAGGGCCATGTGGTTGGATTGGAGGAATAAGGCAAAAAGGCCAAATCTGGAAAGAGTTTCTAAGTGGGAAGGAAGGAATCCTAATCCTATTAGGATTGGAGGAGGACTCCTCCTCTCCTCCCCACTTCGGCCGACCCAAATGGGAAAACCCTAGGGTGCGACCTCCTCCCTCCCTCCTCCTATATATACTAGAGGTATTGAAGGTTTTTCTACACACAGAAATCAACCACGGTGCCTCTCTCTCCCTCTAGATCTGTTTCTCCTCTAGTCTAATTCGGCGGTGCTTAGGCGAAGCCCTGCTGGATTAGTTCACCACCACCACCACCAGGCCGCCGTGCTGGAGAACTCATCTATCTCTCCGCCCCTCTTGCTGGATAAAGAAGGCGATGATCGTCATTGAGATGTATGTGTGCTGAACGCGGAGGTGCCATCCGTTTGGCACTAGATCGGGATGGATCGTGATGGGATCGCGGGACGGATCGTGATGAGATCGCGGGACGGGCTGCGATTTGAATCGCGAAGATGTTTCACTACATCAACTGCGTTATATACGCTTACGCTTAGCGATCTACAAGGGTATGTAGATTCACTCTCCCCTCTCATATATGATCATCACCATGGATAGGTATTACGTGTGCGTAGGATTTTTTTATTTCCCATGCAACGTTTCCCAACACAAATGACGTAGAGAGTCTGCGAGAGCCACCCAAAGGCCACGAGGTAATGAAAGGACGCGGATGCCACTCTCGCCTCCTCAAAATGTGAGTACTACAACATTCTTTACAGACGGCGAAGCAACCTGCGGTTGGATGGTTAGAGATATCCCAGCCCATCAATGTACAAGTCTGGATGCTCACATTTATTCCTGGATTCATTTTACGATTTTTGGCGATGCACATTCAGTGGAAAGAAACATTCCCGTCAACGACGAGATGTCTACACTGATATGCTGCTTCAGTCTTTCGAAGGTGTTCATAGAGATAGGACGTGTGTGGGTGTATTCACATGAATGAGTGTATGCACGTGTATACGATCGTTTGCGTTTGTACAATGTTAAACATTTAACATAAAAATAAATAATAAAATAAATAAAGCCACCGGTCGTCTTGGAAACCAGCTAAACGGACAGCCGTCTTGCAACATTTTTATTGCTAGGGTGACACGCTCCCCCAAATCCCCACTACCCCCCGAAGTTCCCCTTTCGCCACCCCCATCATCCCCAAATGTCCCAACCAAGCCAACACCACCACTTCCCGCCGTTTGCCGTCGCCGTCGCCGTCGCGGCCGTGCTAGTCCTGCTCTCGCCGCCGTCTGCCGCCGACCCAAACGATGAGCTGTGCCTGTCGAGCCTCCAGCAGTCCCTCTCCCTCCACAACTGGACCAAGTCCTTCTTCACCGACCCCTGTGACGGCTTCATCTCCAAGCTCCAGGGCGTCACCTGCAACAACGGCCGCGTCTACAAGCTTTCCCTCCCCGGGCTCTCCCTCTCCGGCTCCATCCCGCCGGAGCTCTCCAACTGCACCAACCTCCAGTCGCTGGACCTGTCCTCCAACGCGCTGTCCGGCGCCATCCCGACGGAGCTGTCCAAGCTGCTCAACCTGGCCGTGCTCAACCTCTCCGCCAACGCCCTCTCCGGCGCCATCCCGCGGGAGCTCGCGAGCTGCGCCTACCTCAACGTCATAGATCTCCACGGCAACCAGCTCTCCGGGCCCATCCCGGACGAGCTCGGCCTCCTCGTACGTCTCTCCACCTTCGACGTCTCGTACAACCGGCTCTCCGGCCCCATCCCCGTGCTCCTCGCGAACCGCAGTATCGCCGGCGGCGGCGGAGCGGTGGCTGCCGGGACGACGGCGAGGTTCAATGCCAGCTCCTTCGCCGGGAACAAAGACCTGTACGGGTACCCTCTACCACCAATGCGAGGTCACGGGCTGTCCGTGCTCGCCATCGTCGGCATCGGCCTCGGCAGCGGGCTGCTCAGCCTCGTGCTTAGCTTCTCCGCCGTCTGCATCTGGCTCCGCTCCACCGACCGCACAGCCGCCACGCCCGGCGAGGAGGGCAAGATCTCACACCTCATGCCGGCCTACTGAACCCAACGCAACTGCAACTAGGCAACATGCTGATGCTGGTGGCACTCTCACAGATGCAACCAGCTCCTTTCATCGAGTTGGAGTACGGATTTGATTTAATTTAATTCCAGACGATAGATTCAGGCCTGGTAATCCGCGCGTGGTTGGATTCTCTGAGCCAAGATTGGACCCTGGGGCTGGAAAAGGCTGGATCGATCAGAGCCTAGCTAGTAGCAGAGCAGCCGTCATCAGAGTGTCAGAAGCTAATCCAATTGGGGTTAATTGGTGCATTGTTTTCTCTTTCAGCTTGGGGTATTAATAACTTGTTTTCTGGCTTTTTTTAGTGCGACCCTCTGGACTTAGTGAGTGAGGGAGAGAGAATGTGAGAAAGACAGAGTTTGGCCTGGTGACATCCACCTGTGCTTGTATATTACTCACTACTACTACTCACAGTAGAGAATTTATTCCACTTCACTGTGGTGTGTATGCTGACTGCTGTTGATCTTTCTGCCAGCTTAAGCCATTTGTTTTCTCCAGGATTTGTTTACGATATGCTATTCTAATCATGAGATGGTGTGCTCCCAGTTTTGCTGTGCTCATGACTCGTGAGCTGTTCTCCGTCTCCTTTTGATAAACTAAGAAAATAAATAGGGCGTCCTTTGTTGCGATCACAAGAAAAGCAAGGCATGAAGCTGTATAAAATTGCGTGAGTGGCAGGCGCACCGCCAGTGCCAGTGGCGCGCTTTGCTTTACCGTTCCGGCAACATCATCATGTCGAGTGTTGAAGAAGGTTCAGCGAGGGACGGCTTTCGGCTGACACACATGTCAAGACGTAGCCCACGTAAAATCATCGTACGGGTGGTGCTTCCGTGTGGGTGTGGATATGAAGTATGAACGCGCAAGTGGGGTGGCGCGATTCGATTGGGTGGGTCGTTGTTACATGCGTGCGCGTGCCCACTACCAGTGTGAAGTTCCCATCAGCTTTTCTCCCTCCCACCGATGACAACGGATTACCCGGGATGATAGTATAGACAAGACCATCTTCTCCAGTCTCTGACTAACTAATAAAATGCCCGTATACCGGCCAGTGGGATGAGAAATTGTTACGGGTTGTTTTTTTGTCAGTTGATGTTCATAGGATCCTTTAAATCCCTCTTCGGGTGCAGGTGATGAAAGACTGTGTAGCTTGACGTCATAACTGATCGGGTGTTTTCACTATTCGATCGGGCCTATTATGTTGGATTCCAACATCAATTTAGGCGCATCGAAAATCAAAATATTGTTCAAGGGAGCCGGCCGAATGATATGTTTGGAAACTTCGAATTCCTCGGAAGGTGAACCACTTCGTGCAGAAAGTTGTACGAGGAGTACTTCCTTATCATGGTACACTTGCAAATCGCCATATACCTATCTCGGGACAATGCCCGTTATGCCATACTGGGTTTGAAGATGCTCAACACTGCTTGTTTTCATGTCAAAGAGCAAAGGATATCCGGAAGGAATTAGGGCTAGAGGAGGATATTCAGAAAGCGGTTGTAGAGGACCGATCGGGCTCTTTCACAATGGATCCTCTTATGGAGCGACATGACACAAAAGACACGCTCCTGGTGACTGAACTAATTACGGTTGGAAGCTGGTGATACGTTCATGTTGCATCATGTTTTCATGTTGATGTTTATCGCTTCTTTGGCTGTTATTTCACTTCACGGTACTATTCTTATGCTTTTTCTCTCTTATTTTGCAAGGTTTACATGAAGAGGGAGAATACCGGCAATTGGAATTCTGGTCTGAAAGTGGAGCAAAGTTGAGATACCTATTCTACGCAACTCCAAACGCCGTGAAAATCAACGGGGATTTTTTTCCTAATTTATAAAAAATATTGGGCCGAAGAAGTGCCGGAGGGGCATCAGGGGGTGCCCACAAGCCTACACGGCGCGGCCACCCCCCAGGCCGCGCCATGGGGGCTTGTGGGCAGCCCACTGGCCCACTGGCCCCTCTTTTGCTATATGGAGGGTTTCGTCCAGGAAAAAAAATCAAGAGGGAGCTTTTTCGTGGTTTCGCCGCCGCCACGAGGCGGAACTTGAGCAGAACCAATCTAGAGCTCCGGCAGGACGATCCTGCCGGGAAACTTCCCTCCCGGAGGGGGAAATCGTCGCCATCGTCATCACCAACATTCCTCTCATCGGAGGGGACTCGTCACCATCAACATCTTCATCAACACCATCTCATCTCCAAACCCTAGTTCATCACTTGTAACCAATCTCCGTCTCGCTACTCCGATTGATACTTGTAAGGTTGCTAGTAGTGTTGATTACTCTTTGTAGTTGATGCTAGTTGGATTACTTGGTGGAAGAGTTTATGTTCAGATCCTTGATGCTACTCATTACACCTCTGATCATGATTATGATTATGCTTTGTGAGTAGTTACTTTTGTTCCTGAGGACATGGGATAAGTCATGCTAATAATGGTCATGTGAATTTGGTATTCGTTCGGTATTTTGATATGCTGTATGTTGTTTTTCCTCTAGTCGTGTTATGTGAACGTCGATTACATAACACTTCACCATTATTTGGGCCTAGAGGAAGGCATTGGGAAGTAATAAGTAGATGATGGGTTGCTAGAGTGACAGAAGCTTAAACCCTAGTTTATGCGTTGCTTCGTAAGGGGCTGATTTGGATCCACTAGTTTAATGCTATGGTTAGACTTTGTCTTAATTCTTCTTTCGTAGTTGCGGATGCTTGCGAGAGGGGTTAATCATAAGTGGGATGCTTGTCCAAGTAAGGGCAGTACCCAAGTGTTGGTCCACCCACATATCAAACTATCAAAGTAACGAACGCGAATCATATGAACATGATGAAACTAGCATGACAGAAATTCCCGTGTGTCCTCGGTAGCGTTTTTCCTCTTATAATACTTTGTCTAGGCTTGTCCCTTGCTACAAAAGGGATTGGGCCACTTTGCTGCACTGCTGCTACTTTTGGTATTTGTTGCTTGCTACGAATCATCTCACCACAAAATCACTTGTTGCCGACAATTTCAGTGCTTGCAGATTTTTCCTTGCTGAAAACCACTTGTCAGATCCTTCTGCTCCTCGTTGGGTTCGACACTCTTACTTATCGAAAGGACTACAATTGATCCCCTATACTTGTGGGTCATCAAGACTCTTTTCGGGCGCCCTTGCCGGGGAGTGAAGCGCCTCTGGTAAGTGGAACTTGGTAAGGAAACATTCATATAGTGTGCTGAAATTTGTTGTCACTTGTCACTATGGATACTAATCCTTTGAGGGGCTTGTTCGGGGTATCTTCACCTCGAACAGAAGCACAAAGAGTTGCTCCTCAACCTTCTGCACCTACTGAAAATATTTGCTTTGAATTTCCTTCGGGTATGCTTGAGAAACTGTTGGCTAATCCTTTTACAGGAGATGAAACATCACATCCAGACTTGCATCTGATCTATGTAGATGAAGTTTGTGGTTTATTTAAGATTGCAGGTGTGCCAAGGATGAGGTCAATAAGAAGGTTTTTCCTTTATCTTTGAAGGATAAGGCGTTGACATGGTATAGGCTATGTGATGATACTGGATCATGGGACTACAATCGGTTGAAATTGGAATTTCATGAAAAGTTTTATCCTATGGATTTAGTACATCGTGATCGAAATTATATTTACAATTTTTGGCCTCGTGACAGAGAAAGCATCGCTCAAGCTTGGGGGAGGCTTGAATCAATGCTATATTCATGCCCCAATCATGAGCTCTCGAGAGAAATTATCATTCAGAACTTCTATGCTCGGCTTTCTCATGATGATCGCACCATGCTTGACACTTCTTGTACCGGTTATTTTATGAAGAGAGATATTGACTTCAAATAGAATTTATTGGAGAGAATTAAACGCAACTCTGAAGATTGGGAGCTTGAAGAAGGTAAGGAGTCAGGTATGAATTTCACGTTTGATTGCGTTAAATCTTTTGTTGAGACAAATACCTTTAGTGACTTTAGCGCTAAGTATGGACTTGACTCTGAGATAGTAGCTTCATTTTGTGAATCTTTTGCTGCTCATATTGATCTCCCCAAAGAGAAGTGGTTTAAATTTCATCCTCCTTTAGAAGTCAATGTAGTTAAACCCACTCGAGTTGAAGAGAAAGTCATTGCCTATAATGATCCTGTGGTTCCCAGTGCTTACATTGAGAAACCACCTTTCCCTGTTAGGATAAAGGATCATTCTAAAGCTTCAACTATGATACGTAGAGGCTATATTAGAACACCTACACCCCCTGAGCAAATTAGAGTTGAACCTAGCATTGCTATTATCAAAGATCTTCTGTCTAAAGAAGTTGAGGGACATAATATTCACTTCTGTGAAGATGCTACTAGAATTGCTAAACCTCACGCTAGAGACAAACATAGGCCTGTTGTTGGCATGCCTGTGGTTTCTGTTAAGATAGGAGATCATTGCTATCATGGTTTATGTGACTTGGGTGCTAGTGTTAGTGCAATACCTCAATCCTTATACGATGAAGCCAAAGATGAGATTGCACCTGTTGACATAGAACCTATAGATGTCACTATTCAGCTTGCCAATAGAGATACTATCCGCCCTGTGGGAATTGTTAGGGATGTTGAAGTCTTGTGTGGTAAAACGAAGTATCCTGCTGATTTCCTCGTTCTTGCTACCGCACAAGATAGCTTTTGTCCCATCATATTTGGTAGACCTTTTCTCAATACTGTCAATGCTCATATTGATTGTGAGAAGCAAACTATCACCGTTGGCTTTGAAGGTGTGTCACATGAGTTCAATTTCTCTAAGTTTGGTAGACAACCTCATGAAAAGGAGTTGCCTAGTAGAGATGAAACTATTGCCTTAGCCTCTATTGCCGTGCCTCCTACTGATCCCTTAGAGCAATACTTGCTTGAGCATGAAAATGATATGCATATGGATGAAAGGGATGAGATAGACAACGTTGTCTTAGAACAATCCTATCCTTAAGAATAACTTGCGTGTTGAACTGCTTGGGGATCCACCCCCACCAAAGGGTGATCATGCGTTCGAGCTTAAACAGTTGCCTGATACTCTTAAGTATGCCTATCTTGATGAAAAGGAGATATATCCTGTTATTATTAGTGCTAGCCTCTCAGAGCATGAAGAAAAGAAGTTACTAAAAACCCTGAGGAAGCACCGTGCTGCCATAGGATATACTCTTGATGATCTTAAGGGCATTAGTCCCACTCTATGCCAGCACAAGATCAAAACTGATCCTGAATTCAAACCACTTGCTGATCATCAAAGAAGATTAAATCCTAAGATGAAAGAAGTAGTGAGAAAAGAAATACTAAAGCTCCTGGAAGCAAGTATCATTTATCATGTTGCTCATAGCGATTGGGTGAGTCCGGTGCGTTGCGTTCCCAAGAAGGGATGCATTACCGTTGTCCCTAATGATAAGGATGAATTGATCCCATAGAGGATTATTACTCGCTATAGGATGGTAATTGATTTTAGGAAATTGAATAAAGCCACTAGGAAAGATCACTACCCTTTTCCTTTTATCGACCAAATGCTAGAAAGACTGTCTAAGAGCACACACTTCTGCTTTCTAGACGGTTATTCTGGTTTCTCCCAAATACCAGTTGCACAATCTGATCAAGAGAAAACCACTTTCACCTGCCCTTTCGGTACCTTTGCTTATAGATGTATGCCTTTTGGCTTATGTAATGCACCTGCCACCTTTCAAAGATGTATGATGGCTATATTCTCTGACTTTTGTGAAAAGATGGTCGAGGTTTTCATGGATGACTTCTTCGTTTACGGGTCTTCCTTTGATGATTGCCTCAGCAACCTTGATCGAGTCTTACAGAGATGTAAAGACACCAATCTTCTCTTGAATTGGGATAAGTGCCACTTTATGGTTAATGAAGGCATCGTCTTAGGACATAAAATTTCTGAAAGAGGTATTGAAGTTGATAAGGCTAAGGTTGATGCAATCGAGAAAATGCCATACCCCACAGATATCAAAGGAATAAGAAGTTTCCTTGGTCATGCTGGTTTCTATAGAAGGTTCATTAAAGACTTCTCTAAGATTTCTAGGCCTCTTAGCAATCTCTTGCAAAAGGATATTCCTTTTGTCTTTGACGATGATTGTGAGGAAGCCTTCGAAATACTTAAGAGGGCTTTGATAACTGCACCTATTGTTCAACCACCTGATTGGAACTTGCCTTTTGAAATCATGTGTGACGCTAGTGATTATGCTGTTGGTGTTGTTCTAGGGCAAAGAGTTGAGAAGAAGTTGAATGTTATTCACTATGCTAGTAAAACTCTAGGCAGTGCCCAGGGGAACTATGCCACTACGGAGAAGGAATTTTTAGCAGTCGTGTTTGTATGTGAAAAGTTCAGGTCTTACATAGTTGATTCCAAAGTCACTATTCACACTGATCATGCTGCTATTAAGTACCTCATGGAGAAGAAGGACGCTAAACCTAGACTTATCAGATGGGTTCTCTTGCTACAAGAATTTGATTTGCACGTTGTCGACAGAAAGGGTGCTGATAACCCAATAGCAGATAACTTGTCTAGGTTGGAGAACGTTCTTGATGACCCACAACATATTGATGATAACTTTCCCGATGAGGAACTGAATGTGATCAATGCTTCATGTAGTGCACCATGGTATGATGATTATGCAAACTATATCGTTGCCAAATACATACCACCTAGTTTCACGTACCCGCAGAAGAAGAAATTCTTCTTTGACTTGAGACAATACTTTTGGGATGATCCTCACCTTTATAAGGAAGGAGTAGATGGTGTTATTAGACGTTGTGTACCTGAACATGAACAGGGACAGATCCTACAGAAGTGTCACTCTGAGGCCTATGGAGGACACCATGCGGGAGATAGAACTGCACACAAGGTGTTGCAATCAGGTTTCTATTGGCCCACTCTCTTCAAGGATGCCCGTAAGTTTGTCTTGTCGTGTGACGAATGTCAAAGAATAGGTAATATTAGCAAACATCAGGAAATGCCTATGAACTATTCACTTGTCATTGAACCATTTGATGTTTGGGGCTTTGATTATATGGGACCTTTTCCAAAATCCAACGGGTATACGCATATCTTAGTTGCTGTTGATTACATCACTAAGTGGGTAGAAGCAATCCCCACTAGTAGTGCTGATCACTACACCTCTATCAAGATGCTGAAAGAAGTTATCTTCCCTAGATTTGGAGTCCCTAGATATCTAATGACCGACGGTGGTTCACATTTCATTCATGGTGCTTTCCGTAAAACGCTTGCTAAGTACGATGTCAACCATAGAATTGCGTCTCCCTATCACCCTCAGTCCAGTGGTCAAGTAGAGCTAAGCAACAGAGAGATTAAACTAATTCTGCAAAAGACAGTCTATAGGTCTAGAAAGAATTGGTCTAAGAAGCTCGATGATGCACTATGGGCTTATAGAACTGCCTATAAGAATCCCATGGGCATGTCTCCGTACAAAATGGTGTATGGGAAAGCATGTCACTTACCACTGGAGCTAGAGCATAAAGCTTATTGGGCAATCAAAGAGCTCAACTTTGATTTCAAACTTGCCGGTGAGAAGAGGTTATTTGATATTAGCTCGCTTGATGAGTGGATAACTCAGGCATATGAGAATGCCAAGCTTTTCAAAGAGAAGGTTAAGAGGTGGCATGATAAGAGGATACAAAAGCGTGAGTTCAATGTAGGTGATTATGTCTTGCTATATAACTCTCGTTTAAGATTCTTTGCAGGCAAGCTTCTCTCTAAATGGGAAGGTCCCTATGTTGTTGAGGAAGTATATCGTTCTGGTGCTATCAAGATCAACAACACAGAAGGTAATTGTCCGAGAGTGGTAAATGGGCAGAGAATCAAGCATTATATCTCAGGTACTCCCATAAATGTTGAAAGCAATATCATCAATACCATAACTCCGGAAGAATACCTAAGGGACATTTATAAGCCTGTTTCAGACTCCGAAAACGAAGAGGTATGTGATCCGGTAAGAAAATAGTGTCCAAAACTTTCCCAATAGGAAATTTTCTCCGTTTTGGAATATTAGAAAAAATACAAAAATTGGAAGTAGTCCGGAAAGTGCGCGAGGAGGCGACAAGCCTGCACGACGCGGGCCCACCCCCTGGCCGCGCCGTGAGGGCTTGTGGCCACCTCGTGCGCCTCCCGGACTCCGTTTTCGTGCAGGGGACTCCTTCTGGTCTGAAAAAAATCATTATATATACTTCCGTTTGGTCTGACCCTTGCATCACGCAGATTTCCTCTGTTTTTTGTTTCGAGCCTGTTTTCTGTCGCAGATCTAGGTCAAGATGTCGTCCCATGAATTTGTGGGAGGGACAACCTCCGTCAAATCTATGGAGAAGCTCATGCTGATCTAAAAAGGATGGAGGTCATGGAGGCTAAGGAGAGGCTACCTAAAGAAATCAAGGGCAAGGCTAAGGAGAAGGATCAGGCATGGGACGAAGTGCAATCTGTGCTCAACAAGGAAGAAGTTGAAGAAGTGGATTTCCTCCAACCTTACCTCCACCTACTGTCTCCATCTTTGATTGAACTCTTCAGGTTTTTTGAAACAACTCATGCTCGCAATACCTGTCTCACTCGTGAAGTTGTTTTGCTCGAAAAACATATCACTGATCTCCAAAGTATAAATCGAAGACTGATGGCCCTCCTGGAATCAAAGGTTGCAACTCCACCACCATCACCACCAAAGGAAGACAACTGAGCATTGGTATGGGCAATCCCCTTGGCTTTTGCCAAGCTTGGGGGAGTTGCCCCGGTATCGTATCACCATCACATCTTTTGCCTTTACCTTTGTTTTAGTTTTCCTTTTCAGTTTTCTTTTTCTCTAGTAGTTTAAAAGTCTTAGTGTTTTAGTCTTGAGTTTTGCTTTGTGTCACCCCCGATGTATTCTTGATCGTGAGCCATATAATAAAGAGTGTCTTAGTTCAAGGACTTTGCCTCTTGCCATGATCAAAAGAGTGAGAATAGAACAAAAGCATGAAAGATCATGTAATGATCTTATGGGAAGTGATGGCTTCACATATAAAAAGAATGAGGATTGAAACTTGTTGAGGGTAGGCAAACGTAGACCTTGGTCATTGTTGCAATTAATAGGAAGTGATAAAGAAGGAGAGGTTCACATATAAATATATTATCTCTGACACCATCTATGATTGTGAACACTCACCAAACTATTGCATGCCTAGAAGTAGATGTTGGACAAGGAAGACAACGTAATGAATTATGTTTGCTTGGCTCTGAACAACGTTATATGATTAGAGATCCCTTAGCATGTGACGATTGCTTCCACCTCATATTAGCCAAAACTCCTGCACCAAGTAGAGATACTACTTGTGCATCCATGAACCATCAAACCAGTTATTCCATGAGTGTCCACCATACCTACCTATGGATTGAATAAGATCCCGCAAGTAAGTTGTCATCGGTGCAAGCAATAAAAATTGCTCTCTAATATGTATGATCTATTAGTGTGTGGAAAATAAGCTTTATACGAACCTGTGATGAGGAAGACATAAAAGCGACAGACTGCATAATAAAGTTCTTTATCACAGGGGGCAATATAAAGTGACGTTCCTCTGCACTAAGAGGACACGCATCCAAACCTCAAAAGCGCATGACAACCCGTGCTTCCCTCTGCGAAGGGCCTATCTTGTACCTTTACTTTTTGCCCTTGAAAGAGTCATGGTGATCTTCACCGATTCCCTATTTTTCCTTTGTCTTGGCTACCGTCACATGCTTGGGAAAGATCTATATTCATATGTCAACTTGGAGGTAGGCATTCATGAATTATTATTGTTGACATTACCCTTGAGGGAAGCAGTTGGGAGGCAAATATAAGCCTATCTTTCTATGTGTTCAGCTGAAACTTTGATCTCATGAGTACCACGTGAGTTGCAGCAATTGTAGAGAACGAAAGTATGATTGAGTATGTGGATTTGCTTTACAAGCTCTTATTTGACTCTTTCTGATGTTATGATAAATTGCAATTGCTTCAATGACTAAAGGCTATTGATTGTTACTTCTCGGTAAGGTTCTTGATCCATGCTTTACTTTGTGAAGGAATTATCACTTTAGCATGAGAGATTATATGTTGGTATTGTTGTTCTGATCTTGATCATGATGCATCCATGTTCGTATCTTGTTTTGTCGACACCTCTCTCCCTAAACATGTGGACATATTTATTGAGCTAGGATTTCGCTTGAGGACAAGCGAGGTCTAAGCTTGGGGGAGTTGATATGTCCATTTTGCATCATGTTTTCATGTTGATATTCATCGCTTCTTTGGGTGTTATTTCACTTCACGGTACTATTCTTATGCATTTTCTCTCTTATTTTGCAAGGTTTACATGAAGAGGGAGAATACCGGCAACTGGAATTCTGGCCTGAAAGTGGAGCAAAGTTGAGATACCTATTCTGCGCAACTCCAAACGCCGTGAAAATCAACGGGGATTTTTTTCCCAATTTATAAAAAATACTGGGCCGAAGAAGTGTCGGAGGGGCACCAGGGGGTGCCCACAAGCCTGCACGGCACGACCACCCCCCAGGGCGCGCCATGGGGGCTTGTGCGCAGCCCACTGGCCCACTGACCCCCCCTCTTTTGCTATATGGAGGGTTTCGTCCAGGAAAAAAAATCAAGGCGGAGCTTTTTCGTAGTTTCGCCGCCGCCATGAGGCGGAACTTGAGCAGAACCAATCTAGAGCTCCGGCAGGACGATCCTGCCGGGGAAACTTCCCTCCGAGAGGGGGAAATCGTCACCATCGTCATCACCAACACTCCTATCATCGGAGGGGACTCGTCACCATCAACATCTTCATCAGCACCATCTCATCTCCAAACCCTAGTTCATCTCTTGTAATCAATCTCCGTCTCGCGACTCCGATTGGTACTTGTAAGGTTGCTAGTAGTGTTGATTACTCTTTGTAGTTGATGCTAGTTGGATTACTTGGTGGAAGAGTTTATGTTCAGATCCTTGATGCTACTAATTACACCTCTGATCATGATTATGATTATGCTTTGTGAGTAGTTACTTTTGTTCCTGAGGACATGGGATAAGTCATGCTAATAATAGTCATGTGAATTTCGTATTCGTTCGGTATTTTGATATGTTGTATGTTGTTTTTCCTCTAGTGGTGTTATGTGAACGTCGATTACATAACACTTCACCATTATTTGGGCCTAGAGGAAGGCATTGGGAAGTAATAAGTAGATGATGGGTTGCTAGAGTGACAGAAACTTAAACCCTAGTTTATGCGATGCTTCATAAGGGGCTGATTTGGATCCACTAGTTTAATGCTATGGTTAGACTTTGTCTTAATTCTTCTTTCGTAGTTGCGGATGCTTGCGATATGGGTTAATCATAAGTGGGATGTTTGTCCAAGTAAGGGCTACCCAAGCGCTGGTCCACCCACATATCAAACTATCAAAGTAACGAACGCGAATCATATGAACATGATGAAACTAGCATGACAGAAATTCCCGTGTGTCCTCGGGAGCGTTTTTCCTCTTATAAGACTTTGTCCAGGCTTGTCCCTTGCTACAAAATGGATTGGGCCACTTTGCTGCACCGTTGCTACTTTTGTTACTTGTTGCTTGCTACGAATCATCTCACCACAAAATCACTTGTTACCAACAATTTCAGTGCTTGCAGATTTTTCCTTGCTGAAAACCACTTGTCAGATCCTTCTGCTCCTCGTTGGGTTCGACACTCTTACTTATCGAAAAGACTACGATTGATCCCCTATACTTGTGGGTCATCAGCTGGTATATTGGATGGCAGCGAAGGCAAATTGTCAAAGGTGAGACTGTCCGGCAACCGAATCAAAGTGCTACTTTGATACGAGTCCTAACGACTAATTTCATCAGTTCACTAACACCGAACCAACTGGTGGTGAAGCGTGATCATATGTGGCTCAAGCCAAGGAGAGGAGTGGTAAATATTAATGTTGATGCATCGTTTAGCGCAGAAACTATGTCTATAGGTACACGAGCTGTGGCAAGAGATGATCGTGGTGAGTTTATAGCTGCTGCTGCTGGCTGGTTCATACTGCATGTGGTGTTAGCGGATGTGACAGAGACAATTGCTATTCAGAATGGTCTCTTTCTAGCAGCTAAGATTGGTTTTAACAGTTTGCAGATTGGGTCTGATAGCTCTAACGATTATGAACCTCTCAACACTGAAAATTTTCTTGGGCAGAAAGCGGCTATTCTTCTGATAAGCGAAGAACTGAGTCTAGATTGTGCAAATTATGAAGTTCATAAGTGCCCTAGAGAAGAAAATTGTGTAGCTGATTGCATAGCGAAATCATCTCTTTCTAGTAGGTCCTCTAATACTTGGGAAGATGCTATCCCAGACTTTATTTCTCATCATATTGTAAACGAACTCGCCATTATCTAAGAAATAAAGTTTTGATTTGTCAAAAAAAAACTAATAAGATGCACGTGAGTTGTTAGAGCAACTCCAACCGACTGACCCAAATGAATGACAATTTTGTCCGCTTTTTGTTCGTTTGGATCGGCCCGGCGGACACAAACGTCTGCTTTCGTGTTTGGGTGAGCGCATGCGTCCAACGCGGGTCTGATCTATTTAAACGACGCGTAAAAAAATTTCAAACATTTCCAACAAACATTAATTAAACATTAAAGCCGACCACGAAGGTCGGTGAGAGTCCACGCGTACCGATTACATTAATTAAACATTAAAAAAGGTAAACTACGAGGCTGCCCTAGGCGTCCTCGTCGTTGACGTTGGGGCCGGTGAGGTGAACCAGCGTCGGCCCAGGGCCGGCCCAGGGGAATGCCGTGTTCCAGAGCGCCGCTGCCTATGCCTCCGTCGTCTGTTCCCGCCGACGCGGGTTGTGCTGGTGGCGGTGGCAGCGCACCACGGGCGCGCTCCTCCTCCTCCACCTCTAGTCGTTGCTCCTCTGACTCTCGCTCAAGCTCCATCTGACGCGCCCTATCGGCGCGCTCCTCCGCCAGGTCCAACGCCCTCCAGTGTTAGAGGTAGGCGGCCTCCTCTTGTAGTGTTGTGCCCATCTAGATGGGTAGCGGTTGACAAAATCACGGAGGCAGTCGGTCCACCGGTAGACCTCCGACTACGTCTCGCTCTTCGGCGAAGGGGGATGACGCAGTTGCCGGCGGTGGACAACCCGATGGCCTCCACGAGCTGTGCCTCATACGCCATGTCCTCCTCCTCGGCCTTGCACCGCTCTTCCTCCTCGCTCGCGTGGAGCGTGGCTGCCAGTGCCGCCTGGTAGGCAGCCTTCACCTCCTAGTCTGTCGCGAACGAGTGGCGAGGGTGGTGAAGGGCCTGGCTGCATGTTGCGCATGCCGCGTCGGTGCTGCTCCACGTTGAGGAGACTATCTTTTGAAGCACAAGAGCGAGGAGTTCATCGTTCTACCGCATCTATTACATTTTCGGAGGGTGGTGCCTCCTAGATTGATTAGGTGTTTCTTGGAAACCTCCTACTGCGTGTTGTGGAGTTGAACAAGGAAGTTTATAAGGGCAAGGAGATCGCCTACTTCATGAAGATCTACCCCGAGTGAGGCTAGCTAGTCATGCGTGGACGTAAGCCATGGTGGAATAGACAAGGCCGCTTCTTCATGGACCCCTTGTGAGTGGAGCCCTCCATGGACTCTCGCGGACGTTACCCTTCGTGGGTTGAAGTTTCCACTAACGTGGATGTACGATAGCACTACCTATTGGAACCATGCCAAAAATCGCCGTGTCAACCTTCGCGTTTGATCTTCCTTCCCTACCCTCTACTTACATTTTCATGTCTTTACATTCCGTTGCTATACTATTAGATGTGCATGTGTAGGGTGAACTTAACTAGTCATAATTGCTAAAACTGGCCCACAACTAAAATTGGGAAAAGGCTAAGTTTTTTGGTCAAGTAGTCTAATCACCCCCCTCTAGTTATACTTTGGATCCTTCAAGTGGTATGAGAGCTTTGGTCTCCATTGCATTGGTTTCATAACCTAGGAGAGTATGGAGTCTATTGAGGGAAATTACCACTTTAGAGGTCCAAATTTTGATGGTATGCACTTTGCTAGTTGGAAGCATAAGATGAAAATGCATATTGTCACGCCCAAGATGCGACCCTTTCCTCAATTTGGCACGAGGGCCTCGTCAGGGATAGAAGCGCATCTTGTCGTGTCGCAATAATGGATATCGTTACAAGTACATGTACTGAAAAGAAGATATATATATATATATATATATATATATATATATGTATATATATATAGAATTGGCTTACACTAGCCACAAGCTACATCAGAGTCACAACAGTACAATACATTAACATCATGAAGAAGAGCAGGGTCCGACTATGGACAGAATCAAACGAGAAAAGAAGAACGACGTCCATCCTTGCTATCCTAGGCTGCCGGCCTGGAACCCAACCTAGATTGATGAAGAGGAAGAAGAAGAAGCAAATCCAAATGAACAATCAACGCGCTCGCGTCGAGTAACCTTTACCTATACCTGCAACTGGTGTTGTAGTAATTTGTGAGCCACAGGGGACTCAGCAATCTCATTTCCAAAGGTATCAAGACTAGCAAAGCTTAATGGGTGAAGCATGGTTAAGTGGCGAGGTTGCAGCAGCGGCTAAGCATATATATATGGTGGCTAACTTACGAGTACAAGAAATAAGAGGGGGAAGATCTACGCATAACGGACGGGAACTACTGATGATCAAATGAATGATCCTGAACACCTACCTACGTCAGACATAACCCCACCGTGTCCTCAATCGGAGAAAGAACTCACGAAAGAGACAGTCACCGTTACGCACACAGTTGGCAAGTTTTTATTAAGTTAACTTCAAGTTATCTAGAACCAATGTTAAACAAAGTTTCCACGTTGCCACATAACTGCGGGCACGACTTTCCAAAAAGATTTAACGCTGCAGGGGTGCTCCAACTAGTCCATCACAAATTACCACAAGCCGCATAGAAATCCTCCATCACGAAGCTCGAGATCTCGTCGGATTCCCTAGTGGAAAACCTCAACTTTGAGTTTACCCAAAGCATCACCGGAATCCCGATGCACAAGATATCTCGTCAAAGGTAAAACTAATCCAGCAAGGCCGCCCGACGTGTCGATGATCCCGATAGGAGCCGCGTATCTCGTTCTCAGGACACGACGGATGAGCGATGGTTACCACGCCAAACGCCGAGTTGCCCCGGGTAGCGTTAATAAGTTGCTCTGTTTTGGACCAACACTCATGAGGAGCACTGGCCCGGGGGTTGATTAAATTTCCTCGGGTTAATTACTCCATATGCAGTTCATTAGTTATTAGGAAAATGTGGTACCAAGGTTGGGCCTTGCCAGACCAGCTTTAATCTAAAACGAATATAAAGGGGGCCCACAACAACCCCGATCGTGTTAGGAGCGCTCAATTATGGAACATAACACCGTTAGCTGAAACTAAGGGGGCAAAGGTGGAACAAAACACCAGGCTAGAAAGGCCGAGCCTTCCACCTTTTACCAAGTATATAGGTGCATTAAATTAAATAGCATTTAAATATGGTGATAAGACAAGGAACCCATGTTATCACATGGAAGCAACTATACCTGCAACTAGCAACGCTAACAACATGGATAAGCAAGCGGTAACATAGCCAAACAGTGGTTTGCTAGGTCGAACAGGTTGAAGGTTATCATGGCATTGTTGAGAGGCTGATATTTAACATGTGGCAGGCAACGAGACATAAACGATAGAAGCGATAAAACTAGCATGGCAATGATAATAATGGTGTCTAGGGAAATGGTCATCTTGCCTGAGATCCCGCTTGGAAGAAGAACAACTCCGTGAAGTCGGCGAACCAACGTAGTCGAGCGGGTCCTCACATTCCGACACGCTTGCGGAACTCTATCGAGACGGAGCAAACCGGAAACAAACATCAACACAGATATTCACCACACGATGCACAACATGATGCATAACCTACTATGATGCATGATTAGATCAATGATGCAAGGGATGGCATGGCAATTCACCTCACGCAAACACTACACATTAAGTGAAGCTCGATATGCGACGAGTTACATATCGACGAAACTCCACATTTACTTATTTAATTCACTCCCGATTATTACATGGCAATATTAAATTGTTGTTAACATGGCAAGGGGTGAAGCGATGACCCTACATGACATCCTAGTCGGTTAACATGCGGGACTTAGAACGGAGCTACGTCACAAGAAACATGCAACACAATATATCATGCCATGAATGCGTCATGCATGGAAGTTCACAACAACATGGGAAAGAAGGAAAAGAAACATATGTCGCCACGGCGAGCGAAAGGGTACCATGGCGGCAAGGCGGAAACGATGCCACAACAACGTTCCTATCCTGATAACTCGTCGAGATATCGTGCCAACGTATAGGAAGCGTGTGCGGGAACGTTAAATTAAGATGGGGTGATCCCGGTTACCGGGTTCCCATGTGTCGAGGGCGCGACGAAAGAGAGACAACATGCAACGGGCAAACACATGGCGCAAACATACGATACAACTCATACATCACAATCATTGGTTCACGACAACGTCCCATCGGAATACCTTTGAAGCGTGCATATCGGAGCGGATCGGTTCATAGCGGACGTCGTGGAAGTCGAGGTACTTGGATCTCGTCGATGGTAGTCGTTCGCTTGCGTCGGTAGACGGGTCTTCTCATCGGTAGTCATACTCTAGGTGATGGAAGACGGGTCTTCGACGACGGTAGTTGAACACGTTCCGGGGGTCGTCGAGGACGTAGTCGTACACGGCGAACTTCGGCGACGCCAGGCGACAGCACATGCAAGCAACTCAGAGCAAGCGGGCGCGGCAGGCATGCAAGCAACAACAACTAACACTAGCTACATCAAACATTACAACAAGCAGCAAAGCAATCGGCAGCAGCATCCTACATAGCAACGCTAGCATCAGCAGCTAGCTACAGCCAACAGAGCAACTCCTAACAACAACTACAACACTACACAACAGGCAAGCACAGCAAGCTAGCTAGCAGGAGCAGCTACAGGCAAGCAAGCATCGGGCAACAACACGGGAGAGCAACAACATCTCGGCAGCAACAACTACATCAGTCGGCCAGCAACAGCGGCAGTCTAGCAGCAGCAATCGGCAACAGGTATAGCAAGCATGCCAAGCAACTACTGCAGCAGCTAGCACTAAGCACGGCAAGCAAGCAACCTAGCAGCAAAACGAACCAGCAAGTAGAACAGCGCAACAGCATGGTAGCAACGGCTCGGCAGCAGCAAGGCAGCTCGGCAGGGGAACCACAACAACACGAGGGAACTGGGCGGCGACCGGGAGGCCACGGCACGGGACAAGGGCGCGCATGGACCCTACAGGGAGACGGCAGCCATGGCGGCAGACACTGCGCGGGGGAGACGGCGCAGGCGGCGGGGCTGCTCGGCGACGGCGCACACAGGAGAGGCACAGGGCGGCGACCATAGGCGCGGCGACGACGGCAGCAGGGGCGCGCACCGGCGGGGGACGCGAGTGAGAGAGGCGGCGCGCAGGGGAACGCGAGGCTAGGCGGCGCGGCGGCGAGGCCGAGGCCATGGAGGCGGCGCAGAGGGGCGATGGCGAACGACGACGACGGCCATGAGCACGGCGGGGTCGGGGCTAGGCAGAGGAGGGGCATGCTGTGCGGGAGAAAGAGGGAATCGGGAGCTTGGGGGAGGCAGATGGGATCGGGGAAGAGGAGAGGGACGAGGGAGAGGGGATCGCTAGGGCAGGGGAGTCTTGGGCCTGGGCCTGGCCGGCTCCTCCTTCCCTCTCTCTTTGATTTTCTTTTTCTTTTTTTAAAGCAGGGAAACTCAAACAAAAGAAAAGGGTTTAAAACAACAATAAAAGAAATATCTTTTAACTCCTTTAAAACAGATCCCAACTATAAAATAGATTGGGACTCTTTTAACAAATAAAACTAAAACCTTTTGAAGAATAAAATTAAACCCTTTTTACGAAAGAATAAAATCAAACCCCTTTTATAAATAAAAATGCAACTCTAGTTTAGAAATGAAACAAAAGAAGAAATAAGAGAAAACCCAAGGGGTTGCCTCCATATTAAATAAAAGGATTTTAAAAGAAGACGAACTTTTAAAAGGGGGTTAAAACTGAAATCTTTTAAACAGCCACGAAATAAAACAAGAGAGGAGAGAAGGGTTTTAGGTCCGCGGTGCAACAGGGTTTGAAGCGGCTCTGTTGCACCCACTCTCATCACTCCAACAAAACAATGCCACTCACAAAGCACTAACACCCAACAACACGGCAACAAGCAACACCAACAAAGCACAGTTGACATGATGCCATGCATGATGCGATGATGCAAACTAAATGAAGAGGCCACAAAATAAAATAACCACACGACGGAAACGGAAATAAGGGGGAATCTTCTGGGGCGTCGGTCTCGAGCTGTCACAACTCTCCTACACTACAAGAGGATCTCGCCCCGAGATCCAAGAATCAAAGGGGGGAGAGGATGAGAAAGAACAAGAGGTAAAACTCAGTCGCTTCTTTGACAAACGAGTGAAACCGACAATCCTTGAAAGTTGCAAAGAGATGAGGAATGATATGAGAAACAAGCAAGAATTCACAGAAAATTTTGGCAGCACTTCGGTAGGAAAATGGGACAAAAAATTCGATAAGAAGAGAGAATTAGACAATATACATATCAAACAACTAAACAGAACAAGGGAACACCATGATCTTGATAGAACAACATAATGGACCCAAAAGAGCGACATCACAATGCCTCCGGAACAAGAGATTATGAACTACCTCAAGCGGAAGAAGAGAATGAAGAAAGAATGCCAACTATCATCACAATAGAATTGAAGAGCCTCCAGACAGAGAATTGACGTAGTAGTTGGAAAACCAACAACGAAAAGAACAAGATAGAAGTGGGCTTATGAAAATAATCTCAACATATATGAGGTGACAACCAACCACTAAAAGAAACAAGGATAGATTGGGAGCAACAAGATATGAACACTTCTTACACCAAAAGGATACCTTGAGAACTTGGATAAATGACAAGCACCATGATAGCACAATCCATAGGAAAAGCTTTAGGTGAAATATAAACCAAGATAGCTTAATGAAGAATCCTGGGTTTAAAATATCTCATGATCATAGAATTGTGGATTTAATTATCTCAATCTTGAAGGAATAACTCTTCGAGGCTCCTACACTAACAAGAATGCTATAATACCACCTCAAAGGATAAAGGAATAACAAACGCATAGGAAATGCAAGGGAAAGAATGCTTGAGGTACTCCAACAAGAATCTTGAAGAACACTTCTGAAAGAATGAAATCTTGACGAACCACCATGAAGGACCTCCGTATACAACTGAATGATGCAACAAATATGAAGGTAGAAAAGAATAAGATTGAAGCCTTGCAAAGACTTCGATGAAGCTTCACGAAGAGATACTTGAGAAAACTTGGAACTCCAGAAAAGAAAAGATAAGAACACTTGAGAAAAGAATTGATATCATGAGCCACTCCGGAAGAAGAATTGAAACCATCTAATGAAGCAAGAATAAGAATTATGTTATGCTTATCCTTCATCAAATTAAATTGACGACAAACAACGGATTTAGCATACAACTTATTCCTCTTGAAAGAATCTTGAAGAGAGAGAGAGAGAGATAAGCACCACTTGAGGCATAATTGAAGAAAATACCGGTAAGAATTCACAATTGAATGGGAACAACACGAATTAATGGAGATACAAGAGAATGAAGAGATCATGATTAACCTGAGAGAAAACTAGAACAAGGCACCAGAATAATTGAGAGACGAACGAAGAGACAACAATTGAGAAGAATTGAGGATGAAAGCTGTAAGCTGAGAATGAAGAATCTTCTAAAATGATGGCCTTCGGAGGATTGAGAATGAAAACAACTCAGAGAAGCACCGGATAGCAAGAAAGGAATTACTCATGATTGGAACAAATAAGATGACGACACCAAGCTAAAATGATGAATCTCCAAGAGAATGGACAAAGATTTGAGAGAAACACTCCTTCGAATTTGCAAGCTGAGAATGATGACGAGGAACAACACCAAGAATAGCTGAGACACTCCAGAATAAAGAAGAATGAAAGGTTGAGCCAATATGACAATTAATGCAAATAGATCTTGACGAAGGGATATGACTGATGAAATTCATACTTACGTCATAGTTGAAAAGATTTAGAGATCTCCGGGAAAAGATTGAAAGAGCCAGGAGAGATCCTGGGAAAGAACCTATGGGTTATGGGCCCACTCAAAGAAACTACCGTTAGAAAAGATTGCTTAGAAGAGAGATATTGCACCGGTATGAAGAGAACTAGATGAAGTTAGCACCTCGAAATAACTAAAAGAATTGAAAACACGAAACTCAGAGATAACTTCAGAACTCCGGATAGGAAAGAGATGAATGAATAACATGATAGGCTGATAAGAATTCCCAACATAGGAAAGAATTACAAGGATGAATAGGATATAATGAGCATGGATAGTTTGAACTGTATTCACCGGAAAAGATTACAAGATTGAATAAAGATGAACACGAAGCTCGTGAGAATCTTCACAATGAATCACCGGGTAAGAGAAAAAGGACAAACAACGGAAGCACAATGAAAAGAAAACTCTTGGATGAAAATTGAATCACTGAAGAAAAGGGTGGGACGGCGGGGAAAAACAAAGACAACTTGAAACAGATGAGATGAACTCCAAAAAGAATAGAAAGATTGATCTTGCAAAAATTGGAGAGGGTTGAATTAACTGAAGAGAAGCACACTGGTTGAATGGAATTGATACGATGACTCCGATTGAAAAGAATTGACAAGAGAATTGATTTGAGCAAAAGAATTAGCACTCTCATATGAATATGAGAACACTACTTAGAAAAGATCTGAAATCACCACTTGACATCGAAGCAACTTGAATTACCATATTTCAACAAAAACAAAAGGTGCGGCTTACGAAGCAAGCCAGAACAAACTCATGAGAGAGATTTCCGTTCGATATTTTCGTGGACAGGATCGCACGGGCTCGAACCTTACAGTAGACATTAAGTGCAAGGCAGTGCACCCGACATACGAAGCGTCCCCGAGTCGTAGCAAGCTACAAGGACTCTTTAAGACACAACGAGAACCGATGTAAGTCGACCGTCAACCAACGAATCCACTAGATGTCGAACCCCAACCTAACATCATGCATTTGTTGGAAGATTGTCCTATAAGCAACTACTTGAATTCCCACCTAAGAATTCCCGAAATATTTGGTCATGCAATCTGGTACACGGATACAAGGAGTAATATCACACAACTCCTATACTAACCCTTCACTTGTATCACATCCGTCAACACACATCCAGAATCTCGGACCTTCATCTACAACAGACCCTCGTGATCACAACGATACAAAGTATGGAAGTACTCCCGAACAATCTGCACCCGTACTGGGGACATCGGGGTTATCTCGCCACTGCTAGTATTGAAGCAATTACGAACATCCTTCGTTCTGAGATACTAAGAAATCTGAATGATAACGATGTGCTCGAGAATCCCCTGGAGCTCAACTCCCCGAAAGAAAATCAAGTCACACTGGAGGCACCAAGACAGAACTCCGTCACATCGGCATCATATAGATTCCAAAAATATCCGCGTGATCCTGAAAACAATTTGAGTGAGAAGAGGAGTAGAATAATTTATCACGTCAAGATTCCTCACCAGAGCATAGAAGAGGAGAAAAAGAATCCTACTCTCCGATATATAACTAGACTCAAAGTAGTTTTTCACTAGACTCGACTCGACCAAGTTCGATCAATCAAGGGGGCTCCTAGGTCGGTACTGCTCTCATACCAACTTCTCACGCCCAATATGCAACCCTATCCTCAATTTGGCACGAGGGCCTCGTCAAGGATAGAAGCGCATCGCGTCGTGTCGCAAGATGGATATCGTTACAAGTACATGTACTAAAAAGAAGATATATATATATATATATATATATATATATATATATATATATATATATATATATATATATAGAATTGGCTTACACTTGCCACAAGCTACATCAGAGTCACAACAGTACAATACATTAACATCATGAAGAAGAGCACGGTCCGACTACAGACGAAATCAAACGAGAAAAGAAGAACGACGTCCATCCTTGCTATCCCACGCTGCCGGCCTGGAACCCAACCTAGATCGATGAAGAAGAAGAAGCAACCCCAAATGAACAATCAACGCGCTCGCGTCGAGTAACCTTTACCTGTACCTGCAACTGGTGTTGTAGTAATCTGTGAGCCATAGGGGACTGAGCAATCTCATTTCCAAAGGTATCAAGACTAGCAAAGCTTAATGGGTGAGGCATGCTTAAGTGGTGAGGTTGCAGCAGCGGCTAAGCATATATATATGGTGGCTAACTTGTGAGTACAAGAAATAAGAGGGGGAAGATCTACGCATAACGGACGTGAACTACTGATGATCAAATGAATGATCCTGAACACCTACCTACGTCAGACATAACCCCACCGTGTCCTCGATCGGAGAAAGAACTCACGAAAGAGACAGTCATGGTTACGCACACAGTTGGCAAGTTTTTATTAAGTTAACTTCAAGTTATCTAGAACCAATGTTAAACAAAGTTTCCACGTTGCCACATAACCGCGGGCACGACTTTCCGAAAAGATTTAACCCTGCAAGGGTGCTCCAACTAGTCCATCACAAATTACCACAAGCCGCATAGAAATCCTCCATCACGAAGCTCACGATCTCGTCTGATTCCCTAGTGGAAAACCTCAACTCTGAGTTTACCCAAAGCATCACCAGAATCCCGATGCACAAGATATCTCGTCAAAGGTCAAACTAATCCAGCAAGGCCGCCCAACGTGTCGACGATCCCGATAGGAGCCGCGTATCTCGTTCTCAGGAGACGACGGATGAGCGATGGTTACCACGCCAAATGCCGAGTTGCCCCGGGTAGCGTTAATAAGCTGCTCTGTTTTGGACCAACGCTCATGAGGAGCACTGGCCCGGGGGTTGATTAAATTTCCTCGGGTTAATTACTCCCTATGCAGTTCATTAGTTATTAGGCAAATGTAGTACCAAAGTTGGGCCTTGCCAGACCAGCTTTAATCTAAAACGAATTATCAAGGGGGTCCCCACAACAACCCCGATCGTGTTAGGAGCGCTCAATTATGGAACATAACACCGGTAGCCAAAACTAAGGGGGCGAAGGTGGAAAAAAACACCAGGCTAGAAAGGCCGAGCCTTCCACCTTTTACCAAGTATATAGGTGCATTAAATTAAATAGTATTTAAATATGGTGATAAGACAAGGAACTCATGTTATCACATGGAAGCAACTACACCTGCAACTAGCAACGCTAACAACATGGATAAGCAAGAGGTAACATAGCCAAACAGTGGTTTGCTAGGTCGAATAGTTGAAGGTTATCATGGCATTGTTGAGAGGCTGATATTTAACATGTGGTAGGCAACGAGACATAAACGATAGAAGCGGTAAAACTAGCATGGCAATGATAGTAATGGTGTCTGGGAAATGGTCATCTTGCCTGAGATCCCTCTTGGAAGAAGAACAACTCCATGAAGTCGGCGAACTAACGTAGTCGAGCGGGTCTTCACATTCCGACACGCTTGCGGAACTCTATCGAGACGGAGAAAACCAGAAACAAACATCAACACAGATATTCACCACACGATGCACAACATGATGCATAACCTACTATGATGCATGATCAGATCAATGATGCAAGGGATGGCATGGCAATTCACCTCACTTAAACACTACACATTAAGTGATGCTCGATACGCGACGAGTTACATATCGACGAAACTCCACATTTAATTATTTAATTCACTCCCGATTATTACACGACAATATTAATTTTTTTAACATGGCAAGGGGTGAAGAGATGATCCTACATGACATCCTAGTCGGTTAACACACGGGACTTAGAACGGAGCTATGTCACAAGAAACATGCAACACAATATGTCATGCCATGAATGCGTCATGCATGCAAGTTCGCAACAACACGGGCAAGAAGGAAAAGAAACATATGTAGCCACGACGAGTGAAAGGGTACCATGGTGGCAAGACGAAAACGATGCCACAACAACGTTCCTATCCCGATAACTCGCCGAGATATCATGCCAACGTATAGGAAGCGTGTGCGGGAACGTTAAATTAAGATGGGGTGATCCCGGTTACCGGGTTCCCATGTGTCGAGGGCGCGATGAAAGAGAGACAACGTGCAACGGGAAAAAACACGGCGCAAACATTCGATACAACTCATACATCACAACCATTCGGTTCACGACAACGTCCCATCAGAATACCTTCGAAGCGTGCATATCGGAGCGGATCGGTTTGTAGCGGACGTCGTGGAAGTCGAGGTACTCGGGTCTCATCGATGGTAGTCGTTCGCTTGCGTCGGTAGACGGGTCTTCTCATTGGTAGTCGTACTCTAGGCGACGGAAGACGGGTCTTCGGCGACGGTAGTCAAACATGTTCTGGGGGTTGTCGAGGACGTAGTCGTACACGATGAACTTGTTGGTTCCCTGAAGGAGGGGATGGAGCTTGCGAACTTCGGCGACGGTAGGCGACAACACATGCAAGCAACTCACAGCAAGCGGGCGCGGCAGGCAGGCAAGCAACATCAACTAACACTAGCTACAGCAAACATTACAGCAAGCAGCAAAGCAATCGGCAGCAGCATCCTACATAGCAACGCTAGCATCAGCAGCTAGCTACAGCCAGCAGAGCAACTCCTAACAGCAGCTACAACACTACGCAATAGGCAAGCACAGCAAGCTAGCTAGCAGGAGAAGCTACATGCAAGCAAGCATCGGGCAACAGTACGGGACAACAACAGCATCTCGGCAGCAACAGCTACATCAGCCGGCCAGCAACAACGGCAGTCTAGCAGCAGCAATCGGCAGCAGGTATAGCAAGCATGCCAAGCAACTTCTGCAGCAGCTAGCACAAGCACGGCAAGCAAGCAACCTAGCAGCAAAACGCACCAGCAAGCAGAACAGCGCAACAACATGGCAGCAACGGCTCGGCAGCAGCAAGGCAGCTCGGCAGGGGAACCACAACAGCACGAGGGAACTGGGCGGCGACCGGGAGGCCACGACACGGGACGAGGGCGCTGGCGCGGGGCGCGGGGCTCCTGCAGGCGGGCGGCGGCAGGGAACCGGCGCGGGAGACAGCGGCCATGGCGGCACACGCTACGCGGGGGAGACGGCGCAGGCGGCGGGGCTGCTCGGCGGCGGCGCATAGAGGAGAGGCACACGACGACGACCATAGGCGCGGCGACCGCGGCAGCAGAGGCGTGCACCGACGGGGGACGCGGGTGAGGGAGGCGGTGCACACGGGAACGCGAGGCCAGGCGGTGCAGCGGCGAGGCCGAGGCCATGGAGGCGGCGAAGAGGGGCGAGGGCGAACGGCGGCGATGGCCACGAGCACGGTGGGGTCGGGGCTAGGCAGAGGAGGGGGATGCTCTGCGGGAGGAAGAGGGAATCCGGGGCTTGGGGGAGGCAGATGGGATTGGGGCAGAGGAGAGGGACGAGGGAGAGGGGATCGGTAGGGCAGGGGAGTCTTTGGCCTGGGCCTTGCCGGCTCCTCCTTTCCTCTCTCTTTGATTTTTTTGTTTTTTAAAGCAGGGAAACTCAAACAAAAGAAAAGGGTTTTAAACAACAATAAAAGAAATATTTTTAACTCCTTTAAAACAGACCCCAACTATAAAATAGATTGGGCCTCTTTTAACAAATAAAACTAAAACCTTTTGAAGAATAAAATTAAACCCTTTTTTACAAAATAATAAAATCAAACCCCTTCTGTAAACAAAAATGCAACTCTAGTTTAGAAATGAAACAAAAGAAGAAATAAGAGAAAACCCAAGGGGTTGCCTCCATATTAAATAAAAGGATTTTAAAAGAAGACGAACTTTTAAAAGGGGGTTAAAACTGAAATCTTTTAAACAACCACGAAATAAAACAAGAGAGGAGAGAAGGGTTTTAGGTCCGCGGTGCGACAAGGTTTGAAGTGGCTTTGTTGCACCCACTCTCATCACTCCAACAAAACAACGCCACTCACAAAGCACTAACACCCAACAACACGACAACAAGCAACACCGACAAAACACAGTTGACATGATGCCATGCATGATGCGATGATGCAAACTAAATAAAGAGGCCACAAAATAAAATAACCACAAGACGTAAATGGAAATAAGGGGGAATCTTCTGGGGCGTCGGTCTCGGGTTGTCACACATATTCTTGGTCATAACCTTGCCGTTTGGGCTATTATTTGTGTTGGTGTACAAGGTGATTTCTTCGATGATGGAAGTGAACCAGATCATGATGCCACGGTGAAAGAATTGAAGAAGCTGCAATACAATGCTCAAGCCAGCGACATTCTACTCAACTGCCTATGTCCCTAAGAATTCACCAAAATCAGCAACCTTGAGAATGCAAAGGAAAGTTGGGATACTTTGGTTCATATGCACGAAGGTACATAATCTCTCAGGGAATCTAAGTTGGATGTGCTACAAAGTCAGCTTGACAAGTTGAAGATGAAGGATGATGAAGGAGTCACTGAGATGTACTCTAGGCTAGTTCTCATCACAAATTAGATTGCCAACTTAGGAAGTGAAGAGATGACTAAAAAATTCCTCATCAAGAAGATACTTAGAGCCTTGGATGGAAGATACAACACCATGTGCACATTGATCCAAATGATGCAAACTACAAGGATCTCAGGCCAACAAAAGTCAATCGAAGGATTGTCGCTCATGAAATGTCTCTCAAGGACAAAGTTGAGATGCACAAAAAGTCAAGCGGTGCTTACAAAGCTTCAAGTGATACTCCTGCTACTTCAAATGACAACCTTGTTACAAATGAAGAGATAAGCCTCATGGTTAGGAAATTCAACAAGTTCTATAAGAGTAGAGGCAAAGAGAGAAGCTCTAGCTCAAAATATGAAGAGAAGTGTTCATCTAGTCGTGATAGAAACTCCTACAACTGTGGAAAGCCCGGGCACTATTCCAATGAGTGCTCGGCTCCCCGCAAATGAAGAGAATAGTCACCTAGAAGACGAAGCTCGAGAGAAAAGACACATCACAGAGAGAAAAGGAGTAGAGAAGATCGTTATGAACGAAGACACTCCCGGAGAAGTGAGGAATCGGAGAAGAAGGACAATTACACCAAGAGCCACTCAAGAATAAGACATCAAGCTCATGTTGGGGAACGGGTATCCAGCTTCGAGCCCGGCAACCAATTTGAGAGAAGCTACCACTCCAACTCCGACTATAGTCAAGATGAACGTGTTGCCGGTCTTGCACTTGTTTCCTCCAACTCCTACGACATATTTGATTCACCAAATGAAGGGATTGGAAACTGCATCATGGCAAAAGGCCCCAAGTTATCACATCCCAAGTACTTTGACTTTGATAGTGGCGAGGATGACTTGTTAGGATAAGATGACTTTCCCTTTGATAAAACTGGTGACAATGATAAAAAATGAACTTGATAATAATCATGCTAGTCAAGAGAAGTTGAATGATGATGACAAGAAAGAGATTGAATGGCTAACAAAAGAATTAAACACTCTTAAGTTAGCTCATGAAAGTACTGTAGAATTTCATAGAGAGATTGCAAGAACTCATGAGAAGATACGCTTCGAGAAATTAAATTTAGTTCAAGAGCATGAGTTTCTAAAAGCAATCAATGATGATCTTCGAAATAAGAGTTCTTCTTACCTAGCCAAACGTTACTCTTCTCTTCCTTTGTTCCACAAGTTAAATCTAAAAATACTAGTAACAGAGGCAAGAAAGTTTCTTCATCTAGTAAGAACAATTCTAAAGTTAAATCAAATGATGTTGTTTCTAGTAGCACTCTTTATTCCACTAGTGATTCTCTTAGCCAAGTTACACTTGAGCAAGAAAACGATTTATTGAAAGGAATTATAGAGAGAGGTGTTTTCAAGAGTCTTGCTGAAAGTAAGCAATTCGAGGAAATTTTACGCAAGCAAGGAGGACATTGGAAGAAGCAAGGTGTTGATTACTTCAATGCCAATGGAGTTGAATGGAAAGAAGGTCAATATCCGATCTCGAAGTTTGTTTCCTAAAAGGAGAAGTATGATCACACTCTCCCCATGGGAACAAGCTATCAAGATGACCTTCTACCATAAGACCACAAGGGCAAGGGCAAGCTTCAAGAGGAGATTGACTCAATTGAGGAAGAACCCCAAGCCAAGGTCAAGTGGATTCCCAAGGACACTATTAGCTCCACTCCATCTAGTGCTACCACAACTCCAAGGATCCCCATCAAGTTGATGTGAGTCCCCAAGAAGAAGAACTAGATAAGTTCTTGAGGGGTGACTCCGCCAATGAAATTCACTCTTATTCATTTTGGCAATATCTATATGCAACGAACTCCAACCATATGCATTAGTTCAAGGAGTCACATATTCCCTCAAAGGTAAGGAAGGGACATGGTAATTAATGTATCTTTGGACATCATCTCACATGCACTACACTCCATGTCCATAGATATCCTTGTATATGTTCCTTGTGCTTTGGGACTAACCCATGTAGGTGAGAAGAGTAACAAACAACAAGGATTGCTCCCAACTCAAGTTGATCTTCATCAACAATGAGCATCCACCACTACTACACCTACATGAAGTCTTCTACGATAAAACCCAATGTTAATATATCCCTCTAGGGGGGCGTCACATTAAGGGGGAGGTTTACTCTAAGACTTGAGTATAAGCATCTCTTAGGATGTGAACACACCAAAAGCTTTATGTAGAAGTGGTAACCCCACTTGTGCTTAAACAATGAGTATGACCTATGATCAAGTATTCTTGCTTGGCTCCTATGTCAATATATTCATGTATAGATGACTTCGGCATCGCCAACGTGCTTGGTAGATACTAGGGTGTTTGTGCATGTTTCACCATGTTTTATTTGACATCTTATTGTGTGAGTATGTTTGTATGCATATGTTCTTGCTCATTCGAGGATATCCAATCGTTGTTATTTGGCTTTCTATTTTATTTGGCCAATTGGATATACAAGAATGCCTAAGTACCTCTCTCTAGCTATCTACGCTTTCTCGTCTCAAAGTTTATTCATGCTACATCACAAAATTTGAGCAAGCACTTTAGGGACACTCCGTGTGAGGAGCACTCGGAGATTCGTCTCGACAAGGGCTGACTTCCAAAACCTCCCAAGTGTATCTTGGTGTGACCAACCTCAAAAACTTGGTCCCATCAAAGCCTAGGGTTGGTCTAGTTTTTCAATCTCTGTACCATTGATAGGAAGTTTTCGGCCTCACGGAGTTTCAGTGTCACATGACAGTTATGGAACCCGGTGGCACTGAAAAATACAACTCGATGTCACTAACAGCGAGGAGGTATATATTCCCCGCGGACCCGATGTTTGAAATAACCCCTCAAACTTCGCCTCCCTGAACCTCCTCAATGCCGAGCCCTAGTCCCAGGACATCTACATTGTCTCCAGAGCGCCCTCGCCACAGGAATCCTTGCCACCGACGGGAATCATCGCCGCCATCGTCGCTGATGCGGTTGTACATTAGGGGTAGGACTACAGACCTGCTTCCCTAGGCCCACCTAGGACCCCTTACGGATATTATTGTCCTTAAAGTCACCGGTGTAGCCTCAACCGCACTCGGTTCAGCAACCGTCACTCGACCTTCCTGGAGTCACTCGAATCACCTTGCATGAGTCGGATGCATCTTGGCACTCGGACTACAGCAAGGAGAAGGCACCAAAGAGGCTGCAACGGCTAAAGACTTAATCCATCACATGAAGAGCAGTGAAGACTCACGTTACCACTAACACCGAGAGTTATAGATGCTGTTTCTAGCAACTTCCTTATTTATTAACATTAATTACCTTGTAATGAAGCTTGGCCGATCGTGGCAGCAACTAAATAAGCCACTCCCGAGCTCCACCTCAAGGGTTCAATACTTTGTAATCTTTCATAACACATAAGAAAACATCAGCCTCAGGGCTCAATACGTTGAGCTGTTACGACTTCCGAGTAGGGCCTGAACTCGTACATCTGAGTGCATCCACTGCGCCTACTTAGACTTCACCCCATCGTTCATACCCATAGGTACTATTGTTAGGGTTATTCCCACGACAGTTGGCGCCCACCTTGGGGCGGCACATCTAGAAAGTCCAACACAATTGGAGATTTATCACATTTTCGTCAATATGATGACACTCGGCGGAGAGATCCTCTTCGGTTCCCTCAGCTTCATCAACGACGATTCAGCATAGCTACATGATGCGCCACTTGATACCGACGCCCTCCGTGCTCGAGGTACGTCATATTTCAGTGCAGTCGCGCATGGAGTCCTGATCCAGCAGCCGTTAGTGTCGTATCACTCGGCACCCCCACGTGCCACTGCTGTTCGTCGCAAGCGCTCTCGGCGCTCGCGCATGCAACAGTGGGTCAAGCACACCATGGCTTACCAAGCTATTTCCGGGCACGTGGGCATGCTTAGCTATGATGAGCCCACCGTCAGCCTCTTCCCTTTATCGAGTGAGGAGTCACTCAGTTACTCCGACAGTGATAGCAGCAGGGGTGCCGCCGAGATCCTGATGGCCGACACCAATAGGGGAGGCACCACAGGTTACGTCGCAGAGAATTCTCCCGAAAGTGATGGCTGAGAGCGTCTCCACGGCGACGACAGCCACCATGTTCCACAACCGCTCACGGTGCACAAGCGGGAGGAACTTCGGTGGAGGAGCGATCAAATTCTCCGCACCCCCATCACTGGGAACACCACGGAGGAGATCGCGCTTGAGAACACGCTCTTGGCCAATCTGGCCAAGCGCGAGCGACTCCAGCGTTTGCTTGATGTTCAGGCCGCGAGGGACCAACCGAGCTCCAGCCACAGTCCCACATAGTTGTTTCAGAACGACCGCGAGCGGCACATCAAGGTGATGCACACACCTCTGCTGAACCCTTCTGCAGCCACTCGGGTCGCTGATTCAATTCAGTCAAGTGACAGCGCGACCGAGGAAGGCATTCGATAGATTCATGCTCTGTTGAAGACTGACATGCAGCAGAATTCCGTAGTGCCCCAATTGCGGCACCACATTCACAACAAGTCCATCTAGGCGCATACCGTGCAGCCGGCTGACAGCTCGCACGTGCACACGCAGCGCCAAAGGTCTCCACCTCTTCCGAGAGGCCCGCATGGAGACCGGAGGCAAGGTCGTTGAGACCGAGGCAGCCCCCCCACGGGAGTGGATCACTCGGTCGCCATCATCATGCCCGCAAGCCAAGCCCCAATCGGTGTCGGGGTAATGAGGGCGATGACTATCGTCCCCCTGAGTTTAACGCTTGGTCGATAATCAGGCAACACGTGGTTGATCGATCGCGAGCTGGCCGGGGAGTGTCTAGCCTCGAGTGCTTCGGCCGACACACCAGAGAGGCCGAAATTCCCTCCTACTACCGATTGTTCACGGGGATCGGTAAGTTCAACGGTGAGTCGAAGCCAGAGACCTGGCTGGAAGACTACCAAGTGGCCGTCCAGATCGGCGGCAGCGACTACTACGTCCCTACGAAGCATGTACCCTTCATGTTGGAGGGGTCCGCGAGCGCGTGGTCAACCAGCTGCCCCCAGCAGCATCCACAGCTGGGGCGATCATATCCGAGTGTTCGTCAAGACCTTCGAGGGCACATACAAGCACCCAGGCGGCCTGACGGAGCAGCAACATTGTGTCCGGAAGAGCAACGAGACTCTTAGGGAGTACATCCAGCGGTGGACCACACTTCATAACACCGTTGAGAATGTCATCGAGCACCAGGCTGTGTGCGCTTTCAAAGCGGACACTTGGTATCGGGAGCTCATTCTCAAGTTTGGCCGGTCAGGGGACCTGTCCTTCGGTCGGGCCATGAAGATCGCTAATTTGTACGCGAATGGAAAGAAGAAGACCGCCTCCGCAGTGACAAAGGCCAAGCCAGCGAAACACCTCAGCCGGGCAACGCTGGGAAGAAGCAGAAGTGAAAAGGTGACCCATCGGGCAAAGTCGAAGTAGCTGCTGTCCCAGGGTAGAGCCAAAATAAATCCAAGAATAAAAAGGACTGGGCTGGCAAAAAGAAAGCCGAGTCAAAGAGCAGCCTATTGGAGCAGCCATGTCCAATTCATTCTCGCAAGGACAAGGAGGGGAGACTATGCCCGCCAAGCACACAGCTCGCGACTGCGTCTGCTCCAGACGAGATGGGCGGAGAGCCCTTCGACGACAAGAAATCTAAGGACGACCCTGCTGAAGCCTCTGGGTACCCGAACATTCAAGCGTCCGTCATGATCTTCGCGGACTTCGAGAGCAAGAGCCAATTGAAAGTTATCAAATGGGAGGTGAAAATGGCAGCCCCGACTCTCCCAAAGTACCTCGACTGGGCAAAGACGCCCGTCACTTTCGACCAGTCGGACCACCCCGCCAACATAGCCACCCCCGGGAGGCAGGCGCTGGTGGTCGATCCCACAGTCAACGGGTTTCGACTGCGGAAAGTCCTCATGGAAGGAGGCAGTGGCCTCAACATCATATACGTGGACACTCTCAAAGACATGGACATCCCGTTCTCCCGGCTGAGCAAGAGCAACATGCAGTTCCACGAGGTTATCCCCGAGAAGAAGGCCGAATCACTCGGCCAGATAACTTTGAGTGTCGTACTCGGCAGCGAGAATTTTTTTCGCAAGGAGAGGTTGACCTTCGAAGTGGTAGACTTTCACAACGCCCATCACGCCATCCTGGGTAGGCCCACCTACGCACATTTCATGGCCTCCCCATGTTACGTGTATCTTAAGCTTAAGATACTAGGACCGAAAGGCCTGATCATGGTGATTGGTAATCAAAAGGTTGCTGAAGAGTGCCTCCAGCAAGGCTCTAGGATCGCCAACGAGAAGGTCCTCGCAGCCGAGCTTGATGGGTACAAGAAGGCAGTGGACACCGCAAATATGCTCAAGTCGAAGTGATCAGCTATTCAATCCACCTTCCAGTCGGCTGGTGAGACGAAGCAGGTCCACGTCCACCTCACCGATCGAAGTGCTTCTGCGACCAACATCTCCACCTCACTCGAAGAGAAATAGGAAGCCGAGATCATCGAGTTCCTCCGTGAAAACTGGGATATCTTTGCATGGAAGCCGACTGACATGCCGGGGGTTCCGTGGGAGCTGGCTGAGCATCACCTCTGAGTGGACCCGAAGATCAAGCCCCTCAAGGAAGACCTGCGCTTCTCCTCCGTGGAGAAGCGTAGGGCAATCGGCAAAGAGATTGCTCGGCTCCTAGCTGCGGAGTTCATCCGTGAGGTCTACCACTCCGAGTGGTTGGCGAACGTGGTCCTGGTGCCAAAGAAGAACAATTCACTCCGAATGTGTATTGACTTCAAGCACCTCAATCAAGCCTGCCCGAAGGACCACTTCCCTCTGCCTTGCCTAGATCAAATCATAGATTCCACTGCCGGATGCAAAGGCCTGTTGTTCCTGGATGCGTACTCCGGGCACCACCAGATCCAAATGTATGGACGTGACGAAATAAAGACATCCTTCATCACGCCATTTGGGTGTTTTTGTTATATCACGATGCCATTCGGTCTCAAAAACATTGGAGCTACATTCTAGCGTATGATTCAAAAATGTCTGCATGAACAAATCAGTCAGAATGTCGAAGCGTACATGGATGACATTGTGGTCAAGTCCAGGAAAGGTTCCGACCTCATGGCCGACCTCGCCGAAACCTTTGCAAACCTTTGACGCTTCTGGGTTAAGCTCAGTCCGGCCAAATGCACCTTCGGTGTACCGGCTGGTAAGCTACTCGGTTCCCTTGTTTCCGAACGAGGTATCAATGCCAATCTCGACAAGATCGGAGCCATCGTCCAGATGAGACGGCCGGAGCGCATCCACGATGTGCAGAGGCTTACAGGCTACCTTGCAGCCCTCACTCTCTTTATCTCAAGACTCGGTGAGAAGGCCATACTTCTTTACCGATTGATGAAGAAATCCGACAGATTCGAGTGGACTGATGAAGCGCAGGTCGCATTCGACAACACAAAACTCTGCTTTCCACCCAACCGGTGTTGGCTGCTCCAAGCAGCTAGGAGCCCTTGCTCCTGTACATCGCTACCACTAGCCAAGTGGTTAGCTCCATACTCACCGTAGAGCAAGAAGAAGCAGGCACATCATACAAGGTACAAAGGCCCATCTACTACATTTCCGAAGTACTGACCCCTTCAAAACAAAGGTATCCACACTACCAGAAGCTGGTCTATGGGATCTACCTGAGTGTGAAAAAGGTGGTCCACTATTTTCAAGATCACTCGATCATTATCATCAGCGATGCTCCCCTAGCAGAAATTCTACACAATCGGGATGCAACTGGCTAAGTGGCCAAATGGGCGATTGAGCTCCTACCACTGGAGATCAAGTTTGAGGACAAGAAAGCAATCAAGTCTCAGTCCCGGGCAAATTTTATTACCAAGTGGGTAGAGCAAGAACATCCAGCTCGAATCGTCCTCGAGCATTAGACCATGTTCTTCGATTGATCCTAGATGCTCCATGGCTCGGGGGCTGGAGTGGTTCTCGTTTCCCCCATGGGAGATCGATTGAGTTACATGCTCCAAATTCACTTTGATTCATCCAACAATGAGGCTGAGTACGAGGCCCTCCAGTATGGGCTCCGCATGGCCATATCAGTCGGCATATGCCGGGTGATGGTTTATGGCGACTCGCATCCCGTTGTCAACCAAGGCATGAAGGAATGGGACATCCGAAGCCCAGCAATGACAGTCTACTACATTGTGGTCAGGAAGCTGGAGAAAAACTTCGAAGGGTTGGAACTACACCATGTGCCCCGAGCCAAGAACCAAGCGGCCGACGACTTGGCAAAGGTCAGGTCCACTCGAAAGATCGTTCCAAAGAGCATGCTCCTGGAGCACCTACGCGCCCCCTCAGTCAAGGAGGATACCTTCACTGAAGAGCCCCCACAAGAAATTGGTCTGTCTAATCTGACTGAGATCGACGTCCCGACCATGGTGATCTTGTCCATGAGATGCTCGTCATCACTCCCGAATGGAAACAACCTTATCTAGCTTACTTGCTCTGACAAGAGCTTCCCGAGAATGAAGAGGAAGCCCCCAGATCGTTCGGCAGTCTGAATCTTTGAAAGTACTCAGATACAAACTGTACAAGAAGCGCGTTACATGAGTCAGCGAGAAGTGCATCTCTCCGCAGGAAGGACTACAAATCCTGCACGAGATCCACTCGGGAACTTGTGGACACCATGTATCCTCACGGACCTTTGTGTCCAAGGCCTTCCGACCAGGCTTTTATTGGCCCCGAGCCAATGAGGCAGCAAGGGACTTGGTGGACCTATGTGTAGGGTGCCAGTTCTACAAGAATCAGTCACACAAGCCTGGATCCACACTGAAGACGATTCCACTCACTTGTCCAACCGCCATATGGGGACTCGACATGGTCGGCCCTTTGCGCACCGGGTCGAGCGGATTCACCCACCTACTAGTCGCGGTGGATAAGTTCACCAAGTGGGTCGAAGCTAAACCCGTCTAAAACTTGGACGCGGCGACTGCCGTCAGCTTCATTCCGCAGATTATCTTCAGATTCGGAGTTCCCATGACATCATCATAGACAATGGAACCAACTTAGACTCGCACGAGTTCTGCGAGTTCTGCCACTCCCAGGGCACTCGGGTTAACTACGCCTCCGTGGCGCACCCGTAGTCGAATGGCAGGCGGAACGGGCGAATGCCATGATACTTCATGGACTGAAGCCCCGACCGATGACAGTCATCAAATATGCCCCTGGTGCTTGGGTCAAAGAATTACCATCCATCCTGTGGCGTATGCGAACGACTCTGAATCTTCCAACCAGGTGTACTCCATTCTTCATGGTGTATGGGTTGGAAGCCGTCCTGCCGAGTGACTTACGTCACAATTCTCCCCGAGTGCAGTAGTGCAACGAAGCTGAAGCTGAAGCAACATGCCAAGACAACTTGGGTCTTCTAGAGGAAGACAGGGAACTAGCCCTCATTTGTTCTACGGCGTACCAGCAAGACCTTTGACACTACCATGACAAGAAAGTGAGGGGCCGAGTGTTTCAAGAGGGGGATCTAGTCCTCCGACTCGAACAACAGAAACCCCACAAGCTGGCACCCCCGTGGCAAGGCCATTCGCCATCTTCAAAGTCCTGCACAATGGAGCTTATCGACTGTACAACATCGAGAACAACATGGAGGAACCCAGAACCTGGAACGCGGACCTTCTCCGCAAGTTCTACACATAGAACTTTCCCTTTTTCATTCTTATAATGAATCCGAATGAATATAAGAATAAAGTGCTTACCTTCTTCAACTATCTCCAGACACTTCACTCCAGTGAAACACACCCCAGTGGGTGGAAATCCTTAACTGTGAACCTTTTATCACTTAAGGTAAAACCTGCCTCGAGTGCGGACAATCTCCTCACTTGGGGGCTTAGCTGCGAACCAGTTTTCACCTAGGCCATGTTCACACGAACAAAACCATCTTGGTAGTGAACCTGTTTCACCTAAGATAGACCCTTCCCCGAGTGATCGTGGAAACCTCCACACTCAGGGGCTTAGCCGCGAACCGACCTTCGCCTAAGTTAAAGTGATTACAAATGAAGGCAAGATCTTCATTCGGAAGCCAAGATGAATAGGACAATTATTCCTTAGCAGCAAATCCGTTTTCTCCTAGTGTTAATCCTGCCCCGAGTAGAGATAACGTCCACGCTCGGGGGCCTGGCTGCAGACCAGCTTTTGCCTAAGTCAATATAGTTCCGAATGAGGGCACGATCGTCATTCAGATGCCTCGATGGACATGACCATCAATGAGTTTGCAAGAACTGTCATCTTGGTAGCCAACCTGTTTCGCCTAAGGTAGACCCTTCCCTGAGTGATTGTGGAAACCTCCATACTCAGGGGCTTAGCTGCAAGCTAGCTTTCGCCTAAGTTGAAGTGGTTCCGTATGAAGGCAAGATCTTCACTCGGACGCCAAGATGAACAAAACAAACATCACTTGCTAGCAAACCTATTTCGCCTAAGGTAGACCCTTCCCTGAGTGATCGTGGAAACCTTCACACTCGGGGGCTTAACTGCAAACCAGCTTTCGCCTAAGTTAAAGTGGTTCCTAATGAAGCCAAGACCTCCATTCGGGCGCCAAGATGAACAAACTAAACATTTCTTGGTAGCGAACCTGCGCCTAAGGTAGACCCTTCCCCGAGTGATCGTGGAAACCTCCACACTCGGGGGCTTAGCTGCGAACCAACCTTCACGTAAGTTAAAGTGGTTACAAATGAAGGCAAGATCTTCATTCGGATGCCAAGATGAACATGGCAATCATCCCAAGCCATGATTCTGCTTTTGCCTCGGGAGAAACAAACCCGAGTGAGGACAACCTCCACACTCGGGGGCTTAGCTGTGACCCAACTTTTGCCTAAGTCACAATCAATCCCGAGTGAGGACAACTTCCAGACTCGGGGGGCTTAGCCGCAAATCAGCTTTCTCTTAAGTCACAAACGATCCCAAGAGAGGACAACTTACACACTCGGGGACTCGGACACGAGCCATCATTCGGCCGAGTATAAACAACCCCAAACAAAGACGACCAAGCGAATAAGATCCAAAATCAGTTGCAGATAAATGGAATCAATTTCAGCTAAAGCTACGCAATAGAGAGGGCCCAGAGTCCACCCAAAGTTTGAGGTTACATACAATCACTCAGCATCCCGAGGCAAATTAAATCTTAATGTTTTTCCCTCCGAGCATCACTCGGAGGCCGAAGACTCCACTGCTTTGATGAAGGTGTCAAGATCAATTCCATGTGCGATCCGTGTGGCTGCCGCCATGAACATCTCCATGAAGTCTTCAAACTTGGAGCTTTTGCAGTTGACGACCCGAAAATTCTTCAACTTCTCTTCATCCACTCCCTTACAATGGATGCAGACGAGAGAAAGTGCAATGTCAGCTTCGGCCCTTGTTGATGACTTCTTCCACGACTCTAGTTCACTAGGAATGGCCGTCACACGGTTCGCAACGGACCGGGCATCCTTCGCGGGAGCATTTTCATGCGCTTTTTCTTGGTCCATCTCTTCAAAGACCAAGTGAAGCACCTTGAAACAAGCCACTACATAATCGACGTCATCTTCCAGCCCGAGGAGAGACAAGGCATTACTATCCTTTAGAAGCCCTCTCTTGGGATCGAGCTCCTTCTCTATTCGCGTCGTCTCTTCTTCAGCCTTGACAGCAAAGGCTACACTCAACGGAAAACAGAGGATGAGAAACGTCAGTCGGAGATTTCAGAATGATCATGGGGAAGTATTCGGACACCCAACGTACCTTTGAGCTTCTCACAGAGCTCTACGCTGAAGTCCTCGACGAACTTATCCAGCTCAGCTTTCTTAGCAGCGGCCTTCTCCAGGTTGGCTTCCCACTCGGCATAATGTTTCTTCAACTCAGCAAGCTCCGTCGTGGTCTTCTCAACACCAGCTTTCAGAAGTCGATTATCCTCCTCCAAAGTGCCAACTGACTTGAGTTTGGCCTTAGCTGCCAAGGTTTTCTGCTTGATATCCTTCCAAGCGGATGCGAGTTCTTCATCCCTCTTGTCGAGGGATTCCTTCATTATCACTAGAGGAATGGAGTTCTCCATCCTCTTAGAAAGGCGATCTGACAAGACAACCTTAATCGGATAAGAAAAGACAACCTAATGGAGTGCCAGTCGAATGGCCAGGACATACCTTCAGTTGTTCGCTTTTCCTGCTCCACTCGCTTGCTCTTGGATTTCTCCACCTCAAGGCTCAGTAGGAGTTCCTGCAACTCTTTTTCCATGGCATCATCACGACCCACGGGCCCACAAGCAGTCTGCAATCAACAAATACAAGAAAGGTATAACATTATGTCACGACTCTAAGAGTATCGCCGATTGACACAATCGATGGTAGTCTCGCGGACTACACCTAGTGGGTGCGCTCAATGCGCCCCTACTGGAATGATAAAGGATAAGGGATCCGTACCTGACCGACTTCTTGATACGTCTCCAACGTATCTATAATTTTTGATAGTTCCATGCTATTATCTTGTCAAACTTTGGATGTTTTGTATGCCTTTTATATCTTTTTTGGGAATAAATTATTAACTCAGTGCCAAGTGCCAGTTCCTATTTTTTCCGTGTTTTTGACCCTTTTCAGAGGAGAATATTAAACGGAGTCCAAACGGAATAAAACCTCTGAAAAGATTCTTTCCGGAATAGAAGATACGCAAGGGGCGTGAGAACCAAGGCAGAGGCTACCAGGGGAGACCACAAGCCCCCTAGGCGCGGCCAGGGGGGCCCGCGCCTAGCAGGCTTGTGGGCCCTCTGTGGCTCGTCTGCCCTACCTCTTCCGCCTATAAAGTCCTGAAAAATCCGAAACTACGCGAGAGATCCACGAAAATACTTTTCCGCCGCCGCAAGCTTCTGTCTCCGCAAGATCCCATCTCGGGCACGTTCTCGTGCCCTGCCGGAGGGGGATTCGGATACAGAGGGCTTCTTCATCAACACCATGATCTCTCCGATGATGCGTGAGTAGTTCACCATAGACCTTCGGGTCCATAGCTAGTAGCTAGATGGCTTCTTCTCTCTCTTGGATCTTCAATACAAAGTTCTCCATGATCTTCATGGAGATCTATCTGATGTAATCTTCTTTTGCGGTGTGTTTGTCGAGATCCGATGAATTGTGGATTTATGATCAGATTATCTATGAATCTTATTTGAGTTTCTTCTGATCTCTTTTATGCATGATTTCAAATCCTTGTAATTCTCTTCGAGTTGTGGGTTTTGTTTGGCCAACTTGATCTATGATTCTTGCAATGGGAGAAGTGCTTGGTTTTGGGTTCATACCGTGCGGTGACCTCTCCCAGTGATAGAAGGGGCAGCGAGGCACGCATCATGTTGTTGCCATCAAGGGTAAAAAGATGGGGGTTATATCTATTGCAAGAATTTATCCGTCTACATCATGTCATCTTGCGTAAGGCGTTACTCTATTCGTCATGAACCCAATACACTAGATGCATGCTGGATAGCGGTCGATGTGTGGAGTAATAGTAGTAGATGCAGAAAGTATTGGTCTACTTGTCTCGGACGTGATGCCTATATGTATGATCATTGCCTTAGATATCGTCATGACTTTGCGCGGTTCTATCAATTGCTCGACAGTAATTCATTCACTCACCGTAATATTTGCTATTTTGAGAGAAGCCTCTAGTGAACACTATGGCCCCCGGGTCTACTTCACATCATATTTTCCGCCTTACACTTTTACTTTGTTGCACTTTCCGCCTTCAGATCTCACCTTGCAATCAATTGTAAAGGGATTGACAACCCCTTTGTAGCGTTGGGTGCAAGTTTGCTGTTTTCTGCGTAGGTACTTTGGTAACTTGGCTTGATACTCCTACTGGAGTGACACCTTGGTTCTCAAACTGAGGGAAATAGTTACTTCTACTATGCTGCATCACCCTTTCCTCTTCAAGGGAAAAACCAACGCAAGCTCAAGAGGTAGCACCTCTATCAATCAAAACAAAGAAACTGAGACTACTGCCGACTCCTTCAGTTGGTAGTAGCCTCATGGACTACACCCATTGGGTGTGCTCAGTGCGCCCCCACTTGAAAGATGGAAGAAAGGAAAGGGCTCCACACCCTACTGGACTCTGTCAAACATACAAAGAAAAAAGACTATCGCTGTCTAACACATTCCATGGTAGCCTTGGGAACTACACCCAGTGGGTGCGCTCAGCACGCCCTCACTAACACCAAGTGGGTGTGCCTCTAGGCATGCCCACTCGGGATTCCTACTAAGGACCAGATTCAAAAATAAATACATGCAGAAAGGACTTACCCGAACATTCTTTGCCACGACTTCACTCGCGTCGTACGCCTCCTTCATTCGCTCAACCATCATGTCCAGCTGAGCCAAGGCCTCCCTATGCGCCCCTCCTGGTCCTTTGGGTTAAGGTGGAGCTGGAAGATGCTGCGATCCTAGGGGTCACACGATGAAGTGGTTAGCGGATACTGTCCGAGTGACGCTCCAGCCGAAGCGACCTCCTGCACCACATGAGTCTTGGCCTTGATGTTCACTCGGTTGGGAGTTGGAGCCTGCTTCAGCACTTCTCTAGCTGTAGAAGGGACATCAACATAGAGTTCGATCACGTCCTGCAACTATGCACATGTCCACAAAACAGTCCAAAGACCACTCAAATATCCAAAGCCCGAATTTCGAATGGATTGTTGGAAAAGCTCAAGGGTTACCTTTCGATGAAGCGACATCAATGTCAGCTCTACCTTTATGAGAGGTCTTGGGATCCAGTGATGCAGTCGAAGTGTCAGGCCTACAACAGAAATAACAAAGCCCGATCATCACTCGGAAGACATTGGTCAAACTAAAAAAATCACTTGTTAGAGATACTTACGCCGAAGCCACATGCACATCGACCTTGATGCGCGGCATGGCAGTCTTACGAGGCTTGGAGCTTGAGATCTTGGGTTGCTTGGCGGCCTGCTTTGGCAGTGCCACGGGCTCACTATGACCCTGCTTGGAGCTACGAGTCGTCATGGATGATACACTCGGCTTCACGGTTGACGGAGTCCTTGGGACGCATGTGCGGACTCGAGGGTCCTGGCGCACCTTGGAATGGGTCTCAACCTGTTTCTCGTCCGAGACTTTGTCAGACGAAGAAGATTCCGCCTCGTCTCCATGCTCCTCCTCGCTCTCCTCCATCTCCTCATCATCGCCTTCATCATCCTCCGAGCCCTCTAGGAGCTCGGCGTCCTGGTTTTGTGTGCCACTCTCCTCGTCAATGGGCGAGTGGTCAATCGCCGGTATGGAACTGACCAGCCCCGTGAATGCCTGCCGAATGAAGGAAGCAAAATCACAAGTGGGAGTTGAAACAACAAATAAATTCACTCGGTACGGATGCTCGGTGACTCACCTCATTCGGATTATTGTCCGCCGCGAAGGGTTTCACCTGCCTGGAGCCTCTAGGGTTATCTCTCACTTGGGTGATGGCCCTAAGTTTATTCTCCACTGCCTCTTCCCCGAGCTCCTCAATATGGACTCGAGTCGGATCATCCGTCCCTTCGTATTTCCACATTGGATGGACTCTGGCCTGAAGAGGCTGGATCCTACCTGGAAGAAGACCTGTAAGAGGTCCATCCCGTTCACTCCCTTCCGAATCAAGGAAACCACTTGTATCATCAAGATATGTGCATCAGTCTTCTCCTCCGTGTACATGGTCAAGGTAGGGTCCGGGTGGATCCTATCAACAGTATAAGGCAGGAGGCCCGACTAACCCTCACTGACTGGGACGTCTCGGCAATAAAACCCAAGAGTCCTACCAGTTCTTCACCGAGTCCGGGAAACTTATCTATGGAAAGCTACTTTTGCCACCGAGCTGAATGCCTAAGCCACCACAAAGCTGCACTACATTGGTTTTCCCCCCGAGGAGGAAGACTTCTTCACGGTCGTCACTCGACATGTGAACAGGCGCTTGAACAAGCCCCAATGTGGATGACAGTCGAGGAAGTTCTCACATAGAGACACGAATGCGGATAGATACGAGACAACATTTGGGGCATGTGATGGAGTTGAGCCTCGAAGAAAGGAAGAAATGCCCGGAAAAGGGGGTGCGGAGGCACATAAAAAACCTCTCTCGATGTGGGTGAACAAGAGCACTCGCTCGTTGTTCTAGGGCGCCGGCTCAATCTCGCCATCGCTGGGCAGTCGCCAGCTCCCCCAGGTGATCAAGCCTTTGCCCTCCAGCTCCAACAGCCACCCTTACGACGCTCGGGACGGCATCCAATCGCCCTTGATCCATCCGCGCGGGAGCACTCCGGCGCTCGAGGAAGATCCACGCGACCCCTTCTTAGCCCGCTCGACCTTCAACGTCTCCCCCTTCACCATGGTGGATGGCGGAGAGGTCAGGGCCGGGAATCGACGGAGGCAGCCGGTGGTTCGTGTTTTTGGTGGCGAGAGGAGGGAGCGAAGATGGAAAGAACCCGATTCTGGGGCACGGTCTCCTCTCTCTTCCGCCTCACACCTTAAATACCCAAAGGCAAGATTCCCCATCGAGCACATCGTCGAAGATCTGCAGTATCCCGAGGATCGCACGCACTGTAGCATGACAACGACATCAGAGGCGGGAAATCAGGGCGTAACTCCACTACTTCCACTACTGCGTCTCCACCGAACCCGCCTCCCGCGTGCGCGCTCCCTCACTTCAAAAATTTGTGAAAAAACCGTTGCACCTCATACCCCAAATGGATTCTGTATCCACCGCGTGTTACGAGGCGAACCGAATGTTCTTTTAGCTCGTCCCTCCACGGGACCCCGATCATTCGGGCAATCTGTGAGGACGACCCAATCGTCCTTGCATCAATGTGAGTGGGGATCCGTCCCTACTTGCCAATTGAGCACGTGGAGTTCAGAGCTCTCGTTCACCCAACTCCTGGAATCTATCTTCCCGAAAGATAGTCAATCACTAGCGACTGCGGACATACCCATATGACTGGACAGTCGGAATTCATCACTCTTGAATCCGTGGAGGTTTGTCAAAAGTCCAAATGATGCAGCCCCGAGCTACATCCCAAGAATCTCCAAAACACGAGAGACATCAAAGGAAGTCATTCACTCGGTTTGCAAAACCTCAATCGATTCGGGGGCTACTCATGGGGTTGTACATTAGGGGTAGGCCTATGGGCGTGCTTCCCTAGGACCACCTAGGACCCCTTATAGACAGTAGTGTCCTTAAAGTCACTGGTGTAGCCTCGAGCTCACTCGGTTCAGCAACCGTCACTCGCCAGCCTGGAGTCACTCGGATCACCTTGTGTCAGTCGGATGCATCTTGGCACTCGGACTACGGCAAGGAGAAGGCAGCGAAGAGGCTGCAACGACTAAGGACTTAAACCAGCACGTGAAGTGTAGTGAAGACTCACGTTACCAGTAACACTGAGAGTGATAGCTGTCGTTTCTAGAAACTTCCCTATTTATTAGCATTAATTACCTTGTAATGAAGCTCGATCGATTGTGGCAACAACTATATAAGCCACTCCCGGGCTCCACCTCAAGGGTTGAGCACTTTGTAATCTTTCATAACACATAAGAAAACATCAGCCTCAGGGTTCGAGATGTAGGGCTTTTACCACTTTCGAGTGGGGCATGAACTCGTACATCTAAGTGCACCCACTGTGCCTAGTTAGACTTCGCCACTTCGTTCATACCCCTAGGTACTATTGTCAGGATCATTCCCATGACAGTCGCCGTAGTGAGACCTTCGCCGCATTAGGGTAAAGTTTCGAACCCTTCTTGCGCTCCCAAATCTGAATCTTGCGCAATTAGGATTTCCCATCTTCAGTCCATGTTTGCACTCTTCCTATCCATAAGAAGCCTCGAGTAGATTAGAGAACAAAGAAAACATTAGGATTAACAGTCCGCAAAACCGAATCTCGGTGTCACCGAGTCAGAAAAATTGGTCCTACCGATTTTGGTTTTGGGCTAGTCAGAACAGTCTCGATGAAACCAAGTTACACTTTTCTATGGAACCGAAAGTCTGCCAAGTTTCTGTTGAGGAGATCGTCAGTCTTGGGGGCTCCAAAACTTTTGTCTTGGTGGAACCAATACCCATTTTTGCAAAAATTTAAACTTAAGATTTTCAGAGTTCAAACTTGCAAAAACTTCTGAATTTTGTGATGCTCATCCACTCCATCTCTTCTAATTCTTTTTACAGGGTCAACTTGTTTGCTTGGTTGATTGTCAGCATGTCAGGTTCAGAGGATAGTTACAATGACTTCACAGATCCCAGTGTTGAGATGGATTCACGCACTAGTCCAGAGAGGACTACTTCTGACCCAGGTACCGCCAGTTACCATGGTTTGCCAAATGCAGCTACTAGGTCTAGGAAGAAGCTTAATTCTAATGAGGAGGATGCTGATTTTATCCTAGAGGAGAGCATTCCCCAGAAGCAAAAGGAGAGAGTCATATTCAAGAAGACTATGAGAAAAGAGAATGCGAGACCAGATTCTATAAGAGTTCTAGAGGTTGCTCAGAAAGGGATGAAGCTTACATTTGAGAACCCATCTTCCAAGCAGGCTAAGAAGCCAGGGTAGAAAAGGTCCAAGAAGAGAGTGGTGCACAATGTTGTAAGGCACACATCCATGTATGAAGATCAAGAAGAAGCTGCCGAGGAAGAGGAAGAAGAGGTGCTGCTAATGCACCTCCATCTAAGAAGAAGAAGCTCATCACAGATGATGTGCCAAGTAGGTCTGCACCTCAACCTTCAGCCCCTAAGTCCAAGAAACGAGTAGCTCCCAAGAATACTACTAGGGATATACCTGCATCACAAAAGAACAAGAGCTCTACATCCAGAGGGGCTGCTGCAGAGGAGGAAGAAGATGCATCTGTGCTAAAAAAGCTGAGAACTCGCTTGCCAGTGCATAATGTTTCTCATCATGTTACCGAAGACATGAAGAAGCGGAGGGATCAAGGACTGAGATAGTGGAGGTGTCTTGGCCCATATGCTGTCACGAGAAGAACTCCTGTTGATCCTCGTTTCCACACTAAGGAGAAACAAGACTTTTATGAGACAATGTTGTTGGACAAGAGTCCTGTAGTTAGTGACATGAGATATGTTGACAGGGATTACCTCAAGAAACATGAGGACTAATTCTCTCATGTGAGAGAAACTTCAAGTTGATTGACATTGAAGATTTTGTTGGCATAGATATGATAGCTTGGAATGATGAAGTTATTACGCAATTCTATTCAACTGCTCATTTCTATCCACATGGAAGGATAGTGTGGATGATGGAAGGTCACCAATATGACCATAGAGGAGTGGGCCACTATCATTTGTGCCCCTGAGAGCCAAGAGGGAGATTTGGATGTGTTCTCAGAACCCAAGATGAATCATAACACAATGGCGAACATGTACAGTCCAGTTTTGCTATGTCTATTTTCTGCGTGCATGACTACCAACTATGAACACCATTATGAGATTCACCCTGATGACTTAATCAGGAGATGATAGGGTGATGAGAGGGTATTCTATCAACATGATGCACCATTTACACAACCACACAAGGATCAGAGTGATGGGTCTCATAGTTGAGACTGTCAGGAGGACTACTGCAGAGCAGAAGAGATCTTGTGGGTATGCACCATATATTCATATGCTCATAAATGCCAAGATTGGCAAGTATGCATATCAACTTGATCGTCCGCATGTGCCACTACAACCAGAGTTCAAGGACAATGAAGTGGTAATGGACCTAGCCATCCTAGATCAGCTACAACGTGTCAGCAGGTAGAGGCAACACAGGCAGAGGCAGTTATAGATGCTCTAGCTCCACAACTTAGATCTAGAGAGGAGTAGATGTCGTTTCTTGTTAGCACCATCCAAGGGAGGAGAAGAAAATTTCAGAGATCTTTCTAAACCAGAAAAGCCTTGAGAGGATCGTGGAGACTAAATTCCATGACCTGGCTATCAAAGTGACAGAGTTGGCTACAACTATTGAGCAGCTCTAGCATGAGGTTCATGCATTGCATATTCCATGCAATAGAAGTGATGATGAAGATTCACCTCTTCCAACAACTACTAAGTTTAGGACCCAGTCTAGGTCTACAGCTATGCCAGTGATGGAAGCAAGACCAAATTCATCAGCTCAAGCATCAGCGCCATCAGCTCCACCTCCAGCTCCAACTCCTGCACCTCTAGTCTCTACGCCTCCACCTCCAGGGACACCCTCCTAAGCCTTCACTAATGTTCTCTTGTCTACTCCATCGACTTTTATCGGAGGAGATCGAGCCCAGAGTGACACTTAGTTATAGACCTTTGAACTTTTTGGTAACTTATTTCCAAAGAGGTAGAAGTTTATAGATCAATTACGGCTTGAAGAGATAGAGCTTTGCTTTTTTGTTCGCTCTCGTTTTGTTTTACAAAACATATGGTCTTTTGGATGACTTAATCTTTCGTGTTTGATCAAACGCTTTGATTGTTGATGCTACTACGGTATACCTTTGAGCTATCTACATGATGATCATTCACTCATTTATTTGGTGCTATGTGCATTAATATTCATTCATATCATGTATGCGCACCACCAAGATGTATGTGACATGGAAGAGTGACACATGATCCTAATTGGTTGTACATTTGCAATCAAAAGCAAATTCAAAATAATGCACAAATTTAGGGGGAGCTCTTGCCTTTCACATACTCCTCAAACGACGATGCTAATCATTGATTATATCTTTTGTGAAGCTTTGATCTATATGTTGTCATTAATTACGAAAAAGGGGGAGATTGAAAGCACATTGCTCCCTAAGGTGGATTTGGTAACTAACAACAACATATGTATCATTGAACTAATGATTCTATCCAAGTATATTTCAGAAAAGTTCAAAGATGCATTGGATAAAGGATTATGAGGAGAAATCCCTTGATGCAAGGAAAGGAATAGGATTGACCAAGCTACAAGCAAGAGGACTCTACATTTATATTTGTGAGAAATCACTTTTGAGTCCATAGGAAAGCCAACACTATTAAAAGGGGGTGAGTTAACTATGATGAATTGGTTTCTCAAGTGCTTAGAGATAGCCATAAAAAATACTCAACAATTATCTCACAAAATGTCTATCCAAAGCCTACACATCAAAATCGATGCCACCAAGAATTCTGTTTCGGCCCTACCAATTTTCCCAGTGACAGAACCCTTGCCAAACCCTAATCTCTCGGTACCACCAACTTTCTGGTATGTGGATTTCAAGAATCGGAAATTCGAAGTTTTGAAATCAGTCTCACCGAGAATTGGAAACTATCCTAGATCATCGAATCAGTACCACCGAGATTCATATATCGTTCTCACCGAAAATTCAAAAGTTGCCACATTTAGTGCAACTCGGTACCACCAAGATTCATTTCAGTGTCACCGAGTTGGGCAATAATGTTGTAACGGTTGGATTTTGGGAGATGCCTATATATACTCCTCCACCACCTCTCATTCATAGAGGAATCACTCAGAACACACACACACACACACACACACACTTGCCATATCAATTTTTCTGAGAGAGAGAGCCAACTACTCATGTGTTGAGATCAAGAGATTCCAATCCATCCATCTGAAACCTTATCTCTAGCATTCCCAAGTTACTTTCCACCAAATCCATCTCTCCTACCCATGCCAAATCTACAAGAGAGTGATTGAGTGTTGAGTAGACTATCTTTTGAATCACAAGAGCAAGGAGTTCATCGTTCTACCACATCTATTAACTTTTGGAGCGTGGTGCCTCCTAGATTGGTTAGGTGTCACTTGGGAGCCTCCTACTTCGTGTTGGGGAGTTGAACGAAGAAGTTTGTAAGGGCAAGGAGATCGCCTACTGTGTGAAGATCTACCGAGAGTGAGGCTAGTCATGTGTGGTCGTAAGCCATGGTGGAATAAAAAAGGTAGCTTCTTTGTGGACCCCTTGTGGGTGGAGCCCTCCGTGGACTCTCGCAACCGTTACCCTTCGTGGGTTGAAGTCTCCACTAACGTGGCCTTACAATAGCACCACCTATCAGAACCAGACCAAAAATCGCCGTGCCAACTAATATGTCTCCAACGTATCTATAATCTTTTATTATTCCATGTTGTTGTATTATAATCCCTGGATGTTTTATGATCATTTTATAGGAACTTTATATCACTTTTTGGGACTAACCTATTGACATAGTACCTAGTGCCAGTTGCAGTTTTTTGCTGTTTTTTCCGTTGTGGAAAATCCATATGAGAGGAGACCAATTTCCACGAAATAGTACGAAGTTTTGTTTGGACCACAAGGAAACTTGGGAGCCAAGAATGAGCAGCAGACGACGCCCAGGTCCCCACTGGACATGAGGTCACAGTAGAGGCCCGTCGTGCGGCCTGGTGTCTAGTGGGGCCCTCGGTCAGCTCCTCCGCCGCCTCTGAGCTCTATAAATACCCAATTATTCAGAAAACCCTACAAGAGTCGACGAGAAATCGCTTCAGCCACCGCAAGTTCCATAGCCATGAAATCCAATCTAGACCCCGTTCCGGAGAGGAATACGATCATGGATGGGTTCACCATCCTCAATGGTGCTCCTCCGATGATGCGTGAGTAGTTCATATCACACATATGAGTCCATTGGCAGTAGCTAGATGGCTTTCTCTCTCGTTTTGCTTCTCTATACAATGGTCTCTTGGAGATCCATATGATGTAACTCTTTATTTTGCGGTGTTTTTGTTGGATCTGATGAATTGTGAGTTTATGATCAAATCTATGAGAACATATTCATGTTTGATTATTATTGCCTCACATTTCTTCTTCGATATTTGGTTTTTGTCTGACCAACTTGATCTTTTATCTTGCAATGGGAAGAGGTGCTTTGTGAGGGATTCGATCTTTGTCCTCAATCTCAGTGACAGAAAGAGACATGACATGCATGTATCATTGTTATCAAGGATAAAACGAAGGGGTCTATTGTAGGATCAAAAGTATGTCTAGAGGGGGGGGGGTGATTAAACTACTTGACAAGATAAAAACTTATACTTTTCCCATTTTTTAGTGTGGGCCAGTTTTAGCAACTATGACTAGTCAAGTACACACAACACATGCACACCTAATAGTATATAGTAGTAGAAAGTAAAACATGCAAGTGTAAAGTAAGGAAGGATAGGGAGATCCAACGCATGAGGTTGACACGAGAATTTTTGGCATGGTTCCAATAGATGGTGCTATCGTACGTCCATGTTAGTGGAGACTTCAACCCACAGAGGGTAACGGTTGAGAGAGTCCATGGACGGCTCCACCCACAAGGGGTCCACGAAGAAGCGACCTTGTTTATTCCACCACGGCTTGCGTCCACACAGGACTAGCCTCACTCACGGTAGATCTTCATGAATTAGGCGATCTCCTTGCCCTTACAAACATCTTGGTTCAACTCCAAAACATGAAGTAGGAGGCTCCCAAGCGACACCTAACCAATCTAGGAGGCACCACCCTCCAAGAGTAAATAGATGTGGTAGAATGATGAAATCCTTGCTCTTGTGCTTCTAAAGATAGTCTCCTCAACACTCAATCGCTCTCTTTCAGATTTGGCAGGCGTAGGAGAGATTGATCTTGTGGAAATAAACTTGGGGAGGCTAGAAATCAAGGTTCAAATGGTTGGAATGGAATCTCTTGATCTCAACACATGAGTATGTGGCTCTCTCTCAAAAAAATGAATCTGGCAATGAAGTGAGTGTTCTGAGTACTTCCTGTACAAATGAGAGGTAGGCGGAGGGGTATATATAGGCAGCACACAAAATTCAACGGTTACACCATGATTGACCAACTTTGTGACACCGAAGTTACAAACTCGGTGGTACCGACTTGCTCAAAAGGCAACAAATTTGAATCTCGGTGGAACCAATATACACAACTCGATGGCATTGAAAAGGTGACTAGCGGTATGATGACACAACTCGGTGACATCGATACACAAACTTGGAAATTCCAATTTTGTATGCCGAGGCAACAGAAAGTTGGTCACCAGAACTTTGTAGCACCGATGCAGTTTCGGCTGAACCAAAGTGGTAGGGTTTGGCTAGGATCTGTTTAAGTTTAAATGTTGGTGGCACTGATTTTGGATAGTTGGTTGGGACACATATATTTTGTGGAAGAGTGGCTGAGTATTTTTTGGTGGCTAACTCTAAGCACTTAAGCAACCAATTCATCATAACACCTCATCCCGTTTTAATAGTACTGGCTTTCCTATGAACTCACACGTGATTTCTCACAAAGTGTAAAATGAAGAGTCTTCTTGCTTGAAGCTTTAGCCACTCTTATTGCTTCCTTCATCAAGGGGCATATCCACTCAATCCTAGATCCGTAACATCTTTTGAAATTTTCTGAAATATACTTGCAAAAACTCATTAGTCCAATGATGCACATGTTGTGTTTAATTACCAAAACCACCTTAGGGAGCAATTGTGCTTTCAATCTCCCCCATTTTGGTAATTGATGACAACACAGGTGAAAGCTTTGACAAAAGATATAATCAATGATTAGCATCAACGCTTTGAGAGGTATGTGAAAAGCAAGAGCCCCCCCCCCCCCAGAATTTGTGCATTATTTTAAATTTGTGTTTGAATGCAAATGCATAATCGATTAGGATCATGGTTTACTCTTCCATGTCACATCCAACTTGGTGGTGCGCATAAAAGATAAGAGTGAATAGCAATGCACATACCATCAAAAAGTAGTGAATGATCATGATGTAGATAGCTCAAAGGTAATAACGTAGTAGCATCGAACAATCAAAGTGTATGTTCAAACACACATCTAAGCATATAATGTCATCCAATAGACCAAATAAAGTTTTGAAAACCAAACAATAGCAAATAAAGTCAAAAGCTCTCCCTCTCTCAAAGCCCTATGATCTATACACTTCTGCCCCTTTGGCAACAAGTACAAAAAAGTTCAAATGTCTAATCTAAGTGTCTCTCCGGGCATGATCTCCTCTGGTAGCAGATGTTGGAGTTGACAAGACAGCATCGATGAAGGCTTCGGTTGATGTCCCTGGAGCAGGAGTTGGAGGTGTAGAAATAGGAGGTAGTGGAGAAGGATCTGAAGCTTGAGTTGATGAAGACAATCTATCTTCTGGTACTGGCACGACTGCTGAGCTGGTCTGGGTCAAGAAACACATGGTAGTATGAAGAGGTGAATCATCATCATCATTCTCATCATCATCATCATCTTCTTCTTCATCATCTTCATCATGTGTGCGTGGAATTGCACCGAGTCAACTTCATGTTGAAGCTGTTTGACTATAGTGGACAACTTCGTAACCTTCACATCCAGGTCATGGAACTTTGTTTCCACGATCCTCTCCAGGCTCTTCTGATTCAACATGATCTCAGAAATATTCTTCTCCATCACTTGGATGGTGCTGACCAAGAACGACATATGTTCCTCTTTGGTTTTGAGCTGTGGTGGTGGAGCTGGAGCGTTCTTAGCGATCTCTGCAACAACTACCTCTGCAGCCTCTCTAGCTAGAGCTGAATCTGGATGAGTGTCATCCATCACAACTTCATTATCCTTGAACTCTGGCTGTAATGGCAAATGAGGATGATCAAGCTGATATGCATTCTTGCCAATCTTGGCATTGATGAGCATTTGAATGTATGGTGCATATCCGCAAGACCTCTTCTGATCTGCAGAAGTTCTCCTGATAGTCTCAACAATCAAATCCATTACTTTGAAGCGAGTGTGGGTGTCTAAATGAATCAACATATTGATGGAATAGCCTTTAATCATTTCGTCATCACCTGATTTGGACATCAGGGTATGCCTCAAGATGGTGTTGGTAGTGGTTATTCCATCTTGAAAGAAATAGATACACTCAAGCTTGTGAGATGGCAGGAGATCATTTGGCACTATTTTGTACATATTGGCCATGGAGTTGTGATTCTTCTTTGGTTCTGAATACACATCCAACTCCTCTGCTCGTGACTTTGGAGCACCAATGGTATTAGCCCATTCTTAAACTGTGGCTTCATATCTATGGCCATCAGTCATCCATACAATTGTGACATCTGAATAGAAATGAACTCTTGAATAGAATTGCCTAACCATTTTGTCATTCCATGCAGTCATCTCTCCGCCAACAAACTCTTTAGTGTCAACAAGATTGAAGTTCTCTCTCACACGAGGAAATAAATCTTCATTAGCTTTGATGTAATTCCAGTCAACATATCTCATGTCACTAACTGCTAGACATTTGTCATAGAGAACTCTCTCATAAAAGTCTTGTTCTTTTGTATGAAACCTGGGATCAACTGTAGTCCTTCTCCTCACAACATATGGATCAATAGTTGTCCACTTCCTCAGCCCGACATCTCTTCTCTTCTTCATGTCTTCAGCTATTGGATGAGCCTCATTGTGAAGTGGCAAATGAGCCTTAACTTCATGAGAATTGGTTCAATCTCAACATATTCCTCTACAACAAAGGCTCTATAAGGAATGCCTTTATCTTTAGCAATTGCAGGTATGTCATTTGTAGTCCTCTTGGGAGCTATATGATTCTTTGGAGCAGAAGGCTTTGGAGAAGAAGGCATCATAACATCTACTATAAGCTTCTTTTTCTTCTTTGCATGAGGGGCCTTAGCTGGTACTTCCTATTCCTCAACAGCAACAGTTTCACCTGGGTCTTCATACATGGAAGTTTGTGTGCCAATGACATGAATTGTCCTTTCCCCGACTCTCTTCCCACCAACCTTCTTAGGAGGATTGTCAAGCATAAGTGTCCCTTGCTTTGCAGACCGTGGAGCTATCATGTCATAAGGTTTAGAGTACTCCTTCCAGAAAATTTTCTTGATAGCAGGTGTTGGGGATATTTCTTATTAAGTGACCCGCCCGATATGGGCCGGGTTACTAGTAAGGCGATTCATCCTTTAGGGCTAGTTGGGCCTCAGCCTGGCTGGTTCAAGGTCGCAGGATGGTTATGATTTACGGAAGGTCTCTGGGTTTTGCAAGACGGCGATTCAGAGACCGCGATGGTCGCGATTTGTAAAGAGGAAGGGACTCTTGTAAACCCTAATGCCTCGACCTCTATATAAAGGCGAGTTGGAAGGAGGATAGATAGGTTAGAAATCATCGAGTGCTAGGTAAGGCGAGTTACGCCTTTCTTGTAATCGAATCCACATCAATAAACGCGAAGCAGGACGTAGGCTATTACCTCCACGCGAGGGGCCGAACCTGGGTAACCCGCCGCGTTCCTCCTGTTCAACCCCTTTGAGTCGCCACCAAAGTGCGATGGTTCCCATACTAAGTCCTTTCACGAGGACATCTGCCGTGACAAAAGCACGACAGTTGGCGCCCACCGTGGGGCCTACGCACGGTGGAGTTGAGTTCTCAAAGGGAGCCCTACCAGGGTTTGGGAGTTATGCGGCGGCGCTCATGACTTGGAGCCGACGCGGCATAGCCTACATCAACAACCAGCGATGGGGACCTGAAGCGAATTCTCTCGAATCAGGCTACAGGGTCCCCTTCGGCAAGATCAACGTCTTCATCGGCATGATCGGGTCATCTGTTCCTGAGCCGGACATCTCCTCCGACATCGTCGAGCCGGCCAGGTACGTTCATCCAGTCGTAACACGGAATCTGACCCGCTCGGTCTTTGTGGGGTTCTCGCAGGGGTCGGAGGAGCCAGAGCACGCGGCGGCTCAGGAGGTTACCCCCATCAACTCTGATGAGGAATCATCCATGGGCGATTCAGATTCCATCCAGTCCCTCCATGAAGACGGTCTCGGAGGCTTGTCATTGGCCATGGATCCGGAAATCCTCGATCGAACCCGCCGCCAGATCGCCATCTACATGGCCGGGGCGACTCAACCCGCACAGAACCCCGCCGGAGGCGATGGGACCGGCGGGACATCCAGAAGTGCGTCAGCAGTCCTGGTGGATTTAGCGGCGGAAATCACAAGACTAATGTCAACCCCCCTCACGCCAGAGAACCAAGAAGAGATAAACGCAGAGTTAGCAAAGCTGAGGGAGGCGGTGGCAAAGGCCCATCAGGATGCTGAGACGGAGTCCGCCAGGATGGAAACTCGACAAGCCCAGATTACGGCCGAAAGGATGCGATTGAACACCGACAACTGGCGGCTTGAAAGACAGCAGCGCGCGTCCGACGCCGTCCATCAGCGGAGACACCAGGGACGCCTGCCCCATGATCTCAATCCGACTCACCTCTTCGACACTCCCCAAACACCCGGGATGGGAGCCGCCCCAGCAGGAGGGCTGGGCCGCCCTCCTAACCCGCCGATTCAGCCGACTGAGTGTCAAATTCCTCGTTTCCGTACCCCTCGAGGCCACTTCTTTAACCCGGTGGACAACGTGCTTGCCGCAACTCGCCATCTGGAGTCTCTTCCGATCCACGGCAACACCCCAGCTGAGATCGAAGCAAGGAATGCCCTCGAGATGTTGAAAACGGCGGTGGTCCAAAACGCGCAGTTCTCACACAGCCCTGAGCGATTGCACTCCACCCCCAGGCAAGCTATACCAGGAGTAGGCCGGAGGATCAGCCAGCAGTAAACAGCGCCCCGCGACACTTCCCGCAGGACAACCCGCCCGAGTGGAACCCGCCGGGCAGAGGTCCACCCAACATTCAAGAGGCTGAGACTCCTCCCGCGGGGACCGGAGGGCGAGTTGGGGTGCCCTGCTTGTCCTTGGCCCTTCGAAACGAAAGAATGCCCAAGGATTTCAAAGGACCAAGAAAGGTGCCTAATTACACACCAGATCTTGAACCAACATCCTGGATCGAGGGCTATGAGATCGCCATGGACATGCTCGACGTAAACGAGGCGGTTTGTGCCAGATATTTCACCATGATGCTCGAGGGATCGGCGTGCACTTGGTTGAAAAACTTAACCCCCCCAATTCTATCCAGTCCTGGGCCGAGCTGAAGGAGCGTTTCATCAAAAACTTCCGGGGAACCTGTAAACGGCCGATGACGATTGTCGACTTGCAACACTGTGTACAGCGCCCGGATGAGTCGGCGCACCATTGGTCGCGGCGAGTCGCGGAAATTATCCACTCATCGGATGGCATCACAGCAGCGCAAGCTGTGCTTATCCTCGAGCACAACTGCCACTACGAGCCGCTGGTCCAGAAATTGGGGCGACTCAAACGGAAAGTTCAGGATATGGGCGAGCTGATGGATACCCTCACTAGGTACGCCGAGGCCGATGATACCAAGGATCCCGGCGAGGATGGTAAGGGTAACTCGCCCAAGAAGGGCGATTCAACCAAAAACCACACCCGCCTCCAAGGCCGCAACCGTCACAACCAGGGGACCAACGGCAAGCGTAGGCCACATGAGGAGCCCTCGGATCTGGTTGCCAACACCAACGCCAATGACGGCAAAAAGAAGAATGGATGCTTCAATGGGAAAAGACCGCGTAATTACGAAGAGCTCCTCAAAGGCCCTTGCCCGCACCACGCCACGGCCGACGGCCCGGCGGGCCACTCTTGGGAGAACTGCTTCGTGATGCGAGAATTTCGGGCCGAGGCAATCAAGAAGAGCCAAAGCGAAGATCCGAACCGTCGCCAGGACCAACTCGTCGCGCCCAACCAAAGGCACAACCCCTTCGGCGGTTTTCCCGAACAAGAGGCACACGGGGGCCCGCAGCCAGGCGGCGGCCAGTACCCGGTGCACCACCAACGGCGGTACAACCCGCCGGGAGTTTTCCAGCAGCCGCCCCCACAGGGGGCTCCGCAGGACCAGGATGACCATGGGGGCTTCCGCAACAATCCTAAACAGCTAAGTAATGGGCAGTACCATGTCTTCACCACTAATGCTTGCAGGCGTGATAAAAAGGTAAATCACCGGGCGTACAGCGTAGTTGAGCCGGCAGTTCCCAGATATCTCCACTGGTCTGAACAGACCATAACATGGAGCAGAGAGGATCACCCGCCGAGAATAGATAACCCGGGCGACCTGGCATTAGTCGTGGCTCCCCAAGTGGGGGGCTACACTCTATCGAAGGTACTAATGGATGGCGGCAGCAACATTAATATCCTATACTTCGACACCTTCCGGAGGATGAATCTATTAGAGAAAGACTTGATGCCTTCAACCACGGTCTTCCACGGCATCGTCCCGGGCAAATCGGCTTATCCCATAGGCCGGGTCAGGCTCTCAGTAGCGTTTGGAACTGCGCAGAATTACAGGTCGGAGTCGCTGGTCTTCGAGGTGGTCAAGCTAAAAAGCCCGTACCATGCGCTGTTCGGGCGACCGGCTTACGCCCGCTTCATGGCCCGCCCGTGCTACGTCTACCTCAAGCTCAAAATGCCTGGTCCTAAAGGGCCCATCACGATTGACGGAGATAGAAGAATCGCAAAGGAGTGCGAGGAAGGAGACGCGGCTTATGCGGAAGTCGCCTGCGCGGCGGAGGAGCTCAAAAACCATCGGGCCAATGTTGACCCGGCAGATATGTCACCGCTCAAGAAGCCGACTACAGATTCCGAGTCGCCCCTCAAGTTCAAACCAACGGACGACACGAAGACAGTCGACTTCGTCCCTGGCGATTCATCCAAGCAGTTTACATTGGAACGGGTCTGGACCCCAAATAGGAAAGCGCGCTCATCGAATTCATCCGTGAGAATCGGGACATCTTCGCATGGAAGCCCTCTGACATGCCGGGTGTGCCGAGAGAATTCGCTGAGCACCATCTTAATATTGACCCAAAATGCAAACCTGTCCAACAATACCTTTGCAGGTTTAACGAGGAGCGACGGAAGGCGATTGGAGAGGAAGTCGCCCGTCTTTTAGCCGCCGGGTTCATCGTGGAAGTCTTTCACCCCAAATGGCTAGCTAACCCGGTGTTAGTACTCAAGAAGAATGGCACGTTCCATATGTGTATTGACTATACGGACCTCAACAGAGCTTGTCCCAAGGATCCTTTCGCTCTTCCCCGCATCGACCAAATCATTGACTCGGTGGCGGGATGCGAACGATTGTGCTTTTTGGACGCCTATTCAGGTTATCATCAGATCAAAATGGCTGTGGAAGATCAGGAGAAGACCGCCTTCATAACCCCCTTCGGGGCCTTTTGCTATGTGTCCATGCCGTTCGGGCTCAAGAGCGCAGGGGCGACTTACCAACGATGCATCCAGAATTGTCTTCATAACCAAATTGGCCGCAACGTTCATGCTTATGTTGACGACATTGTGATCAAGACCCGCCGGGAGGAGACACTTCTGGAAGACCTTAAGGAAACCTTTGATAATTTACGGGTATATCAGATGAAGCTAAATCCTACCAAGTGCGTTTTCGGCGTACCTGCGGGAAAACTACTAGGTTTCTTGGTATCGGAGCGCGGCATCGAGGCTAACCCGGACAAAATTGAAGCGGTTACTTCCCTCGGCAAGCCGACGAATGTTAATCAAGTTCAGCGATTGGCGGGTCGCATCGCGGCTCTCAGTCGTTTCGTGAGCCGCCTCGGAGAAAAGGCGATTCCCCTTTATCAATTGTTGAGAAAGTCCGACCGATTCGTATGGACAGAGGAGGCTGACGAGGCTTTTCAGGCCTTGAAACATCAATTGGTTAACCCGCCGGTCCTGGCGGCCCCGACGGAAAAGGAGCCTATGCTCCTGTATATCGCCGCGAATTCCAAAGCGGTCAGCGTGGCTGTGGTCGTCGAAAGAAAGGAGGAAGGAAAGGAATACCCGGTGCAACGCCCGGTGTACTTTATCAGTGAGGTGTTAACTCTTTCCAAGCAGCGATACCCACATTGGCAGAAACTGGTCTATGGGGTGTTCATGGCGAGTCGAAAGCTTAAACATTATTTCCAGGAGCACCCGATCACCGTGGTCAGTTCCGCGCCCCTCGGTGACGTTATCCAAAACCGCGAGGCAACAGGGCGAATCGCCAAATGGGCAATAGAACTTGGGTCGCATCACATACAGTATACCCCCCGCACGGCCATCAAGTCCCAGGCACTAGTTGATTTCGTCAACGATTGGACGGAGCTTCAGGCTCCGGAAGATCGGCCTAACCTTACCTATTGGACTATTTATTTTGATGGATCCAGGCAGTTGGAGGGCTCGGGGGCGGGTGTGGTGTTGATATCCCCTCAAGGAGATAAGTTCTGCTACGTTCTCCGGCTCATGTTCCCTTGCACAAATAATGCGGCAGAATATGAAGCTCTGCTTCACGGTTTGCGACTGGCAAAAGAGATGAACCTAACCCGAGTCAGATGCTTTGGGGATTCAGATTTGGTGGCACAACAGGTTTCGGGCACCTGGGACTCTCGATATCCTATGATGGCGGCTTACAGGCGAGCTGTATCTGACGTGGCGGGCTATTTTCATGGGTGTCAGGTTGATCATGTTGATCGGCGACTCAACGAAGCAGCTGATGCCCTCTCGCGACTTGGCTCACAGAGAAAACCGGTCCCCCCTAATGTTTTCTTGGATGTCTTGCACAAACCATCTGTGGCTGTACCCACGGAGGAGGAATTGGCGATACGAGATCCCGAGTCTCAGCTTGTGGCGGCTCTCCATGTCACTCCGGATTGGGCTCTTCCTTATCTGGCTTATCTCGCTCGAGGCGAGTTACCCACTGATGAAGTTTTGGCTCGCCAGATTGTTCGACGTAGCAAGTCCATGGTCATCATTAATGGCGAGCTATATAAACGAAGTGCTTCAGGGGTCTTTCAGCGGTGCGTCTCTTCCGAGGAAGGATGCATAATCCTAAATGACATCCATTCTGGAGATTGCGGGCATCACGCCGGGTCACGTTCTTTGGTATCAAAAGCCTTTCGACATGGTTTCTTCTGGTTGACGGCTCACGCAGATGCAGAAGATATTGTACGGCGGTGTGAGGGGTGCCAACGATATGGGAGACAGGCTCATGTGCCGGCTGAAGAATTGAGGATGATTCCCATTACTTGGCCTTTCGCGGTCTGGGGGCTGGACATGGTCGGTCCCTTTAAGATGACCTCCAACAAGAAAACTCACTTATTGGTGGCGGTTGATAAGTTCACTAAATGGATTGAGGCGGAACCTGTTGGGGCTTGCGATGCGGAGACTGCGGTCAAATTTCTGAAAAAGCTGATTTTCCGTTTTGGATATCCACACAGTATTATCACGGACAATGGTACTAACTTGTCCCAAGGAGCGATGCTGGATTTTTGTCGCCGTGAACATATCCGGCTTGATATTTCTGCAGTTGCTCACCCGCAGTCAAACGGGCAAGCAGAGCGGGCGAATCAGGAAGTCCTACGAGGGATTAAACCTCGCCTCATGGTTCCCCTGGAAAGAACTCCAGGGTGTTGGGTTGAGGAACTATCTTCGGTATTATGGAGCATCCGGACCACCCCGAATCGATCCACGGGGTTCACGCCTTTCTTTTTGGTCTATGGAGCACAAGCTGTCCTCCCTACCGACATAAGACATGATTCTCTTAGAGTCGCCGCATATGTGGAGCAAGATAATGAGTTGGCGCGTCAGGATTCCTTGGATGCCTTGGAAGAGGCGCGTGACTTAGCGGCGGCTCGTTCAGCTATCTATCAGCAAGATCTGCGGCGTTATCATAGTCGCCGGGTTAAGAGTCGGGCTTTCCAGGAGGGCGACTTGGTACTTCGTCTGATACAAGATCGGGCAGGCATGCACAAGCTCTCGCCCCCTTGGGAAGGGCCTTTCGTCGTCAGCAAGAACCTCCGCAATGGCTCTTACTACCTGATGGATCTTCGGCCTGATCGACCGACTACGGAGGCTGAGTCAACTCGCCCTTGGAATATTGCCCATTTGCGGCCTTACTACACTTGAGTTCTTAAAGCTCCATACTTTGTAAGTTTTTCAGTTTCATTATGAAATAATATAATGTTTCCCTGACTTGGGGGCTTCTTCTTCAAAAAAGAGCAATTTCATGTCATCCCGTTGCGACCTTATGAGCCGACAGAACATGCATTTAGGGTGGGTGCACGAGCTTTCTGACTCGCCTCCCCCTGTCGCGACCGTATGAGCCGACGAAACCTGCATTAAGGGTGGGTGCACGAGCTTTCTGACTCGCCTCCCCCTGTCGCGACCGTATGAGCCGACGAAACCTGCATTAAGGGTGGGTGCACGAGCTCTCTGACTCGCCTCCCCCTGTCGTGACCGTATGAGCCGACGAAACCTGCATTAAGGGTGGGTGCACGAGCTTTCTGACTCGCCTCCCCCTGTCGCGACCGTATGAGCCGACGAAACCTGCATTAAGGATGGGTGCACGAGCTTTCTGACTCGCCTCCCCCTGTCGCGACCGTATGAGCCGACGAAACCTGCATTAAGGGTGGGTGTACGAGCTTTCTGACTCGCCTCCCCCTGTCGCGACCGTATGAGCCGACGAAACCTACATTAAGGGTGGGTGCACGAGCTTTCTGACTCGCCTCCCCCTGTCGCGACCGTATGAGCCGACGAAACCTGCATTAAGGGTGGGTGCACAAGCTTTCTGACTCGCCTCCCCCTGTCGCGACCGTATGAGCCGACGAAACCTGCATTAAGGGTGGGTGCACGAGCTTTCTGACTCGCCTCCCCCTGTCGCGACCGTATGAGCCGACAAAACCTGCATTAAGGGTGGGTGCACGAGTTTTCTGACTCGCCTCCCCCTGTCGCGACCGTATGAGCCGACGAAACCTGCATTAAGGGTGGGTGCACGAGCTTTCTGACTCGCCTCCCCCTGTCGCGACCGTATGAGCCGACGAAACCTGCATTAAGGGTGGGTGCACGAGCTTTCTGACTCGCCTCCCCCTGTCGCGACCGTATGAGCCGACGAAACCTGCATTAAGGGTGGGTGCACGAGCTTTCTGACTCGCCTCCCCCTGTCGCGACCGTATGAGCCAACGAAACCTGCATTAAGGGTGGGTGCACGAGCTTTCTGACTCGCCTCCCCCTGTCGCGACCGTATGAGCCGACGAAACCTGCATTTAAGGTGGGTGCACGAGCTTTCTGACTCGCCTCCCCGTGTCGCGACCTTATGAGCCGACATATTACTCGTGTTATGATTTGATCTTGGAGATTTTGATCCTTACTGCATGTTCATTGAAACTATTTGTAGTTCTTTTGTTTTCACAGATAATGTGTTCAAGGTTTCATCCATGGCGGATTAAGCATTGCAGGAGATTCTTATAAGGATTAACAAGATATTTCAAACCGCCTCAAAAGCGGTATAAGGGTTTTTCTTGCAGAAAATGTCATCGAAAGATAGTACTGACTATTACATGGCTCTTGGGCCAAATTCAAGAAAGGTCTACTTCACTAGATCCTGGCGCGAGCTTTGACTGGCTTCGATTTGTAAATCACCCAAGACCCAATTGCACTTGGACAAAGAAGCAAAATCATCTTCATCGGTCAAGATGGATGCCAGGTCTGCTTCCCAGACGAAGGGGTTCTTGGGTCGCCGAGGGATTAGGTTGGTCACCACGAAGGTTGGCGGGCTGATTTTCTTGTTCTTACCATCGTAAGCCGCCTGATATTTTGTTAAGTCAAGGCTGGCGGCGAGTTGAGTTGCGGCCAGCCGAGAGTCTTTGACAACCTTCTGGTAGTCTTCTTCCACGAACTTCGAGCCGTCATCTTTAAGCTGAGGGAAGCCGGCAGCTACTTCTTCCAAATTAATTTCCGGAGCGTACGCCAAGCAGCGACTCAGAGCCGTCAGGACACCCTTCCGGGCGGCTGACCGGGTTAACTCGCCGATCTGGGGAGGAAGTGTGGATAGGTATCCAAGCACCTTCTTGATGGAAGTAATGGGCTCTTTTGCACCTATTACGGCTTTGACGGTCAGCACGCTGCCTGTGTACAGCTGTTCCGTCAGCGTATAGATCGCCTTCAGCATCAACACGCAGTCGTCTTGCAGATTGGCGACTCTCGAGCCTGGGATTTGATAACCGGTAAGTTAACATTAAGGAATTTGCCCAAGGAAGAGGATACGGTAGGAGAGTTAGGTAAAGCTTACCAAATATGGCTTGTGTCATGTTGGAGATATGGCGCTTTAAGCCGGATAGATCCTGTTGGACAGTCGCCAGCTTTGCTTCTGCTTTTTCGGCTCTCTTCAAAGCCGCGCTTTGGTCAGCCTGAGTTCTTTCTAACTCGGCTTTGAGCTTTTCCAGTTCAACCAGAGCCAACTTATATTTGTCTTCCGACTGAGTTCGGGCATCTTGTTGATCAGACAAGTTTCTCCTTAAGTCGCCCAGGGCCAGTTCGGTCTGGGCAAGGCTTTCCTGTTCAAAATTTAAAACAAAGACAAGTCTCATCAATATTGAAAAGCAATACCCCTGACACTTGGGGGCTAATGTATAATTCTCAAGAAAGATTATACAGAAATCAAGACCCGGCTCATCCTTTTACTGATGAGCTGGCCCATTGGGGGTTAATGGAGATAGTATAGAGTATAAAAGTTTACCTCATGCTTGTTATTTAACATCTTCAGCAGATTCTTTTCCATCTCATAACTCGCTTCCACGCGACTTGCGAAGCCAGAACAAAGTTCTTTAAACTCCAAACCTGCATAGTCAGAAAGTTTCGCCTTGGAAGGCCCAGACTCGGGAATTGATGGAGAAGGGGATGCTATATGTTTGGAGAGGATTGTCGTTGTCGGCTTGGAGAAACCAGAACCAGTAATGACTACGACATCTGGGTCCTTAGCTGTCGCCATTACGATCGGTGATCTAGGGACATCCGTTGATCCTTTGGGCGACTCAGGAAGGTCCGCTTGAATTGTCGGCTCGTCTTGACTCGGATCTTCTTGAGTCGGAGTAGCTTTCCTTGGAAGCTCAGAAGTGGCGTCAGGGATTGATCCACTGGTCTTCCTCTTTTTGGCTTGTGCCCTAACGAAAGAGATAGGTGTGTTAAAAAATTAAAAAGAGTGCTATTCTCAAGGATCAGGGCAAGAAACTTACCTCGGGACTCGGATCATTGGTGGAAGGGTCGACATCACCGAGTCGCCAGAAGTAGGGGGAGAATCCTGCAGAATTTATACATCGATAATACAGGCGGGTTATGACTGTGACCCAAAAGCAGCACGAACAATGGTTGCTCAAATAAAAAAAAGGGAGGTACCTCGCTTGGTTTTCTTTTGTTCGTTGTTGGCAAGCCAGGTATTAGATCGCCGGAGTGACTTCGCGTTTTCCGGTTCGAGGCGTGCTGTGTTCTCTTCAATAAGAAATTTGGGTCCAAATGGGCATCTGGATGTGAGAAGGGGACTTTCCCACATATTCGCCGGGCCGGCTTAGGCGAGGAAGGAGATGAATTGGAGGAGACGGAAATTACCTCGACGGAGTCCTCTTGGCTTCCGTTACCTTCGTTCTGTTACAAGAGGAGTGAGAGATATAAATAAAAGTTAAAAGGTGATAGGTGGCGAGTGAAAAAGAGGACGGATTAGTACCTCTGAGAGTGCGTCGCCAGCTTGAGATTCGTCGACTTCAGATGGCTCGGCCGCAGTAGATTTACCTTTGCCCTTGTTTTTCTTGGAAGGCGGCTTAGCACACTTCATGGCTTGTTTCTTAGGTCTCCTAGACCAGAACTTGTCGCCTTTCTGGAAAGGAATATGGCATGAAGTCATGATGGCAGTAAAACAGATGGAATAAAAAGTTGAGGGCGAGTTAGCTTTGGTTACCTTGGGTGCCGGGTTAATCTTGCAGAAGGGCTTAAGGCCGATTTGGCCGCATTTTGCTGCAGGTTCGCCGGTCAGCTTGCTGATGATGGTGACGATGTCTTTTTCCATTAATTCTGTGTGGAAGTAGCATTGGGGATGATCCAGAGTGCCGTCAAATTCGCACATCAGACCATCTCGGCGGCTTAGAGGAAGGATCCGCCATTCGACCCAGCAGCGGATCAGGTCAACCCCGGTGAGACCGTTGTTCGTCAAGGATCTTAGTTCGGACAGAATTGGGATGAAATCCGACTCTTCTTCCTCGGTGAGCTTGTCAGGGAGCTTAAAATTGACCGGAAGGCGGGTTGGCCTGTAGCCCAGAAGTTTGTTCTCGCCGGCAGGGGATGTTTCTTTGCAATAAAACCAAGATTCACCCCAGCCTTTGGGGTGGCTAGGCATAGTAAGTGAAGGAAAGGGACTGTCCCTGCGACGCTGGACGTTGACCCCGCCAAGTTCCAAACTGGGGCCATTGTGGAATTCCGTCTGGCGATTCAAGTGGAAAAAGTACCAAAACAGAGGGACGGAAGGCTTGATCCGCAAATAAGCTTCGCAAAGGACTTGGAATTGACTTAGGTTGCTTATGGAATTGGGTCCCAAATCCTGGAGTCGGACATTCATGAAGTTCAGAGCGTCCGTAAGGAATTTAGATCCGGGCGGCTTAAAACCCCGTTCCAAGTGTTCCACAAAAACTACTATCTCCCCTTCCTTGGGGTTGGGGAGGTCTTCTCCTAACCCGGTGCGCCATCCAATGACGTCTTGGGGACCCAAGCAGCCCGCTTTCACGTAATTCGCCAAAACAGCATCATCGACTTTGGTAGGAAGCCAATCGCTCTTGAAAACGGCACCCATGCTACAAATAGGTAAGAATATGGTATTACATGTCTCAAACATTTACTATGTGAATCGGGATCAGCTCTAGCTTAACCCGCCGGACTAGGAGGCCGGGTTGGGCTGATGTGGCGACTTATCGGAGCAGGGCTATTCTCAGAAGCGATGTTACTGTGGGTGGTGAAATTTATTCTTTCCGAAACACTAAGGGAAGGACGAAGTTTCCAAACAACTTTTTACAAACAGTGAATGAGGAATGGATCTGTTGAACATGTATAAAAACTTGCGGACATGGTTAAAACATGAACGATGTGTGATCAGGGTGGTGCCTCATGTTTGAAGAAACTAGTGTATTTAGAAAATTCACAAGAGCACAGATGGATAAGACTATTCAAGGCACTGGGTGCTCTAATGGCGCTCGGACTAATCAGTTCGAGGGTAATAGATGGTTACGAGCGGAGAGCTTCGGAACTATGGCAATGGCGGAAGCATGAACAAGAAGTAAATCTACCCTTAAAGAAGGGGAAAACAGGGGCCTAACCTGAAGATCTTGGTCGAAGAAGATCGGCGGTGATGGAGACTGTTGGAGAAGCGCAGGGGTCCTCGGGAATGAAGGGACCTTCGGCGGCGGCGGAGCCTGGCAGCGGCGACGGCCTGCGGGCGGTGCCGGAGCTCCCTGAATGGCGACGGCTTGCGGGCAACACTGGAGTTCTTCGGACGAGGGTGGAGTTTGCGGCCGGCGGCGAAGCCTTCGGGATGCGGAGCGTCTCTACTTGCTGCGATAATGGTGGAGGGACTGACGAGACTGGTAGGTGGCCAGTGTCAGCCCTGTCCCTTCCGCCTATTTATCAGGACGGGCGCTGGAATCGAGGCGCCGTGAACGGGAACCGTTTGGAAATAAAGATTCGCCGTGATGACGTCCGAAAATTTTGGGATAATGATGCACTAAAGATCCGTTGGGATTGTGTTAAATTTCCCGAAAATCGAGGGCTAAGGAAAGTGCTGACGGGAAATGCATTGGCGGCTCAAAGACTTTTTATGGTACCAGTTGGCGAGTTAAAATTTCTGGCGTATGGAGGGACACATTAGAGTGAATCACCTTCAACTAAAACAGAAGCATTGGCATGAAGATTCAAGTCAATTTGGGGCCTAATGTTGGGGATATTGCTTATTAAGTGACCTGCCCGATATGGGCCGGGTTACTAGTAAGGCGATTCATCCTTTAGGGCTAGTTGGGCCTCAGCCTGGGCGGTTCAAGGTCGCGGGATGGTTATGATTTACGGAAGGTCTCTGGGTTTTGCAAGACGGCGATTCAGAGACCGCGATGGTCGCGATTTGTATAGAGGAAGGGACTCTTGTAAACCCTAAAGCCTCGACCTCTATATAAAGGCGAGTTGGAAGGAGGATAGATAGGTTAGAAATCATCGAGTGCTAGGTAAGGCGAGTTACTCCTTTCTTGTAATCGAATCCACATCAATACACGCAAAGCAGGACGTAGGCTATTACCTCCAGGCGAGGGGCCGAACCTGGGTAACCCGCCGCGTTCCTCCTGTTCAACCCCTTTGAGTCGCCACCAAAGTGTGATGGTTCCCATACTAAGTCCTTTCACGAGGACATCTGCCGTGACAAAACCACGATAGCAGGCTTCTCTTTTTTGCTTTTGGAGAGTAGACTCAACACGAACAAAGTCTGAGTCTTCTTCATCAAATCCAGTTTCCTTATTTTTCCTTGTGGCAGCCTTGGGAAAGCCATGGGAACTGGGGGTGCCTGGATCAGAAGGGGATCTCTCATTACTTGTGCCCGAATCCATCTCAACACTGTCCTCAGTGAAGTTGTTTTGCTATCATCGAATCCTAACATCTCGCAGACCAAGCACACACGCATAAGACAAGCAACCCCGTGAAATAGATATAGAGGAGCACAAGGGTTGAGCATCACAAAACATAGAATTTTTCAAAATTTGAATTCAAAAACTTTGGGTATGATCTACTGCAGAATGAATGTCGGTAGCACCGGGTTGGGTTTTTTGGAGTCTCTGAGACTGACCACTTGCTAAACTAAAACTTGGGTAGTCTTTTTGGTGTAACCGAAAAGAGCTACTCGGTCTCACGAAAGCGGTTCTCAGAAACCCTAAAACATAAATTGGTGGAACCAATTTTTCCAACTTGGTATCACCGAGATGCATTCTGCAGGAAATCAGATCCAAAATTCCTTCATTCTCTAATCTATGGAGTTTTCTTGTGGAATAGGAAGATTGCAAACTGTGTATTGTATGGGGGAAAACCTAATGCGCGAGAATCTGATTAAGGAGCACAGCAGGGTTCGGATTCATACCCTAATTCGTTGATGAACCCGCTAAACGACAACATTGGCGAAGATTCCGTTGGCGGTGGCGAATCCCAACGGCGGAGGCACTCCGGGATGCAAAGGCGATGACCAGAGGTCCTTGTGAGGGCAGCTTAGGGTTGGGGATAGAATGTTTGAAGACTGAAATTCAAAACATCAAATCTACCAGGATATAAACCCGTCACTATCGGTGTCACCGATACTAAGATTTCGGTGCCATCGAGTTTCACTATTGTGAGTTGACATGGAAACTCGGTGAAATTGAGATAGTGGTTTTGGTGGTACCAGGATCGAAAACCCAGACCAACTTTGGTAATTCGGTGGAACCGAGATTGTGTGGTTGGTTACACTGAGATTCACAAAGAGATTTTGGAGTGCAACGTTTGTCGATATGGAACTCCGAGTGCTCCTTCACACAGAGGGATCGAGAAGTGCTTGTTCAAGTTTTTTGATGAAGCATGAATAGAACTTGAGATGAGAAAGCATAAATAGCTAGAGAAGGGTCCTATGCATTCTTGTCTATCCAATTGGCAAAAGATAAATCAAAGGCCAAATAGGAATAATTGGATATCCTCGAATGAGAAAAGATATGCAGACCAACATGCTCACACAATAAGATGTCAAATATAATCATGTTGAATATGCACAAACATCCTAGTATCTATCAAGCACTTGGGCGATGACGAAGTCATCTATATATGAGTATATTGACTTAAGAGTCAAGTAAGAATAGTTGAGCATGGGTCATACTCATCCTTTAAGCACAAGTGGGGTTACCACTTTTTCATAAAGCATTAATGTGTTCATATATTTAGGAGATGCTTACACTCAAGATTTATAGTGAAGCTCCCTCTTGATATGACACCCCCCTAAGAGGTTGAAACTAACCTTGGGTTTTGTCATAGAAGACTTCAAGTAGGTGAAGTAGTGGTGGATGCTCAATGTTGATGAAGATCATCTTGAGTTGGGAGCAATCCTTGTTGTTTCTTACTATTCTCACCTACATGGGTTAGTCCCAAAGCAAAAGGAACAAACTCAAAGATATCTATGGACATGGAGTGAAATACATTGGAGTTGATGTCCAAAGATTCTTTAATTACCTTGTCCCTTGCTCACCTTTGAGGGAATGTGTGACTCCTTGAACCAATGCATATGGTTGAGGTTGATTGCATATAGTTCTTTCCAAAAAGATTGGGAGTGAAATTCATTGGCAGACTCACCCCTCAAGAACTTTCTAGTTCTTCCTCTTGGGGACCCACATCACTTTAATGGGAATCCTTGGAGTTGTGGTAGCACTAGATGAGCTAGTACAAGAAGTGTCCTTGAGAACCCACTCAACCTTATCTTGGGGATCTTCTTCAAATGAGTCAATGTCCTGTTGAAGCTTTCCCTTGCCCTTGTGGTCTTGTGGTAGAAGGCCATCTCGTGAGCTTGTTCCCTTGGGAGGAGTAGAATCATACTTCTCCTCTTGAGGAACAAACTTGGGAATGGGATATGGACCTTCTTCCCAAACATCTCCGTTGATGTTGAAGTAGCCAACACCTTGCTTCTTCCGATGTCCTCCTTGCTTGCGCACAATTTCCTCATATTTCTTACTTCCGACAAGACTCTTGAAGACACCTCTCTTTATAATCCCTTTTAATAAATTGTCTTCTTGCTCAAGTGTAACTTGGCTAAGAGAATCATTAGTGGAATCAAGAGAGCTACTAGCAACAATATCATTTGATTAGCTTTGGCATTGTTGTTACTAGAAGAAACTTTCTTGCCTTTGTTACTAGTGTTCTTAGGTTTAACTCGTGGAACAAAAGTAGACAAGATTAATCTTTGGCTTGATAAAACAAACTCTTCTTTTGAAGATCATCCTTGATTGCTTGTAGGAACTCATGCTCTTGCTCTAAATTTAGCTTCTCGAAGCGTAGCTTCTCATGAGTTCTTGCAAGCTCTCTATGATCTTCTAGTCATGAGCTAACTTAAGAGTGTTTAGTTCTTTAGTTAGTCGTTCAATTTCTCTCTTATCATCATCATTCGATTTCTCTGGACTAGGATGAAAATTAGCAAGTTCATTTTCAGCATTATCACTAGTCTTATCAAGAAGCAAGTCATCTCCTTCTAACAGGTCATCCTCATCACTATCAAAGTCAAAATATTCGGGGTGTGATACCTTGGGGCTTTTTGTCATGAAGCGGTTTCCAATTCCTTCATTTGGTGAATCAAATATGTCGTAGGAGTTGGAGGAAACAAGTGCAATGTTGTAAACACCCTCATCTTGACTATAGTCAGAGTTGGAGTGATAACTTCTCTCGGATTGGTTGTCAGACTCGGAGCCAGAAACCCATTCACCAACATGAGCTTGATGTCTTCTTCGAGAGCTGCTCTTGGTGTATTTGTCCTTGTTCTGTGATGTCTTTCTTCTCCGGGAGTGTCTTCGTTCAAAATAATCTTCTCTACCCCTTCTATCTCTGCGAGGTGACTCATCTCTTGAGCTACGTCTTCGAGGTGAGTCTTCTCTTCGTTTGTAGGGAGTCGAGCACTCATTGGGATAGTGTCCGGGCTTCCCAGAGTTGTAGCATTTTCGGTCACGACTAGACGAACGCTTCTCATCATGTTTTGAGCTTGAGCTTCTCTCTTTGCTCCTACTCTTGTAGAACTTGTTGAATTTTCTGACCATGAGGCTTATCTCTTCATTGGTAACAAAGTTGTCACTTGAAGTAGTAGGAGCATTGAGTGAAGCTTTGTAAGTACTTCTTGACTTGTTTTGCAACTCATCTTTGTCTTTCAGAGACATTTCATGAGCAACAATCCTTCCAATGACTTTAGTGGGCATGATATCTTTGTATTAATGTGCAGACGGTGTCATATCTTCGACCCAGAGATCTAGTATCTTCTTTATGATGAATTTGTTGGTCATCTCTTCGCTTCCTAAGCCGACAGTATCCCAAATTTCCTTTGCATTCTCAAGGCGACTGATTTTGTTGAATTCTTCGGGATATAGGTAGTTGAATATGATGTCACAGGCTTATGCATTGAATTGCAACATCTTCAATTCTTCTGCTGTCACATCAAGATCCGTTTCTCGCCCTTCTCTGAAGAAATCATCTTGCACACCAACGCAAACAATGGCCCATATGGCAGGATTATAACCAACAAGATGCATTTTCATCTTATGCCAAAATTAGTGCCATCGAAGTATGGAACTCTACGGTGATAACTTCCATTACTAGAGGCCATACTTTCCTTAGTTGTGAATCCAATGCAATGGAGACCAAAGATCTGATGCCACTTGTAGGATCGAAAGTATGTCTAGAGGACGGGGGGGGGGGGGTGATTAGACTACTTGACAAGATAAAAACTTAGCCTTTTACCAATTTTTAGTGTGGGCCAGTTTTAGCAACTATGACTAGTCAAGTACACCCTACACATGAACATCTAAGAGTATAGAACAGCGGAAAGTAAAACATGCAAGTGTAAAGTAGGGAAGGGTAGGGAGATCAAACGCATGACGTTGACACAACAATTTTTGGCATGGTTTCGATAGGTGGCGCTATCGTACGTCCATGTTAGTGGAGACTCCAACCCATAGAGGGTAACGGCTGCGAGAGTCCATGGAGGGCTCCACCCACAATGGGTCCACGAAGAAGCGTCCTTGTCTATTCCACCACGACTTTCATCCACACATGACTAGCCTCACTTACCGTAGATTTTCACGAAGTGGGCGATCTCCTTGCCCTTACAAACATCTTGGTTCAACTCCACAACACGAAGTAGGAGGCTCCCAAGCAATGCCTCACCAATCTAGGAGGCACCACCTTCCAAAAGGTAAAAGATGTGGAAGAACGATGAAGTCATTGCTCTTGTGCTTCTAAATGTAGTGTCCTCAACACTCAATCACTCTCTCACAAATTTCGCAGGGGTAGGAGAGATTGATCTTGTGGAAAGCAGTTTGGGAAGGCTTGAAATCAAGTTTCAAATGGTTGGAATGGAATCTCTTGATATCAACACATGAGTAGGTGGCTCTCTCTCAGAAAAATGAATCTGGCAATGAAGTGTGTGTTCTGAGTGCTTCCTCTACGAATGAAAGGTAGGTGGAGTGGTATATATAGGCAGCTGATACGTCTCCAACGTATCTATAATTTTGATGGTTCCATGCTATTCTCTTGTCAACTTTGGATGTTTTATATGCATGAATATGCTATTTTATATCTTTTTGGGACTAACCTATAAACTCAGTGCCAAGTGCCAGTTTCTGTTTTTTTCGTGTTTTTGACCCTTTTTCAGACGGAGTCCAAATGGAATAAAACTTTTGTGATGATTTTTTTGGACCAAAAGAGACCCCCGAAGCTTTGGAAGAAGGCGAGAAGAGCCACGAGGGAGTCACAAGCCCAGGAGGCGCCCCCACCCCCTAGGCCGCACCTAGCAGGATTGTGACCTCCTCATGGGCCCAAACGAGTTAATTCCACAGCCATAAATTCCTATAAATTCAGAAACCCCCAAAAAGAAACCTAGATCGGGAGTTCCGCTGCCGCAAGCCTCTGTAGCCACCAAAAACCAATAGGGAGCCCATTCCGGCACCCTGCCGGAGGGGGAACCCATCTCCGGTGGCCATCTTCATCATCTCGGTGATCGCCATGACGAGGAGGGAGTAGTCCACCCTCGGGGCTGAGGGTATGTACCAGTAGCTATGTGTTTGATCTCTCTCTCTCTTGTTCTTGAGATGTCTTGATCTCGATGTACCGCGGGCTTTGCTACTATAGTTGGATCTTATGATGTTCATCCCCCTCTCCCTTCTTGTAATGAATTGAGTTCCCCTTTGAAGTTATCTTATCGGATTGAGTCTTTAAGAACACTTGATGTATGTCTTGCACGTGTCTATCTGTGGTGACAATGGGATATTCATGTGAGTACTTGATGTATGTTTTGGTGATAAACTTGCGGGTTCGTGACATTGGGAACCTATGCATATGGGTTGGAATACGTTTTTACTCCCCAATAGAAACTTCGGGGCACTCTTTGAAGTTCTATGTGTTGGTTGAATAGATGATTCTGAGATTGTGTGATGCATATCGTATAATCATGCCCATGGATACTTGAGGTGACAATGGAGTATCTAGGTGACATTAGGGTCTTGGTTGATGTGTGTCTTAAGGTGTTATTCTAGTACGGACTCTAAGATAGATTGAACGGAAAGAATAGCTTCGTGTTATTTTACTACGGACTCTTGAATAGATTGATCAGAAAGAATAACTTTGTGGTCGTTTCATACCCGACAATAATCTCTTCGTTTGTTCTCCGCTATTAGTGACTTTGAGTGACTCTTTGTTGCATGTTGAGGGCTAGTTATATGATCCAATTATCTTATCATTGTTGAGAGAACTTCACTAGTGAAAGTATGAACCCTAGGCCTTGTTTCCACGCATTGCAATACCGTTCGTGCTCACTTTTATTATCAGTTACCTTGCTGTTTTTGTAATTTCAGATTAGAAAAACCTATATCTGCCATCCATATTGCACTTGTATCACCATCTCTTTGCCGAACTAGTGCACCTATACAACTTACCATTGTATTGGATGTGTTGGGGACACAAGAGACTCTTTGTTATTTGGTTGCAGGGTTGCTTGAGAGAGACCATCTTCATCCTACGCCTCCTGTGGATTGATAAACCTTAGGTTTCCTACTTGAGGGAAAATCGCTATTATCCTACAAACCTCAGCACTTGGAGGCCCAACAATGTCTACAAGATGAAGGTTGCGTAGTAGACATCAGTAGCACACAAAATCCAACTGTTACACCATGATTGACCAAATCGGTGACACCGAAGTTACAAACTCGATGGTACCGACTTGCTCAAAAGGCATCAACTTTGAATCTTTGTGGAACCGATATACACAACTCGATGGCATCGAAAAGGTGAGTAATAGTCAGATGACACAACTTGGTGACATCGATACTCAAACTCAGAAATTCCGATCTTGTGTACCGAGGCAACAGAAAATTGGTCACCTGAACTTGGTAGCACCGATGCAATTTCGGTTGCACCGAAGTGGTAGGGTTTGGCTTGGATCTTTCTAAGTCTTAAATCTCTAGGGCCGAGTGATAAATGTTGGTGGCACCAATTTTGGACATTTGGCTTGGGACAGATATATTTTGTGGAAGAGTGCGTGAGTATTTTGGATGGCTATTTCTAAGCACTTGAGCAACAAATTCATCATAACACCCCATCCCCTTTTAATATTATTGGCTTTCCTATGGACTCAAATGTGATTTCTCACAAAGTATAAAATGAAGAGTCTTCTTGCTTGAAGCTATAGCCAATCTTATTCCTTCCTTCATCAAGGGGCATCTCCACTCAATCCTACAGCGAAATCATCTGTTGAACTTTTCTGAAATATACTTGGAAAAACTCATTAGTCCAATGATGCATATGTTGTGATTAATTACCAAAACTGCCTAAGGGAGGAATTGTGCTTTCATCTATTCGTACATGAATAGATCTTGTCTACATCATGTCATTGTTCTTAATGCATTACTCTGTTTCTCCATTAACTCAATACACTAGATGCATGCTGGATAGCAGTCGATGTGTGGAGTAATAGAAGTAGATGTAGGCAGAAGTAGGTCTACTTATCTTGGACGTGATGCCTATTTACGTAATCATTGTCTTGAATATCATCATAATTATTTACTCTTCTATCAGTTTCCCAAAAGTAAGTTGTCTACCCACAGTTTTCCATTTTATCGAGAGAAGCCACTAGTGAAACCTACAACCCCTGGGTCTACTTCATATCATTTATTTACAATCTCTACTTTGCTATTTTCTTTTCTACTTTATTTGCGCTTTTGTTTTCAGATCTATATTATCAAAAAACCCAAAAATACCGTGTTGCATTCTATTTGCTATCACTCTTATTTGCATCTATGAATCTATACTTACTTTATCCACGAGGGATTGACAACCCCTCCATGCATTGGGTTGCAATGATTTGCTATTTGTGTGCGGGTGTTACTTACAGAATCTTGTGGATCTTCCGAATGGATTGACACCTTTGTTTCTAATCTGAGGAAAATACTTGTCGTCCCTGTGCTACATCACCCTTTAAGTTTGGAGGGAAACCAACGCATCTATGAGACAAAGCATCAACCTTTGCGTTTGATCTTCCTTCCCTACCCTACACTTACATTTGCATGTCTTTACTTTCCGCTACTATACTCTTAGATGTGCATGTGTAGGGAGAACTTGATCTATTATAATTGCTAAAACTGTCCACAACTAAAATTGGGATACTTTGGATCCTACACGTGGTTTAGGGCCGACGGGACCTGGAGGCATCTCAGAACATGTGAAGGTGCGAGACACATGACACTGATCTACCCAGGTTTGGGGCCCTCCGATGGAGGTAAAACCTCTAGTCATGCCAGAGTGAACATAAGCGATGACAATACAGGATGCCCCTTGAGCTATTCATGAGGATGAAGATGGAGCTATCGCTACCAGTCTTGCTGCCTCGGTGGTGTGTATCAAGTGTTTGTATAGGTGGCCAGCCCCTTTCTCTGGGGGTTGTGTTCGGCTTTATAGGCTACCCGGGTGATTACAATAGTGGGGAAAGAAGGGCGGCTCCGAGTCGCTAGCCTCTCTGGCTGGCTGTGGGGCCCGCCGGCTATCGAGTCTGGTCCGACGTGAGGCCCGCTGGTCAAGTGGTAATCTGGTCAGCATGCCCCACCGTCATGGATTAGGTAGGTGCACACCTTCTACATGGCCAGCTTGCCCGACCAGCCTTGGGGGTGACCGAGGCCCTATAGCCTCGCCCTGCCCGCATCATGGAGTCCCGTAGCCACGTGGGGCTTGCCAACGAGTGGATTAGCCATGCACGCCCGTCATGAGGGTCTTGTCTTGTCATCATTTGATGGTACAGGTGGATGGGACAGGAACTGACCCGTTGACTGCCGTCGGGGCCAGTTGGATGGGCCAGCTGTCGCCAGCCGGCGAGTAGCATGACGCTTCAACGATCCGCCTACTACGAACCATGCTAGGGGGCTAGGTGACACCCAAATGTCTTGGAGTGGTGTTTCCACTGCTTTGGCATACCTAGGGGCCATATTCCTGTTAGTAGCCCCGAAGCCGTTGGGATCCACAGGCCACCGGACGAAGGGGGCCAACGGCTTCCCTTCCCGAGAGATCCATGGAGTAACCGACGAGCCGACCGAGCACCGTCGGGCGGAAATGCGAACGGCTAGCCGGCTGGTTCTCAGCCGGCCATGCCCAACGCGTGTGAGTCTTGTGGTGTCGCCTCGGGTTCGGTGCCGGCCGGCGAGCGCAACGTGTGGCCTGTCGAAGGGGGGCGGGCCCGCCACCACGCGCGCGATGGGACACCACCGTAGGCCTAGTCTGCTAGGCCTCGTCCCACGGGTGGGATCCCGTGCGAGTGCGAGCCGCGTGTTGGAGTCCTGCATGCGCTTAATGAGCGCACACGTCCCAAGTCCGTGGGAGCGTGGGGGTAACTGATACCACGCCCCATGTCTTCCTAGCGCTTTAAAAGGGGGAGGTGGAGAGGCTGAGGCCATGAATGCCCCTCCTCTTCTCCTTGTCTCCCACCTTCTGCTAGTGCCAGTTTGCCTCTCGCCGCCATCCTCACTTGCTCCTCGTATCTGCAGCGCTCGCCGCCACCCCTCCTTCCTCCGCATGCTCGCAGCGCTCGCCACCTCCTCTCCTTCCTCCATGCGCTCGCAGCGCTCGCCACCTCATCTCATTCCTCCTTGCGCCCGTTGCACTTCCTTGCGATTGATCCGCTGGGGGCGGTTGCTGTGCCGCACGACCGTCGATGGACATGGAGATGGTTGCATCACCCACCGGCTCATGGGAGGGCTCCGTGTTCACTGAGAATCACATCGGCTACCTCCGACGGACTTGCAGGATCCTGTCGACGGAGCGGGTGGAGGCTCGTGTGTGGGGGGACGGGCATGTGACGGAGTCGTGTGCTGGAGAGCGGGTGGTGTTCGACACGCACTTCAACGTCGGCTTCGGGCAGCCCACGAGCCGCTTCCTATGTCAGTTCATGGAGTTATACGACCTCCAGATCCGCCATCTGGGGCCAAATTCGGTGTTGTACCTCGCCTTTTTCGCCACGTTGTGTGAAGGTTATCTCGACTTCTGGCGCTTATCTTCTCTCTTTCAGTTGTTCTTTCACTTTCGCGCCCAGAAGAATGACGAGGTGACATACTCCTTCGGAGGCGCTATGGTGTACGCCCGACAAAACATCCTCTTCCCGCGCATGAAGCTAGTCGAGTCCTTCAAAAAGTGACAACGGTCATTGTTCTACGCCCGCAAGATTGGGGAGGGGCAGGATTGGATCAATCCTGCATCGTTCGCCGATGCGCCGCTGACAGGCGCGACCTGCTCGAACCGCGCAACAGCCAGATTACGGCGATCGCGGGCGGGTGAAGCAGTTCCAGGACTTCGTGGGGCTGTTGTCCTCGTATCTAGTGGCGGCATTCATTTCCTCCCGGGTGTTGCTGCTGCAGGAGAGGCCACACCGAACCTGTGACATGGGCTTTCGGAAGGACCCATACCGGTTGTCGACTATCATGCCGATGCTGGCCAAGATAACCGCCCGGGTCAACACCATCACCTACTTTAAGATGGAGATGGAGAAATGTTGGTCCGACATGGATCCGTACTGTTGCGACATTCGCACATCGGCGGTAAGTTCCGACTGGCTTGTCTTGTTTTTATTTCCTGGTGCAATGACCGACGTGTGGTCATGCCCTTTTCAGCACTTCGTTCGACAGCTGACGCCAGACGACCCAAACCCGCAGACTTTGCGGCCGGCCTTACAAACTCCGATGCCTATGATTTTGAGATAGACAAAGACGACTCCGACGCCACTGAGGGCTCGAAGGTGTCGGAGGCGGAAGAGTATGAGAAGGTGGCTCCGACTTGTGTCGCGGTTGGCGGGGCCGGGCCATCCAGTGAGTCTCGCCCCGACGTGCTTTTGACGGACTAGATGAATGATGATAATGATGACATGCGCATTGTGGACGCGCTGCCCGTGGCAGCGGAGCCACCCCATCGCCACTGGCGAGGAGGAAGGGATGAGCTCCCGGCTGGTAGCCAGCCGACCGTGGGTAGACGACAGAGGAGTCATGGAGGGGCAAGCGGTTGGTCGAGGGGCCGTTGGTAGGGTCGGCCGCCAAGAAGGCGAGGTCAGCCGTGCTGGCGCCAGGGTACCTGTCGCCAGTGCAGAGGGCGTCGAGGTACGGCGCGCGTCCTCTCATCCTCGTTTTTGGGTAAGTTTTTTCGTTATTTGAGCTCATGCTCTTTTATTATTGCCTCTAGTTTTCAATGCTGAGCTCATGCCATTTCCTTTCTTCTTCTCCTTGCAGTGAGGCCACTGATATTGCGATGTCGGCCCCATCAGGCAATGCGAGTGAAGCGGCGACTAAACTGGCCACGGAGCATATTGTGATGGTGCAACTCGAGAAGGAGGACGCCACCCAGCTTCCCTTGCCATGGCGGCGACCGCGACGGCCGCCCCAAGCGACCCTTAGGCCAGGGCGGCGAGCGACGCCATGACACTGGTGGCCCTTGAGGCTCGTGCCCAGAGGCCTCACCGTCCCACACGGAGCCGCGCTGGGAGCCGGCCTCGAAGAAGGTCCCTAAGAAGGAGGTGCCTCCGGCTGTAGAGACAGTGGTGGTGGAGTAGGTGTTGAGCCCGGTGTCCGACCTGCCGTGCCGACTCAAGCCTGTGTTGAGGGGCAGCGATGATCGAGCCCTCATGATTTCGTTAGTCCTGCCAAGTCTGGACGCAATGGGAGCATCTGGCAGCAGGACTAGCCGGACGAGCCGATTGATGTCCATCGCGATGGAGGAATAGGCTAAGTTGAACCATGCCCCGGGAGCGGTCAGAGCGAGCGCGTCGAATGGCGGGCAGGCCGTCGTGCCAGCCGGCGCGGCGGAGGTGAGTGCGAAGTATCACGATGGGATGGCCACCTTCGCCCAGTCGATGGTGAGCAACTTCCAGCTAGTGGAGAAGGTCATCCAGGTAGGCACCACGAGTTTTCCTTTCATCTGCTTGCTAGTGGGGGCACGCGAGCGCACCCACTGGGTGTAGTCCCCGAGATTTGGGCCGGCTGCGTGGCTGCATGGCAGCCAGGCCAAATCTTCTTTTTAATTCTTATGACTTCTCCTATGACTCCTTTGCAAGCTGACACGACGAAATGCGGTGTGCTCTTTAAGGAGGTGTCTGTGCTGTGTAAGTTTAGCAAGAACGCCAACTTCAAGACCCGAAAGGAGCTCGAGATCCGCACGGATGAGCTACAGAAAGCCCGAGGTATGTCTTCGGGTTGTGGGTGCACGCGAGTGCACCCACTGGGTGTAGTCCCCGAGATTCGAGCTGGCTGCGCGGCTGTGCAACAGCCGGGCCAAATCTTCCTATTACATTTTTGTTTCTTAACACTCGTGGGTGCATGCCGGCGCACCCACTAGGTGTAGTCCTCGAGATTCGGGTTGGCTGCATGACTGCGCGGCAGCCGGGCCAAATCTTCCTTTGAAGTTTTGTCTCTCGTCATGTCAGCTGCTGGCCGGTGTTTTGATGAAGAGGTGGAGCTATGCCGCACGCTTGCAGACATCCGGGACAAGCGCGACGAGATCGTTGGTGACTATGGCTGGCTGGGGAGGGAACTGGAGGCCAAGTGGGCGGAGACGAAGCGGCTGAAGGTCGCCCACGCGATGGAGTTGGAGCGGTTTGCCGGCGCGCTCCAAGAGGAGGTGGCGGCGAAGCAGGATGCCCAAGGGCGTCGGGCGTGAGCCGGCAGGATGCGGCGGCCCTCCGCGCCGAGGTGGTGCGACTCGGAGAGGCGCTCTATGGGGCGAAGGCAGCCAAGACGAGGGCGGAGCGATAGGAGGTCGGCGTGCTCAAGCTCTTCCATGAGATAGATGAGGTATCTCCCGTAAGTGTCTTCCTTTCCTTGGTTGTATTTTTCCGACAACCGGCAGCCGGCGCTTGTCATTGCCTTTTGCCCTGATTCCTTTGTACTATGGCTGGTCTAGCTCATTTCTCAAAGACTCAACCATGGGTGGAACGAGCCGTCACAAAGCGTCGGGAGGTACTGCGTCGGGACGAGGGTGGGGTGGGCTAGGACGCCAGCTGGGCAGTGGAGGAGGTGGCCCTCATCTACGAGGCCCGGTTGACCCAAACGTAGGCGGCCTTGGGCGGCTCTGATCGGAAGGTGAGGGCCTCATCAAGGCTCTCAGGGCCAACCAGGCGGCGAAGATTCCCATATTCCTTAGTCATTTTTCCCATATTCCCTGTTCCTTTTGCCTTTGTACCTTCTGGCCAGCCGGCTTGCAGACTGTGGTTGGGTGAGGATTGGGCTGCGGGAGGCAGTGTTTTGGTACTTTAGGCTTTTGCAAATTTTATTTGGAATGCACCACCTAGCTAGCGTGGCCGAACCTGACCTGGCCCTTGTATTTTTTCCGACTGCCCCTTTGCTTGTGCGCCCGCCGGCGTGACAACCATGTCAGGGTTTGTAGTTGGGCAAGGGTTAGGCTGCGGGGTAGGGGTATAGTACTTTTGCCACTCCGAGGATGGTTTGGGTGGGCCGGTCCGGGGGCGGCCGGTAGAAATAAAATAACTTTGCCATAGATAGGATTGGAAAGGTAGTCCACGAGACCACCTGATAGGTGTCGGTTGTTCATTCGTTTGCATAAAAGGAGGCGATACATACATACACTTGCTTCAACTGTAAAACGAGCGGAGGAGCTCCGCATTCCACGGGCACTCGGTCTCGGAGCCAGAGGCGTCCTTCTTGTTCTTTATTGGTTTTGTGCGTCGATCAGGTAGTACACGTTGTTCCTAAGTGCCCTGCTAATGATGAAGGGACCCTCCCATGGGGCGGACAACTTGTGTTGGCCAGCTCTCCATTGGATCAGCCAGATCATGAGGCCGACCTCTAAGAATGAGAGGGGCTTGACCCCGTCAACTATGATAGCGGCATGGGCCCTGTTGGTAGATGGCTGATCTGGACAGCGCCAACACGCGTGCCTCCTCAAGGAGGTAAAATCATCTTCTCGTGCTTCCCTTGCATCATCCTCTGGGTAGAGGGTGACTCATGGCGAGTAGAACTTGATGTCCGTGGGAATGATTGCTTCTGCCCCGTACACTAGGAAGAGGGGGTGAAACCGGTTGATTGGTTGGGCATGGTCCACATGCTCCATAGCACAACCAGAAGTTCCTCGACCCAGGCACTGGCAGAACACTCCAGCGGCTCGACCAGCTGTGGCTTCAGGCCGGACAGGATGAGTCCATTGGCCTGCTCCACCTAGCCGTTTCACTGTGGGTTGGCCACAGATGCGAGATCCAGCCGGTTTCGATGTGCGTCACAGTAGTGCATGAGCGCGCCCTTGGCGAAGTTGGTGATGTTGTTGGTGATGATGTTGTTTGGCGGTCCATAGTGAACGGCGATGTCCTTGATGAACGTGACGATCGTCGAGCCGTCCAGCTTCTTGATCGGCTAGGCCTCAATCCATTTTGTGAACTTGTCGATGGCCACCAGGAGATGCGTCATGCCACCCCGAGTAGTTTTGAATGGGCCCACCATGTCAAGGCCCTAGACAGCGAAAGGCCATATGAGCGGGATGGTTTGTAGGGCCGCAGCCGGCTGGTGGCTTCGAGCCTTGAAGCATTGGCAACCGTTGCCCTTGTCGACCAGCTACTTCGCGTGGTGGCCACACTCGCCCTGGTGGATGTCTCGGAGGATCTCGTGGCCTCTCTCCGACTCGACACATCACTGGAACACCCCAGACATGATGCGCTTGACGAGCTCGTTGTTGATGATGGTGTAGGCGGTAGAACGCCTTTGGATTTGTCGGGCCTCAACCTCATCGGTGGGCAGGTCGCCACTTTCTAGGTAGTTTAGGAAGTGTTGTGCCCAGGATGGGGCTGTGACCACTATCACCACAACCAATTCCGCTCGGCTGAACGGGGTGCTACAGGTAACCAGCGGGCCGACTGTCGCGATTCTCGAGCCGGACAAGGCAGTTCCCGAGTCGAAGCCGGCACCCCTCGACCCAGGAGGGGCAGTCTCCGGGCCGACTAGGTCAGCCAGTGAGTTGAAGGTCATTGCAGCCATCGAGCTGGCGGTGGTAGCCCTCGGGGCGGGAGGAGTAGCCCCCGGGACGACGCAAGCAACCTCGGGGTCTGGCGGAATGAAGATGGACTTGAATTCCAGAGATGGCATAATGGGTGGTTTACGCAGGTGCTCGAGGGACATGTCGGCTGGGATGGGTTGCCAGGTGGAGCCAATCTTCATGAGTGTGTCGGCGGCCTCGCTGCCGGACCACAGAACATGACGGAACTCACAACCCTTGAAACTATCGGTCAGCTGTTGTACCAGGAAGAAGTAGTTGGCCATGTTTGCATCCCTAGCGTCGCACTCGTTAGTGACTTGCTGCACCACTAAGTCGGAGTCGTTGAAGCACAAGACACATTGAATGCCAATCTCCCCGGTGAGCCGGAGGCCATGGCTGAGCATTTCGTAATCTGCCACGTTGTTTGATGCGGCAAAGTGGATCTGCGTTACGTACTGAAGTCGGCCCCCTTTGGAGAGGTCAGGACGACGCCACCCCCGAGGCGGGTGTGCAGCTTCGATCCGTCAAAGTGCATCCGCTAATGGCTGGAGTCGGGTGGCAGCAGTAGGTACTCCATTTCTGTGTTGTCGACGAGGAAATCCGCCAAGGTCTGGGAGTGAACGGTTGTGCGAGACTTGTAGGTGATGTGGTCGTTGGCCAATTGGACGACCCACTTGGCGATCTGGCCCGCCGCGTCATGGTTTCCCATGATATCTCCAAGGGTAGCGATGCTCACCACCGTGATCGGGTGTTCCTACAAGTAGCGCTTGAGCTTCCGAGCCACATGGAACACACCGTAACACATCTTTTTGTAATGAGGATAGTTCTGCTTGCAGGCGGACAACACCTCACTCAGATAGTAGGCTGGCCGTTGTACTAGCTAGGCTCGGTGTGACCCCGAGCGCTCGACGGCCATGACGATGCTGACCACCGGATGGTCGCCGCAATCTAGAGCAACAACGGCTCCTTGTTAGACAGCATGGCCAGCATGGGTGCGATGGAGAGAGCGCACTTGAGGTTGCACAGTGCCTCATCCACCTGGTTGCTCTAGACAAAGTTTTCCACCTTTTTGAGTAGACGGTAGAGAGGGAGAGCCTTCTCCCCCAGCCGGCCGATGAAGCGGCTGGGTGAGTCCATACAGCCTATGACCTTCTAGATGCCGACTAGGTTGGTAAGCCGGGGCATGCGTTCGATGCCCGGATCTTGTCCGGATTCGCCTCGATTCCTTGCTCGCAAACGAGGAAGCCAAGGAGTTGGCCGGCTGGGATGCTGAATATGCACTTCTCCGGGTTCAGTCGGATTTCGAACTCGCGTAAGCTCATGAATGTCTCTTTGAGATCATCCACGAGAGTGCGATTCTTTTGGTTCTTTACCACAATGTCGTCCATGTAGACATGCATATTGCAAGCAAACTACCTATAGAGGCATCGCTGCATGCAGCGCTGGAAGGTGGCGCCGGCGTTTTTCAGCCCGAAGGCCATGGTTATGTAGCAGAACACCCCGAAGTGGGTGATGGAAGCTGTTTTGATCCGGTCAGCTAGATTACGTTTGATCTGGTGGTAGCCTAAGTAGGCATCCAGGAAGGACAACATCTCACAGCCGGCTGTAGAGTCGATCAATTGATCAATACGGGGAAGAGAGAATTGATCATTGGGGCATGCCTTGTCAGGCTCGTCTAGTCGATACACATATACCCAATCTTGTTCGTCTTCAGCACCAGGACTAGGTTCGCCAACCAGTCCGGGTGGAAGACTTCCATGATGAAGTTGGCTAATAGCAGTCAGGCAATTTCCCCACCAATGGTTATCCGCTTCTCCTCGGAGAAGCGGCACTGGTTGCTTTACCGGATGTGCGTCTCGTGGACGTGTAAAAAGTGTAGGCGTACTTCCTCGAGACCCCCATCATGTCCTTTGGGGTCCACACCAAGATATCCCAATTCTCACAGAGGAAGTCAACAAGCTCACTTCTCTATTTGTTCCAGAGGCTGCCCCCACGATGCGTACTTGCCGGTGGGTCAGTCGAGTCAAGGGGGACCCTCTTGGTGTCCTTACTGGTGGCCGGTTTGAACTAGAACTCTCCAGCAGGCTGCTTCAGTTTGGCCTTGTCCATCAGGGTCTTCAATATTTTCGTTCATCACCGGTTCTTCTAGAATCTTCTTCTTGAGGGTTTCCTTCACTGCACCTTTCTGTTGCTTGACAACTTGTTGCACCTTGGGGTAAATGTGACACTGAGCTGGGTAGTGGGTGGTTCCTTCACACAAGAAACAAGTCACCTGACTACTTGGGCATTCCTCAGCTGGGTGATTTTCGTCACAATGAGTGCATCCATCCTTGTGTTCTTCCTGGGTGTGTCCTATTTCTCCACAGATCTTGCATGCACAAGTCTTCTCATTGGGATTGTCATAGCACTTCTGAATAAGTCGGGATCTTAACAAAGTCTTCTTGAATTTGTCCCAGGTTTCTGCTCCACTAAATCCTTGTATGGCATGGTGCATTTTCCACCAGATTGCAGCACTTTGTGTAAAGTACTGAAGAGCGTGTTCCACTTCATACTTCCTTGAGATCAAGTTGCTCCCGAAGTGGTTCTCCATGTTCTAAATCCATATTTCAGCTTCCACCTGGGTCATTGGTCAAGAGACTACAAGTCCAGCTTCATACTCCATCTGGTAGGGTTGAGGTTTTGGGGATGAGACGGTTAAGAGAGGGAGATACACACAATACAAACAATATTTTTGAGAATAGGTTTTAGTTGTGGCTGTCGGAAAACACACACCAATGACGGCTCACAAATCATCGTAACTAACGTGGGTATACAATTGGGGTTTGGACTTCTAATAAACATTGGAACGTTTCGGGGTCTTCGAGTTCTTCGGGTCTTGAGAGTCTTCAATTGGTGTAGCTTCAACTGCATGATGAAATCCTCTTTACTTTGAAGTGGGAGTCGGTTGGTCCTTCACGTGGTCAAAGGGGAAAGGGCGTTGTCTAAATATTTGAGGTGAGAGAGAACGTTTGATGAAATCAGAAGAGATGAGAAGTAAAAGGTGTTCTTGGAAAATAGAAATTTTGTGAGATCCTTTCCTAAGAAATTTCCAGTTTCTAGGGTCACGTCCTACAGTCCACTGTTGGAATTATGCCCTAGAGGCAATAATACATATGGTTATTATTATGATTCCTGTATCAAGATAATCGTTTATTATCCATGCTATAATTGTATTGAATGAAGACTCATTTACATGTGTGGATACATAGACAAAACACCGTCCCTAGCAAGCCTCTAGTTGGCTAGCCAGTTGATCAAAGATAGCCAGTGTCTTCTGATTATGAACAAGGTGTTGTTGCTCGATAACTGGATCACGTCATTAGGAGAATCACGTGATGGACTAGACCCAAACTAATAGACGTAGCATGTTGATCGTGTCATTTTGTTGCTACTGTTTTCTGCGTGTCAAGTATTTATTCCTATGACCATGAGACCATATAACTCACTGACACCGAAGGAATGCTTTCTGTGTATCAAACGTCGCAATGTAACTGGGTGACTATAAAGATGCTCTACTGGTATCTCCGAAGGTGTTAGTTGAGTTAGTATGGATCAAGACTGGGATTTGTCACTCCGTGTGACGGAGAGGTATCTCGGGGCCCACTCGGTAATACAACATCATACACAAGCCTTGCAAGCAATGTAACTTAGTGTAAGTTGCGGGATCTTGTATTACGGAACGAGTAAAGAGACTTGCCGGTAAACGAGATTGAAATAGGTATGCGGATACTGACGATCGAATCTCGGGCAAGTAACATACCGAAGGACAAAGGGAATGACATACGGGATTATATGAATCCTTGGTACTGAGGTTCAAACGATAAGATCTTCGTAGAATATGTAGGATCCAATATGGGCATCCAGGTCCCGCTATTGGATATTGACCGAGGAGTCTCTCGGGTCATGTCTACATAGTTCTCGAACCCGCAGGGTCTGCACACTTAAGGTTCGACGTTGTTTTATGCCTATTTGAGTTATATGGTTGGTTACCGAATGTTGTTCGGAGTCCCGGATGAGATCACGGACGTCACGAGGGTTTCCGGAATGGTCCGGAAACGAAGATTGATATATAGGATGACCTCATTTGATTACCGGAAGGTTTTCGGAGTTACCGGGAATGTACCGAGAATGACGAATGGGTTCCGGGAGTTCACCGGGGGGGGGGGGGCAACCCACCCCGGGGAAGCCCATAGGCCATGAGGGTGGCGCACCAGCCCTTAGTGGGCTGGTGGGACAGCCCAAAAGGGCCCTATGCGCCATACAAAGGAAAATCAAAGAGAAAGAAAAAAAAGGGAGGTGGGAAGGGAAGGAAGGACTCCCACCCACCAAACCAAGTCCAACTCGGTTTGGGGGGGAGCCTTCCCCCCTTGGACTCGGACGACCCCCTTGGGGCTCCTTGAGCCCCAAGGCAAGGTCCCTTCCCTCCCACCTATATATACGGAGGTTTTAGGGCTGATTTGAGACGACTTTTTCCACGGCAGCCCGACCACATACCTCCACGGTTTTTCCTCTAGATCGCGTTTCTGCGGAGCTCGGGCGGAGCCCTGCTGAGACAAGGTCATCACCAACCTCCGGAGCGCCATCACGCTGCCGGAGAACTCTTCTACCTCTCCGTCTCTCTTGCTGGATCAAGAAGGCCGAGATCATCGTCGAGCTGTACGTGTGCTGAACGCGGAGGTGCCGTCCGTTCGGTACTAGATCGTGGGACTGATCGCGGGATTGTTCGTGGGGCGGATCGAGGGACGTGAGGACGTTCCACTACATCAACCGCGTTCACTAACGCTTCTGCTGTATGTTATACAAGGGTACGTAGATGGACATCACCATAATAGGTCTTCGTGCGCGTAGGAAATTTTTTGTTTCCCATGCGACGTTCCTCAAGAGTGGCATCATGAGCTAGGTTCATGCGTAGATGTCTTCTCGAGTAGAACAGAAAAGTTTTTGTGGGCGGTGATGTGCATTTTGCTGCCCTCCTTAGTCTTTTCTTGAATCCGCGGTATTGTTGGATTGAAGCGGCTTGGACCGACATTACTCGTACGCTTACGAGAGACTGGTTTCATCGTTACGAGTAACCCCGTTGCTCAAAGATGACTGGCAAGTGTCGGTTTCTCCAACTTTAGTTGAATCGGATTTGACCGAGGAGGTCCTTGGATGAGGTTAAATAGCAACTCATATATCTCCATTGTGGTGTTTGCGTAAGTAAGATGCGATCCTACGAGATACCCATGGTCACCACGTAAAACATGCAACAACAAAATTAGAGGACGTCTAACTTGTTTTTGCAGGGTATGCTTGTGATGTGATATGGCCAACGATGTGATGTGATATATTGGATGTATGAGATGATCATGTTGTAATAGTAAATATCGACTTGCACGTCGATGGTACGGCAACCGGCAGGAGCCATAGGGTTGTCTTTATACTAACGTTTGTGCTTGCAGATGCGTTTACTATTTTGCTAGGATGTAGCTTTAGTAGTGATAGCATGAGTAGCACGACAACCCCGATGGCAACACGTTGATGGAGATCATGGTGTGGCGCCGGTGACAAGAAGATCGTGCCGGTGCTTTGGTGATGGAGATCAAGAAGCACGTGATGATGGCCATTTCATGTCACTTATGAATTGCATGTGATGTTAATCCTTTTATGCACCTTATTTTGCTTAGAACGACGGTAGCATTATGAGGTGATCTCTCACTAAAATTTCAAGACGAAATTGTGTTCTCCCCGACTGTGCACCGTTGCTACAGTTCGTCGTTTCGAGACACCACGTGATGATCGGGTGTGATAGACTCAACGTTCACATACAACGGGTGCAAAACAGTTGCGCACGCGGAACACTCGGGTTAAGCTTGACGAGCCTAGCATGTGCAGACATGGCCTCGGAACACATGAGACCGAAATGTCGATCATGAATCATATAGATGATATGATTAGCATAGGGATGCTTACCACTGAAATTATACTCAACTCACGTGATGATCGGACTTGAGCTAGTGTAAGTGGATCATGAACCACTCAAATGACTAGAGAGATGTACTTTTTGAGTGGGAGTTTAGCGAATAATTTGATTAAGTTAAACTCTAATTATCTTGAACATAGTCTATGTCCACTTTGAATATATTTGTGTTGTAGATCATGGCTCACGCTACAGTCATCCTGAATTTTAATACGTTCCTAGAGAAAGCTAAGTTTAAAGATGATGGAAGCAACTTTGTAGACTGGGCTCGTAATCTTAAGCTAATCTTACAAGCTGGGAAGAAGGATTATGTCCTTAATGCTGCGCTAGGAGATGAACCACCCGCTACGGCTGATCAGGATGTTAAGAACGCTTGGTTAGCCCGTAAGGAGCACTACTCAATAGTTCAATGTGCAGTCTTGTATGGCTTAGAACCGGGACTTCAACGTCGCTTTGAGCGTCATGGAGCATTTGAGATGTTCCAGGAGTTGAATTTTATCTTTCAGAAGAACGCCCGGATCGAGAGGTATGAGACCTCCGATAAATTCTATGCTTGCAAGATGGAGGAAAACTCGTCTGTCAGTGAACATGTGCTCAAAATGTCTGGGTACTCAAACCGTCTAGCTGAGTTGGGGATTGAACTCCCACAAGAGGCTATCACTGACAGAATCCTTCAATCACTGCCGCAAAGCTATAAAGGCTTTGTGTTGAACTACAACATGCAAGGGATGAACAAGTCTCCCGGCGAGTTGTTTGCGATGCTGAAAGTCGCAGAGTCTGAACTCCGTAAAGAGCATCAAGTGTTGATGGTGAATAAGACCACTAGTTTCAAGAGAAACGGCAAAGGCAAGAAGGGTAATTCGAAGAAGAGCGGCAAGCCTGTTGCCAATCCGCCGAAGAAACCCAAAGCTGGACCTAAGCCTGAAACGGAGTGTTACTATTGCAAGGGTATGGGTCACTGGAAGCGCAATTGCCCCAAGTATCTGGCAGATAAGAAGGCGGCCAAAGAAAAATCAGGTATATTTGATATACATGTTATTGATGTGTACTTAACCGGCTCTCGTAGTAGTGCCTGGGTATTCGATACCGGTTCTGTTGCTCATATTTGCAACTCGAAACAGGAACTGCGGAATAGACGAAGGCTGGCGAAAGATGAAGTGACGATGCGCGTAGGAAATGGTTCCAAGGTTGATGCAATCGCCGTCGGCACAGTTTCACTTCAGTTACCATCAGGATTGGTGATGAACTTAAATCATTGTTATTTAGTGCCTGCGTTGAGCATGAACATTATATCTGGATCTTGTTTATTGCGAGACGGTTACTCTTTTAAGTCAGAGAATAATGGTTGTTCTATTTCTATGAGTAACATATTTTATGGTCATGCACCTAATGTGAGAGGATTGTTCATATTGAATCTTGATAGCGATACGCATATACATAACATTGAGACCAAAAGAGTTAGAGTTAACAATGATAGCGCCATATTTTTGTGGCAATGCCGCTTAGGTCATATTGGTCTAAAGCGCATGAAGAAACTCCATGCTGATGGACTTTTGGAGTCACTTGACTTTGATTCACTTGACACGTGCGAACCATGCCTCATGGGCAAGATGACTAAGACTCCGTTCTCCGAAACAATGGAGCGTGCAAGTGACTTGTTGGAAATCATACATACCGATGTGTGTGGTCCGATGAGCATGGAGGCACGCGGCGGATATCGTTATTTTCTCACCTTCACTGACGATTTGAGTAGATATGGTTATGTCTACTTGATGAAACACAAGTCTGAAACATTTGAAAAGTTCAAGCAATTTCAGAGTGAAGTGGAAAATCATCGTAACAAGAAGATCAAGTTCCTACGGTCTGATCGTGGGGGTGAATATCTGAGTTTCGAGTTTGGTACTCACTTAAGACAATGTGGAATTGTTTCACAGTTAACACCGCCTGGAACACCACAGCGTAATGGTGTGTCCGAACGTCATAATCATACTCTATTAGAGATGGTGCGATCTATGATGTCTCTTACTGATTTGCCGTTATCGTTTTGGGGTTATGCATTAGAAACAGCTGCATTCACTTTAAATAGGGCACCATCAAAATCCGTTGAGACGACACCATACGAACTGTGGTATGGCAAAAGGCCAAAGTTGTCGTTTCTTAAAGTTTGGGGATGTGATGCTTATGTCAAAAAGCTTCAGCCTGAAAAGCTGGAACCCAAAGCGGAAAAGTGCGTCTTCATAGGTTACCCAAAAGAGACAGTTGGGTACACCTTCTATCTCAAATCCGAGGGCAAAGTGTTTGTTGCTAAAAACGGAGCTTTTCTCGAGAAGGAGTTTCTCTCGAGAGAATTGAGTGGGAGGAAGATAGAACTTGACGAGGTTGTCGAACCTCTCATCCCTCTGGATGGTGGCGCAGGGCAAGGGGAAACCTCTGTCGTTGTGATGCCGGTTGAGGAGGAAGTTAATGATGATGATCATGAAACTCCAGTTCAAGTTTCTGTCGAACCACGCAGGTCGACGAGACCACGTGCTGCTCCAGAGTGGTACGGTAATCCCATCTTATCAATCATGTTGTTAGACAACAATGAACCTGCAAATTATGAAGAAGCAACGGTGGGCCCAGATTCCAACAAATGGCTAGAAGCCATGAAGTCCGAGATAGGATCCATGTATGAGAACAAAGTGTGGACTTTGGAGGTACTACCTGAGGGCCGCAAGGCTATTCAGAACAAATGGATCTTTAAGAGGAAGACGGACGCTGACGGCAATGTGACCGTTTATAAAGCTCGACTTGTGGCAAAGGGTTTTTCACAAGTTCAAGGAGTTGACTACGATGAGACATTCTCACCCGTAGCGATGCTTAAGTCCGTCAGAATCATGTTAGCAATAGCTGCATTTTTCGATTATGAAATTTGGCAGATGGATGTCAAAACGGCGTTCCTTAACGGTTTCCTTAAGGAAGAGTTGTATATGATACAACCCGAAGGTTTTGTCGATCCTAAGAATGCTAACAAGGTGTGCAAGCTCCAGCGATCCATTTGTGGACTGGTGCAAGCATCTCGGAGTTGGAACAAACGCTTTGATGAGGTGATCAAAGCATTTGGGTTTATACAAGTGGTTGGAGAATCTTGTATTTACAAGAAAGTGAGTGGGAGCTCTGTGGCGTTTCTGATATTATATGTGGATGACATATTACTGATTGGAAACAACGTGGAGTTTTTAGAGAGCATAAAGGATTACTTGAATAAGAGTTTCTCTATGAAGGACCTAGGAGAAGCTGCTTACATTCTAGGCATTAAGATCTATAGGGATAGATCAAAACGCGTGATAGGACTTTCACAAAGCACATACCTTGATAAAGTTTTGAAGAGGTTCAAAATGGAACAGTCCAAGAAAGGGTTCTTGCCAGTTTTACAAGGTACGAGCTTGAGTAAGACTCAGTGCCCAGCAACTGATGAAGATAGAGAGCATATGCGCTCCGTCCCCTATGCTTCAGCCATAGGTTCTATCATGTATGCAATGTTGTGCACTAGACCGGATGTTAGCCTGGCCATAAGTATGGCAGGTAGGTTCCAGAGTAATCCAGGAGTGGATCACTGGACAACGGTCAAGAATATCCTGAAGTACCTGAAAAGGACTAAGGAGATGTTTCTCGTGTATGGAGGTGACGAAGAGCTGGCCGTAAAAGGTTATGTCGATGCAATCTTTGACACAGATCCGGACGACTCTAAGTCGCAAACCGGATACGTATTTATTCTTAATGGGGGTGCGGTAAGCTGGTGCAGTTCCAAGCAAGGCGTCGTAGCAGATTCTACATGTGAAGCGGAGTACATGGCTGCCTCGGAGGCGGTTAAAGAGGGTGTCTGGATGAAGCAGTTCATGACGGATCTTGGAGTGGTGCCAAGCGCACTGAATCCAATAACCTTGTTCTGTGACAACACGGGTGTCATTGCCTTAGCAAAGGAACCACGGTTTCACAAGAAGACCAGACACATCAAACGACGCTTCAACCTCATCCGCGACTACGTCGAGGGAGAGGACGTAAATATATGCAAAGTGCACACGGATCTGAATGTAGCAGACCCGCTGACTAAACCTCTTCCACGGCCAAAGCATGATCAACACCAGAACTGTATGGGTGTTAGATTTATTACAATGTAATTCACATGATGATGTGAGGGCTAGATTATTGACTCTAGTGCAAGTGGGATACTGTTGGAATTATGCCCTAGAGGCAATAATACATATGGTTATTATTATGATTCCTGTATCAAGATAATCGTTTATTATCCATGCTATAATTGTATTGAATGAAGACTCATTTACATGTGTGGATACATAGACAAAACACCGTCCCTAGCAAGCCTCTAGTTGGCTAGCCAGTTGATCAAAGATAGGTAGTGTCTTCTGATTATGAACAAGGTGTTGTTGCTTGATAACTGGATCACGTCATTAGGAGAATCACGTGATGGACTAGACCCAAACTAATAGACGTAGCATGTTGATCGTGTCATTTTGTTGCTACTGTTTTCTGCGTGTCAAGTATTTATTCCTATGACCATGAGATCATATAACTCACTGACACCGGAGGAATGCTTTGTGTGTATCAAACGTCGCAACGTAACTGGGTGACTATAAAGATGCTCTATAGGTATCTCCGAAGGTGTTAGTTGAGTTAGTATGGATCAAGACTGGGATTTGTCACTCCGTGTGACGGAGAGGTATCTCGGGGCCCACTCGGTAATACAACATCATACACAAGCCTTGCAAGCAATGTAACTTAGTGTAAGTTGCGGGATCTTGTATTACGGAACGAGTAAAGAGACTTGCCGGTAAACGAGATTGAAATAGGTATGCGGATACTGACGATCGAATCTCGGGCAAGTAAAATACCGAAGGACAAAGGGAATGACATACGGGATTATATGAATCCTTGGCACTGAGGTTCAAACGATAAGATCTTCGTAGAATATGTAGGATCGAATATGGGCATCCAGGTCCCGCTATTGGATATTGACCGAGGAGTCTCTCGGGTCATGTCTACATAGTTCTCGAACCCGCAGGGTCTGCACACTTAAGGTTCGACGTTGTGTTATGCGTATTTGAGTTATATGGTTGGTTACCGAATGTTGTTCGGAGTCTCGGATGGGATCACGGACGTCACGAGGGTTTCCGGAATGGTCCGGAAACGAAGATTGATATATAGGATGACCTCATTTGATTACCGGAAGGTTTTCGGAGTTACCGGGAATGTACCGGGAATGACGAATGGGTTCCGAGAGTTCACCGGGGGGGGGGGGGCGACCCACCCCGGGGAAGCCCATAGGCCATGAGGGTGGCGCACCAGCCCTTAGTGGGCTGGTGGGACAGCCCAAAAGGGCCCTATGCGCCATACAAAGGAAAATCAAAGAGAAAGAAAAAAAGGGAGGTGGGAAGGGAAGGAAGAACTCCCACCCACCAAACCAAGTCCAGCTCGGTTTGGGGGGGGGGGAGCCTTCCCCCCTTGGACTCGGCCGACCCCCTTGGGGCTCCTTGAGCCCCAAGGCAAGGTCCCTTCCCTCCCACCTATATATACGGAGGTTATAGGGCTGATTTGAGACGACTTTTTCCACGGCAGCCCGACCACATACCTCCACGGTTTTTCCTCTAGATCGCGTTTCTGCGGAGCTCGGGCGGAGCCCTGCTCACGCTGCCGGAGAACTCTTCTACCTCTCCATCTCTCTTGCTGGATCAAGAAGGCCGAGATCATCGTCGAGCTGTACGTGTGCTGAACGCGGAGGTGCCGTCCGTTCGGTACTAGATTGTGGGACTGATCGCGGGATTGTTCGCGGGGCGGATCGAGGGACGTGAGGACGTTCCACTACATCAACCGCGTTCACTAACGCTTCTGCTGTACGATCTACAAGGGTACGTAGATCACTCATCCCCTCTCGTAGATGGATATCACCATGATAGGTCTTCGTGCGCGTAGGAAATTTTTTGTTTCCCATGCGACGTTCCCCAACATCAACATGTGCTCTGATACCATTTCTGTAGCGACCCGACTCAAAATGAGTCAAGCCTCTGTGTTTCTGTGCCATCCCTGGATCAGTATGCTGGCACACACAGTACATCAATGTATATATCAAAGTGCAATCACATGTAAATAGCGTAAAACTGATATATACCTTAAATATCTCAGCGGAAGCAGTCAAGGGAGTGGAGTCCCAATAAACACCAACGACAAGTTGAGTGTAGACCGTAACCCTGAATCGTACTCTTACTCGTCAAAGAAAAATATCTGCAACATAAGACGTTGCAGCCGTGTAGGTCAGCATATTGAATATGTCGGCAAGTCACATATGAGAGGGGTGAAAAGTAATCATCTATACTATATGCATATATGGCAGGTGGGGCTATAAGTTTTTAGCGAAAAGCAAGTTTTCTCCTACATCTAGAGAGGGCTAAAAACAAAAATGTTACTACATTGTTGGTTGTTAACGAGATGGTTCCGCCAACCAATTCTCGTACCCGAGTTGTCAATAATTACCCTCATCAAATATATTTAATGGTGTTGAGAAATCCAGATAACTTCAGTTCCTTTGGCTCAAGTTGTCCATGACCGTGGACACGGCTAATCGATTAGGTTTAAGTACTCTGCAGAGTTTTGCACACGTTCCCCACAAGATTTGATCGCCTCCGTGTATGTCCTCACACTTCAGGGTGTTTGAAGACCGGATGATCAAAACATGGTCTTTCAACGGGTCCCTCTGAATCCCTGTCGGTGCCCATCCATTCCTACCGTTCGTCTACATCTGCTAGCACCGCCTGTCCAGAGTCGTCGTGTTGTCCAACCAAGACAGAGCCTATAATGACTTGTGGCTGTGCAGGTAAGCCTTGGGTCTTGAAAATATCCGTCCATCTCTTTGAGCCTGGGTGAAGCTTTCCGCAGGATGTCATGGCCGTCCCCGGCATCCCGGGTCATCCACTGGTTTCTCCAGGGAGCCGATCAACCGTCCTTCACCCAGAGTTGCATTGCATCACGAGGTCTTGAAAAGTCTTGACTTAACCGGTCTTGGTTATTAAATTATTCTCGCATCACTCGTGATAAACTCTCAACCAGAATCCCGTCTACTCAAGCATAGGAATATGAAATTTGTCGTCCCGGGCCAAGTAACGGGGTTGTTGGGTGCCTACCACATGATACTACAATATGTAACCATAATTTTCAAGTACCTACTCAGCATGCAATTGGGCATAGGATGGTAGAACTACGATGCATAAAACAGAGGTGATACATGATCAAATGACCTGCCTGGTGATGTTGACGAAGAAGAATTTCTCGAGAAATAACTTGATAGACTACTCGTCACTCTCCGATGAAATCTATATAACAAACATATCATTCACATAAGCACTCATACTAGCAATCATTCTAGCAATCAAAACAAAGGAGAGAGTGAAATGAGAATCCGAAGGAAACTTCAAATAAGACTAGGGAGTCTTCTACTACATCAAACACTATATAGTTTTTGTTCTAACTGAAAATAAAACACTAAAATGGAAAAATAACAGAAAACAAAATATAAAATAACTAAGATAACAGAAGTAAAATTTACAAAACAATATTATTTTATAAGTATTTTCAAAATAGGAAATCAAACTAGCAATGTAATCAATTCGCAAGTTAGTATAGAACTAGAATTGATTCCAAGCAACCAAATAAGAATAAATAAAATAAAATTTTGTTGCTGTTGAAAAGTTACTGGTAAATATCAGAAAACAAAATATAACTTGTCACAATTACAAAAAAACAAATTAAGAACAATTAATACAAAAGAAATAGCAAGAAAACAAAAAAGGCTAAAACAGAATCTGTTTTGCTTAAAACCCTAAGTAAAAATATTTAAAAAAATGGAAACTTAAACTACTGAAAGATATGATCAATAGGAAGCAGCAGCAAAAAGAATCAAATTAAAAGCTATTTTTAAACTCCCGGAATAAGCAAAACAAGCTTTAATTCAAATCTGATCCAACTCAATTTTTATAAATCCAAACATAGACAAATTATATATCTACAGAAACTACATAAAATTTGTGATCCAAGTCAAAAAGAATCACCTAATTCAGAGGTATAGACTAATAGATATGAATTTTCTAATATTGTAATTTTCTGAAAAAACTGCAATACGGGATTTCGTGAATCTCACCATGGGTGACACAGAGGAAGAACTCCGGCGAGGTAGCTGCTCCGGCGAGGTGGGGAGGTCACCGGCGGGGTGGGGAATCGGCGGAGGAGTAGCGCGGCAGGGGGTGGGGCGCTGGAGAGGCTCGGCAGGGGTGATGGGAAAGCGCCACGAGACCTACTGTACTCCGTTCTTGACAGGAAGATGAGGATGGTGGCGCCGTGACTACGAGCATGGGAACGGGGCGTTTCTCGAGGGGAATGGAACGAGGAGGACAAGGGGATCCTTTATAGGTGGCGAGGAGGTGCTGGGAGGGAAGGAGATTCGCGAATTCCGGAAGGGGAGGATCTCTTGGTTCCTGCCAAGGAAGTTCTTGGTAACGTGAATGACTAGAGGAAGGAGAAGATACTAAACGGGCCAGATATGGAAACTCCTTAATGGGCCAGCTCTTTATTTCCTATTAAACGCGATTTCTTTCCTTTTTTCAAAATTAGGAAACTAAAACGATAACAGGGAAATCAAATCAATTCGTAATATGGAGTTTCTATACACTAAAATTATCAGAAAAATAAAATCTAAATGATGGGCATTTTTCCAGGGCCAAAATAAAAACTTAAAAAAAATGTTTTTCCAAAAAATCCCTAAAAGCATTATTTCTTTTTGCAATTATTTTCTCAAATTAAATTTTGTTCTTTTTCTTGGCTCAAAATATTTCAATGAGTGCCCCTAGTTTTTGGAGGGTCATTTTCCACCGCTCTTTCTTGCGTGCAAGAATTTTGTCAGGGCATTTTCTCGGGGAAGAAAAATAAAGAAGCAAGGGCAAATATTTTGAAAGGATTAAAATGCAAACTCCGTTCAAATTCTTTATAGTTGAAGAAGTCATGTCATCTTCTCTCTTTGCTTTTAAAAGGTTGAATTTGAATTCATCGGAGATGGGGAAAGTCATTTTATTCCCTCTCATTCAAAAGTTTTTGAAAAGTTTCAAATTTCACACAAGTTTCAATCACTCAAGCAAACAAACCAACAATCTAATAATTATTTTAACATTCCAAAATTTGGGATGTTACAGGGTGGCAGTGCGTCACCCCATGCAATCTTGGTGAACCAGCTGTACTGGCGAGCCATGTGCGTGGCCGGTTTGGCCCCGTTGTGGAACTTGCAAGGCACATCGAGCATTGCTTCGAAGGTATACTTGGGCTTCCACGACTACTTGCCCTCGTTGGTGCGCTGACGCTGGCTGGAGCTTAAACCGTCAGCTATCTTTCCATCCTCAACAGCATCTACCTGCTTGCAGCCATAGCGGGCATCTGAATGGTCGGTCTTGCGCTTGCCCTGGTCCGGCTAGGACCAATCGACTGTCGGGGTGGTAGACGGTATTGACAAGGTATGCTTGCCGGCCGTGTCGATGAGAACCGGGAGCTTCATGGAAGACTCGGCCATGACATACTCATCGACAACAGCCATCAACTACGCCAGGGTCACTCTCTCCCAACGCATGAGCTTATGCTTCAGGAGGGTGTCGTCTCAGCAACCATCGATGAAGTACTGGAACGCGTGTACCTCATGGACGCCCTCGCAGGAATTGCGGAGCTCGGTCCATCGTGTGAGGTAAACATGGAGCAGTTTGGCCAGGCCATGAACACAGAGGGCCAGCTGGCGGGGACGGTCGGGACGCTTGTGATGACAAGTTGATGGATATACTTCTCGCCCCTCGTTGGTTACCCCAAGTGGAAGGTGGAGATGTAGTCAGCAGCAGATTTCCCTTACACGGGGACTGTAAGGTTTATCGAACCAGGAAGAGTCCGAGGATCAACAAGTAGGTGTCCGCTGCTCTGGCGCTAGCAGAAGACGTGGACCTTCACACACAACAAATAACTTTGCTCTCAACGAGTTCAGGGAGGTTGTCAATCTCTCCGGCCTTGTAGTTTGCAAAGGATCAAAACACAAGCGGGAATAGTGATAGTGATTGCAACGGAAAAGTAAATAAAAGCAGTCAATGATGGAGGTGTAAATAATGGTGGAAATATGGACCAGAGTTCCATGATGTTCACTAGTGACGTCTCTCTCCCAAAAGACGATAAACAACTGTGTTGGGTAAACAAATTATAGTTGGGCAATTGACAGAATTAAAAACGCACCGCAATGCTACTAATCATGCTACAAGAAAGTTAGAGTCTCAAAAGTATTGGGCGGTACACCAAGACAAGTAGACTGCTTATCCATCAGCATCTAATCTCTAATCATCCACATTGAGATATCTATCCAGAACATCTCGCTCGTATTAATTTACGATCCCCACCCAAAGTGGAAACTCAAAGCAACGGACAACTACATTAACGAACTTTGCGTAAGGTAAACAATCCTTGCAACCGTGGTCACAAGAACCATTATTTTCTCCCTGGTGGCAACAGCACATCCCCTAGTCTCATGTTTCTGTCACTCAAGCTAGACATCAGGGGGCATGAACCCACATCATGCATAATGCGGCCTCTTGGAGTTCCAATCTACTGCTCGACCAAAGCAATAAAAAGCAACGGAGAACATACATGAATTACTTAAGAACATAATATAAAAGGAGAACCAAATATATAACTCATCACAATCTAAACATAATCTCATAATCCATCGGATCCCAGCAAACTCAGCATAGCAACATCAGGTAAATTACATAGATGCCTTGATCATGTAGGGCAGCTCACAAGGGCTAAGCATTGAAGCACAAGATTGGAGAGAAGACATCACATAGCTATTGGTCCTCGACTCATGGTCCAAGGAGGACTACTCACGGCACGTCCGGGAAGCGTCCATGGTGGTGGAGAAGCTCCCGGAGGTCAATCCTCCCTTTGACAGGGTGTCGGGAAGAGGTCTTCTGGTGCTCTCGATCTCAGAAGCGCTGCGGCGGTAGAACGGTGGAGAAATTTGAGATTCTGGATCTGTCCTCTGGGTTTTCCGCCTGAGGGGTAAATATAGGACAAAGGAGGGCACCAGGGGGTGGACCAGCCGCCCAGGCGACCTGGTGGCGTGGCCAGGAGGGGTCCCACGCCATGTGGCCGCCTGGATGAGGCCTGGCCCCCCTCTGGCCCATTTTGGTGCTTTGTGAAGCTTTCGTAAATTGGGGTCTGTAAATTGGGGTTTTGTAAATTGGGATTTTGTAAATTGGGGTTCTGTAAATTGGCGCTCTATAAATTGGGGTTCTGTAAATTGGGGTAAAGTCCGTGCAATTTAAAGACATCAGCAAGTAGAAACTGGCACTGGGTGCACTAAGTTAGTAGGTTAGTCCAAATATGTGTAAAAAGTATAAAAGTGTAGCAAAACATATAACAATGTCACCCAAGAGCATGGAACAAACATAAATTATAGATACGTTTGGGACGTATCAACATCCCCAAGCTTAATTCATGCCCGTCCTCGAGTAGGTAAATGATAACACAAATAATTTTTGTGGTGACATGCTAACACACATATAAGAACTTCAAAGTAAAGCAAGTAAGATATGCAATTCAAGTCAAGACAATAACAAGCAAGACTCTATATTTAGTATTGAAAAATAACAAAGTTAGAACATAAAGGTGCAAGAGCTCTCGTTGTCCGTGACTCGAATGTCTCCAAATGGTGTTTGCGTGCAAGAAGTGGGAGATGGGTTTAAAGCATAAACTATATTATATAGTTTAATTGAGAACTCAATCTACTAAAACTTCACACTTGGTCTCTTTCGGAATCTTATTTTGACTCATCCCTAGACCACTAGTCAGGCACAAGTCAAAATGATCCTCTCCCTTTCGACTTTGAGCACTCATGCAATGGATGAGCGCAAGCAAGATATGTTGGCACTTAGTTACGCATGGATGGAGGCTCATCATTGGAATATACAAGCCAAGTTCTATAGTGTAAGGGTCCCCACATAGTTACGCATGAATGATAATCTCTATGGACTACAAATATAACAATGGTGTACGAGTGTGGATCTTTCAAAAGGAATAGTAGTGTTGCCCCCTTCTCTCTTTTTATTTCTTTATTTTTTTGTGGCCTCTGAGGATCTTTCTATTTATCTCTCATTTGTCCTCTTTGGGATCTTTTCATGTGTCCTCTTTTGGGATCTTTTAATTTGTCCTCTTTGGGATCTTTTCCTGACTTAAGGGCAACACTCTATATTCTACAAGAATAAAAAGAAGATCTTCACACTTTATAAGAAATACTCAACATCAAGACAAATGAAAACTATCATGATGTATGCAAATGTATGCCTCTGCCAGTGTAGCAGGATATGCAATGAAACTAGCACATCATGTAGCAATAATGAGGGCAAGGCCCAACTAGCATGCGGCTCCTCGATCAAGCAAAAGCATGTATGACATGAAGATCAAGTCATGAGTGGTGGATGTTACATGGCAATGTATCTCGAAAAAGGCCATGGAAATGCCTTAATAGGTAGGTATGGGGGCCATTTTGAGGAAGGATATAATGAGGCTTATGATGACAGAGCGTATCATGCGAAGTGTTTGGATGCACCGGAGAACATTGCACCAACTCTCAAGATGAGAAAGGGCAATGCACGGTACCGAAGAGGCTAGAAAAATATGGAAGGTGGAAGTGCCAACAATCGAATACTCGCATTAGTCCAAAGAACTCATGCACTTATTATCGATAACTCTCTATCTAGTCAGGGGATTCACAAAGAGACAAGTACCCCGAGGAGGAGTGTTTGGGGATTTGGTTATCCTTGCGCATCCTCGACCCATGATAACGTGAGGGTACTCTATATATTCCAACCCCTCCAGAGGTTAGCGATCCATCTAGTAGCTAGAGTTCTCAACTATTTGTTTTGTTTTTGAAAGTACACACGGATTTCCCAAAATACGACACCTATCACTAAGAGGCTCAAGCTCTTGACACCAATAGTCCAAACATTACTCAAATCAATACCTCAAAACTATTGCAAGTTACTACTATACTTAAATAGCAACCTCAATTACCTACTCATGCTAGACACACAACTCAGTTCAACAAGCCAACTCTCTAAACAAGATAAGCATGATAAATCAAGGGAGTTCCAAAAGCAACCTAAATAAAATCTCCTAAAAAGATAAAGCATGAAAACTAAGAGCTAAGCACGACAACAACTATGAAAAGATAAAGAACACACACAAAAAGATAAGCATGAAAACCTATGTTGTGTGCTAGGGTTGAGTGGAGCGTGTTTCTCTCCCAAACAAAGAAGGCTAGGTTCCAACTTGTTATGAAGAGCAAGCAAAACTAAAACAAACTAAAAAGTAAAGAGCGGGACGCTCCAAGCATAACACATAACATATGAAGTGATAAAAATATAGCATGGAGAAGGACGAACCGATGATTGTTGATGGAGAAGGGGATGCACGGGTGCATACCCAAGCTTAGACGCTTGAGTCTCCTTGAATATTTCTTGGGGGTGCATGGGGGCATCCCCAAGATTGAGCGCTTGACACTCCTGGATCTTCTTTCATCATCTTCCATCGCATACTTGAAAACTCCCTTCATAGTAGACTCATCATAAGCTGATTAGAGTGGTTAGTGCGCATAATAAAACAATTTATTCTCTACTAGAAATAAATATTTTCACGAAGATCTACTGTTTCTCAAGATTTCCAAAAGGTTTTTGCTAAGAAAAATCAAGCTTAAGATTTGCAAAACAATGAAAACGCAAAACAAGGCAGAATCTGGGAAAAACAGAACATCAGGTAGTAAATAATTTTTTCGGGGCACTTCTGCAACTCAAATCAAAAAACTCAGAACGGACGCTAGAAAGACAATTACATAGAGCATACTTTCAAAACAATTCATACCAAAAATATGATTTGGTGATGTTTGACGAATTTTTCCGTCAAGCAGACATAATCTGTTTCTGGACAGCATGTCACAACTCACAACTTTTGAACTTTCTTGCAATCACAGGCTAAAACTTGGCACAAAGCTTGAAAATAAAGATAAAATGATGCCGATACAGTAGTAACAAGCATCAAGACCACTAAAACTGAAAGTAAAAACAAATTGGGTTGCCTCCCAACAAGCGCTTTCTTTTATACCTTTGAACTAGGCATGATGCAAAAAGAAGGATCAAAATTCACCAAAGTCATTGGAATCATCAAAACCTTCAAACGGATCCTCAACAAGTTCATCCTTATTTTTCCTAGGGAACATGTACGTACCTTTCACTTTCAAAACAATTCCAAGCACTATGTTTCCTTGGTTTGGCTTCATGATGAAGAAATCACCGTTGCATTCCTTTTAGAGAACGTAACCTAGACATCTTTTACCTTTCCCTCGATCTCAGAAATATCCCCATTAGTATGTTCATGATAAGATGAAAAATTGTCCATGTTTAAAAGGCTTAGAGAATCACAAACAACTTTTGGCATTGTAGAAACCATGGATCCAATATGACAATAAGCAAGGAATCTTGGTTAGAGATGCTAATTCTAACAAAAGGCTCCGAGTAATCATCTATTTTCAAAATATTTTTCTTATCAACCATGGGTTTCTCTCTTTCTCTTAATTCAAGAGCATCTATTCTTCTTTCAATGGTAGGAAGTCTATCTATAATAGTGTCAAATCCAGGATCATAAACAAGGTAATTAGATAGACCATGTATACTATCAAGAGCTCTAGCCTCATCACACTCTAAAAAATCTCCTTCAGCTATAATATCAAGAGAGTGTTGACACCATATAAAAAGACCATGATAAAAATTTCTAAGCAAAATTCTGATAGGTATCCAAGGCATAATTCTTTTATGTGCTTCAGAAATTTTATCCCAAGTCCTCTTCATATTTTCTCCATTCTTTGGTGGAAATCTAGGACCTCAGATTTCCTCAAAGCATTAAACCCTAACATGCTGGACTAAGCAGAAAGGACAATTAAAAGCAAATCAACTATTTTTTTGTGGTTTTTGGTATAAGACTCTAAAGCAAAAACTAGAAAGAAAACTAAGAAGACGAAAAGCAAAGGTAAAACATAGTGTGCAACTCCCCTATCTTGAAGATTGGAGTCCCCGGCAACGGCGCCAGAAATTTTCTTGATGACGAGTTGATGCATATACTTCTCGCCCCTCGTTGGTTACCCCAAGTGGAAGGTGGAGATTTAGTGAGCAACATATTTCCATTACACTCGGATTGTAAGGTTTATCGAACCAGGAGGACTCCGAGGATCAACAAGTAGGTGTCCGCTGCTCTGGGACTAGCAGAAGACATGGGCCTGCACAGAGAACAAATAACTTTGCTCCCAACGAGTTCAGAGAGGTTGTCAATCTCTCCGGCCTTGTAGTTTGCAAAGGATCAAAACACAAGCGGGAATAGTGATAGTGATTGCAACGGAAAAGTAAATAAAAGCAGTAAATGATGGAGGTGTAAACAATGGTGGAAATATGGACCAGAGTCCCATGATGTTCACTAGTGATGTATCTCTCCCAAAAGACGATAAACAACTATGCTGGGTAAACAAATTATAGCTGGGCAATTGATAGAATTATAAACGCACCGCAATGTTGATCATGCTACAAGAAAGTTAGGGGCTCAAAAGCAATGGGCAGTATGCCAAGAAAATTAGACCGTTTATCCATCATCATCTACTCTCTAATCATCCACCTTGAGAAATCTATCTAGAACATCTTGCTAGCATTAAGTTGCGAGCCCCACCCAAAGTGTAAACTCAAAGCAATGGACAACTGCATTAACAAACTTTGCGTAAGGTAAACAATCCTTGCAACCGTGGTCACAAGCATCATTGTTTTCTCCCTGGTGGCAACAACACATTCCCTAGTCTCATGTCTATGTCACTCAAGCTAGACATCAGGGGGCATCAACCCACAATAATGCATAACACTCCCTCTTGGAGTTACAATCTACTACTTGGCCAAAGCAATAAAAAGCAGCGGAGGACATGCATGAATTACTCAAGAACATAATATAAAAGGAGAACCAAATATATAACTCATCACAATCTGAGCATAATCTCATAATCCATCGGATCCCAACAAACTCAGCATAGTAGCAACAGGTAAATTACATAGATGCCTTGATAATGTATGGTAGCTCACAAGGGCTAAGCATTGAAGCACAAGATTGGAGAGAATACGTCACATAGCTACTGGTCATGGACTCATGGTCCAAGGAGGACTACTCACGGCACGCCCGAGAAGCGTCCATGGTGGTGGAGAAGCTCCCGGAGGTCAATCCTCCCTCCGGCAGGGTTCTGAGAAGAGGTCTTCTATCGCTCTTGATCTCGGAAGCGCTGCAGCGGCGGAATGGTGAAAAAATTCGTGATTCTGGATCTGTCCTCGGGGTTTTCTGCCCGAGAGGTAAATATAGGCCAAAGGAGGGCGCCAAGGGGTGGACCAACTGCCGAGGCGACCTGGTGGCGCGGCCAGGAGCGGGTCCGCGCCAGGTGGCCACCTGGGTGAGTCCTGGCTCCACTCTGGCCCATCTTGGTGCTTCGTGAAGCTTCCGTCATGCTGATTTTTATATATTCTTCTCGGGATTTTTGGGACTGTGTAAATTGGGGTAAGGTCCCTGCAACTAAAAGACATCAGCACACAGAAACTAGCACTGGGTGCACTGAGTTAGTAGGTTAGTCCAAATATGTGTAAAAAGGTATAGAAGTGTAGCAAAACATATAACAATGTCACCCAAGAGAGCATGGAACAAACAGAAATTATAGATCCGTTTGGGACGTATCAGCTTGTACGTGCTGGTGAAGTTGTGCACAAATGCCTCCTCGAAGTCGAACGAGCCGTTAACGCTGTCAGCTAGCAGGACGTTGGGCCAGGTCCGGGGCAAGCCGAGCAGGATGAGGGGGTGTGGCATGCCGCCACATGCTTTTTGCTACCGGCGATGCCGACGACACTAGTGTAGTCGGTTAACCAATCCTCAGGCTTGGTTGAGCCGTTGTTGTAAGAGCACAATTTCTCCTAAGTAATTTTGGTGGTTGATGATGATACCCTTTGTGGACTAATATATGCTTTGAGAGAATTATCAGGTGGCACGAGATGGTTATATTCCCCTCAGCAAGTGAAAGTGAAGACCATGCTTAGCTATTGACTTAGGGTTGCTGCACTCGAGTCATAGATAATCCCGTACTATCAAGAGGGAATCCGCGTTTGGAAAAGTTGGGTGGAACACTGTCTCTCATTTTTGATGGCCATCCCTTTTCTGGAGCAAAGGTGCTGCCCTGATACACTACCCAAGAAATTTCACTAGCGGTAGTACCGCCCTAGTGAGTGGTAGTACCACTCCAGCGGTAGTACCGCCCTGCTGAGCAGTACTACCGCTCCAGCAGTACTGTCGCCCACCAGAGTTCGTCCCTCTTCCGCTTTTTTTTATTCTTTGGTGTCAGGGGCTATTTTATTTTGTTGAGCGAAAGTACCGCCTAGGGGGAGCGGTAGTACCGCTCCAGCGGTACTGTCGCCCCCTTCTGCCGCGCCCACTTCCACCTATTTTTTCTCTCTCGTTTCCTACCTCCCCTCTTACCCCGCTGAGCGGAAGTACCGCCCATGCTATATGGTACTACCGTCACAGTGGTAGTACCGCCCTGGTGCCCAATACTACCGCTTAGTTTTGCCAGTAATGGGCTGGTAACGGCCAGATTTCCCCCCACTATAAATAGAAGCATTATGCCTCCACACCTCTCCAACGGAGACGTACTTACCTTCAAAGGGAAGGAACTTCGGAAACACATCCTCGTCTTCATCGTTCCACTTATGGTTATTTCTTACCTTTACTTTTATTAGCTTCTTGCTTATTACAGTTGTTGTTAGCATCATATAGGTTGCTCACTTAGTTGCATATCTAGACAACCTATTTGTTGCTAAATCTAATTTGTTTAAAGAAAAGTTTAAAATTTGTTAGTTGACTATTCACTCACCCCCTCTAGTCAACCATATCGATCCTTTCAATTGGTAACAGAGCCTCGTCTCTTTATTAAGGGTTTCACCGCCCAAAGAGTATGGTTGATGACGGGGACCGGGTTGGGGAGGTGCCCGAGGGAGCTGCTGCAAACTCGGTCACTCAAGAGGAATGAAATGAGGTCATGTCCACATTTAAATCCTCAGTGGTTATCGAAGTCAAGAACATGCTTAAGGATTTCCTTGATATTTACAAACCTCCTATCGATCCGTTGTTGGTGGCTAATCCCACAACTTCGGATTCGGGGGGCAATTCCGAATAGTAAAATGCTAGTAGTGAAAAGGATAAAACACCTCAAGGAACGAGTGGGGCAAATGCCTTTGCCTCAGTTCCTCCTCACATGGTCTATGGAGGACCGGTCCACCCACTACATATTATTAATCTAGGTCCTCCACCAAAGCTTGTTATGAATGATTTTGCTAACTAGGTTTTGTATCAAGTCCCATTTGAACAACGAATCATCACAACTTTGGAGAATAACTGAGAGGGGTACTACCTACATGATCCAAGAAACCTCACTCCAAGAGAAGAGGCCGACAATCAGCTCAATCACTCTTCCTTGTTCATTCTTCAAACCGCTATACCCGTTGAAGACCTTCCTCGCTTGCGTCCCTTCACTCGTGCCAAAGATTGTTTGGAGCACATCATTTCCATGTACAAGGGAAGCTCTAGCATTCAATGGTCCAACTATGAAGTGGTTCTTGATGAGGCTGATGAATTTGCTATGATCGAGGATGAGGACCCTCGTGAGCAATATCGAAGAGTTACAACTCTTGTTGTTGCTCTTCAGGATCATGGAAGCAAAGATGTGGATGACACTTGGATTGAGCATAAATTTCTCAAGGCCATCATGCCATTCAACAAGTCCAAGTCCTCCGTCATCCATCAAAGGCCGAACTTTCATTCCTTGTCCTCAAGTGATGTGTTGGATGAGTTTATTGTCATGATCAATAGTCAAGAAAAGACTCCCCCAACCTTGCGTTGAAGGCCAAGGCTGTTTTGCAGGAAGATGAGGAAGACGAAGAAGAAACTTGTCCTAAAGACACCAAGTATGCTTATCACGATCACATGGCTCTTGCATCAAGGCAGTTTTGGGGCAACAAGAAAAACTCAAGGCCAAACTTCTCCAAGAACAACTCAAATGGGTCCAAGGGAAAGCAACGCGTGAGAACTTGCTACAATTGTGGCAATGTGAGTCACTTTTTGGCAGATTGTCCCTATGAGCAGAGGGAAGACAATGGTGGCAAGCTGATACGTCCCAAACGTATCTATAATTTCTGCTTGTTCCATGATCTTTTGGGTGACATTGTTATATGTTTTGCTACACTTTTATATCATTTTACACATATTTGGAGTAACCAACTAACTCAGTGCACCCAGTGCGAGTTTCTGTCTGCTGACGTCTATTTTGCAGGGGCTTTTACCCAATTTTCCGAAGCCCGCAAAAATCCATAAAAATTATAAAAAAATCAGGGAAACAAAAGCTTCCGGATCACCGAAGGAGGGCCAGAGGGGGCCAGGGCCCTCCTAGGTGGCCAACTGGCGCGGCCAGGCCCTAGGCCGCGCCAGGAGGTCGCCTGGGTGGGTCCCACCTCCTCCAGTGTCCTCCTTTGGCCTATATTTAGAGTCCCGAGAGGAAACCCTCACAGACTTTCTGGAATCGCGAATTTGTCCATCATTCCGGTGCCACAACGCTTCCGAGATGGGGAGCGTCAGGAGACCTCTTCCCGGCACCCTGTCAGAAGGAGGATTGACCTCCGGGATCTTCTCCACCGCCATGGATGCTTCCCGGATGTGCCGTGAGTAGTCCTCCTTGGACCATGAGTCCATGAACAGTAGTTATGTGATGTCTTCTCTCCAATCTTGTGCTTCAATGGTTAGTCCTTGTGAGTTGCCCTACATGATCAAGGCATCTATGTAATTATCTTGCTCTTGCTATGCTCCGTTTGTTGGGATCCGATGGATTATGGGATTATATTCAGATTGTTATGAGTTATATATTTGATTATACTTTTATATTTTGTTCCTTAGTGATTCATGGATGTTCTCCGTTGCTTTTTATTGCTTTGTCCAAGTAGTAGATTGTAACTCCAAGAGGGAGCGTTATGCATGATCGTGGGTTCAATCCCCTCGATGTCTATCTTGAGTGACAGAAACGTGAGACTAGGGGATGTGCTTGTTGCCACCAGGGAGAAAACAATGGTGCTTGTGACCACGGTTGCAAGGATTGTTTACCTTACGCATAGTTCGTTAATGCAGTTGTCGATTGCTTTGAGTTTAGACTTTGGGTGGGGCTCCCAATTTAATATTAGAGAGATGTTTTGGATAGATATCTCAATGTGGATGGTTAGTAAGTAGATGATGATGATTAAACTATCTACTTGTCTTGGCGTAGTGCCCATTTCTATTGAACCTCTAACTATCAAGCACCATAATTAGCATTCCGGTGCGATCATAATTCTGTCAATTGCCCAACTGTGATTTGTTTACCCAAGCATAGTTGTTTATCGTCTTTTGGGAGAGAGACATCACTAGTGAACATCATGTGACTCTGGTCCATATCACCATCATTGTTTACACCTCCATCATTTACTGTTTTCATTTACTTTTTTGTTGCAATCACTATTATTTTCCCGCTTGTGTTTTGATCCTTTGAAAACTACAAGGCCGGAGAGATTGACAACCTCTTTGTACTCGTTGGGAGCAAAGTTATTTTTTGTGTGTGCAGGTCCACGTCTTCTACTAGCTCCAGGGTGGAAGACACCTTCTTGTTGAGCCTAGGAGTCCTTCTAGTTCAATAAACCTCAGAGTCTCCATGTAAGGGAAATCTACTGCTGACTACATCTACACCTTCCACTTGGGGTAACCAACGAGGGGCGAGAAGTATATCCATCAACTCGTCATCAAGCAAAATTTGTGGCGCCGTTGCCGGGGACTCCAGTCTTCAAGATAGGGGAGTTGCACACTATCTTTTACCTTTGCTTGTTAGTCTTGTTAGTTTGCTTTTTAGTTTTTTCTTTAGAGTCTTATAATAAAAAACAAGAAAAAATTAGTTACTTTGCTTTGAGTTGTCAAGCATTTTAAGGTTTGATGCTTGCATGGAATCTGAGGTCCTATGAACTTAGATACTACCAAAAGAATGAGCTTAGATGACATTACTAACACTTTAATTAATGGTATTAATCTTGATTTTGACAAATATAGTCTCTCCAAAGTTACCACCTTGTTGCAAAGAATGGCTAAAGACCCCCACACTAGTATACTCAATATTGCCTTCACCGAGCATATTACCAATGTTCTTATCAAATCTAGGTAGGAGAAGCTCAAGCTAGAGACTTCTATTCCTAGGAAACTAGAAGATGGTTGGGATCCTATGGTCAAGATTAAATTGAATAATATCTCTTGCTTTGTATTGTGTGATGTTGGAGCTAGTGCCTGCGTTATGCCCAAAAGAATGTATGATATGCTTGATTGGAAACCTTATGATCCATGTTATTTTGGTGTTCGTCTTGTTGATTCTTCCATAAAGAAACTTTAGGGAGAATTTATGATGTTCTTATTATTGTCAATGATAATTATGTGCCTGTTGATTTTCTTATCATGGACATTGAATGTGATCCTTCATGTCAAATTATTTTGGGACGCCCTTTTCTCTGCACCGTTGGTGCTACCGTTGACATGAAAGAGGGAATTATTAAATTCCAATTTCCTCTTAAAAAGGGAATGGATCACTTCCCTAGAAAAAATATTAAGTTACCTTATGAGTCCGTTACTCGAGCAAGTTATTCTTTTGGAGTTGATAACATTTGATCTTCTTGCATTATGCCTAGCTCAAAGGCACAAAAGAAAGCGCTTGTTGGGAGCCAACCCAATTTGTTCTTACTTTCAATTTTAGTGGTCTTTATGCTTGTTACTACTGTAGCAACATCATTGTATCTTTATTTTTAAGCTTTGTGCGAAGTTATAGCCTCCGATTGCAAGAAAGTTCAAGAATTGTGACATGCTGTCCAGAAACAGATTCTGTCTGCGTGACAGAAAAATTCGCCAAACATCACAAGATCATCTTTTTGATCTAATTTTTTTTGACAGCATGATTTATATAATTTCCTTTCTCGCATCTGTTCTGAGTTTTTCGATTTAAGTTGCAGAAGTGCCCTGAATAAATTATTTACTACCTGTTGTTCTGTTTTTTCACAAATTCTGCCATGTTTTGCGTTTCCATTGTTTTGCAAATCCTGAGCTTCCTTTTTATTAAGGGTACTAACCAGTCTAATCAGCTTATGATGAGTTTCGTATGAAGGGAGTTTTCAAGTATGTGATGAGAGAGATGATGAAAGAAGATACATGAGTGTCAAGCGCTCAAGCTTGGGGATGCCCCCATGCACCCCAAGAAATATTCAAGGAGACTCAAGCGTCTAAGCTTGGGGATGCCCCCGTGTATCCCCTTCTCTATCAACAATCATCAGTTTGTCCATCTCCATGCTATATTTTTATCACTTCATATGATATGTGCTATGCTTGGAGCGTCTTGCTCTTTACTTTTTAGTTTGTTTTAGTTTTGCTTGCTGTTCATAACAAGTCGGAACCTAGCCTACCTTGTTTGGGAGACACACACGCTCCATTCCACTCTAGAACACAACATAGGTTTTCATGCTTATCTTTTTGTGTGTTCTTCATCCTTTTGTAGCTACTATCATGCTTAGCTCTTAGTTTTCATGCTTATCTTTGTAAGAGCTATTATTTAGGTTGCTTCTGGAACTCTCTTGAATTATCATGCTTATCTTCTTTAGAGAGTTGGTTCGTTGCACTGAGTTTTGTGTCTTGCATGAGTAGGTAATTGAGGTTGCTATTTAAGTATAGTAGTAACTTGCAATAGTTTTGAGGTATTGATTTGAATAATGTTTGGACTATTGGAGCCAAGAGCTTGAGCCTATTAGTGATAGGTGTCATATTTTGGAAAATCCCTGTGTTTTTCGAAAACTAAAAATTTGTTGAGAACTCTAGCTACTAAATTAATCACTAACCTCTGGAGGGGTTGGAATATATAGAGTACCCTCATGTTACCATGAGTCGAGCATGCGCAAGGATAACCAAACCCCCAAACACTCCTCCTCGGGGTACTTGTCTCTTTGTGAATTTCCTAACTAGATAGAGAGTTACCAATAATAAGTGTATGAGTTCTTCGGACTAATGTGAGTATTCGATTGTTGGCACTTCCACCATCCATATTTTGCTAGCCTCTTCGGTACCGTGCATTGCCCTTTCTCACCTTGAGAGTTGATGAAAACTCCGCCGATGCATCCACACCCATGACATGATACGCTCTGTCATACATAAGCCTCATTATATCTTTCCTCAAAACAGCCACCATACCTACCTATTGAGGCATTTCCATAGCCTTTCCGAGATACATTGCCATGCAACATCCATCATCTCATGACTTGATGTTCATGTCATACATGCTTTTGCTTCATACTAGAGTCGTATGCTAGTTGGGCCTTACCCTCATTACTGCTACATGACACGCTAGTATCATTGCATATCCTGCTACACTAGCAGAGGCATACATTTGCATACATCATGATAGTTTTCACTTGTATTTATGTTGAGTACTTCTTATAAAGTGTGATGATTTTTCTTTTTTTTCATGTAAAACATATAGTGTTGCCCTTAAGAGGAAAAGATCCCAAAGTGGGCAAAACAAAAGATCCCAAAGAGGACAAATGAGAGATAAAAAGAAAGAGCCAAAAAGGCCACAAAATAAATAAATAAAATAAAAGTAAAAGAAAAAGAAAAAAGGAAATAAAAAGAGAGAAGGGGGCAACACTACTATTCCTTTGAAAGATCCACACTCGTACTCCATTGCTATATTTGTACTACATAGAGATTATCATTCATGGATAACTATGTGGGGATCCTTACACTATAGAACTTGGTTTGCATATTACAATGATGAGCCTCCTCCAATGAGCTCTAGGTCTTCATGAGCAAACAAGTTGTATGCACCCACATTAGTTCCATTGTAGATCTTACCTTAGCTAATATGTGCATCCTAAGTGCCAACATATCTTGCTTACGCTCATTCATGTGAGCCTTTCACACCTTTTGGTCTTCCTTCCCCATCATTATTCCACTTGCCATCCTAAGTGCCCACATATCTTGCTTATGATCATCCATTGCATGAGTGCTCAAAGTCGAAAGGGAGAGGATCATTTTGACTTGTGCCTGACTAGTGGTCCGGAGATGAGTCAAAATATGATTCCGAAGGAGACTAAGTGTGAGGTTTAGTACATTGAGTTCTCAATTAAAAAATATTTTACGATCTCAACCCATCTCCAACTTCTTGCACGCAAACACCATTTGGATACATTCGAGTGACGGAGAACAAGAGCTCTTACAACTTTATGTTCTTACTTTGCTAAATTCAATACTAGATATAGACTCTTGCTTGTTATTATCTTGACTTGAATTGCATATCTCGCTTGCTTTACTTTGAAGTTCTTATATGTGTGTTATCATGTCACCGCATAAATTATTGTGTTACCATTTATCTACTCGAGGACGAGCAGAAATTAAGCGTGCGGATGTTGATACGTCCCAAACGTATCTATAATTTATGCTTGTTCCATGATCTTTTGGGTGACATTGTTATATATTTTGCTACACTTTTATATCATTTTACACATATTTGGACTAACCTACTAACTCAGTGCACCCAGTGCCAGTTTCTGTCTGCTGATGTCTATTTTGCAGGGGCTTTTACCCAATTTTCTGAAACCCGAAAAATACAGAAAAAATATATTAAAAATCAGCGAAAGAGAAGCTTCTGGATCACCGAAGGAGGGCCAGAGGGGGGCCTGCTGGCACGGCCAGGATGTCGCTTGGGTGGGTCCCACCTCCTCCGGTGCCCTCGTTTGGCCTATATTTATAGTCCCGAGAGGAAACCCTCACACACTTTCTGGAATCGCGAATTTCTCCATCGTTCCGCAGCCGCAGCGCTTCCGTGATCGGGAGCGTCAGGAGACCTCTTCCCGGCACCCTACCGGGGGGAGGATTGACCTCCGGGAGCTTCTCCACTGACATGGACGCTTCCCGGACGTGCCGTGAGTAGTCCTCCATGGACCATGAGTCCATGACTAGTAGCTATGTGATGTCTTCTCTCCAATATTGTGCTTCAATGGTTAGTCCTTGTGAGATGCCCTACATGATCAAGGCATCTATGTAATTATCTTGCTCTTGTTATGCTCGGTCTGTTGGGATCCGATGGATTATGAGATTATGTTCAGATTGTTATGAGTTATATATTTTATTATCCTTTTATATTGTCTTCCTTAGTGATTCATGCATGCATGTTCTCCGTTGCTTTTTATTGCTTTGGCCAAGTAGTAGATCGTAACTCCAAGAGGGAGCGTTATGCATGACTGTGGGTTCGGGCCCCTCGATGTCTAGCTTGAGTGACAGAAACATGAGACTAGGGGATGTGTTTGTTGCTACCGGGGAGAAAACAACGGTATTTGTGACCACGGTTGCAAGGATTGTTTACCTTACGCATAGTTCGTTAATGCAGTTGTCCATTGCTTTGAGTTTACACTTTGGGTGGGGCTTGCAACTTAATACCGGAGAGATGTTTTGGATAGATATATCAAGGTGGATGATTAGTAAGTAGATGCTGATGAATAAACGATCTACTTGTCTTGCCGTACTGCCCATTTCTATTGAACCTCTAACTATCAAGCAGCATAATTTGCATTGCGGTGCGATCATAATTCCGTCAATTGCCCAATTGTGATTTGTTTACCCAAGCATAGTTGTTTATCGTCTTTTTGGAGAGAGACATCACTAGTGAACATCATGTGACTCCGATCCATATCACCATCATTGTTTACACCTCCATCATTTACCATTTTGATTTACTTTTCCGTTGCAATCACTATTATTTTCCTGCTTGTGTTTTGATCCTTTTTAAACTACAAGGCCGGAGAGATTGACAACCTATTTGTACTCGTTGGGAGCAAAGTTCTTTTTTGTGTGTGCAGGTCCACGTCTTCTGCTAGCTCCAGGATGAAATACACCTACTTGTTGAGCCTAGGAGTCCTTCTGGTTCGATAAACCTTACAGTCTCCATGTAAGGGAAATCTGCTGTTGACTACATCTCCACCTTCCACTTGGAGTAACCAACGGGGGGTGAGAAGTATATCCATCAACTCGTCATCACAAGCTCATTCGCAAAGACAATACCAAGTCCTTCCCAAACAAGGACAACTTCCCAAAGAAGGTGCCCGGAAATTTGTTGGTGGCTCAACAAGAGTACCTCTCTGATGAGGATGATCGCGATGAGACAAGTGGTGAAGCACTGGGAATGGCCACGGTGGCCATTGCATTGTCTTCTAAAAGCAAGGTTTCTCTCTTCAAGCCCCCAACGAGAACTAGATTGCCAAGTGCATGATAGACAAGGCATCCAACAAGGTAACCTCTAACGCTCAAACTACTAACATCCAAGCTACCATTTCTACTACCATGGATAAGGGAGATGAAAAGGAAGAGGTAGAAAAGGAGGAAAAATCCTTTGGTAAATTCATGAGAAAACTCAAGGGTAAGTCCAAGAAGCATTGTGTTGCTCTCTTGGAACAACCCGGAGAGGCTAATGACCTCATTGAATCTCATGAAGACACAATCTCTACATTACAAGATCGTAGTCATGACTATGATGATGAGATTGTGGATCTTTGTATTGCTCTTGGGAAGGAGCAAGGACTTCGTTTTATTCTTGAGGAGTCACCTAACAATGACCTTGCTAAGTTAAATAAAGATCTTGATCATGCTCTTGTTCTTACCCTTGTGCTTCAATCCGAAAAGAGTGCACTTGGGTTTGATCACGTTAGCCTCAAGAAAGGGCTTGCAACACTTGACAAGGCTCAAAAGGCCTTGAAGAGTTCTCATGTCTCTTTAAAAGAGTCGCATGCTCAACTCCAAGTAAAACTCACTAAGGAAATAGCCACTTGCTCTCATTTGTTTTAGTTGATAATGTCCATGCTACTAACCCCTATTGTGAGCAAGCACATCTTGTGGAGGAGAACTCCAAATTAAAAGAGTAGCTTAAGAAAGTCCTTGTGACATGCATCCAAGGTGAAAAGAATCTTAATGACCTTTTGAGCAGTCAAAAGGAAGTGGTTGCAAAGGAATGAGTTGGGTTTGCACCCAAGTCCTAGAGGAACAAGAAGAAGAATTCCAAGCAACCTCCCTAGCTTCTGGAAACCTTTGTTAAATCCGGGGAGGGTACTCACGAGAAGAAAAATGACCAAGCTAAGGGTGGTAATGCCATGAAGGGCAATACCCCTCTACCCAACACAACCAGCGACTTTAATCCCTCTTATGTTTGTGTTGTGCTAGTGATCATGATGTTTTGGCTAAGTTTGTTGGTTCTTATGATAAGCACATTTAATAGTCTATTTGGGTTCCTAAGACCATTGTTACTAACATGAGAGGACCCATTCAGGAATGGGTACCTAAATCCAAGCATTGATCTTATGCACGATTTTGCTTCCGGTTGTGTATCACAGTTGCTTGATAGTGGAGCAACAAATCATATGACTGGAAGCAAGGACTTGGTGTGCTGGAAATATGCGCTAGAGGCTATAATAAAATAGTTATTATTATATTTATTTGTTCAAGATAATCGTTTATTATCCATGCTAGAATTGTATTGATTAGAAACTCAAATACATGTGTGGATACATAGACAACACATTGTCCCTAGTAAGCCTCTAATTTACTAGCTTGTTGATCAAAGATGGTCAAGGTTTCCTAACCATAGACAAGAGTTGCCATTTGATAACGGGATCACATCATTAGGAGAATGATGTGATGGACAAGACCCAAACTATGAACGTAGCATGTGATCGTGTTAGTTTATTGCTATTGTTTTCTGCATGTCAAGTATTTGTTTCTATGATCACGGGATCATGCAACTCCCGGACACCGGAGGATTTCCTTGGGTGTATCAAATGTCACAACGTAACTGGGTGACTATAAAGGTTCTCTACAGGTATCTGCAAAGGTGTATGTTGGGTTGGCGTGAATCGAGAATGGGATTTGTCACTCCGCATGATGGAGATGTATCTCTAGTTCCCAATCGGTAATACAACATCACAATGAGCTTGCAAGCAATGTGAATAAAGAGTTACTCACGTGAACTTGTATTATGGAAGGAGTAAAGAGACTTGCCGGTAACGATATTGAACTAGGTATGGATATACCGACGATCAAACCTCGGGCAAGTAACATACTGATGGACAAAGGGAACAATATACGAGATTAACTGAATCCTTGACATAGAGGTTCAACGGATAAACATCTTCGTAGAATATGTAGGAACCAATATGGGCATCCAGGTCCCGCCATTGGTTATTGACCGGAGAATGTCTCGGTCATGTCTACATAGTTCTCAAACCAGGAGGGTGTGCACACTTAAGGTTCGGTGATGTTTCGGTATAGTTGAATTATGTATGTTGGTGACCGAAGATCGTTGGGAGTCTAGGATGAGTTCCCGAACATCACGAGTAGTTCTAGAGTGGTCTGGAGATGAAGATTGGTATATAGAAAGAGGTATACGGGTTCCGGAAAGATTTCGAGCACTGTCGGTAAAGTACCCGTAGTGCCGAATGGGTTCCAGGGGTTCACCGGGAAGGGCCACCCACCCGGGAGGGACACATAGGCCTAAGAGGTGGTGCACTATCCCCAATAGGCTGGGTGGACAACCCCTTGGCCCTATGTGCCCGAATTGAGTAGGTGGGGAGGAACCGACTAGGAGGAGGAGTCCTAGCGCCACCACCAAACCGAATTTTAGGAGGACTCCTCGTCCTCTCTTGCGTTGCCGGCCAACCCTAGGGATTTTCCCTACGGCGCCACCCCTTGCCTCCCTCCTATATATAGTGGAGAGGAGAGAGGAAGCCGACCCCAAGCCACGAAGAAGCTCTCTCTCTCTCCACTAGTTCGTCCACCTCTAGTTTGATCCGGTAGTGCACGGCGTAGCCCTGCCGGATTAGCTCCACCAACACCGCCGCCACGCCATCATGTTGTCGGAGAATTCACCTACCTCTCTGCTCCCTCTTGCTGGATCAAGAAGGCAGAGATCGTCATCAAGTTGTACGTGTGCTGGACACGGAGGTGTCGTCCGTTTGTCACTAGATTGTGATTGGATCGCGGGATGGCTTGCGATTTGGATCGCGAAGGCGTTCGACTACATCAACCACGTTTCTTATTGCTTCCCGCTTAGCGATCTACAAGGGTATGTGGATCCGATCTTTCCTCTCGTAGATGGCCATCACCATGGATAGATCTTGTATGCGCATAGGAAATTTTTTGTTTCCCATGCAACATTCCCCAACATGGTGGTGGATGTTCATCCCGACCCTTCCATTGCCACCCAAGTCTCCTTTGGTTATGATGCGATTTTTTCAAAGGTGTTGGCTCACGGCAAGGTGGTAATTTCTCCGGAACTTACCATTGAGAAGGTTATGGTTGTTGAGATCCTCGCATACATTTTACTTTTCATTCTTCAACTTGTAGTTATGGGCTTTAGTACTTTCTTTGGCATTGACTCTATGGCCCTTTTGTGGAGCAAGACTCTTAAAGTAGCCTTTGTTGGGCATGTCGAGAACGATCTCTATGTGGTTAACTTTTTGGAGCGACCCACTAAGACCGTGACTTGCCTAATGGCTAAAGTTGATGTTGGATGGATTTGCCATCTCCGGCTAGCCCATGTCAATATGAGATATTTGCAAAGTGTCCTCAAAGAGGATCGCATTATCGGACAAACAAATGTTAGTTTTACCAGAGATCGTGCTTGCAGTGAGTGTATTGAAGGAAAGATTCATGAGACAGCTCACCACCCCACGACTATCTTCTACACAAAAAGGACCTTGGAGCTCCTCCACATGGATCTATTTGGTCCTCCATCCTATGATAGTCTTGCGGGAAGAAAGTATTGCTTGGTGATAGTGAATGATTACTCAAGATATACCTGGGTATACTTTTTCAAGCGAAAGAGTGAGACTCAACAAACCATCATCGACTTTGCTATTGAAGCTCAACGCCAAAATAATGCAAATATATTGATGATTAGAAATGACAAAGGCACCAAGTTCAAGAACTACACCCTAAATGAATTTCTGAGTGATGAAGGAATCAAGCATCAATATTCTGCACCTTACACTCCTCAACAAAATGGTGTGGCGGAAAGAAAGAACCGGACATTGATGGATGCGGCAAGAACCATGATGGCGTAATTTAAATGTCTAACTTTTGGGTTGAAGCCGTCAACACCGCATGTCATGCATCCAATCGGCTTTACCTTCGCAAAGGCTTGAACTAGACTCCATATGAAATTCTTACCGGCAACAATCCCAACCTCAAGTACTTTCGGGTGTTTGGCTATAAGTCTTTCATTCTTAAGAAAGGTGTTCATTTGTTTAAATTTGAACCTAGATCTAAAGAGGGCATATTTGTTGGTTATGCTACAAACTCTCGCGCTTACCGTGTCCTCAACAAGTCCTCATGACTCATTGAGGAGACGTGTAACATGGAGTTTGATGAGAATAATGGCTCCCATGTGGAGCTAAGTAGTCTTTGTGATGTAGGTGATGAAATTCCTCCCCAAGCCATAAGAAGAATGGGCGTGTGATACTTCCTGCCTGTTGAGGAACCCCTTGTGGCTTAAGGAGAACGACAAGGTTCCACTAATGTGGAACCATTAATGAAGCAAGACCCACGCGCTTCCGAAGAACGCTCTGAACACCCTCATCCCCGTGATCCCGATCAAGGATAAGATCAACCTCAAGATGGTCCTACACTAATTGATGTCCTTGATCCAGCTCACCCCTATGAGGATGCTCAAGATCAAGACCAAGCTCAAGATCAAGACCAAGTTCAAGATCTAGAGCAAGCGCAAGAACAAAATCAATCTCAAGATCAAGGGAAAACTCTAAAAGGCGGGAAAGGTCTCAAACAGGCTCCTTAGCTTACCCTGAGGAGATTCAAGAAAGACGTGCTGCCAAGACTGCCAAAACGCTCAAAAATTATTCTTATGTGCTGGATAATGTCTACGACATCTAACAGAGAGGGGTAACCACACATCGTCAATTATCAAACTTTAGTGCCCATTATGCGTTTGCTTCTTGCATTGAACCACTAAAGGTACAAGAAGCTCTTGACGACAAGGATTGGGTTGAATCCATGCATGAAGAACTCAACAACTTCAAGCACAAAAAATTGTGGTGACTGGTGCCAACACCAAAGGAGAACCACAATGTCATTGGGACAAAGTGGATCTTTAAGACTAAGCAAGATGCGAACAGTGTTATCACTTGGAACAAGGCAAGATTGGTAGCACAAGGCTACTCCCAGGTCGAGGGTATCAACTCTGGTGAAACCTTTGCTCCTGTCGCTTCCCTTGAATCTATTCGCATGTTGCTTGCATTTTCTTCTCATCATAACTTCAAATTATACCAAATGGATGTGAAGAGTCAATTTCTTAATGGTCCCCTTAAGGAGTTGGTTTATGTCGAGCAACCCCTGGGTTCGAGGATCCCGAGTTCCCTAATCATGTGTATGTTCTTGATAAGACACTCTATGGCTTTAAACAAGCCCCACGTGTGTGGTATGAGCACCTTATCGAGATGTTACATGATCGTGGATTTGAAGTTGGGAAAATTGACCCCACTCTTTTTACTAAGAAGGTCAAGGGGAACTTGTTCATATGCCAACTATATGTTGATGATATTATCTTTGTTTCTCCTAACAAATCTTTTAATGAAGAATTTGCTACACTAATGAATAAAAGTTTGAGATGTCTATGATGGGAGAGTTGAAGTTTTTCTTGGATTCGAAGTCAAGCAACAAAGTCAATGAACCTTCATCAATCAAGAAAAATACACTCAAGACATGCTCAAAAGGTTCAAGTTGGATGATCTCAAACCAGCCAAGGCCAACACTCCCATGCCTCTCAACTGCTATCTTGACCTCGATCCCAATGGTAAAGTTGTGGATCAAAAGGTATATCGCTCTATGATCGGATCTCTGCTTTACCTTTGTGCATCTAGACCGGATATTATGTTGAGTGTGGGAATTTGTGCACGATTTCAATCCGCAACTAAGGAACGTCACTATGTGGCGGTCAAGTGAATCTTTCGATATTTGGCTCGTACCTCAAACTTTGGCTTATGGTATCCCAAAGGGGCTTCATTTGATCTCATAGGATATTCAGATTCGGATTGGGTAGGAGACTGTGTGGATAGGAAGTCAACTTCCGGAGGTTGCCAATTCCTTGATCGCTCTCTGGTAAGTTGGTATTCCAAGAAACAAAATAGTGTTTCTCTCTCGTCCACCAAAGCCAAATATGTAGCTGCTGCAAGTTGTTGTGCTCAGTTGCTATGGATGAGATAAACTTTAAAGGATTACGGTGTCACTTGTGACAAAGTGCCTCTTTACTATGAAAATATCAGTGCTATCTCAATCTCCAACAACCCGGTTTAACATTGCAAGATGAAGCACATCACCATCTGTCACCACTTCATCCGGGAGCATATGAAGCGTGGGGAGATTGACCTCATTTACCTCAACACTAATGATTAGCTTGCAGATATCTTCACGAAGCCTTTAGATGAAGCAAGATTTTACGAGTTAAGGCATGAGCTAAATATCATTGATTTGAGCAATGTGGATTGAAATTAGGCACACCCCACCACTCTCATCATTATATTTTGTTTTGATGTAGGCATGAATTTAGGGGGAGTGTTGTTCTCTCAATGAACTCTCCCACCCCCTGTTATGCATAAATCGATCAAGTCTTTCACATTAGTCACTGATTGTGATACGTGTGCTTCAAAGACGAGTTTTGGTCATGGGCCCAAGGTTAAAATCTTCGCGGTGCCATACCAACCGACTCAAACCAAGGTGGCCTTGGCCACCGCCCCTCTTCCACCCAAGTTTTTTCATTAATTGCATGAACGGGTACTCCACAATGCGATTTAGTTCTCGTTTTGCATTCTTTTAAAAGTGGAGTACCTTCTTTCATTTTGTACCTTTACTCTCTTGTGTGCATAGTCAAATAGAATCCAATTTTGTGCCTTCATTATGTTATGGTGACTGTTGCTTGGGTCACATGCAGTACTACCGCTCCCAGGCCGGTACTACCACTCCCAGGCCGGTATTACCGCTCCAACGGCACTACCATGCTGATGGGCGGTACTACCGCCTCGGGGATTTCACGGGGAGTTAAAATTGGGGCACGGGGAGTTATAATTCCCCCTACCCATTCCCTCCCTCTCCTCCCAACTCTCTCTCTCTCTGTGGTGACCAAGAACATCACCGGAGGCCGACTCCGGATCACTCTATTCGTGCCGCCCTCCCCATTTTCACCCGGAGGGATCTCTCCTCCCATCTCTCACGTGCCATGGAACCCGGTATTGCCCTTGATACCCGTCTCTCTCTCATGGTATTTCGTTGGACCTTGATCTAGGGAAATGCGTGTGGATTCCCTATTTATTTTGTTTTTTCATGGCATGCGTAAGATGTGTGGATGATCTTGTTTTGCAATCACTTTCATACTTGCATTAGATATTTGTGGGATGGAGAGATTTGGTACTGCCGCCTCCATTGCCAGCAGTTCCCCAGGACAATACTATTGACCGTGCATGACCGGTACTACCGCTTCGGCGGAAGTACCGCTCCTACACAGTTGTACTACAGCTATAGCGGAAGTACCGCTCTTGCATAGCGGTACTACCACCCTGGCACCTGCACCCATCTTCTTTCCTGCATCTGCCCATCGCTGTTTTGATTTCCTATTTGACTTTTGAAGTCTGTTTACACATGTTTTCCTGCCACTTTTCTTGTGAGTTCCGGGTGATGGCTCTAGTCCTATGACTCGTCGCGTGAACCCCAAGCATGGCTCCAAGCGCCCACGTGTATGTGAGGAGGCAGCTGCTACTTCCAGTGCTCAGCCTCAAAAGTAGCCTGTGAGGAGGACAGTCACCAAGAAGAAGGGACCGAAAGAGCCCCAAGAGTTGCCTCAAGAAGAGTTTGTTGTGCTATGCAAGAAGAATCCCTATTGTCTACCTCAGGATTATGCTCTTGCAGGGCGTCCATTTTGGAAGAAGACGCAATCTCTTATCTATTCCTAGAACATCAAGACAAGGACCAACCTCTTTGTGGATGTCAAGAGTATTGATATGGGGCACATGATCTCTTATCTCTATACTTCTTATTTTGCTGAAGCTTATGCTCTGTGCAAGAAGTTGGGTCTTGGTCCTATCATTAGTTTCAACAAGGACTTTGACAGCAAGATCATGGATCAATTCTATGCCACTATTCACTTCCATGACGGTGATGAAAGGCACTTGACCTGGATGACTGGTGACCATGTGCTACACTCAGTTTGGAAGACATTTCTGAAATCTCTCGGCATTGCTGACACGGGTCTGGATGTGCCTACTGTCCTGAGGCCTCACACTGAGGGTATTCCTTCTATTAATAAGTCCAAGCTCATTCGTTACTCGAGGATTGTGCGGACTACGAAGGGCGACCGTACCGAGCTGATGCCTTTTCTCGACATCATGCACAGGGTTTTTCGCAACTCTGTGTTTCCTCGTGTTGGGAACAAGGACCAGGTGCATTCCTATCTTGTCAACCTCCTTATTTTCTATGAGCGGAGCGAGACCACGAGTCCACTTTGGATGTTTCCCACATTATGTGGATGGAGTTGAGGTCTCTTGTGTTTGACAAGAAGAAGGTTCCCATCTATGCCCCGTATCTGTTTAAGCTGATTGAGGACACCTGGAATGCTACCTTTCCTACTGAGCTGTTGGTGACCGATCACATGGTCTCTCATGGTGTGCTCAAGCTTCGTGTGAAGGAAAACTGGGGCATTCCATGTGCTATTCGAGAGATTGCTGTTATTGACTCGGATGAGTAGCTTGAGCCCGACTATGAGTTTGTTCCCAGATCCGAGACAGAACCTTCTTTGGCCTCCAAGCTCAGGAAGAAGATGAAGGCTCTCTTTTGCTTCCAGGCGAAGGGTCAGTACAAGGCACATGACAAGAAGGCGCACAACCGTGACAAGATGATCATGTGGAAGATTAGCCTTGATGTCCAGAGTGGTTCAGAGGACAAAATCACCGATGAGGAGGACTGGATAAAGGCCAACTGCGAGTGGACGGAGTATGAGGAGGAGGTGGATGCTGAGGAGGAGGTGTCTACTTCAAAGGAGTCTCCTACTTCAGATGAGTCTGGCGGAGATGATGACGAGGACTACTAAGCTTCTCTTGTGTCCTCTTTTTGGTGTCTCGATGCCAAAGGGGGAGAATGTGTCTTAGTTTAAAATTGATTTGCCTTGCTGAGTCATGAGTGTGTTTATTTGCATTTGTTTCTCCATCTCGTCAACTCATTTATTGCTTTCTTTGGTTTGCGTTGGTTTGCGTTTGTCCAAGACTTGTGTGCGAACTTATGTATGGTGTAAGACATATGCTATCCCATATATCGTGTTATGTCTTTACCCTTATGATATGCTTGCTTATTTATGTGTACTATATTCTTTCCATGCAAGTATATAGCCTTGTCTATAAGATATAGGGGGGGGGTATTGATCCTAGTGTGTGATTTTTGCATTCCAAAAGCATATTCAAATAGAGAACACATCTAGGGGGAGCATGTCTATATTTCGTAGGCTTTGGGAATGCCTAAGACTTCTTAGTTCATTTTTGGAAAATCCTGTATTGTCAAAAACCCACCAAAAAGGGGGAGATTGTAAGAGCACAATTTCTCCTAAGTAATTTTGCTGGTTGATGCAGATACCCGTTGCGGACTAAACGTGTGCGATATGCTTTCGAAGAATTATCAGGTGACACGAGACGGTTATATTCCCCTCAGCAAGTGAAAGTGAAGACAATGCTTAGCTATTGATTTAGGGTTGGTGGACTCGAGTCATAGATAATCCCGTACTATCAAGAGGGGATCTCTGTTTGGAAAAGTTGGGTGGAACACTCTCTCATTCTTGATTCCCATACCTTTTCCGGAGCAAAGGAGCCGCCTAGATATAGTGCCCAAGAAGTTTCACTAGCGGTAGTACCACCCTGGTGAGCGGTAGTACCGCGCTACTCAGAGGTAGTACCGCTCCAGCGGTATTGCCGCCCACCAGAGCCGGGCCCACTTCCGCTTGTTTTTCTTCTTTGGTGTCGGGGGGATATTTTATTTTGTTGATAGGAAGTACCGCCCAGGGGGAGCGGTAGTACCGCTCCAGCGGTACTGCTGCCCCCTTCTGTCGCACCCACTTCCGCCTATTTTTTTCCCTCTGGTTTTTCCGACCTCCCCTCTTACCTAGCTGAGCGAAAGTATCGCCCACGCTGGATAGTAGTACAACCATTGTGCATAGTACTACCACTTAATTGGGCCAGTAAGGGGCTGGTAACGGCCAGATTCCCCCCACTATAAATAGAGGTCTTGTTCCCCGAGGAGATCTCACCTTTTTCCTCTCCAGCTCCATTGTTGCTCCAAAAGCTCAAGCTTGCCCAATCTCTCTCCCTAGCCATCATCTTTTGTTGGTTCTCTAGGGTTTGGAGGAGAAGGCCCTTCCCACACTTCCACCAAGAGAAAAGTTGCCCCCTCCATTAAACCCCCACGGATCTTGTTACCCTTGGGTGTTTGAGCACCCTAGATAGAAGAGGTCACCTAGAAGACACATTCCATATTGGTAAAGCTTTGTGATCTTGCTGGGAGCCTCCAATTAAGTTGTGGAGATTGCCCCAACCTTGTTTGTAAAGGTTTGGTCCCACCTTCAAGGGCACCACTTAGTGGAATCATGACACCTCACATTGTGGGAGGGCGTGAGAAGAATACGGTGGCCTTAGTGGCATCTTGGGGAGCATTGTGCCTCCACACCGCCCCAATGGAGACATACTTCCCTTCAAAGGGAAGGAACTTCAGAAACACATCCTCGTATTCATCGGCTCCACTTGTGGTTATTCCTTACATGTACTTGTATTTACTTCTTGCTTATTATAGTTGTTTCTAGCATCATATAGGTTGCTCACTTAGTTGCATATCTAGACAACCTATTTGTTGCTAAACCTAATTTGTTTAAAGAAAAGTTTGAAATTTGTTAGTTGCCTATTCACTCCCCCCTCTAGTCAACGATATCGATTCTTTCAGTTGTACTTGGGGGTGTCGCGCGCCAAGGTGAAGCCCTTAGGGAAAGGTTCATTCAAGATGTGCGGCCCAAAACAGGGCGGGTCGGCACTGATTTCTTCCTCGACTACCTTGGACTCCACGAGTCGCTCCAAACGAAAATGAGCGTCTTGCTCATCTAGCTGACATAGGCCGACGTGTTCAGCCACTAGGAGGCGAGCTGCTAGCTGCTTGAACACCGGGTCATGGTCTCGCTCACCGCATGGATAGGTCCGCGCCCGCAAGTGGTTGGCCTGTCCAGGCGGCTCGTTCGCAAGGCTATTCACAACCGACGAGCTACATCCTCGCCGACCGCGGCTGCCCGATGATGACGAGGTGATGTATATACTTCTCGCCCCTCGTTGGTTACCCCAAGTGGAAGGTGGAGATGTCGCGAGTAGCATATTTTCTTTACACGGAAACTGTAAGGTTTATCGAACCAAGAGGACTCCTAGGCTCAACAAGTAGGTATCTCCTGTCCTGGTCAGCAGAAGACGTGGACCTGCATACACAACAAATAACTTTTCTCCTAACAAGTACAGAGAGGTTGTCAATCTCTCCGGCCATGTAGTTTGCAAAGGATCAAAACAGAAGCGGAAAAGTAAGAGTGATTGCAACGGAAAAGTAAATGAAAGCGGTAAATGATGGAGGTGTAAACAATGATGGTGATATGGACCAGAGTCACATGATTTTCACTAGTGATGTTTCTCTCCCAAAATACGATAAACAACTATGCTTGGGTAAACAAATCACAGTTGGGTAATTGACAAAATTATGATCGCACCGCAATGATAGTTAGAGGTTCAATAGTAAAGGACAGTAAGCCAAGACAAGTAGACCGTTTATTCATCAGCATCTACTTACTAATCATCCACCTTGAGATATCTATCCAGAACATATCTCCGGTATTAAGTTGCGAGCCCCACCCAAAGTGTAAACTCAAGGCAACGGAAACTGCATTAACGAACTATGCGTAAGGTAAACAATCCTTGCAACTGTGGTCACAAGCACTGTTGTTTTGTCCCAGGTGGCAACAATCACATCCCCAAGTCTCATGTTTCTGTCACTATAGCTAGACTTCAAGGGGCATGAACCCACAATCATGCATAACGCTCCCTCTTGGAGTTACAATCTACTACTTGGCCAAAGCAATAAATAGCAACAGAGAACATGCATGAATCACTAAGGAACATAATATAAAAGGATAATCAAATATATAACTCATAACAATCTGAACATAATCTCAAAATCCATCAGATCCCAACAAACCGAGCATAGCAATAGCAAGAGAATTACATATATGCCTTGATCATGTAGGTGAGCTCACAAGGACTAACCATTGAAGCACAAGATTGGAGAGAAGACATCACATAGCTACCGGTCATGGACTCATGGCCAAGGAGGACTAATCACGGCACGACCGGGAAGTGTCCATGGCGGTGGAGAAACTCCCGGAGGTCAATCCTCCCTCTGGCAGGGTGCCGGGAACAGGCCTCGTCACGCTCGCGATCTCGGAAGCGCTGCGGCGGCGGAACGATGGAGAAATTCGTGATATAGGCCAAAGGAGGATATCAGAGGGGGTGGGACCCACCCAGGCGACCTCCTGGGACGCCTGGGAGGCCCCTGCCCCCCTCTGTCCCTTCTTTGGTGATCCGGAAGGTTTTGTTTCGCTGATTTTTTATATATTTTCTGGATTTTTCGGGCTTCGGAAAATTGGGTAAAAGCCCCTGAAAAATAGGCATCAGTAGACAGAAACTGGCATTGGGTGCACTGAGTTAGTGGGTTAGTCCAAATATATGTAAAATGATATAAAAGTGTAGCAAAACATACAACAATGTCACCCAAAAGATCATGGAACAAGCACAAATTATAGATACGTTTGGGACGAATCAACATTCCCAAGCTTAATTTCTGCTCATCCTCGAGTAGATAAATGATTAGACAATAATTTCAGTGGTGACATGCTAACACACATATAAGAACTTCAAAGTAAAGCAAGTGAGATATGCAATTCAAGTCAAGACTATAACAAGCAAGAGTCTATATCTATTATTGAATTTAGCAAAGTAAGAACATAAAGGTGCAAGAGCTCTCGCTATCCGTGACTCGAATGTCTCCAAATTGTGTTTGCGTGCAAGAAGTGGGAGATGGGTTGAGATCATAAAATATATATTTTTAATTGAGAACTCAATCTACTAAACCTCACACTTAGTCTCCTTCGGCATCTTATTTTGACTCATCCCCAGACCACTAGTCAGGCACAAGTCAAAATGATCCTCTCTCTTTCGACTTTGAGCACTCATGCAATGGATGAGTGTAAGCAAGATATGTTGGCACTTAGGATGGAAAATAGAATAATGATGGGGAAGGAAGACAAAAAGGTGTGAAAGGATCACATAAATGAGGACAACCATAGGCGAGAGAAAGCCAAATGATAGATATGATGTGAGGAGCTGGGATTGCCATGTAACGGATGCACATATGAGCTAAAGCATGTTCTCTAATGGAACTAGTGTGGGTACATCCAACTTGTTTTCTCATGAAGACCTAGAGCTCATTTCAGGGGACTCGTCATTGGAATATGCAAACCAAGTTCTATAGTGTAAGGGTCCCCACATAGTTATCCATGAATGATAATCTCTATGTAGTACCAATATAGCAATGGAGTGCGAGTGTGGATCTTTCAAAAGGAATAGTAGTGTTGCCCCCTTCTCTCTTTTTATTTCTTTTTCTTTTTTCTTTTTATTTTTATTTTGTGGCCTCTTTGGCTCTTTCTTTTTTATCTCTCATTTGTCCTCTTTGGGATTTTTTTGTCCACTTTTGGATATTTTCCTCTCTTAAGGGCAACATTCTATGTTTTACATGAATAAAAAGAAAAATCATCACACTTTATAAGAAGTACTCAACATAAAGACAAGTGAAAACCATCATGATGTATACAAATGTATGCCTCTGCTAGTGCAGCAGGATATGCAATGATACTAGCGCGTCATGTAGCAGTAATTAGGGCAAGGCCCAACTAGCATGCGGCTCTATGATCAAGCAAAAGCATGTATGACATGAATTTCAAGTCATGAGATGGTGGATGTAGTATGTCAATGTATCTCGGAAAGCCTATGGAAATGCCTTAATAGATAGGTATGGTGGCTATTTTGAGGAAAGATATAATGAGGCTTATGTATGACAGGGCGTATCATGTCATGGGTTTGGATGCATCGGAAGTTTGCACCAACTCCCAATGTAAGAAAGGGCAATGCACGGTACCAAAGAGGCTAGCAAAATATGGATGGTGGAAGTGCCAACAATCGAATACTCACATTAGTCCGAAGAACTCATACACTTATTATAGGTAACTCTCTATCTAGTTAGGAGATTCAAAAAGAGACAAGTACCCCGAGGAGGAGTGTTTGGGGGTTTGTTTATCCTTGCGCATCCTCTACTCATGGTAACGTGAGGGTACTCTATCTATTCCAACCCCTCTAGAGGTTAGCGATATTTTTTTTCGCTAGAGTTCTCAACTAATTTTTAGTTTTAAAAACACATAGATTTCCCAAAATACGACACCTATCACTAATAGGCTCAAGCTATTGGCACCAATAGTCCAAGCATTACTCAAATCAATACCTCAAAACTATTGCAGGTTACTACTATACTTAAATAGCAATCTCAGTTACCTACTCATGCAAGACACACAACTCAGTGCAACGAGCCAACTCTCTAAACAAGGTAAGCATGATAACTCAAGAGATTTCCAGAAGCAACCTAAATAATAGCTCTTAAAAAGATAAGCATGAAAACTAAGAGCTAAGCATGACAGTAGCTACGAAAAGATGAAGAACACACAAAAAGATAAGCATGAAAACCTATGTTGTGTTCTAGAGTGGAATGGATCGTGTCTCTCTCCCAAACAAGGTAGGCTAGGTTCCGACTTGTTATGAACATCAAGCAAAACTAAAACAAACTAAAAAGTAAATAGCGAGACGCTTCAAGCATAGCACATATCATATGAAGTGATAAAAATATAGCATGAAGATGGACGAACTGATGATTGTTGATAGAGAAGGGGATGCACGGGGGCATCCCCAAGCTTAGACGCTTTAGTCTACTTGAATATTTCTTGGGGTGCATGGGGGCATCCCCAAGCTTGAGCGCTTGACACTCCTGTATCTTCTTTCATCATCTCTCGCATCGCATACTTGAAAAGTCCCTTCATACGAAACTCATCATAAGCTGATTAGAGTGGTTAGCACCCTTAATAAAATAATTCATTACCTGTTGGAAATAAAGAATTTCATGAAAAGCTACTGCTTCTCATGATTTCCAAAAGGTTTTTGAAAATAAAAGGTAATTTTAGGATTTGCAAAACAATGAAAACACAAAACATGGCAGAATCTGTGAAAAACGTAACAACAGGTAGTAAATAATTTATTCGGGGCACTTGTGCAACCCAAATCAAAAAACTCAGAACAGATTCCAGAAACATAATTATAAAGATCATGCTGTCAAACAAATTAAGATCAAAAAGATTATCTGGTGATTTTTGGCGAATTTTTCCGTCATGCAGACATAATCTGTTTCTGGACAACATGTCACAACTTTAGAACTTTCTTGCAATCGGAGGCTAAAACTTGGCACAAAGCTTGAAAATAAAGATATAATGATGTTATTACATTAGTAACACACATCAAGACCACTAAAAACTGAAAGTAAAAACTAAAAGTAAACATAACAAGGGTTGTCTCCCTAGAGCTCTTTCTTTATAGCCATAAAGATAGGCTTAAGATATTTATGATGCTCTCGTAGGAATAAGAGTGGTAGAACAAAAGAGAGCATCAAGAAAGAAATAACAAACACATTTAAGTCTAACATGCTTCCTATGCATAGGAATATTGCAATAGAATAATTCATTGAAGCACAAAGCAATACGCATAGGAAGGCGAAACAAGTATAGCTTCAAAACCTTCAACAATAAAGAGAGGGAACTTGATATTATTAAAATATCTATAAGCATATGTTCCCTTCTCATATTAATTTTAAGTGGGGTCATGAATAAACTCAACAATATAAGTATCACATAAAGCATTGTTTCCATGATCCACATGGACTTCATGAAGAGGATAAAACTTGGAGTAAAAGAGAGACTGAATCTCTTCCCAATCCCGTAGGTGAGAATCATCTAGTAGCATATACCATTCCAATGCTTTTCCTTTCAGTGACAAGGCAAATAATTTCCTCATGACTCCATCTCTTGTCAAACCTAAAATCTTAAACAACTCACAAAGTTCTGTAAGTTTCAACAAATGAATACTAGGATTGACTGTTCCATCTCCTGCATAACAATCATTCCAAATTATTTCAATTATCCCAAGTGGTATTTTGAATGGGATACATTCAGTAGGTGGAGGAGACTTCTCTACCATGGGTGTGGTAAAGCGGCCTTCTCCAAGCAGCGAACTAAGAATGCAGTTTTCCGTAAGCCTAACTAGTGGAGTCACACAACTTAGTGTTCTCAGTGGAACCCATAGCAGCAGCAACAAGCAAGAACAAAGCAACTAAGTTTTTTGTGGTCTTTGGTATAAGACTCTAAAGCAAAAACTAGAAAGAAAACTAACAAGACTGAAATGCAAAGGTAAAGGATAGTGTGCAACTCCCCTATCTTGAAGACTGGAGTCCCCGGCAACAGCGCCAGAAATTTTCTTGATGACGAGTTGATGGATATACTTCTCGCCCATCATTGGTTACCCCAAGTGGAAGGTGGAGATGTCGTGAGCAGCAGATTTCCCTTACACGGAGACTGTAAGTGTCGTGGGTATAAGCCTGACAGTAGATGTGTAGGGTACGAATGAGATGGGTAGAGTCCTAGCTACGGCGAGGTTGTATGAGTTCAGGCCCCTCAACGGTGGAGGTAACAGCCCTACGTCTCAATGCTCTCAGAGCTTGTTGTCGAGTGTAATATGGAACACAATGTTTTGCTAACCCCTCTACCAGTGGGGGAGGGCGGCTTATATAGAGTCCGCTGCCCTCCGTAATGGTTCCGGTACAGGGGTGGAGTAACGGGGGTTGAATGCGTATGTTACAGGTAACGTATGCCCTAAATGCTAATAAATGCACCCGGAAACGTACGACAGTTTCCCTCCAGAGAGGTTACGGTGTACTGAGTGTATCCAGTCGGTTAGCTTGGTATCTTCCGAATGCTAGCCTCCGACTGGATGATTGAGGATCTGTTCCCGACTGGATGATGGGGACTCCTTAATCCAGTCGGGACAGACTTAGGGCCTAGTCCTTTGTGTGGGGTAGTCCTTGGGTAGGACCTGTATGGCAGGCCTATGACCCTACCCTAGGACTATGACCCCGTCATTAGTCCCCGAATGGATTGGGGTTGAAACGATGAAGCGGTTCTTGAAGTTCGGTTCCGACTCGATTAGATTCGGCTTGGGCGTGCTTGCGACTATCCATTTTATCTTTTCTGACCAACGATCCATTTTATCTTTTCTGACCAACGATCCGAGCGGAAGTGCTTGCGAAACAGACTGTCGGGAGCTGAGTGTTTCCGCGGCATCTTTTGACGCGACCGGTCAACTGACAGTGGCGGATTTTCCGGGATCTCAAATTTTGGGTTCGGCGCGCTCAGCGGAGACGACGTGAGCGCACTCGAGTAGCGCCTGACGCCTCGATTCTCGCGCCTTCAAGTCCTCCACTGATATCGCCGCGGCCGGTCGGGCGGATAAGGTTTCGGGGCCACCCGCCGGTGACCCAGTCGGAACCCTATTTAAATCTGGGCGGTGAGGCTTCTTCGTTACGCTCGGCGAATCTTTCGCTCTCGCCTGCTCCGTCTTCCTCGCCACCTCCAGCGCTCCTACACTCCCTCCTTCTCCTTCCTCTCGAGGGTTCGCCGTCGCCTCCATGACCAAGGGTCAGACCAGCAAGATGGAGGCGAGGAAGAAGAAGGGCAAGGCGGTGGCGCCTGCTCAGCAGCGGCAGCGGCCGCTGCCGGCGGGGTGGATCCAAGGAGACTTCCTCCCCTCCACGGTGACGGAGGGAGATCTGCTGCAGCTGGTGGAGCACGGAGTGCTCGTGCATAAGTCCTGGAGACTGCCGGCGGAGGACGAGGTCGAGCCAGCGCCTCGGGAGGGGGAGCGCGTCCTGCTCTTCAGCCATGTCCACCGAGGTTTTTCTTTGCCCCCGCATCCTTTCTTCAAGGGCATCATGAATCACTTCGGGGCCCAACTTCACCATTTTCCTCCGAATGCCATCGCCCATCTTTCTGCCTTTATAGTTTTGTGCGAATGTTTCATCGGTTGCCCTCCCCATTGGGGGTTCAAACACATCTTCTCCTCCCGATCACAAACTATCAAACAACTTAGCCAGTTAAGACGCACCTCCTCCAGCTCTGCGGTGGTTTAGGATTCCAGAAGAAGAGTCAGAGTAGCTATCCTGCTCTCCAGTTAAGTGAGTCGGTTAGGAACTAGCAGTCGACGTGGTTCTACTGCCAGGATATCGCCTGTCCGAATGCGTCGACTGGACTGCCTCCTTTTAGTCTAGACCGGCCCGCCCCGCCTAAGCAGCTCGCGCTCTCGAAGGCGGAGAAGAACGACGTCCAGCCCTTGGTTGAGGCACTCGTGGACGTTGTTAGGAGGGGGGTCACCGGTATAGACCTGCTGGAAGTCTTCCTGGGTCGGCGGATCCAGCCTCTACAGGCACGCGACCATGCCATGTGGCATTATACGGGGCCCGAGGATTCCACTCGGACCAATGTTGTGGGCGTGACTGAGGAGAGGGTGACCTCGTGGGTGCTCCAGATCACGGGCCCCTGCGAGAATCCCAAAGGATCACGGTGAGTGAAGCCCTTCTGCGCGGATAATCCTCCGCCGAATCAGGTGAGAAACTCTTGTCGAGTGCTCCTAACTGTCTTAATCTTGTCGTTTGCTTGAATCTCTGTGTGATGTTTGATGGCGCCGACTGAATTTTATGCAGGAGTGGACCAACTGGTTTTCTCCCGTCTCGAATGGGAACTCGGCCGAGGAGGAGGAGGGCAGCCAGGAGGGCAGCGTGGAGAGCGCTGAATATGTCTCCGACAGTGAGGAGTCGGAGGAAGAGTCCAGCAAGGAGGAGGAAGAAGACGAGGAGCAGGACACGCCACCTCCACAACTGGAGCATCGGACCAAGCGCCGACACGAGCCCGCTGTCCCCTCAGCTCCTCCCGCGTCTTCGAGTGCTCCGCCTACTACTCCAGTGGTCCCGAGTGTTCGAAGCGCTAAGAGGACCAGGGATGCCGCCGCTGAGCCTGCGGGCCAATCTTCTAAGGCGCCCAAACCGAGTGGGCCTAAACCTCGGAAGGCTCTGCCGCGAATGAGGGTCGCTGTCCCCGTCACCTCCACGTAAGTGTACTCAGCTTTCAGTTTTTTCTGATATCCGAGTGAACTTCTGTTTACTGGCCGAATGGATCTCACTCGACAGGGTCGCTACTTCTGCCACCTCTCCGGCGCGTCAGGAAGACGACCCCATGGACACGGACAACGTCGTCTCGTCTCAGCCAGGTGCGTTGTAGGAACGTCGAGTGTTTTATACCATCGCGTCCCAACCAGGTGCTTCTTTCTTTTTCTGAGACCTCGTGTCATTCGGCCTGTCAGGGGCGATCTGCCTGGATGAGCGCGACCAGGGGAGAGCCGACCCAGCTGTGGAGCCTGTTCTTGAGGCTGCTCCTCCCACTGCCGCTCTCGCCGCCGACGTGCTGCCGACAGAGGTGCTGCCGCCGACTGAACCAGTGCTGGTGGAGGAGGAGCCGACTGGGGCGGACCTTGGGATGCCTCAGGAACCTCCGACGGTTCCAGGTTCGTCGAATGCTGAATTCAGCATCCAGCGTCTTCTGGAGGAGCAGGTGGGAGCGGCCAAGGTGGCTATGGTGCAGGCGGAGCTGATGGCTGCAGAAGCCAAGAGGGCCTATGACTCCATTGCGGCCTTGTACCAGCGAAGCTTGGAGCCGCGCGATGATATCCGAGTAAGTGGTCTAGTAAATATTTACTTTTCCCCTGTAACCCATTGGTTGTTATTGAACATCAGCTGTTGTTTGCAATGGGTTCACTCTGAGTGAACCCAGTGGGTGTAGTCCCCGAGACTTCTGTCGAGTGCTTGCACCGACAGTTGTCTTTATACACTTTGCTTTGAGTTTGGTTGTGTCTGTAGATAGGATTACCGAGTGCGAGTAGTTTTTGCAGTCGGAGTGCACTTATGGTAAGAGTCCCCGAGAGTAAGTTGTACTCAGGTCGGGTAGTATTGGCCTCGGAGGCGTAGGTTATAACATGCATTTCAATAGGGCAGGCCTGCTCGAGGTGCATGCCAGTGGGGTCACTCTTAGTGAACCCACTGGGTGTAGTCCCCGAGACCGCAGTCGACTGCTTGCGTCGGCAGGGGTCTAAAGAACTTAGACTGTTAATTGTTGAACTTTCTGATTATCCCTTGTTTCTTGTTGGCAGAAAACTTGTGAAATGGGGACGGCCTATGAGGCTCTGAAGGCGGAGAGGAATCAGTTCGCTGGTGAACTTGATGCGGCCATGCTTGCAATGGTCGGCATGAAGGATGCTCTGGCGGAACGGGAGAAGTCATTGGAGAAGGCGCGTGAAGTGAACAAGGTGTTGACTGAGGAAGTGGAAAAGATGGGGAAGCAGAGGACTGCGCTGATGAGTCAGATGGATGTGCTGAACAAACGACGGAGAGCACACGAGAAATATGTCAGCGACTGGGCTCGGCAGATGATGACGCATCTGGCTGGTAAGTCCTTATTTTTCCGAGTGGTTGTGCTATGCGCGTAGCACTCGGCGCTTATTGTTTGTTTGTCCTATTGTCGCAGATTTTTGCTTTGACGCCGAAGCTGAAGCGGCTGACGTGGAGCGTTCGATTCTTGAGAACGTTCCACTCGGCGACGACGCCAATCGGGATCTGCTCCGTGCGCACATCCGCGTGGGCAAAGTTGGTCCTTTCATTGGTCGACTGAGAGAAGTCGGCGGCCGAATCGACAAGGAGCTTTGGCCAGAAGATGAGTCGCGGCAGGAGATGGAGAACCTGATGACCCGACTGGAGGAGATTCCCAACAGAGTGCAGTCGTGGAAGAAATCTGCAGCTCGTTGCGGTGCAGATGTTGCTCTGTCCTTGGTCCGAGTCCATTGCAAGGAGGTGTGTGAGGAAAAAATGAAGACGCTGAAGGTCGCCAATACGAAGAAGCTTCGATTCGAAGACTTCATGGAGACGTTCCCTGAGAGTGCTACGCGCATCGTCGACGGAATCGACTTGGACACTTTCGTGGAGCCGTCCAGTCCTGGCGCCGGCCCAGCTGACGCGTAAGAAACTTTATCCTCGGTATGCCGAGTGTTTATTTGTAAGGTACTTTGGCCACTTCTGTTAGCCGTCACACTTTTAAATCAGTGCGGGTAAGCTTGATCCGCACCGAGTTAGCTATCTTTGCGAGGATTTTGGAATCCAATTTTTGCTCTTTTGTTGCAATGTTGATTCGAGTTTTGTTTGGCATTTCTTGGTGAAGCCAAAGGCAAACAGTCGATGCTGGATCGCAGCTAAACCCCCGAGTGTGACGTGTAGTGCACACTCGGAGAAGGTTAATACTGAGGCGATGCTGGATCACAGCTAAGCCCCCGAGTGTGACGTTAAGTGCACACTCGGAGAAGGTTAATACTTAGGCGATGCTGGATCGCAGCTAAGCTCCCGAGTGTGACGTAAAGTGCACACTCGGAGAAGGCTAATACTTAGGCGATGCTGGATCGCAGCTAAACCCCCGAGTGTGACGTTAAGTGCACACTCGGAGAAGGTTAATACTTAGGCGATATTGGATCGCAGCTAAGCCCCCGAGTGTGACGTGAAGTGCACACTCGGAGAAGGTTAATACTTAGGCGATGCTAGACCGTAGCTAAGCCCCCGAGTGTGACGTTAAGTGCACACTCGGAGAAGGTTAATACTTAGGCTATGCTGGACCGCAGCTAAACCCCCGAGTGTGATGTTAAGTGCACACTCGGAGAAGGTTAATACTTAGGCGATGCTGGACCGCAGCTAAGCCCCCGAGTGTGACGTGAAGTGCACACTCGGAGAAGGTTAATACTTAGGCGATGCTGGACCGTAGCTAAGCCCCCGAGTGTAACGTTAAGTGCACACTCGGAGAAGGTTAATACTTAGGCGATGCTGGACCGCAGCTAAGCCCCTGAGTGTGACGTTAAGTGCACACTCGGAGAAGGTTAATACTTAGGCGATGCTGGACCGCAGCTAAGCCCCCGAGTGTGACGTTAAGTGCACACTCGGAGAAGGTTAATACTTAGGCGATGCTGGACCGCAGCTAAGCCTGCGAGTGTGACGTTAAGTGCACACTCGGAGAAAGTTAATACTTAGGCGATGCTGGATCGCAGCTAAGCCCCCGAGTGTGACGTTATGTGCACACTCGGAGAAGGTTAATACTTAGGCGATACTGGATCGCAGCTAAGCCCCCGAGTGTGACGTGAAGTGCACACTCGGAGAAGGTTAGTACTTAGGCGATGCTGGATCGCAGCTAAGCCCCCGAGTGTGACGTGAAGTACACACTCGGAGAAAGTTAATACTTTGGCGATTCTGGATCGCAGCTAAGTTTTTTTTTGAGACCGGAGTCTGCGACCGCGGAAGAACTTTGAACCTACAAAAAACTCAATCTGCTTTATATTATTTCGCCAATACTTGTTCTTTACATCGCTTCAGTCGACGGTCACGTGTAGAAGCGCTTCAGGAGATCTCCGTTCCATACGCGCGGCTCGTCTGTCTCTCTCTCGATGTTGTAGAGTCTGTATGCTCCGTTGTTCAGCACCTTGGAGATGATGAAGGGTCCTTCCCAGGGCGGAGCCAACTTGTGAGGTCTTTGTTGATCCACTCGGAGCACCAGGTCGCCTGCTTGGAACGTCCGACTTCTGACGTGGCGTGCATGAAAACGTCGCAGATTTTGTTGATAAATGGTCGAGCGAGTTAACGCCATCTCGCGCTCCTCTTCCAGAAGATCCACTCCGTCTTACCTTGCTTGTTCTGCTTCGGCTTCGGAGAAGAGTTCGACTCGTGGCGCATTGTGAAGCAAGTCACTCGGAAGGACCGCTTCTGCTCCGTAAACGAGGAAGAACGGTGATCACCCTATAGATCTGTTCGGGGTTGTGCGAAGTCCAAGCACTAAAGGTAGCTCGGTAACCCAAGCGCCAGCGGCATGTCCTATCTCTCGCAGGAGTCAGGGCTTCAATCCTTGCAAAATAAGCCCTTTTGCCCGCTCTGCTTGTCCATTGGACTGAGGATGTGCTACGGAAGCGAAATCGACTCGGATGCCTTGGCTTGTACAGAAACCTTTGAATCTGTCCGAGTCAAAGTTTGTCCCGTTGTCCGTAATTATGCTGTGAGGTACACCGAATCTGAAGATGATGTCTCTGACAAACTTGACGGCTGTCTAAGCGTCGAGCTTCTTGATGGGCTTTGCTTCGATCCATTTCGTGAACTTGTCGACTGCCACTAACAAATGTGTGTATCCACCTTGGCCTGTCTTGAATGGGCCGACTGTATCTAATCCCCACACTGCAAACGGCCACACCAGAGGGATCGTCTTTAACGCAGACGTTGGCTTGTGGGACTTGTTGGAGTAGAATTGGCAGCCTTCACATCTGTCGACCATATCTTTAGCCATCTCGTTTGCGTGCAGCCAAAAGAAACCGGCTCTGAACGCCTTGGCGACGATTGCTCTCGAAGAAGCGTGATGACCGCAGGTCCCTGAGTGAATATCCTCCAGAATCAGCTGCCCCTCCTCTGGGGAGATGCATCGTTGAAGAATGCCTGAGATACTCTCCTTGTACAATTGGCCTTCAATGACAGTGAATGACTTTGACCTGTGGACTATCTGCCTGGCTTGGACTTCGTCTTCTGGAAGTTCTTGCCTCAAGATATATGCCATGATCGGCACAGTCCATTCGGGAATGACAGCTAGAATCTCCATGACCAGATCAACCACAGCAAGTACATCGACTTCAGTCGGATCTGTTGTGCTCTTGGGTTGTACCGGTTCCTCTGTGAAGGGATCTTCTTTGACTGAGGGAAGGTGGAGGTGCTCGAGGCAGACATCACTCGGGACGGGTCTCTGAGTGGATCCGAGTTTTGCCAACTCATCAGCTGCTTGGTTCTTCAGTCTCGGAACATGGTGGAGCTCTAGACCTTCAAACTTGTTCTCCAGCTTCCTCACTGCATTGCAGTATGTGGTCATGGTGGGGTTCCTGACGTCCCACTCTTTCATCACTTGATTGACCACCAAATCTGAATCGCCGTAGACCATCAAGCAACGGACGCCGAGTGAGATGGCCATGCGCAATCCGTAGAGGAGAGCTTCATATTCTGCCTCGTTGTTGGAGGAATCAAAGTGTATCTGCAGCACGTATTTGAGCTTGTCGCCCTTTGGTGATATTATCACAACACCAGTGCCGGAGCCATTCAACATCTTAGACCCATCGAAGAACATTGTCCAATGAGCCGAGTAGATGTGGGTCGGTTGCTGTTGTTCTACCCATTCTGCTATAAAGTCAGCCAGGGCTTGAGACTTAATAGCCTTCTTGGCCTCGAACTTGATGTCACAGTACAACATCTCCATTGCCCACTTCGCCACTCGGCCTGATGCGTCTCGATTGTGGAGAATTTCCGACAACGGAGCATCAGAAACGACAGATACCGAGTGGTCTTAGAAATAATGAGCCACCTTCTTCGCAGTCATATAGATCCCATAGATAAGTTTTTGATAATGGGGATACCTCTGCTTGGAAGGAGTCAAGACTTCGGAGACGTAGTACACTGGCCGCTGAACTTTGTATGCTTTGCCTTCTTCTTCTCGCTCGACTGTAAGAACAGTACTGACAACTTGATTTGTAGCCGCGATATATAGAAGAAGGGGCTCTTTACTGAGTAGAGCAGTAAGAACCGGCTGGGTGGAAAGTAGGACTTTGAGGTCGTCGAATGCGACTTGGGCTTCGTCTGTCCACTCGAAGGTATCTGATTTCTTCATGAGTCGGTACAGAGGGAGTGCTTTTTCGCCGAGTCGACTGATGAACCTGCTCAAAGCCGCTAGGCAACCTGTGAGCCGTTGAACATCGTGTATTCTGACCGGCCTCTCCATTCGAACGATGGTCCCGATCTTTTCGGGGTTGACGTCGATCCCTCGTTCGGAAATGAAGAAACCGAGTAACTTTCCGCTGGGAACACCGAATGAACATTTGGCTGGGTTGAGCTTGATATCGTACCTACGAAGGTTGGCGAATGTTTCTGCCAAGTCATTCAGCAAGTCGGAACCTTTGCGTGACTTGACTATGATATCATCCATATATGCCTCCACATTGCGACTGATCTGGTCGAGGAGACATTTTTGGATCATGCGCATAAAGGTAGCTCATGCATTCTTCAGACCGAAAGGCATAGTGATGTAGCAGAAGCACCCGAATGGGGTGATGAAGGCTGTCTTTAACTCATCGGGACCATACAGACGGATCTGATGATAGCCCGAGTAGGCATCGAGAAATGACAGACGCTCGCAACCCGAAGTCGAATCGACAATTTGATCTATGCGGGGGAGCGGAAAATGGTCTTTCGGGCGGACCTTATTGAGATGCTTGAAGTCGATGCACATTCGGAGCGACTTGTCCTTCTTGGGCACCATGACAACATTGGCGAGCCACTCGGAGTGGTGAACCTCGCGAATGAAGTTGGCTGCCAGCAGTTTGGCCACCTCTTCTCCGATTGCCTTCCTCTTTTGCGCGGCAGACCGGCGTAGGCGCTCCCGGACAGGCCGAGCCGTGGAATCCACGTGCAGTCGGTGCTCAGCCAACTCCCTGGGTACACCTGGCATGTCAGAGGGTTTCCATGCGAAGATGTCCCAGTTCTCATGGAGGAATTGGGTGAGCTCGGCTTCCTATTTAGGATCGAGGTTGGTGGAGATGTTCGTCGGGGCAGCAGTGGCGTCCGTCGGGTGGATGCTGACTTTCTTCGTCTCTCCCGCCGACTGAAATGCAGACTCTGAAGCCGGCTTTTTCGAGCGCATTAGGTCGGCGGGGGTCGACTGTTTTCTTGTACTCGTCCAGCTCGAGGACAACCATCTGCTGGTCGGTGATTCTTGATCCATGCTGCAGACACTCTTCAGCCCGCTGTCGATTGCCTGTGATGGTGATCACACCTTTCGGGCCTGGCATCTTCAGCTTCAGGTACACGTAACATGGACGGGCCATGAAGTGCGCATACGCTGGGCGACCCAGAATTGCGTGATAAGCCCTCTGGAAGTCAACCACTTCAAACGTCAGCTTTTCCTTGCAGAAGTTCTTGTCGGAGCCAAAAACGACGTCCAACGTGATCTGGCCGAGTGACTTGGCCTTCCGTCCAGGGACGACTCCGTGGAACTGCATGTTTCTCTCGCTGAGTCTGGACATCGGGATGCCCATCCCCTTGAGGGTGTCGGTGTACATGATCTTCAAGCTGCTGCCGCCATCCATGAGGACTTTGCGCAGTCGGACTCATACTACCATCGGGTCGACGACCAGGGCCTGTCTTCCCGGGGTGGGTACATGTGGCGGATGATCCGACTGGTCAAAGGTGATCGCAGTCTGGGACCATTTGAGGAACTTGGGGTTGGAAGGGGTGGCCATGTTCACCTCTCTATTCACCAGCTTCAATCGGCTCTTGCTCTCGACGTCAGCAAAGATCATCAGGGTTGCATGGACTTGGGGGAACAGATCCTCCTTATCCTCCTCGTCCTGTTCATGGTCCTTCTCACTCGGTTGCCCTTCGCTGAACCCCTGGATCAGAAGGCGACACTATCGAGTGGTATGCTTCGCGTATATGGGGTTGCCTTCTTCGTCCATCTTCATGTGAACTGGACAGGGCTGGTCCAGGATGGGATTATTGAACTGCTTCTTCTTGGGGGTGAATTCAGCCTTCCCTTCGCCCTTGAACTTGGCATTGGTTACGGCTGCTGCTTCTGCTTGCGGAGCGGCCGGAGCCTTCTGCTTCTGCTTCCGAGTGTTGCCCCCATCGCCGTCAACGACTGTTTTGTGTTTGCCGCTCCGGATGCGGTCCTCTTCTTCGCCATTTGTGTACCGCGTTGCTATCTCCATCGTCTTGCTCATGGAGATGTCGCCTGTTCGGCCGAACTTCAGGTACATATCCTTGTACCGCACGCCTGTCTTGAAGGCGCAGACTGCTTGATGCTCGGTGACGTTCTCCACCGTGTGATAGAGAGTTGTCCAGCGCTGGATGAAGTCACACAGGGGCTCATTCTGCTTCTGGACGCAGTGCTGGAGCTCCACAAGGCCAGCAGGGCGCTTGCACGTCCCTTTGAAGGTCTTGATGAACACTCAGGCCAGATCTGCCCAACTGTAGATGCTTGAGGGGGCCAACTGGTTCAGCCACGCTCGTGCCGAGTCGTCGAGCATCAGAGGGAGGTGCTTCATGGCGACATGGTCGTCCCCTCCTCCGATCTGGACTGCCACTCGGTAGTCATCCAGCCACGTTTCTGGCTTGGACTCTCCTGTGAACTTGCTAATTCCCGTCGCCAATCGGAAGTTGGGAGGGATGTCAGCCGAACGGATGGCTCGACTGAAACACTCGGGACCAGACACGGTGGCCCTGCTTCCACTCGGACGGTCGATATCGCGACCATCGCGGTGGGCTCGACCTCGGTCGACTCTTCGCTGGGCGATACGTCCTCTTGCATCGGGTCTTGGGTCGTAAGTGTCGCCGACTGAACGCCGGTCATCATGATGCCGGGACCCATAGGGCCCACCCCGCGGAGGGGTGCATGAGCGGCGACGATCTTCGTGAATCATGGAACGGCTGCCTCCCCTGTGGCGCTGATGCGAACCGGGGCTGTGAACTGATCGATGCGTATTCGCGTGGACGGAGCTGTTATAGATCCGGTTGTGTGACTGGGAGACTGCCGAATTCTGCTGCTGCGTCGTGTGCAACAGGGCTCGGATCTGCTCGATCCCTCTACCAGCCTTTGAATCAGTCGGCTGGAGGGAATCGACTATCTTGGAAGCTGCAGCCAAGTTGAGGAGGGGTGTGCGGAACAGCTCCACGTTGCTCCGCCGAGTGTGCCGACTAGCAGAACGGCGAGGTGGACGACGTGCGCCGGACGTTTCGCCGATCTCGTGCTCGTTCCGGCCAGCCTGACGGGGATCTTCATGGGAGTTGGCCATGTGTACTTCTGCTGCGGGCCCGTGACCCGCATACTCGGCGAAACTCAGTCGGAACCGAGTCTGAGTGCTGGGCCGACGGGGCAACCACAACGGACTCAAGAACCGCCACTTGCGAAGATGCGTTCTGACGCGCCTGGCCGTGTTGCACCCAACGCTGGAGCCGCGGATGGTGGGACCGCTTGCTGCGGCATGCGGCAGCGATGCAGGTCGACACCGGAGTCGACTGTTGAAGAAGAAGGATGTCGCGAGCGCCGGCACGGAAGTGCGTAGCCCCGCGACGGGGAAGCGCCTCGATGTGGAGGGCACATCCCGAAGCCACGCCGAGTCGTCAACGATGAAGGAGAGAGCGCCGAAGAAGATCTGGTGACCCATGCTCGAATCTCCACCGGACGACATGACGAAAAGAAGTAGTCACAAACTCGCCGGAAGTCGCTTAGACGCCTGCCCCACGGTGGGCGCCAACTGTCGTGGGTATAAGCCTGACAGTAGATGTGTAGGGTACGAATGAGATGGGCAGAGTCCTAGCTACGGCGAGGTTGTATGAGTTCAGGCTCCTCAGCTACGGAGCTTGTTGTCGAGTGTAATATGGAATACAATGTTTTGCTAACCCCTCTACCAGTGGGGGAGGGCGGCTTATATAGAGTCTGCTGCCCTCCGCAACGTTTCCGGTATAGGGGTGGAGTAACGGGGGTTGAATGCATGCGTTACAGGTAACGTATGCCCTAAATGCTAATAAATGCACCCGGAAACGTACGACAGTTTCCCTCCAGAGAGGTTACGGTGTACCGAGTGTATCCAGTCGGTTAGCTTGGTATCTTCCGAATGCTAGTCTCCGACTGGATGATTGAGGATCTATTCCCGACTGGATGATGGGGACTCCTTAATCCAGTCGGGACAGACTTAGGGCCCAGTCCTTTGTGTGGGGTAGTCCTTGGGTAGGACCTGTATGGTAGGCATATGACCCTACCCTAGGACTATGACCCCGTCAGTAAGGTTTATCGAACCAAGAGGACTCCTAGGCTCAACAAGTAGGTGTCTCCTGTCCTGGTCAGCAGAAGACGTGGACCTGCACACACAACAAATAACTTTGCTCCCAACGAGTACAGAGAGGTTGTCAATCTCTCCGGCCTTGTAGTTTGCAAAGGATCAAAACACAAGCGGGAAAGTAATAGTGATTGCAACGGAAAAGTAAATGAAAGTGGTAAATGATGGAGGTGTAAACAATGATGGTGATATGGACCGGAGTCACATGATGTTCACTAGTGATGTCTCTCTCCCAAAAGACGATAAACAACTATGCTTGGGTAAACAAATCACAGTTGGGCAATTGACAGAATTATGATTGCACCGCAATGCTAATTATGCTACTTGATAGTTAGAGGTTCAATAGTAATGGGCAGTACGCCAAGACAAATAGACCGATTATTCATCAGGATCTACTTACTAATCATCCACCTTGAGATATCTATCCAGAACATCTCTCCGGTATTAAGTTGCGAGCCCCACCCAAAGTGTAAACTCAAGGCAACAGACAACTGCATTAACAAACTATGTGTAAGGTAAACAATCCTTGCAACCGTGGTCACAAGCACCGTTGTTTTCTCCCTGGTGGCAACAAGCACATCCCCTAGTCTCATGTTTCTGTCACTCAAGCTAGACATCGAGGGGCATGAACCCACAATCATGCATAATGCTCCCTCTTGGCGTCAGAATCTACTAATTGGCCAAAGCAATAAATAGCAACGGAGAACATGCATGAATCACTAAGGAACATAATATAAAAGGAAGATAAAATACATAACTAATAACAATCTGAACATAATCTCATAATCCATCGGATCCCAACAAACCAAGCATAGAAATAGCAAGAGAATTACATAGATGCCTTGATCATGTAGGGCATCTCACAAGGACTAACCATAGAAGCACAAGATTAGAGAGAATACATCACATAGCTACTAGTCATGGACTCATGGTCCAAGGAGGACTACTCACGGCACGTCCGGGAAGCGTCCATGGCAATGGAGAAGCTCCCGGAGGTCAATCCTCCCTCTGGCAGGGTGCCGGGAAGAGGTCTCCTCACGCTCCCGAGCTCGGAAGCGCTGCGGCGGCGGATGATGGAGAAATTCACGATTCCACAAAGTCTGTGAGGGTTTCCTCTCGAGACTGTAAATATAGGCCAAAGGAGGGCACCGGAGGAGGTGGGACCCAGCGAGGCGACATCCTGGTGGGCCTAGGGCCTCGCCACGCCAGTATGCTGCCTGGGAGGCCCCTGGCCCCCTTCTGTCCCTTCTTCGGTGATCCGGAAGCTTCTGTTTCGCTGATTTTTTGTATATTTTTCTGGATTGTTTCGGGCTTTGGAAAATTGGGTAAAAGCCCCTGCAAAATAGACATCAGCGGACAGAAACTGGCACTCGGTGCATTGAGTTAGTAGGTTAGTCTAAATATGTGTAAAATGATATAAAAGTGTAGCAAAACATATAACAATGTCACGCAAAAGATCATGGAACAAGTAGAAATTATAGATACATTCGTGATGTATCACCCGAGCACCGGCTATCGAGACAGCGGTTTGCATTGTCGGGCCAAGATGCATGATTTGTGTCCTGCCGGCCTGTCGCGGGACGGTGAGGGTCGATAGTGTCGTTGTTGGTCCTTGAGCGAGAACCGACCGGGTCGCGGGACAACAGGGTCAGGTGCTCTTGTTGCATGTTGACAGCTTCCACAAGGACATGGATACGTTCCTGGTGTGCCTCGCGGCCCAGTCGCTCTAGCTCTCCTAGCTCACCAAGGGCAGCCCGCACGGCTCTCATGTTCTTGACGGGGTTGTCACAGATGGGGAGAACGTCGGCCAGCTCCAAGCCGATGATGTCGTCGCGGCGCCGCACTTCCCCCGCTGACTCGGCCCAATGGTAGCCGGCATGAGGCCGTGGGCCGCGTTGCACTCATGCCGCGCTGCCTCGAATTCATGTTGCATGACCTCTAGTGCTTCCTTCTCCGCAAGCAAGTGCTGGCGGTGGCTGTCTAGCTGCGTGGTTGCGACAGCCAGGTCGAACACAACTGGGATGGGTGCGTGTAGTGTGTCCATTGTCGTGCGTAGCGGGGTCCGGTACGCTGATGTGTCGCCCAGCTAGATAGCATTCATCACCTCCATGTGGGTGTAGAGTTTGTCGAGGTCGGTAAGAGGTCACCGTTGTTGGATGACGGTAGCTCGTCACACCTAAGCACCTTGGCGGGGTACTCGTTGGGGAGGACCGCAACGTAGATGCGGTGCGCGCCGAAGGTGACGATGGAGCGACCGACGGGGAAGTCCGCGTCCTTGAGGTGGTGGGTGTTGTTGTTGACGCCGTCGAGCGCGCTGTAGTGCATGAGTAGGGCGTGCACCTCGTGCTCGCTAGTGGCGGTGAAGGGTCCCACCCGGAATATAACTCCGGCCGGTGTCATTGCCGGCCCCATGGTGGGCCCTAACTGTCGTGGTATTTCTGCGGCATATTCGAAGGGGTGGCTTAGTTCGTGGTTTATGTCAGACGGGCGCCGATGATATCTGGGAACAGTGAAGGTGTGAGACACATGATACCGATCTACCCAGGTTTAGGGCCCTCTGATGGAGGTAAAACCCCTAGTCCTGCCAGAGTGACTAGAAGCAGTAACAATACAGGGTGCTCCTCGAGCTGTTCGTGAGGAGGAAGATAGAGCTCTTGTCGGGGGGATAACCCCGGGGTAGGCTCATCGAGCCTGCTCCTTCATTTCCTGCCCAAAGGGGATGACAAAGTATGATTCTCCAAGGCCCAAGTCTTCTAGCCGGCTAGGCTGTGCCTGCCGGCTGGAGGACGAGGCGGCCAACTCTCTGGCCGGCCAGGCAACCCTTGCCGGCTAGAGGCGAGACGGCTACCTCTTCCTGACCGTCTTGTCCAAGCCAGCCGGCTAGGAACGAGGCGGCCGTGCCCAAGCCGTCTAGGAATGAGGCGGCCGTGCCCAAGCCGGCTAGCCGGCCGGGGATCTTAAGTCACATCAGATCGTAGGTCATGATGAGACCCTACGATTAAAGGTAGCTACGCGTCAGCAAAGGTACTGGATCGGAGTGCCCGACAAGTACGAGCATCGGCGGCCACGCCGCTGACCTACCCCGGCTCTGATCCATCACCCGACATAGTGTCGAACCGTCAAACTCCCACTCCATTACTGCACTCGGCGTGGGGAATAGTGGAGGCGACCGTACTATCTTCCCATGACGAATCTCGCTACACGAGAGTTTCATTGGCTAGCCGGCGCGTCCCACAGCCAGATGGGACCTTGCAGCCGGCGGGCCCCTCAGGCGACAAGACAAGACCCTCGTGGGCCCCCTGGCCAGCCGGCGAGGCTGCCAGTCGGGTCCCACTCTTGTACCCTTTATCCATATTGTAGGCCGGTGGGTTCGTCTATAAAACCCCCCGGTCACCCTCCATGCAGAGGGTCGGTCGAACAACATATCACACCCACCAACCACATCGAGAGAGGCAGAGACGAGCCGGCTGCTCCCCTCTTCCTCCTCCTCAATACAGCTCCAGGAGCAACCTTGTAATCCATCCATATACATCATACACTCCGGCAGGACTAGGGGTATTATCTCTACGGATAGCCCTGAACCTGGGTACATCATGCGTTCCATGCTTGTACCAACCTCGTCCCCAGCGCCCTCCGTTGTCCCTGTAAGTGCATCTAGTGCCCGTTAGTGATTTTGGTGGTTTTAAGACTTATAGGTTAAGTATCTAATGCGTAAATGAGTGTACACAGGATCTATAAGTCACTGAGGAGTTTGAAATATTTGATGAATATCGACCCCTAAAAATGTACATCTTCGGTTGAAGAAATTGGTCTGAAGCTGAAGAATTGAATCGCGAAGAATCTGCGATGAAATTGATATTCCTCATTAAGATATTGAAATTGAGGAATTCGGTGTGTCCTGAAGAAAATCATTTTGAATACTTTGAAGCATGAAGATTTACTCTTTCTGTTCTGTTTTCTTCACACTTGAGTAATAGGAACACCGTACTGTTAAAGGGGGTCTAAGTTACACTTTGAAATGAATTTCCTAATGATGCTCAACCCAATCCTAATCCTACCAAAAGCCTCAAGTGAGGAATACGAGTGACATGAGGACTCTCACAGTTGAGGGTTCCGACCGTTTCGATAGCCACGCCACATCATTGGTCTTATCCACACCAACGGTCATATTATTTAAGGGCATTAGTGTCAAATCATGTCGGGATGCTCCCAGGCTATAAATAGCCGCCCCCCACAACCATTAGCTGGTTGGCTGCTCCGTTAGAAACTGACACTTGTCATAAGAGCAACCCAAATTCCTCAGAGTCTTCGAGAGTAATTCATCAGTGAGGAAATACCCCAAACACCAAACCACAAACCCAGAACCAAGTTATTGAGCGTCACTGAAGAAGTTGTTCCTGTGTGGGACTGAAGCCTTTTACCTTTGAGGACTGTGCATCCTCCAGACGGTTAGGCGTCAAGGTCTAGAGCAATTCAGCACTCAATTGTGGATCGCTGGGTGACCAAATTAGTGAGGGTTTGGAAGTCTTCCCTGAAGACTTACCACGAGTGTTGGGTGAGGACTGTGTGTTCTTAGACCAAGGAGAATACGGTAGGGACTGTGTGTCCCGGGACTGTGTGTATTTTGGTTTCAATACCAAGCCGCTCCAAACTAGATGTACAACTGTCACAATAGTTGGAACTGGGTCATCAACTACTGTCGTCGCGGTGAAACGGGTTCTAATTCCTCAACTCTTTATATTCCTCAGATTATGTGTTGATGATTTCCACTATCACTGTTTGAAGAATTTTGCTGAAGGCTTTCTCTGAAATTCCTCAACCCCAAATACATCACGCTAGTTAATCCTCATAAGTTTTCTGCATGCCTGCTTACTGTGCAATCTGTTTTCATATTCCTCATACTGAAAAACTGTTGTAGTGAAAACTTTGCACTCCTGATCCTTTACTGTTTCCGCTGTAAGTTAGTCATCAGTGAGGAATTTCCTCAGTGATGAAATTCTAAAAATCTCCTATTCACCCCCCTCTAGTCGATATAACACACTTTCAATTGGTATCAAAGCAAGGTACTCCCTTGTTCTGTGTGATTTTTCTTTAACCACCTGGAGTTTTAGTTATGTCGACTCCAGGCATGATTAAGGTTACTGCATCATGTCCTACTTTCGAAGGAATGAACTTTCCCTTCTGGAAGACCAAGATGCAGATGCATGTACAAGCTATTGACAATGATCTCTGGTATATTGTGGAACATGGCGTCCCCATCATCTCTGCTAGTGTCTCTCCTGCTGATGTGAAGAAATTCAAGCAACTTGATTCTCAAGCGAAGAATATCATCTGTGGCCATCTGAGCCCATGCCAGTTTGGTAGAGTGAGTGCTTTGGGGTCAGCAAAACTTATCTGGGAGTGACTGTGCAAAGTAAATGAAGGAGTATCAACCCAGCGTGATTCTCGAGTTGATGTTCTTCGCAATCTCTTTCGCTTCAAGAGGCTTGACAATGAAAGCTGCCAAGATACCTTTGATCGCCTCACTGACATATCAAATGAACTGCAAGCACTGGGAGCTCGAGACATTACTGATCACGAAGTTGTGAAGAAACTGCTAAGATCTTTGGACTCTTCGTTTGATACTTTAGTCCTGATGATTCAAGAAAGACCAGACTACAAGATGCTTGATCCAGCTGATATACTCGAAAGACTCAATACTCATGAATTCCAGCAAGAAGAAAAGAAAGATCTATATGGACCAAGCTATTCTAGACCACGTGCACTGAAGGCTAGAGCAATTTCCTCAGCTGAAGAAGAAGACTCGGATGATAGCATTGGTGACCCTGAAGAATTTGGACTGGAGCTTGTAATGCTCGAGAGGAAATTCCAAAGGTTTACACGACGTGGCCAGTTCGGTAAATCTTCAAGAAGAGATATGAGGAAATCAGAATCTTCATCTCAGGACTACAAGAAAAGAACCTGCCACAAATGCAAGAAATCAGGTCACTACATTGCTGATTTTCCCCGTTGGGGAAAGGAATCAAAGAAGAAGAAATACAAGGATGACAGTTCCGATGACTCAAAGAAAAAGAAGAAATCGTCAAAATCCTCATCTTCAAAGCCCTCATCGCACAAGAAGACTAGTTTCAGAAAGGCTAGGGCACTTATTGGCAAGGAAATGGATTCCGAGGCAGAATCAGAGGAATGTGATGAAGAGGAGGGTTCTGATGAAGACTCAGAATCCGGACAGGCCAGTATTGCATTTGCAACCACTTCCGTCAGCAAGTCAATCTTCAACCTTGAATAAGATGATAACACCATCCACACTGATGACTATGTTGATGACTTCGCTCCAACCTATTGCTTCATGGCAAAAGGTTCAAAGGTACCGAATGATGCTTCCTCCTCTGATTCAAGTGACTGCGAACCTGATGATTATAAAAAACCCAGTTACAGTAAACTTGCTATCATTGCCACTAAACAACAAACTGCCTTGGAAAAGCTTTAGAAACTGCTAGATAGAAGTGATGATCTGTTGAATGATGAAATGAACCTTACCCAAATCCTCACTGAAGATGTGAAAAAGTCTTCAGTCTAGATTTGATAATCTTCAAGATCGTTATGATACACTCCTCGCTGATCATGAGAAACTTTCCTATGAATTTCTTCAAAGGAAGCTTGATCTAGAGAAGCCGAGGATTTCTCATGATGATCTTCGAATGGAAAATGATTCATTACTAGCTCAACAGATCAGCGCTTCTCAAGCTGAATTCATTCCTCCATGTCTTAAATGCATTGAACGCGAAACTGCTAATTCTTCACCACAATCATCAAATGCTTCAATTGCTACAGTGCTCCTTTAGTGTCAAATTCCTCACTTGAGGAAAACACAAATGTCACTGATGAAAATGCAGGGCTGAAGGTATTGAATGTGACAGGCATATACAAAAGCCTCAAAGGACATCAAACCCTTTGTGATGTGCTCAAAAGGCAGATCTTGAACAGGAACCCAAGGAAAGATGGAATTGCCTTTGAGAGGAAATTGAATGCTAATGGATCTTATTGGAAACCTGAGCAGTATCCCAAAACCTCATGGGTTGCTGCTACTGGGCCTCCTTTTGATCCATCCAATTTTACTGGCTTTTCATGTGAATTATCCTATTCCTCAGATGAGTCATTTGACTCCAACTATAAACTGTTCAAAAATCAATCTGGTGAAGTATTTGCTCGATATGTTGGAACTAACTGCAGGAATGGCCCTCCCTTGAGGAAAATTTGAGTTCCCAAAAGTTGTCTTGAAAATCTTCAGGTGAATGTCCTCATGACACCACCGATGAAGAATCTGAACCCCAGATCAAATTCCTTAGGAGGACCAAAGTCTTCAAGAGGATCAAAATCCTCAACTGGTCAAAATTATGCTCGTACCCGTGCTAATGCTTCTAACATGCAGGGAAACTACAAGGAATATGAATATGAGCGTTACTCTTCAAATCATTATGTTCATAAATCCTCAGACCAGTTCTCTGCATATTCATATGAGTACTTTAACCCCCCTACTGTTAAGAGAAGTGCATTAGCTTCAATGCCACCTTTCTCATATGCTGCTCGCAGGATGATGAATGCTTTACCACCCCATCAGATGTGGGTGGTGAAGAAATCGAACTAATCACTTCTGCAGGACAGGTCTCCAGATGAAAATCATCATCTGAAGAATTTGCTGGAGACCTGAGGAAATGCTTGATAGGACGCAAGCTAATACTGATGAAATAGAAATATTTCACACGTCCTTATAATTCTGTTATGATGAAATTCTTATATGATGAAATTGATATCATATTCTTCAAGTTTGAAGCATATGAGATGGTAAGCTGTACTAATTCATCTGCAGGATGACAAACCCAAGAGTACTTAGTGGGTTCTAGATAGTGGCCGCACACATCACATGACTGGTGATAAAAGCCTGCTGATGAATATGCCACTAATTTCATCACTTCTGAAGCAAATCACATATGCTGACAAAGGTAAAAGCAAGGTATTGGGACTTGGCAAAGTGGCTATTTCCAAGGATAAGCATATGGACAAAGTGATGCTTGTTGAATCCCTTGGATTTAACCTCATGTCAGTCTCAATGCTTTGTGGTCTTGATATGATTGTTATCTTTGGTAGATATAGATGTGTTGTGATCATGGAATCTGATAAATCCTAAGTCTTCGAAGGTGTAAGAAGAGGGGATTTGTACATTGTTGATTTCTCTATAGATCCTCAACCATCCACTTTCTTACTAGCAAAATCCTCAGAAGGTTGGCTGTGGAACCGAAGACTAGGTCATGCAGGCATGAGGAATTTGCACACGCTGGCGAAGAAGAAGCATGTCATCGGCATCGAATCAGTCAAATTCCTCAAGGATCATCTTTGCGGTGCATGTGAATCTGGGAAAATGACCAGATCCAAGCATCCCTCGAAGACTATCATGACCACTACTCGTCCCTTCGAATTGCTTCATATGGATCTATTTGGACATACTCAGTATGCCACACTAACAAATGCAGCATCTTTATATGGCTTCGTCATAGTTGATGATTATTCCAGATATACATGGGTGCATATCATCTTATATAAAACTGAAGTGCAGGAAATCTTCAAACGATTTTCTTCAAGGGCCTCCACGAACTTCGGCATCAAGATCAAACATATCAGGAGTGATAATGGAACAGAGTTCAAAAACACTGGTCTTGATGATTATCTTGATGAACTTGGTATTACTCACGAATTATCTGCTCCTTATATTCCTCAACAGAACGGTGTCGTCGAAAGGAAGAACAAGACTCTGGTTGAGATGGCTAGAACCATGCTTGAAAAATATCAGACTCCTCGTCGCTTTTGGCCTGAAGCAATCAACACGGCATGCCATATCATCAACAGGGTATATCTTCACAAATTCCTCAAGAAAACCTCATATGAACTCCTCACTGATAAGAAACCCAATGTAAGTTATTTCAAAGTCTTCTGTGCAAAATGTTGGATTAGAGATCCTCACCATAGCTCAAAATTTGCACCTAAGGCACATGAGGGTTTTATGCTCGGTTATGGAAAGGACTCGCACACCTACATAGTCTTCAACAACTATCATAACAAAGTTGTTGAGACTGTAGATGTGCGGTTCGACGAAACTAACGGCTCGCAAAGAGAGCAATTGCCTTCTGATCCAGATAAGTTGTCTCGTGAGGAAGCAATAAAGCTCAAACCTACTAAAGACATTGTTCCCACTGAGGAAATTGATGAAGAAAACATCCCCATCACTGATGAAAATCAAGAAGGTGCTCCTGAGGAAATTGCTCCGGAACCACTTCCTCAGCCCAGAAAAAATCCTCAACCAGCTCATCCGAGGATTGCAAATGAAGTAGAACTTGACAAAATTCTCAATGACATCAACGCGCCAGGTCCTCTCACTCGCTCAAAAGCTTCACACTTAGTTAACTTTTGTGGGCATTTTCCTTTGTATCTATCACAGAACCCTCAAAAGTTGCTGAGGCTTTTCTGGAACCGGAGTGGATCCAAGCTATGCAAGACGAACTTCTTCAATTCAAGCTGAATGACGTATGGGAGCTCGTCAAACGACCAGATCCTCGCAAGCACAACATCATCGGAACCAGGTGGATTTTCCAAAACAAGCAAGATGAGGATGGTCAAGTGGTGAGGAATAAGGTACGACTTGTAGCCCAAGGCTACACCCAGGTTGAAGGAATAGATTTTGATGAAACTTTTGCACCTGTTTCTAGACTTGACGCTATTCGAATACTACTTGCTTATGCTAATCATCATAACATCATCTTATATCAAATGGATGTGAAAAGTACATTCCTCAATGGTAAGCTTCAGGAAGAAGTATATGTTGCTCGGCCCCCAGGTTTTGAGGATCCAAAGAATCCACACAAAGTCTTCAGACTCAAAAAGGCGCTCTATGGTCTCAAGCAAGCCCCTCGGGCATGGTATGATACATTGAAGGAATTCCTCATGAAGAAAGGCTTCAAACCTGGTTCACTCGATCCAACTCTTTTCACTAAATCCTATGATAATGAGCTATTTGTGTGCCAGATATATGTCGATGACATTATATTTGGCTGTACTGACAAACGATACAGTGATGAATTTTCTTACATGATGAGTGAAGAATATCAGATGTCTATGATGGGGGAGCTGAAATTCTTCTTAGGTCTTCAAATTCGTCAACAACGCAATGGAATCTTCATATCACACGAGAAATACCTCAAGGATGTTCTGAGGAAATTTGACATGCATGAATGCAAAGGTGCCAAGACTCCAATGCCTAGCAACGGCCACCTCGGCACTGATGAAAATGGTAAGAATTCGATCAGCAGGTATATCGCTCTATGATTGGCTCTTTATTGTATCTTTGTGCATCTAGGCCAGATATAATGCTTAGTGTTTGCATGTGTGCACGTTTTCAAGCAAATCCGAAGGAATCTCACCATAAGGCTGTGAAGCATATTCTTCGATACTTAGCTCACACACCAACACTAGGATTATGGTATCCCAATGGCTCAAATCTTCATGTGGTAGGGTATTCTGATTCTGACTATGCTGGTGACCGTGTGGATCGCAAGTCAACATCTGGCACATGCCATTTCCTCGGAAGATCACTAGTTTGCTGGTCCTCAAAGAAGCAGAATTGCATATCACTCTCCACTACCGAAGCTGAGTACATTGCTGCTGGTTCATGCTGTGCTCAATTGCTCTGGATGAAGCAAACCCTCAAGGACTACGGCATAAACATGAAGAATGTGCCTCTCTACTGCGACAATGAGAGTGCAATCAAAATTGCATACAACCCACTACAGCACTCGAAGACTAAGCACATACAGATTCGTCGTCATTTTCTTCGGGACCATGTCCTCAAGGGCAATATCCTCATCGACCATGTGAAGAATGATGATCAACTGGCAGATATCTTCACTAAGCCCTTGGATGAGAAAAGGTTTTGCAAGTTGCGGTGTGAGCTAAATATCTTAGAATCTTCAAATGTTTTGTAAAAACATGCACACATCCTAACACTTATGCAAAATTGATGACTTAGATGTGCAACACATGATGAATCGATTTTCTTCAACTGACGAAGAATATCACTCTGAATGTGAAGAAATCAACGAAGACATTGATTCTCAGGGCCCTACGACAATTGTACACGGCGTCTGTAATCAACATTCTTATATGGTGGGTCATGCCACCGCCCAACATGAAATTCCTCAAGTTGATTTTCTTCAAAGTTCCATTTCCTAAAAATTTGACTTTCTTCAAAACAGCTGTTCTTCATTGTGACGATTTATCACAAAATCCTCAAGTTAGTCAAATCTTCAAAAACACTTGATGACTTTCGGTTACCTAGATAGATTGTGATTTCAAGTCCTCAACAGCATTCACTTATAGATATTTCTTCAAGTTGATGTTTCATCTAAGTGAATGTGATCGGACCCTACTTTCCCTCTATGCTATTCTCATCCAGTCTATTCAATTCTTCATATGCGTTCTACTTGAAACTTTGTTCAAAATCCTCACTGCGTCCTTGTCAGCTGATGATTTTGTAACAAAATCCTCAAATCTTCAAAAATGTTTCTTTAATGCACAGAACTAAACCCCACTTTCCTCGTTCGGATAACCATGATCTCCATGATCTCCACCGCTTTGCTCGGGAGCTACACGTGTCGTGCGGAGACGTAGAGGCAGGGGCTATTTGGTCTGATTTCTTCGCGCCAACAATAATTTTCTGGCTATAAATATGTCCCCATCCCCCTCGGTAAAACACTTCTTCGCTCCATCGCACTCCTGCGACAGCAAAAGCACCAAACCCTAGCGCCACCGCTGGAAGTCTCGTCGCCGGCGAAGAAGAGCTTCACTGCCTAGACTTTTTCGTCGCCGAAACCACGCCGGAGTCGGACCATCCTCGTCCGCCGCCGCCGTAGACGTCCTCGGCTACCGGGTTAGGGCGCATTGGACACGCACCGAAAGAGCTTCTCCCTGCAACTCTTCTCTGTTCTTCGTGCGCGCCATCTAGGGTAAATAAAAACCCTATTTTGACAGCAAGTTTGATCTACTATTTTACCTCTGAGATGTGAAATCTGTTTTTCCTCAAGAATCCATATGCATTTGATTCCTCGAACACTGCCTATCACCACACTATTGATGAACTTCACTAAGCATCTAAGATTTTCACGAGATTCCTCAATTGTGCAAAATTTCGGATCTGTACAACTCTGGAATCCAAGAACAGTATGCTTAGGCAAATTCCTCAACCACTGGTCAAATTCCTCAACTGTCAATTTTTTTCATTTTCTTCAAATCTAAGAACACATATGACCTCTCCAAATTCCTTGCAACTATACTCTGTTCACATGTACACACATGTCTGCTGATGAATCTCTTGGTTCTCATCAAATTAACTCATTTGCAGCATTTCTTGAAGAAAATCTTCAAGACTCATCAGAGTCCTCAAGAGTTCAATCTCATCAGCAAAATCCTCAGCTGAAGAAAATGGAGGATCACAGGAAGCAAAAGGGAGGCAAGAAACTTGAGCAGAATACAGCTTTAGACATCCCTGAGGATATATACCGGGATTACTGCACCCCTGATGAACATGAAACTATGGCCAAGAGAAAAATTCGGCTTCAGAAGATAGAACACCGATGGGCTAAGGAGTGGAAGGATTACACATTCGTCACTCCCAAATATGCGAAGAAATTCACTCTGAAGCCTCCTGGAAAACGGGCTCCACTTGAGGATTATCAAGAAGCACATCCCTCAAGCCTCAAGACGCTAGATGATTATCTTGATGAAAAGGAAAAACACTTGGCAAAGCTCAAGAAGCAGGCAGAGGCTGCTGTGAGGAAATTCAACGAATCATCTGCTGCTGCTTCAACTGCTGCTGCTTCCTCTGCTGCTGAGACTTCTGGCTCGGCAATTCCTCAACAAAAGTCCATGCCATCAAAAGCAAAGGCTTCAAAGCCTCAAGAAAAACCAGCTCCATCATCAGCTCCAAAACCTTCAGTTCCAAAACCCTCTGCTCCAAAATCCTCAGCACCACCACAAGCTTCAAAACCTGAACATAAGCAGATAGTGAAGCCACTGCCAGCTACCTCAAGCTCCTCACTCCTAGATGCAACCAGCTCGGAGACAAAGTCTTCACCAACTCCTCTGAAGACTAAGGTGACTGCTGGGAGAGGAACAAGACCCAGCCCAAGCAAAATCATCACAGTCCCTTCTGCATCAGAGGGTAGTGATGCATATGATGATGAAACTTTGCAAGCTATGATCAGAAACAAGCCGGAGAGGGTAGCTCAAGCTTCTGGTAGCTCCATTCCTCTGGCCATGGACACCAAAGTCCTCCTAGACTACATAAATATCTGGTATGAGGACCCCAACACTCCACTTGATGATTTGAAACTTCCCCTGGCATCAGCCACATGGTGTCCACATTCATCAACGAGGCCAAGTGGAAGGAGCAACAAGCTAAACAGGCCAAGGTGGCTAAGCTCAAGAAGGACAAATTCCTCAAGCAGAATCTCCTCAATCTGACGCCTGATGATTCTGTATCAACACAGGCAAAGTTGAAGACTTCGACAGATAAATACTCCAAGCTTTCTGACCGTCAAAGTCTCAAAAGCAATTTCATCAAACTTGCTACTAAAGCTGTTAATAACTACAACAAGAAAGCTGCCCCTCCAGTACCAACTCCTCAGCCTCTGATTGAAGAACCAGCTGATGAAACTCCTCAAGCTGAGCAAATCCCTCAAGAAAGCTGTAAGTGCATCTAGTGCCCCTTAGTGATTTTGGTGGTTTGAAGACTTATAGGTTAAGTATCTAATGTGTTTATGAGTATACACAGGATCTATAAGTCATTGAGGAGTTTGAGATATTTGAAGAATATCGACCCCTAAAAATGTATATCTTCAGTTGAAGAAATGAATCGCGAGGAATCTGCGATGAAATTGATATTCCTAATGAAGATACTGATATTGAGAAGACCGGTGGTTCCTGAAGAAAATCATTCTGAAGAAATTGAAGCGTGAAGATTTACGTTTTCTGTTTTACTTTCTTCGCATTTGATAAATAGGAACACCGTACTATTAAAGGGTCAAAGTAACACTATGGAATGGATTTCCTCATGATGCTCAACCCAAGCCTAATCCTACCAAAAGCCTCAAGTGAGGAATATGAGTGACATGAGGACTCTCACAGTTGAGGGTCCCGACCGTTTCGATAACCACGCCAAGTCACTGGTCTTATCCACTCCAACGGTCATATTATTTAAGGGCATTAGTGTCAAATCATGTCGGGATGCTCCCAGGCTATAAATAGCCACCCCCCACAACCACTAGCTGGTTGGCTGCTCCGTTAGAAACTGACACTTGTCATAAGAGCAACCCAAATTCCTCAGAGCTTTCAAGAGTAATTCATCAGTGAGGAAATACCCCATACACCGAAACCACAAACCAAACCTAGTGATTGAGCATCACTGAAGAAGTTGTTCATGTGTGGGACTGAAGCCTTTTACCTTTGAGGACTGTGCATCCTCCAGACGGTTCGACGTCATGGTCTAGAGCTTTCCAGCAGTCAATTGTGGATCGCCGGGTGACCTAGTTTGTGAGGGTTTGGAAGTCTGCCCTGAAGACTTACCACAAGTGTTGGGCAAGGACTGTGTGTCCTTAGCTCAAGGAGAATACGGTAGGGACTGTCTGTCCCGGGACTGGGTATCCTTTGGTTTCAATACCAAGCCGCTCCAAACCAGATGTACAACTGTCACAACAGTTGGAACTGAGTCATCAACAACAGTCTTCACTGAGAAACGGGTTCTAATTCCTCAACTCTTTACTTTTCTTGTATTGTGTGTTGATGACTTTCACTGTGACTGTCTGAAGAATTTGCTGAAGACTTTCTCTGAATTTCCTCAACCCGAAATTCTTCACCATAGTTAATCATCATCTGTATTCTGCGTCCCTGCTTACTGTGCAATCTGTTTTCACATTCTTCACTCTGAAATACTACTGTTGTGAACGTTTGCACGTATGTTCCTTTACTGTTTCCGCTGTAAGTTAGTCATCAGTGAGGAATTTCCTCAAAAGGAATTTCCTCAGTGATGAAATTCTAAAAATCTCCTATTCACCCCCCTCTAGTCGAAATAACGCACTTTCAATTGGTATCAGAGCAAGGTACTCCCTTGTTCTGTGTGATTTTGGTTTAACCACCTGGAGTTTTAGTTATGTCGACTACAGGCATGTTTAAGGTGACTGCAGCATGTCCTACCTACGAAGGAAAGAACTTTCCCTTCTGGAAGAACAAAATGCAAATGCATTTACAAGCTATTGATAATGATCTCTGGTATATTGTGGAAAATGGTGTCCCCATTATCTCTGCGAGTGTCACTCCTGCTGATGTGAAGAAATTCAAGCAACTCGATTCTCAAGCGAAGAACATTATCTGTGGTCATCTGAGCCTAGGCCAGTTTGGAAGAGTAAGTGCTTTGGGCTCTGCAACACTGATCTGGGAGAGACTGTGCAAGGTAAATGAAGGAGTATCAACCCAGCGTGACTCTCGTGTTGATATTCTTCGCAATCTCTTCAATCGCTTCAAGAGACATGACAATGAAAGCTGCCAAGACACCTTTGATCGCCTCACTGACATATCAAATGAACTGCAAGCACTGGGAGCTCGAGACATCACTGATCACGAAGTTGTGAAGAAACTGCTGAGATCTTTGGATTCTTCATTTGACACTCTAGTTCTGATGATTCAAGAAAGACCAGACTACAAGATGCTGGATCCAGCTGATATCCTTGGAAGGCTAAATACTCATGAATTCCAGCTGGAAGAAAAGAGAGATCTATATGGACAAAGCTATTCCAGACCACGTGCACTGAAAGCTAGAGCAATTTCCTCATCTGAACAAGAAGACACAGATGACAGCAGTTGTGACCCTGAAGAATTTGGACAGGAGCTTGCAATGCTTGTGAGGAAATTCCAGAGATTTACACGACGAGGCCAGTTCGGTAAATCATCAAGAAGAGATATGAGGAAATTAGAATCTGCATCTGAGGACTACAAGAAACGAACCTGTCACAAGTGCAAGAAATCAGGTCATTACGTTGCTGATTGTCCCCGCTGGGGAAAGGAATCAAAGAAGAAGAAATACAAGGATGACAGTTCTGATGACTTGAAGAAGAAGAAGAAATCTTCAAAATCCTCATCTTCAAAGCCCTCATCGCACAAGAAGACTAGTTTCAGAAAGGCTCAGGCACTTATTGGCAAGGAAATGTACTCCGAGGCAGAATCAGAAGAATGTGATGAAGAAGAGGGTTCTGATGAAGACTCAGAATCCGGACAGGCTAGTCTTGCACTAGCAACCACTTTCGTCAGCAAGAAAATGATTGCACCATCCATACTGATGACTATGCTGATGACATCGCTCCAACCTATTGTTTCATGGCAAAAGGATCAAAGGTATCAAATAATGCCTCCTCTGATTCAAGTGACTATGAGCCTAATGATTATAAGAAACCCAGTTACAGTAAACTTGCTATCATTGCCACTAAACAACAAACTGCTCTGGAAAAGCTTCAGAAACTGCTAGAGAAAAGTGATGATCTGTTCAATGATGAAATGAACCTTACCCAAATCCTCACTGATGACATGAAAAGTCTTCAGTCTAGATTTGATAATCTTCAGGAACGTTATGATACACTCCTCACTGATCATGAGAATCTTTCCTATGAATTTCTTCAAAGGAAGCTTGATCTTGAGAAGATGAGGATGTCTCATGAGGATCTTCGTATGGAAAATGATTCATTACTAGCTCAACAGATCAGCGCTAGTCAAGTTGAATTTATTCCTCCATGTCTTAAATGCATTGAACGCGAAACTGCTAATTCCTCACCGGAATCATCAAATGCTACCATTGCTACAAATTCTTCAACTGCACGTGTTGTGTCTATTTCCTCACTTGAGGAAAACACAAATGTTACTGATGAAAATGCAGGGTTGAAGGAATTGTACGTGACAGGCATGTACAAAAGCCTCAAAGGACATCAAACCCTTTGTGATGTGCTCAAAAAGCAGATTTTGAACAGGAACCCGAGGAAAGAAGGAATTGCCTTTGAGAGGAAATTAAATGTTGATGGATCTTATTGGAAACCTGAGCAGTACCCCAAAACCTCATGGGTTGCTGCTACTGGGCCTCCTTTTGATCCATCTAATCTAACTGGCTTTTCATGTGAACTATCCTATTCCTCGGATGAGTCACGTGATTCCAACTATAAACTGTTCAAAAATCAATCTGGTGAAGTATTTGCTCGATATGTTGGACCTAAGTGCAGGAATGGCCCTCCTCTGAGGAAAATCTGGGTTCCCAAAAGCTATCTTGAAAATCTTCAGGTGAATGTCCTCATGACACCACCACTGAAGAATCTGAACCCAGATCAAATTCCTCAGGAGGACCAAAGTCTTCAAGAGGATCAAAATCCTCAACTGGTCAAAACTATGGCCGTACCCGTGCTTATGCGTCTAACATGCAGGGAAATTACAAGGAATACGAATATGAACGTTACTCCTCAAATCATTATGTTCATAAATCCTCAAACCAGTTCTCTGCATATTCATATGAGTACTTTAATCCCCCTACTGCTAAGAGAAGTGCATTGGCTTCAGATGTGGGTGGTGAAGAAATCAAACTAATCACTTCTGCAGGACAGGTCTCTAGATGAAAATCATCATCTGAAGAATTTGCTCGAGACCTGAGGAAATGCTTGATAGGACGCAAGCTAATGATTGATGAAATAGAGATATTTCACTCGTCCTTACATTTCTGTTATGATGAAATTACTGATCTGACGAAATTAATATCATATTCTTCAAATCTGAAGCATATGAGATGGTAAGCAGTACTAATTCATCTACAGGATGACAAACCCAAGAATACTGAGTGGGTTCTTGATAGTGGCTGCACACATCACATGACTGGTGATAAAAGCTTACTGATGAATATGCCACTAACTCCATCACCTCTGAAGCAAATAACATATGCTGACAAAGGTAAAAGCAAGGTATTGGGACTTGGCAAAGTAGCTATTTCCAAGGATAGGCATATGGACAAAGTGATGCTTGTTGAATCCCTTGGTTTTAACCTCATGTCAGTCTCGATGCTTTGTGATCTTGATATGATTGTTATTTTTGGTAGATATAGATGTGTAGTCATCATGGGATCTGACAGATCCAAAGTCTTCGAAGGTGTAAGAAGAGGGGATTTGTACATTGTTGATTTCTCTACAGGTCCTCAACCAGCCACTTGCTTACTAGCGAAAACCTTAGAAGGATGGTTGTGGCACCGAAGACTAGGTCATGCAGGCATGAGGAATTTTCACACGCTTGCAAAGAAGAAGCATGTCATCGGCATCGAATCAGTCAAATTCCTCAAGGATCATCTCTGCGGTGCTTGTGAATCTGGGAAAATGACCAGATCCAAGCATCCCTCTAAAACCATCATGACCACAACACGTCCATTCGAATTGCTTCATATGGATTTATTTGGACCTACTCACTATACCACACTAACCAATTCAACATCTTTATATGGCTTCGTCATAGTTGATGATTATTCCAGATATACTTGGGTGCATATCATAGTGTATAAAACTGAAGTGTAGGAAATCTTCAAACGATTTTCTTCAAGGGCCTCGACGAACTTTGGCATCAAATAGGAGTGATAATGGAACCGAGTTAAAAACACTGGTCTTGATGATTATCTTGATGAACTTGGTATTACTCACGAATTGTCTGCTCCTTATACTCCTCAGCAGAATGGTGTCGTCGAAAGGAAGAACAAGACTCTGGTTAAAATGGCAAGAACTATGCTTGAAGAATATCAGACTCCTCGTCGCTTCTGGCCTGAAGCAATCAACACTGCATGTCATATCATCAACAGGGTATATCTTGACCAATTCCTCAAGAAAACCTCATATGAACTCCTCACTGACAAGAAACCCAATGTAAGTTATTTCAAAGTCTTCGGTGCAAAATGCTGGATTAGAGATCCTCACCATAGCTCAAAATTGCACCTAAAGCACATGAAGGTTTTATGCTCGGTTATGGAAAGGACTCACACACTTACAGAGTCTTCAACAACTATCACAACAAAGTTTTTGAGACCGTAGATGTGCGGTTCGATGAAACTAATGGCTCGCAAAAAGAGCAATTGCCTTCTGATCCAGATAAGATATCTCCTGAGGAGGCGATAAAGCTTAAGCCTACTGAAGACATTGTCCCAACTGAGGAAATTGGTGAAGAAACGATCCCCGTCGCTGATAAAAACCAAGAAGATGCTCCTGGGGAAATTGCAACAACACCACTTCCTCAGCCCAGACAAAATCCTCAACCAGCTCATCCGAGGATTGCAAACGAAGTAGAACTTGACAAAATCCTCAACGACATCAACGCGCCAGGTCTTCTCACTCGCTCAAAAGCTTCACACTTGGTTAACTTTTGTGGGCATTTTTCCTTTGTATCCATCACAGAACCCTCAAAAGTTGCTGAGGCTTTTCTGGAACCGGAGTGGATCCAAGCTATGCAAGACGAACTTCTTCAATTCAAGCAGAATGATGTATGGGAGCTCGTGAAACGACCAGATCCTCGCAAGCACAACATCATCGGCACCAAGTGGATTTTCCGAAACAAGCAAGATGAGGACGGTCAAGTGGTGAGGAACAAGGCACGACTTGTAGCCCAAGGCTACACCCGGGTTGAAGGAATAGATTTCGATGAAACTTTTGCACCTGTTGCTAGACTTGCAGCTATTCGAATACTACTTGCTTATGCTAATCATCATAACATCACCTTATATCAAATGGATGTGAAAAGTGCATTCCTCAATGGTAAGCTTGAGGAAGAAGTATATATTGCTCAGCCCCCAGGTTTTGAGGATCCAAAGAATCCAGACAAAGTCTTCAGACTCAAAAAGGCTCTGTATGGTCTCAAGCAAGCCCCTCGGGCATCGTATGATACATTGAAGGAATTCCTCATGAAGAAAGGCTTCAAACCTGGTTCACTCGATCCAACTCTTTTAACTAAATCCTACGATAATGAGCTATTTGTGTGTCAAACATATGTCGATGATATTATATTTGGCTGTACTGACAAAAGATACAGTGATGAATTTGCCTACATTATGAGTGAAGAATATCAGATGTCCATGATGGGGGAGCTGAAATTCTTCATAGGCCTTCAAATTCGTCAACAAAGCAATGGAATCTTCATATCACAGGAGAAATACCTCAAGGATGTTCTGAGGAAATTCGACATGCACGAATGCAAAGGTGCCAAGACTCCGATGCCTACCAACGGCCACCTTGGCACTGATGAAAATGGTAATGATTTCGATCAGCGGGTATACCGTTCTATGATTGGCTCCTTATTGTATCTATGTGCATCTAGGCCAGATATAATGGTTAGTGTTTGCATGTGTGCACGTTTTCAAGCAAAACCGAAGGAATCACACCATAAGGTTGTGAAACATATTCTTCGATACTTAGCTCACACACCAACACTAGGATTATGGTATCCCAAGGGCTCCAATCTTCATCTGGTACGGTATTCTGATTCTGACTATGCTGGTGACCGTGTGGATCGCAAGTCAACATCTGGCACATGCCATTTCCTCGGAAGATCACTAGTTTGCTGGTCCTCAAAGAAGCAGAACTGTGTATCACTCTCCACTGCCGAAGCTGAGTACATTGCTGCTGGTTCTTGCTGTGCTCAATTGCTATGGATGAAGCAAACCCTCAAGGACTACGACATCAACATGAAGAATGTACCTCTCTACTATGACAATGAGAGTGTTATCAAGATTGCATACAACCCGGTACAGCACTCGAAGACCAAGCACATCCAGATTCGTCATCATTTTCTTCGGGACCATGTCCTCAAGGGCAATATCCTCATCGACCATGTGAAGACAGATGATCAATTGGCAGATATCTTCACTAAGCCCTTGGATGAGAAAAGGTTTTGCAAGTTGCGGTGTGAGCTAAATATCTTAGAGTCTTCAAATGTTTTTTAAAAACATGCACACATCCTAACACTTATGCAAAGTTGATGACTTAGATGTGCAACACATGATGAAACAATTTTCTTCAACTGATGAAGAATGTCACTCTGAATGTGAAGAAATTAACGAAGAAATTGATTCTCAGGGCCCTACAACAATTGTACGCGGCGTCTGTAATCAACATTCTTATATGGTGGGTAACGCTACCGCCCAATGTGAAATTCCTCAAGTTGATTTTCTTCAACTGATCAATTTCCTCACAATGCATTCTTCTTCAAAACAGTTGTTCTTCATTGTGATGATCTATTACAAAACCTTCAAAAACACTTGATGACTTTCATTTGACTAGGTAGACTTAGATTTCTAGTCCTCAACAACATTCACTTATTGCTATTTCTTCAAGTTGATGTTTCTGCTAAGTGAATGTGATCGGACCCTACTTTCCCTCTATGCTATACTTATCCAATCTAGTCAATTCTTCATATGCGTTCTATTTGAAACTTTGTTCAAAATCCTCACAACATCCTTGTCAGCTGATGATTTTGTAACGAAAATCCTCAAATCTTCAAAAATTGTTTTCTTTAAAGGCACAGTAACTGAACCCCCTCTTCCCACGATCGGATAACCACGATCTCCACTATCTCCACGCATTGTACGGGAGCTACACGTGTCCTGCGGAGACGTAGAGGCAGGGGCTATTCGGTCCGAAACTTTCGCGCCAAACAGTAACTTTTGGGCTATAAATATGTCCTTATCCCCCTCGGTATCCTCTTCTTTGCCTCATAGCTCTCCTGCCACAGCACACTCCACCGAACCCTAGCGCCACCATTGGTAGTCTTGTCGCCGGTGAGGAAGAGCTTCACTGCCTCGACCTTTTCGTCGCTAGAATCACGCCGGAGTCGGACCATCTTCGTCCGCCGCCGCCGTAGACGTCCTCTGCCGCCAATTTAGGGTGCATTGGACACTCGAACGAAGAACCTCTCCAACACTACTTTCTGTGTTCTTCGTAGGCACCTTCCATGGCAAATATATCCCATTTTTACAGCAGATTAGATCTGAAATTTTACATCTTCTATGTGAAATCTCTTTTTCCTCAAGATACGATGCGCACATGATTCCTCAAACACTACCTATCACCACAATCATTGATGAACTAGCTAAGCATCTAAGATTTTTACGAGATTCCTCAATTGTGCGAATTTTCGGATCTGTACAACTCTGGAACCCAAGAACAGTATGCTTAGGCAAATTCCTCAACCACTGGTTATATTCCTCAAACTGTCAAACTTTTTCATTTTCTTCAAATCTGAGAACGCATATGACCTCTCCAAATTCCTCGCAACCATACTCTGTTCACAGGTACACACATGTTAGCTGATGAATCTCTCGGTTCTCATCACATTAACTCATTTGGAGCATTTCTGGAAGAAACTCTTCAAGGATCTTCAGAATCCTCAAGAGTTCAAAATCATCAGCAAAGTCCTCAACTAAAGAAAATGGAGGAAGAGAGAAAACAAAAGGGAGGAAAGAAACTGGAGCAGAACACAGCTGATTTCCAAATCCATGTTGGTTATATGCCTCCTATCCGGGTCAACAAGAAGACTTTCAAGCCCATTGAAGGAAATGGAAAATCTATGACTGAAGAAGGCAGCAGGCCCCTTGATGGCCAGTTCAAAGAGCCAGAAGCTTATTCCTCATGGGACGATACTGAGACTCGTCCAGCAAGCCCAGTTCCTCCTCGCGTGCTGAACACCAGAGAGCTCCTCCTCAGTCTTCACCAGAAGGTGGATCACAACCACAAATGGGTCAAACGCCAGTTTGGTGCCATTGTGAAAACCCTCAGTGAAACTCAGAACACTGTGAAGCTTAATCATCACTATATGCATGAGGTTTTCGATCGCACCTGGGCTACACTTGCACATCTGAAGACCCAGACTGAGCTTGAAGAAATGAACTTTGAGCAAGCCTTTGACTGGTCGTGGCCTCCCAAGAGAAAGTTCAGGCCCATTCCAGTGCCAGACCTTGAAGACAGCTCCTTTTCTTCAGTCCGCACTGCTGAATCTGATGAGGAACAACTCGACACAGCAACCGGCCCAAGGAAGAAGACTACCCCCAAGAAGCGTCACGGCTCTTCATCAACCGCCAAGAAATGAAGTCTTCACGGGCGTTAGTCCTCAGTTTGTCCCTTTTTGTCACTTGATGACAAAGGGGGAGAAACTCGAGAGTTAGTCTTCAAGCGGGATATTTTTGGGGCTTACGAACATATTTAAGTTACAAACTCTTGGCTCTTCTGAAGTTTTTATGTAATGAGTTGTAACTTAAGCCCAATGGTACTCTGACGCTTTTGAACGTTTTTCTTCGCATGCTTATTCCTCAAGTTTTAATGCACGCATGCTGGAATTCGTCAGATACCATTTGCCATCATGCATCTTCATTTTCTTCATATGATATGTTATATGTATGCATGCTTTACAAGACTCAGGGGGAGATCTCCATGATATAAATCATCAATGTGCATTTGCTATAAAAGCAAAATCCTCAAGGTATGCACATCTTCAGGGGGAGTCTCTCTGAATCTTGTTTCCAAATTCCTCAAATGAGTATTTACACTTCATATTTTTGATCCATGTTGAAGACTTAACCTAATTGTCATCAACCACCAAAAAGGGGGAGATTGTAAGTGCATCTAGTGCCCCTTAGTGATTTTGGTGGTTTGAAGACTTATAGGTTAAGTATCTAATGTGTTTATGAGTATACACAGGATCTATAAGTCATTGAGGAGTTTGAGATATTTGAAGAATATCGACCCCTAAAAATGTATATCTTCAGTTGAAGAAACTGGTCTGAAGCTGAAGAAATGAATCGCCAGGAATGTGCGATGAAATTGATATTCCTCATGAAGATACTCATATTGAGAAGACCGGTGGTTCCTGAAGAAAATCATTCTGAAGAAATTGAAGCATGAAGATTTACGTTTTCTGTTTTACTTTCTTCACATTTGATAAATAGGAACACCGTACTGTTAAAGGGGGTCAAAGTAACACTATGGAATGGATTTCCTCATGATGCTCAACCCAAGCCTAATCCTACCAAAAGCCTCAAGTGAGGAATATGAGTGACATGAGGACTCTCACAGTTGAGGGTCCCGACCGTTTCGATAACCACGCCAAGTCACTGGTCTTATCCACTCCAACGGTCATATTATTTAAGGGCATTAGTGTCAAATCATATCGGGATGCTCCCAGGCTATAAATAGCCACCCCCACAACCACTAGTTGGTTGGCTGCTCCGTTAGAAACTGACACTTGTCAGAAGATAAACCCAAATTCCTGAAAGCTTTCGAGAGTAATTCATCAGTGAGGAAATACCCCATACACCGAAACCACAAACCAAACCTAGTGATTGAGCATCACTGAAGAAGTTGTTCCTGTGTGGGACTGAAGCCTTTTACCTTTGAGGACTGTGCATCCTCCAGACGGTTAGGCGTCATGGTCTAGAGCTTTCCAGCAGTCAATTGTGGATCGCCGGGTGACCTAGTTTGTGAGGGTTTGGAAGTCTGCCCTGAAGACTTACCACGAGTGTTGGGCAAGGACTGTGTGTCCTTAGCTCAAGGAGAATACGGTAGGGACTGTGTGTCCCGGGACTGGGTGTCCTTTGGTTTCAATACCAAGCCGCTCCAAACCAGATGTACAACTGTCACAACAGTTGGAACTGGGTCATCAACAACAGTCTTCACTGAGAAACGGGTTCTTATTCCTCAACTCTTTACTTTTCTTGTATTGTGTGTTGATGACTTTCACTGTGACTGTTTGAAGAATTTGCTGAAGACTTTCTCTGAATTTCTCAACCCCAAATTCTTCACCATAGTTAATCATCATTTGTATTCTGCGTGCCTGCTTACTGTGCAATCTGTTTTCACATTCTTCACTCTGAAATACTGCTGTTGTGAACGTTTGCACGTCTGATCCTTTACTGTTTCCGTTGTAAGTTAGTCATCAGTGAGGAATTTCCTCAAAAAGAATTTCCTGAGTGATGAAATTCTAAAAATCTCCTATTCACCCCCCTCTAGTCGATATAACACACTTTCAAAAGCCGTGTGGATGAACCGGGAATTGAAGAAATCACCACGGAAAATCCAGCTGATGAATCTGCTACAGCTTGTGAGACTGCCCCTGATCCAGCTGCTGTTTCAAAGCTAGCTGATGACTCTGCTCCAGCTGCTGCTTCAAAGCCAGCTGATGACTCTACTCCAGCTGGTTCCTCAAAGCCAGCTGATGAATCTGCTGAGAAAACAGCTTCACCAAAAGCTGCAAAGGTGAAGAAGATGACTCCGTCTGCATCAGACGTGAAGAAAACAAGGGTTACTGAAATGGAAGCTAAGAAGAGAAAGGCTTCTTCAGCAGAAGAACACACTGAGGCCAAGCGCCTCAAGGCACTTGAAGAAAATGTTCGACTAGACCATGTGCCTCTTAACATCTCTCCCTCTTATGAAATGGTCACCTTTGAAGACCAGGAGAAAGGGTCAGATGAGGAAATGAAGGATGCTGCATCTCAGGAACATACTAATGAAGAAATTCGCATTGACGACAGTCCTCAGCCCTCCATTCCTCATGAAGAAACTGCACAAGGATCAGCTGCACCAGCGGATGATTCTGGCTCTGTCACCAAGCAAGCTGAGGAAGAACAAAGAAAAAATCCTCAAGCTGACGAAATTCAAAGTCCTGAGCAAAATCCTCAACCTGAGGATCAGGCTGACCCAACTCCTCAGCAAGATCCTCAAACTGAGGCTCGGGGTGAACCCATTCCTCCTCCGGAGCAAAACCCTCAACAGGATGCTCCAGTTGACGACATTCCTCAGCCTAAGGCTGAGCCAGATCACATTCCTCAGCCTGATGCTCAACAAGATCATGCTCCTCAGCCTGATGCTCACGTTGATGAAATTCCTCACCCTGAGGACCATGCTGAGGAAAATGCACCAGATCAAGATAATGCATTCGTCGTGCTCAACCGAGAGTCTGCAATTGTTGTATCCCCTCAAGTTCAACAGCAAAATATTCAGCCATGGCAGTGTCAGCCGTTCTCCAAGCGACCAAAGTTTCAAAAGGAGAACTTCTTTCAAGAACGCATGTACTTCATTGGAGAAATTCCCTATGACAAACCTCAAATCAGGCATTTGAAGTTTTGGACGAGGACACACCTCAATTACTATGCCTCTGTGTTGTGTGGAAGAAACAAGATTTTCCAGCACAGGCATATTCCTCATGTTGAGCTTCAAGCAATACCATGCCTAGCTCCAGTCCTCAACGTCCTTCATGAAGCTCGTCTTCTCCCCATGTGCTCTGATATCTATGATTGGAACAGTGAGCTTATTCTTCAATTTTATGCCACTCTTCACATATCTGGGGATCCAGCAGATATCAACACTTGGGTGTTTGACTGGAGGAAGCAAACAACACACCACAAGGATCCTACCATTGAGCTTTTGCGTGAGCTGCCAGTATCAATTCCTTCAGAACAAGCCGTGAAGCTTTATGATGAACGTGAGCTGCCCAACGGGCTGATGGAAGTCCTCATGAAGCCTTTGTCTAAGGGGCAACCACCGAGAAAAACCTTGCTCGTCCATGAGCTCAAATATGAACCAAGATCTGTTTAAAGAATCCTCTGCAGCGTCCTTGCACCAATCAAGGGACACGATGATGAAGATGTTGTAGGCCTCAAGAAGAATATACTCTTCAACATCATTCATGGTATTCCTATCAACATCCATGATTTCTTCTTGAGGACTTTGGCCGACAATGCAATGTGTCCTTTTGACCACAAGATCTATGCTCCATGGATCATGAGATTCATCAGGAAAAGGACAGGCATCAACTTTCACGCTGATTGCAACAACCATGTTGGTTACATGCCTCCTATCAGGGTCAACAAGAAGACTTTCGAGCCTGTTGAAGGAAAAGACAAGTCTGTTATTGATGAAGGCAGTAGGGCCCTTGATGGCCAGTTTAGAGAGCCTGATCCATATTCTTCATGGGATGATACCGAGACTCATCGTCCAAGCCCTGTTGCTCCTCGCGTGTTGAATACCAGAGAGCTTCTCCTTAGTCTTCACCAGAAGGTGGATCGGAATCACAAGTGGGTCAAACGCCAGTTCGACGCCATTGTGAAAACCCTCACTGAAACACAGAATTCTGTGAAGCTTAACCATCACTATCTTCATGAGGTTTTTGATCGCACCTGGGCTACACTTGCTCATCTGAAGACTCCGACAGAACTTGAAGAATTGGAGTTTCAGCGAGACTTTGACTGGTTGTGGCCACCCAAGAAGAAGTTCAGGCAAATTCCAGTTCTAGACCTTGAAGACAGTTCTTTTTCTTCATTCCGCGCTGCTGAATCTGATGAAGAACAACAAGACACTGCCATTGGTCCAAGGAAGAAGACTACTCCCAAGAATCCTCACGCGTCTTCATCAACTGCCAAGAAGTGAAGTCTTCACGGGCGTTAGTCCTGAGTTTGTCCCTTTTTTCACTTGATGAAAAAGGGGGAGAAACTTGAGATTTAGTCTTCAAGTGGGATATTTTGAGGCTTATGAACTATATTTAAGTTACAAACTCTTGGCTCTTCTGAAGTGTTTATGTAATGAGTTGTAACTTAAGCCCGATGGTACTCTGACGCTTTTGAACATTTTTCTTCGCATGCTTATTCCTCAAGTTTTTAATGCACGCATGTTGAAATTCGTCAGATACCATTTGTCATCATGCATCCTCAATTTCTTCATACTATATGTCATATGTATGCATGATTTACAAGACTTAGGGGGAGATCTCCATGATATAAATCATCAATGTGCATCTGCTGTGAAAAGCAAAATCCTCAAGATATGCACATCTTCAGGGGAGTATCTCTGAATCTTGATTTCAAATTGCTCAAATGAGTATTTACACTTCATATTTTTATCCCTGTTGAAGACTTAACCTAATTGTCATCAACCACCAAAAAGGGGGAGATTGTAAGTGCATCTAGTGCCCCTTAGTGATTTTGGTTGTTTTGAGACTTATAGGTTAAGTATCTAATGTGTTCATGAGTGTACACATGATCTATAAGTCACTCAGGAGTTTGAAATATTTGATGAATATCGACCCCTAAAAATGTATATCTTCGGTTGCAGAAATTGGTCTGAAGCTGAAGAATTGAATCGTGAAGAATCTGCGATGAAATTGATATTCCTCATTAAGATATTGAAATTGAGGAATTCGGTGTGTCCCGAAGAAAATCATTTTGAAGACTTTGAAGCATGAAGATTTACTCTTTCTGTTTTGTTTTCTTCACACTTGAGTAATAGGAACACCGTACTGTTAAAGGGGGTCGAAGTTACACTTTGAAATGAATTTCCTCATGATGCTCAACCCAAGCCTAATCCTACCAAAAGCCTCAAGTGAGGAATATGAGTGACATGAGGACTCTCACAGTTGAGGGTTCCGACCGTTTCGATAGCCACGCCACATCATTGGTCTTATCCACACCAACGGTCATATTATTTAAGGGCATTAGTGTCAAATCATGTCGGGATGCTCCCAGGCTATAAATAGCCGCCCCCACAACCATTAGCTGGTATGCTACTCTGTTAGAAACTGACACTTCTCATAAGAGCAATCCAAATTCCTCAAAGTCTTCGAGAGTAATTCATTAGTGAGGAAATACCCCAAACACCAAACCACAAACCCAGAACCAAGTGATTGAGCATCACTGAAGAAGTTGTTGATGTGTGGGACTGAAGCCTTTTATCTTTGAGGACTGTGCATCCTCCAGACGGTTAGGCGTCATGGACTAGAGCAATCCAGCAGTGAATTGTGGATCGCCGGGTGACCAAGTTTGTGAGGGTTTGGAAGTCTGCCCTGAAGACTTACCACGAGTGTTGGGCGAGGACTATGTGTTCTTAGACCAAGGAGAATACGGTAGGGACTGTGTGTCCCGGGACTGTGTGTCTTTTGGTTTCAATACCAAGCCGCTCCAATCCAGATGTACAACTGTCACAGCAGTTGGAACTGGGTCATCAACTACTGTCTTCGCAGTGAAACGGGTTCTAATTCCTCAACTCTTTATATTCCTCAGATTATATGTTGATGATTTCCACTGTCACTGTTTGAAGAATTTTGCTGAAGACTTTCTCTGAAATTCCTCAACCCCAAATTCTTCACACTAGTTAATCCTCATCTGTTTTCTGCGTGCCTGCTTACTGTGCAATCTGTTTTCACATTCCTCATACTGAAAAACTGTTGTAGTGAAAACTTTGCACTCCTGATCCTTTACTGTTTCCGCTGTAAGTTAGTCATCAGTGAGGAATTTCCTCAAAAGGAATTTCCTTAGTGATGAAATTCTAAAAATCTCCTATTCACCCCCCTCTAGTCGATATAACGCACTTTAAGTCCCTTCAGTTCTCACCGACTTTAGCCTACCTATGGCATATGTTGTGAGTATTCACCTACATTTGGCGCCCACCATGGGGCCGATCGCGGCATCGGCTGGCTTTACGTGTTGGGCGGGGCCCCGCACCTACACCGTCGGATGGATCGCGTTCGGATCGATCTGGATGCCCATGGATCCCGCTTTTGATGAGGGGACACCAATGATGACCGAAGTCCCCGTCCGCCATGCGGATTCAGATGAAGATTTCGATGACGAGGTGCCCCCTAGCATCGTCATAGCTGCTATGGAGAACCTAAGCGTTCTCTTTAGCAATCTGCATCTCAACGACGACCCTCGCTACTTCGGCGAGGACTTCGACGTTGAGGCGCTATGCGCCAGCTTCAGCAGGCTCTCTGTCGTTGAGATGCCTGCACATGACGTGTACCCCAGCAACGTACTCGTCTTCGACGGCCCTCCTCCGTCAGTGGGGTTCTTCACCCCGTACCATGTCGTCGCCGTCTCCAACGTCGTAGAGGTGATGGTTATCGTCGCTGGCACCAGCACGACTCATGGCAAGGCGTCAACAAACGCTGGTGAGCCTGCTGCTGTCACCGCTAATACCCTTCAGGACGCTCTCGCCGGCCTGAAGACACCCATCGCCGCTTCCACAAAGTCTAGCGACGCCCGAGCCTCACTGGAGGAGGCTCGCAAGCATATCTTGGAGGAGGGCATTGCCGTCGCCTCGGCAAAGCGTCGGATGGAGGCCACACAGCGCGAGTATAACTCTGCATACGGCCTCACTCCGATTTTCGAGGCCCCTAACCGGCTTGGATCGGTCCGCGACCGCGGCTGGTTCATTGCTGAGATCCTAGGCGGCAATCAGCCCGTCTACGAGACCCCTGCGGCCATGGAAGAAATGCCCAGACTGGAGGGCGAGGAGTGCGCCTTCCAGGAGAAGTGGGTCAAGGATCTCCTTGATGCCGCCAACGAACAACCGGCTTGACCCCGGTCAGGCCCAGTCAGAGTCTCCGGGACCCAACCCCGGAGCGCGCCGCAACCCTAGCGGTCATCACCACGCGGTGGGATCTTCCTCGCATCGCACCTCTGGCCGGAGGGGCGAGGGAAGTCAAGACCGGCGCTCCGAGCGCCAGAGCGAGCATACTTCGAGCAGGCGTCGCGGAGGCGACGAGAGTGACTCGGCGTGCAAGGTTCCTCGTCCGGGGAGGTGCTTCTCCGCTCGCGTTCCCCAGGGTGACCAGGACGCCCGCAGGCGTCTCATCACCCTGGCCCAGTCAGCCATCCTAGAGGAGGACGGTCCCATCAGTCCTACCTGCTTCGGCCCCCGGATCCGAGGGGAGCCATTCCCCCGAGGCTTCACCTTGCCTTGGGACACTCCCAAGTACAATGGCACTGCCAAGCCAGAGGACTGGCTGATTGACTACACCACAGCCGTCAGCATTGCCACGGGCAATAAGCGCGTAGCAGTCCGCTTCGTGCCACTCATGTTGGCCGGCTCGACTCGGACCTGGCTTAACATCCTTCCAGCCGGCAGCGTCAACTCATGGGTGGTCTTCGAGGAGGCGTTCGTCCGCAACTTCACTGGCACCTACAAGCGCCCTGGCCGGCCTCGCGAGTTAGCCATGTGCGTCCAGAGGCCTGACGAACCCCTTCATGACTACGTCACTCGGTGGACGGAGCTCCGCAACTCCTGCGAAGGGGTGCATGAGGTACAGGCCATCCAGTACTTCATCGACTGCTGCCGAGACGGCACCCTCCTCAAGCACAAGCTCATGTGCTCAGAGCCCACATCTCTGGCGATGCTCATGGCCAATGCGGACAAGTACGCCATGGCCGACTCGGCGATGCGAGTCAAGGTGACCGCCTCAGACAAGGCTGTCCCCACGCCGGCTACTCCCAAGCCGGCTGGAGACGGTCGAGGCGGCCAAAACAACAACTAGCGCAATAGGATCAGATGGATTCGCGCTCCAACAACAAGTTGGTAGCCAGTGTGGAGGGCGAGACGTCGGCTCCCCAAGCCGGCTCTCAGCGGAAGCGCCCCAACAGGGGCAACACAAACTTGTTGCACAAGCAGACCTTCAAGCAGCTGCTTGACGCCCGTTGCAAGATACATTCTGGGGCGCAGCCGTCTACCCACACCCTTCGACAGTGCAGCTTCGCACGTCGGCTGTCGCAAGGGGAGGGCCTGCCGGCTGCCCCAGGAGCGCAGGCTGCGCCTCATGCCTCGGCTCCCGGTCCTGCTCCGGCTCAACCACCGCCGCCTCACGAGGACGGTCGCCTCCATGACGACTACCCCCATCAAGATGGAGCATTCTTCACTAGTGAAGGCGACGACAAGCATAGGCTCCGTCAGAGGCGGCGCGAGGTGAACGCCACGGTTCCCCAATACATGCATTGGTCCGACAGACCAATCACATGGAGCCGGGTAGACCATCCTGCGGTGATGCCCAACCCGGGCTCATACGCGCTCGTCCTCGACCCCACCTTTGCCTCCAAGAGGCTCACCTGCCGGTTCTCCCGGGTGTTGGTCGACGGCGGCAGCAGCATCAACATCCTCTACCTCGACACTCTCCACAAGCTCGGGCTCAAGGAGACTGACGTCCTCCCTACTAGCACTGTCTTCCATGGCATCGTGCCTAGGCAGTCCTGCTCACCTATCGGCAAAATCGAGCTGGACGTCCTCTTCGGCGACAAGGCACACTTCCGCCGAGAGTCCATATGGTTCGAGGTAGTGGACCTCAGCAGCCCGTATCACGCGCTGCTTGGCAGACCGGCTCTGGCCAAATTCATGGCTATCCCGCATTACGCCTACCTGAAGATGAAGATGTCAGGTCCAAAGGGCATCATCACCATTGCTGGCGACTACAAGAAGTCGCTCGAGTGCGCCCAAGATAGCAGCCGCCTCACCGACGCCCTGGTGATTGCTGAGGAGAAGCGGTAGATCGACCGGCTCGTGGCCCACGCTACCGAGCAGCCGGCGATTCCTTCTCCTCCGTCCTAGTCGGCCAGCGAGGGCTCCTTCAAGCCGGCCAAAGAGACCAAGCAAGTGCCACTCGACCCTGCAAACCCCAAGCAATGCGTCACCATCGGGGCTGGCCTTAGCCCCAAATAGGAAGGAGAGCTCTTCGACTTCCTCCATGAGAATCGGGACATCTTCGCATGGTCCCCCAAAAGACATGTCGGGTGTTTCGAGGAAGTACGCCGAGCACAAACTTCACGTGCGACCGGATGCAAAGCCGGTGAAACAACCCTTGCGTCGCTTCGCCGAGGGGAAGCGATGCACAATTGGAGAAGAGATGACCCGGCTCCATGCAGCCGGCTTCATCATGGAGGTTTTTCACCCGAACTGGTTAGCCAATCGAGTCCTGGTGCTAAAAAAGAACAACACCTGGCGAATGTGTATCGACTACACTAGCTTGAATAAGGCTTGTCCGAAAGACCCTTTAGCATTGCCTAGGATAGATCAAGTGATTGACTCCACTCCAGGCTGCGAACTGCTGTCGTTTTTGGATGCTTATTCAGGCTACCATCAAATCAAGCTGGATCCAGCTGATCGCTTGAAGACCTCCTTCATCACGCCCTTCGGGGCCTACTGCTACACCACCATAACGTTCAGTCTGAAGAACACTGGTGCGACGTTCCAACACTGCATGCAGTAGTGCCAACTGCCTCAGATCGGCAGAAACATCCACGTCTATGTGGATAACATTATCGTCAAGACGAAGCAGCACTTCAGCCTCCTCGACGACCTGCGGGAGATGTTCACCAACCTGCGTGAATACGACATCCGGCTCAACCCGGAGAAGTGCGTCTTTGGGGTTCCAGGCGGCAAACTCTTGGGGTTCTTCGTGTCCGCTCGTGGCATCGAGGCGAACCCCCATAAGATCGGCACCATCGAGCGGATGGTGCGGCCGGTCGGATCCTAGACGTCCAGAAGTTCGCCGGTTGCCTAGCGTCCCTTAGCCGGTTCGTCAACCGGCTTGGCAAGAAGGCCCTTCCACTCTACCAGCTCATGAAGAAGAAGACGAAATTTGAGTGGAACGACCAGGCAGATGAAGCCTTCCGTGACCTCAAGCGGGTCATCTCGAGCCTGCCAATCTTGGCAGCGCCGACTGATAGGGAATCCATACTCATATACATTGCGGCGACCACTCGCGTGGTTAGTGTAGTGTTGGTAGTTCAACGCAAGGAGGAGGGGAAGGTACTGTTAGTGCAGCGCCCTGTCTACTACCTCAGCGAGGTCTTGTCTACCTCCAAGCAGAACTATCCCCACTACCCAAAAATGTGTTATGGTGTTTACCTTGCTGCAAAGAAGTTGAAACAATACTTCGAGGAGCATGCCATCACCGTGGTGAGCACTGCTCCACTTTCAGAAATCATGGGCAACTGTGATGCAACTGGCAGGATCGCCAAATGGTCCATCGTCATGGCGGACCACGACATCCGCTACGAGCCTCGCACCGCCATCAAATCTCAGGTGGTGGCCGACTTCTTAGTCGACTGGGTCGAAACCCAGTTCGAACCACCACCTCCAGACTATACGCATTGGCGGATGCACTTCGACGGCTCAAAGATGCGGACTGGTCTGGGAGCCTGCATCGTCTTGACATCTCCGAAAGAAGACCAGCTCAAGTATGCTCTCCAGATCCTCTTCGCCGCCTCCAACAACGTCGCCGAGTATGAAGCACTCGCTCATGGGCTCCGGCTCGCCAAGGAGATTGGCATCCTCTCATATGCTTCGGCGACTCAGACTTGGTGGTGCAGCAAGTTTCTGGCAAATGGGACGCCAGGGACGCCAACATGGCAAGCTACCACTTCCTCATCTAGCAGCTCAGCGCCCCTTTGAGGGCTGCGAGTTCCAACATGTTCCCAGAGCAGACAACAAGATACAATGGCCAAAATTGGCTCTATGAGACAGGCTATCCCAGCCGGCGTCTCCCTCGAGCAGCTCCACAAGCCGCCTATCAGGCTGTCTCCATAGTCGGCATCGATCTTTGTGACGGCTGATTCTTCGATGCAAGCGCCGTCGGTTCCACCAGCTACGCCGGCTACAACTCCTGTGCCGGCTACGCTGGCTATGCCGACTCCAATTGCAGCACCGGCTGAACCTTCGGTGCAAGCGCCGTCGGCTCCCCCAGCTACGCTGGCTACAGCTCCTTTGCCGGCTACGCTGGCTATGCCGACTCCAATTGCGGCACCGGCTACAACAACAACTCCGGCTCCTCCCTGCCTGGAATCATGTCGTCTCGACACCCAGTGGGTGGATGTCATGGAGGTAGACGGTGAGCCGGCTGCCACGACGGCATCAGACACACCTCGTCTCGAACACACGACTACTGCTTCATCAAGCGTGGGGGCTGTAGAAGCCCCTAACAGTCTGGTCGAGGCGGAGCCAACCCTTGTGTCGGCTCCGTCATGGGCTCAACCCATCCTGGCCTTCCTCCTTTGCGACGAGCTTCCTCAAGACAAGGCGGAGGCGAGGCAGATCCAGCGCAGATCTGCAGCCTACGCTATCATCAATCGCGAGCTGGTTTGGCGTAGCGTGAGTGGCGTGTTCTAGTGTTGCGTCAAATCAGAAAAGAGGCAGGAGATCCTCGGAGACATTCACCAGGGGGAGTGCGGGCATCATGCCGCCTCTAGAACCCTAGTGGCCAAGGCGTTCCGCCACGGATTCTACTGGCCCATGGCCCTTGAGGAGGTCATGGATCTGGTCGACAAATGCGAGGGCTACCAATTCTTCAGTACGCAAAGCCACATGCCGCCTTCCGCCCTCAAAACCATCCCCCTGTCATGGCCTTTCTTCGTCTGGGGGCTGGACATGGTGGGGCCTTTCAAGACGGCTCGTGGTGGCATGACCCACCTCTTGGTAGCCGTCGACAAATTCACCAAGTGGCTCGAGGCCAGACCTATCAAGAAGCTTGATGGCCCCATGGTTGTCAAGTTCATCACGGACATCTCTGTTTGATATGGCGTCCCCCACAGCATCATCACCGACAACGGCACTAACTTCGCCAAAGGCGGTCTCGCGTGCTACTGCTCCAAGGTAGGCATCCGGCTTGACTTGGCGTCAGTGGCACATCCCCAGTCCAATGGCCAGGCGGAGAGGGCCAACGGCCTGATCCTGGACGGCATCAAGCCAAGACTGGTGGCACCACTTGTCAGGTCAGCTGGCTGCTGGATTGAAGAACTACCGGCTGGACTGTGGAGCCTCCGCACCACGCCCAACCGGTCGACCGGCTTCACTCCGTTCTTCCTTGTATACAGGTCCGAGGCCATTATCCCTACGGATATCAAGTTTGACTCGCCTCGGGTCACCCTGTACATGGAAACGGAAGCGAAGGAGACAAGAGAAGATGGTGTGGATCTCCTCGAGGAAGCAAGGGCCTTGGCCTTGAGCCGGATGGCCATCTATCAACAGAAGCTGAGATACTACCACAGCAAGAAGATCAAGCCTCTCTCTTTCAGAGAGGGAGAGTTGGTACTCAGAAGAATCCAGCGCATAGCTGGCCAGCACAAGCTCTCATCCCCATGGGAGGGACCCTTAATCATAAGTAGGGCATTGCACAACAACGCATACTACCGGATCGATGCCCAAAAGCCAAGGAAGCGCAAGATTGACAATTCCGGCGAGGAGACGGAACGTCCATGGAACGCGACGTTGCTTCGCCCGTTCTACTGCTAAAAGGCAAGTACCAAACATGGAAAGAGCATGCACAAATGTATATTTCTCCCTCTTCAGGGATCTCCAATGAATGCAATGAAAAGAGCATGCCTTATGCTTCTTTTTAAGTTCATATCTAGAGTGCTCACTCTGCGAAGCCCCTTGCTGGCTCTAATAAGCTCGGGGGCTTGCTAGCCGCCCAAACACCTTCCTTAAGTTGTAGAAGAACACATACTGTACGCCGGACCAATCCCTGGTCACCTCGTAACAGCTACAGACCGGCTCCCGGCTGTCCGGCTAGGGAGGCGACACCAGGTAAGGCTGGATGCATGCAAAGTTTGACTACAAAAAGGTTGCCGGCTCGGGTTGGCTTGATCTATTTTGCGATCTCATTCTAGCCGGCCTCTGCTGGTTTATGTCTCAATCTTTAAGTCTTGATGGCTTCAAAAAATCTAAGTCTTGTATTCACAAGGCGAGAAACCTCGACCCAGTCACAGACCGGCTCCCGGCTGTCGGGCTGGCGGGTGGAAACTTGGGAATACAGGGATTGGAGAAAAAGAAGTCAAGCAGGAATCAAAAGATAAAGATATAAAACAACACACATGGCAATACGAATATAATGTTGAATCCGTACATTCAAAATGCATTGGCCCACAGCCGAGGTTCATTACACCCCCAAGTGGGTGGAACTGTTGGGCTGACAAAATAATTTCAGACAACAAAAATAGGACACCGGCTACGGGGCTGCGGCCTCATCGGTCGCCCCGGCTGCTGCTCCTGAAGTGGTGGCTTTACCATCGCCGGCTGCTCCCGAGGCGGTGGCGCCGTCTCCTCCGCGAGGGCTCCCGGCTCCGTCCACACCGGAGTCGGCATATGCCGCACCACTGGAGGCGGCAACGATATCCACCTCGTGGGCCGCCTCGTCGGAGCTCCCATCGGCGTCATAGGGCTGAAGGCCATGTAGATCCTTAGGGATCACATCGCACCCTTCACCCCGCTCCAAGTTGAGCTCATCCCAGGTGGCGTATGTGGCGATGTCGCTGGCCCTCACGGGCAGCGCCTCCTCCACGGCCTGCAGCTCCACCTCCGAGCCGTCGTGCTGAGCGACGAGCTTGCCCAAGTCCAGGTTTCGGTACCAGGACTTGGCCAAGCGCAGGGCCATGTAGGCTCCAGCGCGCGCTGCCGAGGCGCGCCAGACATCAAGACGTTCCTCGCCAGCAGCAACCCAGCGGGTGAGCCGGCTCATCGTCGCCGGCTCCACACCATCAGGCCACAGGTCCGCCACCATCGACGAGCCTGTGATCTGGAGCTGAGCCACAGACTCGCCCAAGATGCGCAGGAGGGCCCTAAGGCCCACTCCGAATTCCTCCACGCTCCAGCCGGAGGTAGCATCTACCTCCTGCCCAGTCACGCGGCGCTCCTAGCGGCTCACCTCGACGGCCGTGTCGGCTGCGCCCTGTGTCTCAGGGAAGAGGCCTGAGACAGGGAAAGGGGTGCAAAAACGAGTAAGAAGAGGAGATGGCCAAGGAAGTTCAAGAGAAAACAAAAGAAGACTCACGATGGAAGTCGCCATCGGTCTCATGGGCGCTCTCCAAGACCTCGAGCTCCCGCACCTTGCTCGCTTGAGTAAGGTAGGCAACTTTCTCCTGGAGGGTCGCCGCCGAGTCCAGGGCCTTGGCCAGCTGCGTCTGCTTCTGGGTCAGGGCGTCCTCCTTCTCCTTCAAGGCGGCGTCCTTGAGCTTCATCTCCTCGAGATGAACCGACACAAGACGCTCCACGTCAGCACAATGGGAGGCGTCCTTCTCCTGCAGAGAGGCACGCAGCGGCTCCAGCTCGGCCCGGCTGGCCGCCTCGATCTCCTTCTTCTCCGCCTGGAGAAGAGCCAGCTGCTCCTGGAGCCGGTGTCCGCACCACGCAGGGCGTCCAGCTCCACGACCACCTCGCCCAACCGAGCTTGGAGCTCGGCAACCTGACCTTCAGCTGCCTGGTGTTGAGCTCGCAGCGTGTTGTAGGCCTGTACATGGGCATCATAAAGATCCTGCAAAACAAAGAAGAAGCAGAAGTAAGATTCGGCCTGGTTAAGTCATAACCAGCCCGATTCTTGGGGGCTACACCCACTGGGTGCGCTAGCGCGCCCCCACTAAAGAAGTGAAGCAAGAAAAGAAGCTCAAAAAGATTCGGCCCGGCCGTTGATCGGCCGGCCCGACTCTTAGGGGCTACACCCAGTGGGTGCCCTGGCGCGCCCCCACTGATGCAAGAAGAAGAAAAGAAAAAAAACGAAGACCAAGATGATGCACTTACCCTGGTGCGCTCCTCCAAGCCCTCCAAATCGCCGCCCACCACGCGGGTCGCCTGGTCCACCTTGGACCGGCTGCTGGAAAACATCGACACCAGCTTCGGGACGCCATGGAGCGTGGTGCCTACAGGAAGCTTCAAGCGCGCTAGGTTGGCCGCTCGCCAAGTCTTCATCGGTCGGCTCCCGGCCCGAGCACCGGCTTCCGGAGCAGCCGGATCGTGGTGGGGACGACGATGGCGCCGACTCTAGGGGCCGGCATGGCAGCCGGCTCCGCCGATGTCCCGGCCGGTGCGGCCTCCTCGGTAAGAGGAGGATGGGCCGCGTCCGGCGCATCCATGTTCACCTCTGGCGCATACGGGGCCATGTCTGGCGCATCCAGGATCAGTTCCGGCGCGTTGGGCGCCGCCTCGGCCCTAGGGGAGTTAGGGATCACCTCTAGATCCAATGATGCAGAGGCGTCCGGCTCGGAGGGCTGAGCCTCTTCGGTCCTCGGGCGCATCTCGGGGCCGCCTCGCTAGCTCGCTCCTCCACACGAGCATGCACGGAGGGGTCATGTCTAGCCTTCGTACGCTTCTCCACCGGCTTCTCCGCCCGGCTGGGGCGAGACTGGCCCTCGGCCGTCTTCCCCGCGGTCGCGTCCCACCGGCGCTTGGACTGCTCCTCGAGCTCCCTCTGGGCAGCTTCAGCTGCTGCCCAGCCGACCCGTTCGGCTACGGAGGCGGTGTCTTCCTCCACCTCCTCCACCTCCCTGTCGGGCGGCGTTTTTAAGAAACAAAGCCTCGCACAAGACCACGAAGGCCGACAGATGCAAGATGGCGTTCGGTGCCAGGTGATGCGGCTGCAGGCCGAAGAAGTGGAGCCACTCGAAGAAGAAGGAGCTCACCGGGAGCCCGAAGCCCCTGTAGAAATGCTCGTCGAAAATGACGATCTCTCCCGCGGCAGGTGTTGGGGCGGTCTCGGCGCCACGGATTCGCACCAGCACCTGGGAGGCCAGGGGCAACAGCCGGTGATGGCGGAGCGCCTCGATATGGCCTTCGCATATCTCGCTGCCCAGCCAAGCTCCCTGCAACGAGGTCTTCTTCGAGGAGGAGCCGCCAGCCGTGGCTGCGGGCGGCTGGAGCTCGAAAGGGCTGGTGGCTTGACGGCGACGGAGATGACGAAGATGAAGAGGATGGGCTCTTTCTCTCTGGGCTCAGGGAGGAAGAGGGCGTCGATGCGGGGCGAGAAGGGGGGTGAATGGCCTCCTCGGAACCCCCGCATCCCATTTAAACCCCACGAAGCATCGTGGGGAGGGGATCAAGTGCGCGCGGGACCCCACTAACCCCGTGTATTACGGGCGGTAGCGCTTCCCTAAGTCCAACCGTCGCGGAGTAAATCCGTAGAGGATCTTTCGCACGGAGGCCGAGGGGGCGTCGTGGCGGGACCCAGGGCCCAGGGCCGGTCCCATCACCAGTAATTACCATCATTACGTCAGGTCGGGCCTGGCATGTGGCATGACCTGAGCGACCTACGACGAAGCCAAGGCGTCGCTTCGAAGCCAACCGGCTTCGGAGCCGGCGTCCCCTGCCGCGAATGGCGGTAGGAATAACAAGACAAAATATCAAGTCGACGAGGCCGTCCGTCCGCAGACGGCGGCTCCTCCAGCTTCGGGGACTACTGTCGGGGGGATAACCCCAGGGTAGGCTCATCAAGCCTGCTCCTTCCATTCCTGCCCAAAGGGGATGACCAAGTATGATTCTCCAAGGCCCAAGTCTTCTGGCCGGCTAGGCTGCGCCTGTCGGCTGGAGGACGAGGCGGTCAACTCTCTGGCCAGCCAGGCAACCCCTGCCAGCTAGAGGCGAGACGGCTACATCTTCGTGACCGTCTTGGCCAAGCCAGCAGGCTAGGAACGAGGCGGTCGTGCCCAAGCCGGCTAGCCAGGCAGGCTAGCCGGCCGGGGATCTCAAGTCACATCAGATAGTAGGTCATGACGAGACCCTACGATTAAAGGTAGCTACGCGTCAGCAAAGGTACTGGATCGGAGTGCCCGACAGGTACGAGGGTCGGCGGCCACGCCGCTGACCTACCCCGGCTCTGATCCATCACCCAGCATAGTGTCGGACCGTCAAACTCCCACTCCATTACTGCACTCGGCATGGGGAACAGTGGACGCGGCCGTACTATCTGCCCATGACGAATCTTGCTGGACGAGCTTGACGTACCGCTCGTGCTCACCGTCAACCTTACGCGAGAGCTTCATTGGCTAGCCGGTGGGTCCCACAGCCAGACGGGACCTCGCAGCTGACGGGCCCCTCAAGCGACAAGACAAGACTCTCATGGGCCCCTTGGACAGCCGGCGAGGCTACCAGCCAGGTCCCACTCTTGTACCCTTTATCCATATTGTAGGCCGGTGGGTTCGTCTATAAAACCCCCCGGTCACCCTCCATGCAGAAGGTCGGTCGAACAACATATCACACCCACCAACCACATAGAGAGAGCATAGACGAGCCGGCTGCTCCCCTCTTCCTCCTCCTCAATACAGCTCCAGGAGCAACCTTGTAATCCATCCATATACATCATACACTCCGGCAGGACTAGGGGTATTATCTCTATGGAGAGCCCTAAACCTGGGTACATCGTGCGTTCCATGCTTGTACCAACCTCGTCGCCAGCGCCCTCCATTGTCCCCTCGGTTCTCGTCGACTTTAGCCTACCTATGGCATATGTTGTGAGTATTCACCGACAGCTCTCCCTACCAGTCTTGCTGCCTCAGTGGTGTGTGGAATGTGGTGTGTATAAAGTGTTCGCTAGGTGGCCAGTCCCTCTCTCTCGAGGCTCGGGTTCGGCTTTATAGGCTAGCCGGTAATTATAATAGTGGGGAAGGAAGGGGCCCGCCGGCTGTCGAGTCTTGTCCGGTGCGGGGCCCACTGGCTAGGCACCACTATGGTCAGCATGCCCCGTCGTCATGGAGTAGGTAGGTACATGCCTGCTACAGGGCCCGGGTCATGGAGTCATGTAGCCATGTGGGGCCTGTCAATGCTCCGTGTAGCCACATGCGCGCGTCGTCGGGGTCCTGTCTTGTCGTTGTATACCGGTACGGGAGGATGGAACGGGCGTTAACCCAAATGTCTTAGACCGGAGTTTCCTCCATTTCGGCGTACCTAGGGGCCATATTTGTGTGAGCAATGGAGACCAAATCTCTCATACCAATTGTGAGATCACTAGAAGGGGTGTCTAGAGGGGTGAATATACTTCCTAACAAATTAAAACCTAGCCTTTTCCAATGTTAACAGTTTGCAGATTTTATGATTTATAGCCAGTCATACACACCCTACGCATGCAACTCTACGAGTATAGCAGCGGGAAGTAAAGACAAGCACAGGTAAAGGAAGGAGTAGAGTTTAGGAAGATCAAGCACAAAGGTGGACATAGTGATTTTTGGCGTGGTTCCGATAGGTGGTCCTATCGTACGTCCATGTTGATCGAGACTTCAACCAATGAAGGTAATGGCCGCACGAGTCCACAGAGGCCTCAACCCATGATGGTTCCACAGAGGGCTCAACCAACAAAGGGTCCACGAAGAAGCAACCTTGTATATTGCATCACGGCTTATGTCCATGAAGGACTAGCCTCACTCGGGGTAGATTTTCACGAAGTAGGCGATCTCCTTGCTCTTACAAACTTCTTGGTTCAACTCCACAACACAAAGTAGGAGGCTCCAAAGTGACACCTAACCAATCTAGGAGACACCACTCTCCAAATGGTAATAGATGTGGTGGTATGATGAATTACTTGCTCTTGTGCTTCAAAAGAAAGTCTCCTTAACAGTCGATCACTCTCTCACAGCTTTGGCTTGGGTAGAAGAGATTGATTGGGTGGAAAGCAACTTGGGGAGGCTAGAAATCAAGAGTCATATGGTAGGAATGGAATATCATGATCTCAACACATGAGTAGGTGGCTCTTTCTCAGAAAAATGAATGCGGCAAGTGTTTTATTGTTCTGAGTGATTCCTCTATGAATGAGAGGTGGTGGAGGGGTATATATAGGCATATCCAAAAATCCAACTGTTACAACATTATTGCCCAACTCGATGAAACTGAGGTAAAAACTCGGTGGTACGGACTAGTGCAAAATGTGGCAACTTTAGGCTTTTCGGTGACACCGATATAGAACTCTTGGAGGTTCCGATTTTGGCTAGCCTAGGCAGATAGAAAAATGAGTGACACTGTTTTGCTAAAGTTAGGAATTCCTATTTTAAATAAATCGACATCAGAAGGCTGGCCACTATTTTTGGTTGCACCAAAACTAGACTTGGTAGCACCAAGATTCTAGGGTTTGGGTGTGGATTTTCCTGGTGTAGAACTTAGTAGGGCCGAATGGATAAAGTCGGTGGCACCGAATTTTGGATATTGTGGATTTGGACAGAATATCTATGGGACAATTCATGAGTATTTTTGGTGGCTATCACTAAGCACTTGAGCTACCAGATCATCATAGTCACCTCATCCCCTTTTAATAGTATTGGCTTTCCTATGGACTCAAGTGTGATTTCTCACAAAATATAAAATGTAGAGTCTTGAAGGTTTAAACTTGTTCAATCATATGACTTTCCTTCCTTGGGGCTTCTCCACACAATCCTTAGCCAACTCTCTCTTTGGACTATATCTCAAATATACTAGATAAAAGTATTAGTCCATGAGACAACGTATGTTGTCATGAATTATCAAAACCACCAAGGGAGCATATGTGCTTTCAGTCTCCCCTTTTTGATAATTGATGACAACATATAATCAAAGCTTCAAATAAAGATAGGCAGTGAAGTATGATAGCTTTAAGAGATACATGACTAATACAAGCTCCCCTTAAATGTGTGCAATCCCTTTTGAAGGATAGGTGCTTTCGAATGCATGGGCACACATATAGTAGAAGGGACAAGACAAGTCATGTGAATCTTGACTATATGCATCAAACATATGTGAATGAGAGGTTTCCATGTTCAAGACTCACTCTTGCAAATACTATGTGCAAGAGACAAGAGATCATCCTGAACTAAGATATGATGCATCTACTTACCTTGGAGTTCTTGAGCATCTTAGCAGTAGGAACACACTTGAGAAACAATTCTTAGATAACAAAAGAGTATTCTATTGTAAGGATATAAAGAGCTTCAATAGTTCCAATCCTATTCCTTTCCTTCCTTGGGGCTTCTCCACACAAACCTTATCCAACTCTCTCTCTGGACTATATCCCCAATATACTAGATAAAACTATTAGTCCAAGAGACAATGTATGTTGTCATGAATTGTGAAAACCACCAAGGGAGCATATGTGCTTTCAGGGCCTCAGTCCTCTGTCGATTTGGTCCTAGACTAGAGGCACCGGCTTTCCAAAGGCGAGCGTATGGCCAGTCGCTGTGATGTGTCGTACCTCCGGTATTCGTCAGTCATCTGGCCATTGTAGAGTTTGACTCGTCCTTCGGGATATCTGATCTTTAGGCTGTCGGACGTCCGGTAAGGACCGGTCATCCGGTGGCTGAAGCGTGTCCGCATCTCCTCATTGAGCTTCCCTCCCTTGGCGTCCTCGTCGTCTTGTTTGTCGTTCATAGCCATCCTAGGGAGTCTCTCTGAGTATGTGAGTATGCAAAGCACTTTCTCTTGAGGTAGCGACCATGTCCCTAGTGGATCAAATGGTGGTTTGGTAAGGATAGATGTCACCTCGGTTTCAATGGTGTATGCACGAGCTCTTGTCATAGGATCACTTGGAGCTTGATAGGTTGGTGTAGAGTCCATGGGTATGACCTCGGGATGCTCCGCATCATATGGCCTACACCTGCGGGGCCATGATCACCTTGCAAAAGTGAGTTGGCCCACCCTCCTCATGGTAGTGGTTGTAGTTCTGATGCTTGTCCCTCGGAGATTCTCCGGCACTTCGCCGTCCATGGGAGGTACCTTGATAGGAGTTACCTCCGAGGGCGGCACCGCCTCCTTGCCCTTGTCATGCTCCATTGGTGGTACCACCTGCTTGCCCTTGTTCTCCCATCGATTTGCATTATGAGGAGCACAAAGTTCAAAGGTTGATCGCCATTAAAACCTATCATCTAGAGCCCCTTTATTCACCCAGTCTGACGGTCATCACTTACCCAACAACTTAACCAACACTCTATCTCTCTCACTCTTTCTCCTATCCATCGCCATGAACTCCAACAACAACTCGAACCCCAACCCCAACAACAACTCCAACCCTATCCCAAGTCTTTCCCTTGGGGCATTAGATGGAGGGATTTCTTCCTAGGGTGGTCCCTCGGTGACTGCACCAAGTTCGAGAACACCATGGAAATATGCTCAAACTTTGGCAGAATGGAAGAGCTTCGCCAAGAATCAGGCGTTGTGGTGAAGAAGGCGACATTGTAGGAGTTGAAGATATAGATTCCTCACCCATCGAACGACTTGTTGGAAATATAACCTAGAGACAATAATAAAGTGGTTATTATTATATTTCCTAGTTCATGATAACTATCTATTATTCATGATATAATTTTATTAACTGGAAACCGCAATACATGTGTGAATATATAGATCACAATGTGTCCCTAGTGAGCCTCTAGTTGGCTAGCTCGCTGATCAATAGATGATCATAGTTTCCTGATCATGGACATTGGATGTCATTGATAACGGGATCACATCATTGGGGAATGATGTGATGGACAAGACCCAATCCTAAGCATAACACTAGATCGTTTTGCTCGTCTCCTAAAGCTTTTCTAATGTCAAGTATCATTTCCTTAGACCATGAGATTGTGCAACTCCCGGATACCGTAGGAGTGCTTTAGGTGTATCAAACGTCACAACATAACTTGGTGATTATAAAGGTGCACTAGAGGTATCTTCGAACGTATCTGTTGGGTTGTACGAATCGAGACTGGGATTTGTCACTCCGTGTGACAGAGAGGTATCTCTCGGCCCACTCGGTAATCCATCATCATAATGAGCTCAATGTGACTAAGGAGTTAGCCCCGGGATGATGTGTTACGGAACGAGTAAAGATACTTTCCGGTAACGAGATTGAACAAGGTATAGGGATACCGACGATCGAATCTCGGGCAAGTATCATACCGGTAGACAAAGGAAATTGCATACGGGATTGATCGAATCCCCGATATCGTGGTTCATCCGATGAGATCATCGTGGAACATGTGGGAACCAACATGGATATCCAGACCCTGCTGTTTGTTATTGACCGGAGAGGTGTCTCTGTCATGTCTGCATTGTTCCCGAACCCGTAGGGTCTCAACACTTAAGGTTCGATGAAGCTAGGGTTATATGGGAATACTGTACGTGGTTACCGAATGTTGTTCGGAGTTCCTGATGAGATCCCGGATGTTACGAGGAGTTATGGAATGGTCCGAAGGTAAAGATTCATTTGTAGGAAGTGAGTATTTGATCACCGGAGGTGTTTCGGGCGTCACCGGTGATGTACCGGGACCACCGGAAGGGTTCCGGGTTTGATACGTCCCAAACATATCTATTATTTCTGCTTGTTCCATGATCTTTTGGGTGACATTGTTATATGTTTTGCTACACTTTTATATCTTTTTACACATATTTGGACTAACCACTAACTCAGTGCACCGAGTGCCAGTTTCTGTCTACTGATGTCTATTTTGCAGGGGCTTTAACCCAATTTTCCGAAGGCCAGTTTTTTTAAGGAAAAAATTATAAAAAATCAGCGTAATGGAAGCTTCCAGCTCACCAAAGATGGGCCAGAGGAGGGCTAGGGGTCGTCCAGGCGACCTCCTGGCATGACCTGACCCGTGGTTGCACCAGCAGGCCGCTTAGGCGGGCCCCACCTCCTCTGGTGCCCTACTTTGGCTCCTATTTTTACCCCCGTGGAGGAGACGCTGATTCCCGAACCCTTTTCTCCTGAAGCAATTCCGATCTCCGCCGCCATCACCAACAAGTTTCGGAGGACCAGAATTCCTGTGTCGGCACCCTGCCGGGACGGGGAAGTGCCCCCGGATTCATCTCCATCGATGTTGCTTCCTCCCTCCATGAAGTGGGAGTAGTTCCTCCTCGGGGCTGAGGTCTTCTACAGTAGCTATGTGGTTAATTCTCTCTCTCATGATGTGATCTTGATTGTGATCATGGGGTATGTTAGTCTAGGGTGATCCCATGATGTTTTCCCTCTTCTATGTATTGGATTGATGTAGTCACTTGATCTTATGTAGTATAATCCCCAAGACCATGGTGACAGCGGTCTATTGGACATGGATTAGAAGAATATTTTCATGAGTGATTTCCTCTATTGTGAATTGATTGAGGACTCAGAGTCTCTTGGTCTTGTCTTTGACTATCCTTGAGATGCGTTGTGGTGATTGTGGTACTCTCTTTGGATGGCCGCGGTGACATTGGGAAATCCATAGAGAGAACTACAAACTCTGAGGTAGCTTTTGTATTCCTACATAATTCTCGTCCTCTCCTGAGCACAAAGGAATATCATGTGATTAGACTATGTTAATGTTGTTGGGAGTTGCCACTAGTGAAAGTATGAAGCCTAGGCCCTGTTTCTCGCCATTGTTACATCGTCTATGCTCACTTTTGTCACGTGCTACCTTGCTTCCATTTTTATTTCAGATTTATATTACCTTGCTTTGCCACACCTATCACCCATATTTTACCATGTCTTCGTCGAACTAGTGCACCTATACAACTGACAAATTTATTAGGTGTGTTGGGGACACAAGAGACTTCTTGTATCTTAATTGCAGGGTTGCTTGAGAGAGACCATCTTCAACCTCTACTTCCCTGAGTTCGATAAACCTTAGGTCATCCACTTGAGGGAAATTGCTGCTGTCCTACAAACCTCTGCGCTTGGAGGCCCAACATAGTCTACAAGAATAGAAGCGTGCATAGACATCAAGCTATTTCTGGCGCCGTTGCCGGGGAGGTGAGTGCTTGAAGGTATATCTTTAGATCCTGCAATTAAATATTTTCGTTTCTTGTTTTTATTTTCACTAGTTAGGCTTATGGAAAATTGTACTCTTAGTTCGCTGCTTGGGGAAGGCCGCTTTACCACACCCGTGGTAGAGAAGTCTCCTCCACCTACTGAATGTATCCCATTCAAAATACCACTTAGGATAATTAAAATAATTAGGAAGGATTGTTATGATGGAACAGTCCATCCTATTGATCATTTGTTGAAACTTATAGAACTTTCTGAGTTGTTTAAGATTTCAGGTTTGACAAGAGATGGAGTCATGAGGAAATTATTTGCCTTGTCACTGAAAGGAAAGGCATTGGAATGGTATAGGCTACTAGATGATTCTCACCTACGGGATTGGGAAGAGATCCAGTCTCTCTTTTACTCCAAGTTTTATCCTTTTCATGAAGTCCATGAGAATAGGAATTATGTTTATAATTTCTATCCTCCTGACGGAGAGAGCATAGATCAAGCTTGGGGGACACTGAAAACTTTAATGCTAAAATTTCCTAACCGTGGGCTCCCCAAAGATATGATTATTACTAATATCTATGCTAGGCTCTCTCGACAGGATAAAGACTTTCTCGATGCTTCCTCTATGGGTTCTTTCACAAACGAAAGGATTGTTGCTAAATGGGAACTCCTTGAAATAATTCAACACAATACTGAAGATTGGGAGATCGACAAAGTTAAATAGTCAGGTATAAATTATGAGTATGATTGCATTAAGACCTTTGTTGAAACTGCAAGTTTTAGTAAGTTTAGTGCTAAGTTTGGGCTGGTCTCTCAACTCTTTGTTGATTTCCTCAAAACTTTTGCTTCACATCTTAATATGCCTAAGCAGAATTGGATAAAACATCGTGAACCTTTTAAAGATATTTGCAAAGAAGATGCAATTGTTAATGATAATTGCAACATGCATGATCCAAATCCTGAAAATGAAGTTTTATATAAGCATGTTAATTTTTGTGGAGTGGATAGACCTTGTGAAAGGCATATGATTTAAGAAGAGAAGTATTGTAAGCAACATAAGCATGAAAGAACAATCACTTGGGTTAGAGATTTAAATGAAATTGCTAGAGAATTGTGTGACCTTTATCCTTTTACTTGTGAACTTTGTGGTATAGAGGGTCACTTTAGTTTTCAATCCATGAATTTTCAAAACATAACTCTTAACCAGTTGTGTGATAACATGATCACTTCTGATCTTTATAATGAACTTATGTTATTTTTGATGTGTGAAGAGTTATCATAAAAAACTTCTTGGCTAGATGATAATGCCTTAGGAATAAACAACACTTTGCAAAAATGCCATCTCTATTGTGTTGTTAATTGCCATGAAAATGGTTACATAAGTAAGATTAGAATGGAGGGAACTTTACCAACACATAAAAATGTCTCTTATGTTTTCACTAATAAAAAGGAGAGTTTCTCCCAAGTTTCCCCTATTGTTTCTAATGATAAATCAGAATATTTGGAGAAGCTTCCTCTCCAACCACTCCCTCCTAAGGTGAAGAAGAAGAAAAAGAAGAGGAGGAATAGGAACAATAAGGAAGAAGAATGGGTATGATCCTGGCCCGAGCATATTCCTCTCATCAACTTTTATCGTAACAGACATAAATTTATGGAGGATGGTGAGCTTGATTTTTATTATCTTGATGATAAATCCATAGGTACTATTGAAGATGATTTTGATTATGGTATGCATGTTACTTATTGTGATTGGGAAGTTGATGATAATGCTACTTATGATCTTGAAAATCTTTTTGGTACCAACTTTGTAAATGATGATATGGAAAGCTCTAAGCTTGGGGATGATAGGATTGCAAGTCCTTTACCCATTAGTGATGCGATAATTGATAATTCTTTTGCTAGTAAGAATAAAGACAACATGTTTACAAATATATTTTCTAGCAATAATAATGCTCTTCTCTACCATGATGATGTTATAACTCCTATCTATAGTGATTGTAAAGATACTATGACATAAGGAGAAATTATCTGTCGGCGTTGCTAGGTCGACACCTATGGGAATCAACGTGATACCTTTGTGATCGTAGGGCAGGGAAGACAATGTTAAGAGCAGATCTAACGATCAACACCCGACAAGCCTTTTTACCCAGGTTCGGGCCCCTCACGCGTAAAACCCTACGTCCTGCTTGTCTGGTCGTATTAAGCGTTTTGTTGTTCGTTAGAGTGATGATAACCGTCTTCTTGGCCAATCTCGAAAGAGACTAACCCCTTGTGTATGAGCTAAGGGCCTCCTTTTCTAGGCAAAGGGGTTACCTACAGTGCTCGATGGTAGGTTCACGAGATGTTACAGTGAACCTAGAGCGGTGCTTATACATCTATCACTCGCAGGTGCATTAAATGCACGTCTCGTCCTTGTCAGCAACGTGCTGGTGAAGACATGTGTCCAGGTGTTTCGACACCTGGACGCAGCGCTGGCGCATGCGGAACACGCTGGAACTTGGGGGGCGGTGGCACTGTGACAAGGGTGGTCGCCCTCAAGTGCCTAGCCTCGTCATCCCGACAAGGGTGCTTGTGAGGGACTTGGGTCTTCGTCCCGGCAAGGAAGTTTGCCGGGTGCTTCGGTTGTCGTCCCGGCAAGGGAGGTTTGCCAAGGCCTCATGCCTGGTGAGTTCATCATGCCCACTAAACGGATGTGGCCTTGGTTATCCTCCTGGCAAGGCACGCTTGCCGGGGCCTTGGTAATCTTGGGGGTGCGTCTTGTCTGGACTCTGCCAGGCCCTGCCGTCACAGGCTCTTTGCGCCTGCGCACAAGTCTCGCGCACTAGGGACCCCAGTCTTTAGTGCACGAACAGGAACCCCCGGTCCTAGGCCACACATGCGCGTGGAGCGTTGTTGGGCCAGGCCCAAAGAGGTGCATGGGCCTTCGTAGCTGGATCTGCTGGCAGTTGCCTTTCTCCACGCCGCGCATCGGATGCGCAAAGTGGGAGCTCGTGCGCGGAGTGGCCTCTCCTCCTCGTGAAACGCCTCTGCCACGTGCGTGGCATGCGTAGTCACGGATGGACAGGTGGCAGACGAGGCCTTGAAACACGCAGTAGTGGTTGGGCCCACCCGTGCATGCATTGGCGCATCAAGGCGGTTCTCTGTTCTCCCGTGAGCTCGAGCGATTGGTCGTGGAGGGTGGTGGATTCCGAAGTAAGGGAGGCTAGCCCCCGTGCCCCCTCCTATAAATTGGGAGGGTTTGCTAGGGGTTTTGCTCACCCAACTGCTTCCGAATCCACCGACTCCTCGGTCTTGGCCTTCGGAATCTTCTTCTGTCTGTTGGTGGCACTTGCCCCTAACCATGGTTAGGGGATGAGGTCGGCCACCGTCGGCCATGAGGGCGGCGAGGGGATCCTGTTTGGATCATGCCACAGCTTCTAGGAGTGCCGCGGCGGAAGACGGCCCGAACGCCCGTGGCGAGGAAGGGCGAGGGGTCAAGGTTGCCGCAGAGGTCGAGGCCGGGGGAGGCGGAGTGCTACTCCAACGCCTCCGCCTTTCCCGGTGCTTGCTCCTGTGGCGGCCCTCCATGTTGCTTTAGGGGGGCCCACATGTGCTTCTCGACTGCTGCGAAGATTGCTTGAGCGGCATTGGGAGCTCTTCTTCGAGCGGCGGTGAAGAGGGGGACGGCGGCGGTGGTGGAGCTCTTGGCAGGTCGGGAGCCCGGGGAGTCAAGTCGGAGTACGATCCCCCGAGCTCCGACTGTCCGCTGGCCTTGCCGCCGACGCCTGCTCACACCTTTCCCCCTCTCTGCCGGGGCCTGCATCGACGCCTTTTCTTTGAGGCGGCGCGAGCATTGGACCCGACCCCTTCACCTCCTTCTGCTGCACTGGCCCCGAGCGCAGTTCTCGACTGCGTAATGCTGGTCCAGGAGGGACCAGTCTGGGTTGCGCCGGGTGATGGCCCGCCTTTTTTTCTTTTTGAACTTCACTCCTCCGTGCGGGTCGGTCCTCGTCAAAAGACACGGTCTTTAGGTTAGGATAACTACGCTTTGTAAGTGAAGCCAAATGTATCTATTCATATGAATGAAAAAGACTGTTTTTCCCTTTTTTGATTCCATTCTTTGTATGATTTTTTTTGCATAATCTGGGAGCTTGCCGGCGACTACCGGCAAGGCTCCTTGCCGCGTTCGGTGCAACCATGGAAATCGCCAAGCGCATCTTGAGAGGAAATCAGGTGCTACGTAGCCGCTTGCTCTGTTGATCAGGTTCGCAACTGTTTGAAGGTGCTCTGTGGCCATTCTGGTCGTTTGAACGAGTTCGAAGCAGAGACAAGGTGCACCAAACTTTGGGAAGGTCCGAGTACGCGCAAACTCCACACAAAAAAGACTGGAAGTTTTTGAAGGGAAAAAGAAAAGGATTTATTTACTCCGGTTCTGAATCTTAAACTTACAAACTTATCTTCTCACGTCGTGGTTGCATGGCGTTTGAGTCTTTTGCCAGGGCGTCGGAGCCGTCGGCAAGCAGGGAATCACCGTTCCCGGCGGCTTTTTCCTCCAGCAAAGTCTTCTTACCGACGGTCCTTGGCCGTTGTTTGGAGGAAAAGCCAGCTGGGGTGTAACCCCTTCGCTTTTCTCTTGCTAGGTTGTGTTTGCGGAGCCCCCGAACGCGTCTTTGGGCGACGATGCAACACTCTCATGGGGCGCAACACTCGCACTTGAGTGCGCGTCGGGGCTTCGGGACCGTGTGGCGCATCCTCAACGACTATGCATTGCTCCGCGGAGGTGCGTCCGCCAGAGTATGCGTCGGGGCCTCTGTGAAGCACCCAGGCACGCCCTCGACAGCTGCGCGTTGGCCCCCGAGCAACGCATCGGCCTGACGATGCTGCTCTTGGAACCTTCGCCTCCCTGCCCCGCACGCGCGTGTAGCAACGCACTCGCGCATGTCTTGGGAAGCCGTAGCAGAACGGGGCGCCACCGCGGTACCCTGTTTCCGGCGGAGCATGGAATAGCGGCCAAACTTCGATGGAGCCGGTGTTGAGTTTGCTCCGATTCACGCGTCTCTCCCCCGCCCCCTACCTGGCGCGCCAAAGATGTCGGCGTTGCTAAGTCGACAGCTATGGGAACCAACGTGATACCCTTGTGATCGTAGGGCGGGGAAAGTTAACGTCAAGAGCAGATCTAACGATCAACACCCAACAAGCCTTTTTACCCAGGGGCCGCTCACATGTAAAACCCTACGTCCTGCTTGTCTGATCGTATTAAGCGTTTTGTTGTTCGTTACAGTGATGCTAACTGTCTTCTTTGCCAATCTCCAAAGAGTCTAACCCCTTGTGAATGAGCTAATGGCCTCCTTTTATAGGCAACAGGGTCAATTACAGTGCTTGATGGTAGGTTCACGAGATGTTACAGTGAACCTAGAGCGGTGCTTATCCATCTATCGCTGTTAGGTGCATTAAATACACGTCTTTTCCTTGTGAGCAACGTGTTGGTGAAGACATGTGTGCAGGTGTTTCAACACCTGGACGCCGCTCTGGCGCATGCAAAATGCGCTGGAACTTGGGGGCGGTGGCACTATGACAAGGGCGGTCGCCCTCAAGTGCCTAGCCTCGTCATCCCGGGAAGGGTGGTTTCCGGGTCCTTGGGTCTTCGTCCCGGCAAGGAAGCTTGTCGGGGGCTTCGGTTGTCGTCACGGCAAGGGAGGTTTGCTGAGGCCTCGTGCCTGGTGAGTTCATCACGCCCACTAAACGGGTGTGGCCTTGGTTATCCTCCCGGCAAGGCAGGCTTGCTGGGGCCTTGGTAATCTTGGGGGTGCATCATGTCTGGACTCTGCCACGCCCTGCCGTCAGGGGCTCTTGGCGCCCGTGCACAACTCTGGGGCACTAGGGACCCCAGTCTTTAGTGGACCGACATTATCCTGATGAAACTTGTCATAATCATGGATGGAATTACTCCCTTGCTGAACACCATCTCCCTAATACACAATTAATATATAGTGTTCAGGTTGTTTATGATAGTCCTACTCCCACTATTACCAATGAGAAATATTATGCTTATGTGGAGAGTAAGAGTACCTTTTGCATATGGATCATGGTGACAATGCTTTATGTTATACTTATATTGTTGAGTTTATTCATGATCCGACTGAAAATTATTATGAGAAGGGAACATATGCTTATATATATTTGAATAATATCAAGTTCCCTCTCTTTATGTTGAAGGTTTTGAAGGTGCACTTGCTTTGTCTTCCTATGCTTATTGCTTTGTGCTTCAATGAATTATACTATTGCAATATTCCTATGCATAGGAAGCATGTTAGACTTAAATGAGTTTGATATTTTCGTCTTGATGCTCTCTTTTATTCTACAACTCTTATTCCTACGAGAGCATCATTAAAATCTTAAGCCTATCTTTATGGCTATAAAGAAAGAGTTATCATGCTTATCTTGTTTAGAGAGTTGGCTTGTTGCACTGAGTTGTGTGTCTTGCATGAGTAGGTAATTAAGATTTCTATTTAAGTATAGTAGTAACCTGCAATAGTTTTGAGGTATTGATTTGAGTAATGTTTAGACTATTGGTGCCAAGATCTTGAGCCTATTAGTGATAGGTGTCGTATTTTGGGAAATCCGTGTGTTTTTCAAAAACAAAAATTAGTTGAGAACTCTAGCTACTAAATTGATCTCTAACCTCTAGAGGGGTTGGAATATATAGAGTACCCTCACGTTACCATGAGTCGAGGATGCGCAAGGATAAAGAAACCCCCAAACACTCCTCCTCGTGGTACTTGTTTCTTTGTGAATTTCCTAACTAGATAGAGAGTTACCGATAATAAGTGTATGAGTTCTTCGGACTAATGTGAGTATTCAATTGTTGGCACTTCCACCATCCATATTTTGCTAGCCTCTTCGGTACCGTGCATTGCCCTTTCTCACATCGAGAGTTGGTGCAAACTCCGCCGGTGCATCCAAACCCATGACATGATACGCTTTGTCATACATAAGCCTCATTATATCTTTTCTCAAAACAGCCACCATACCTACCTATTAAGGCATTTCCATAGCCTTTTCGAGATACATTGCCATGCAACATCCACCATCTCATGACTTGATCTTCATGTCATACATGCTTTTGCTTGATCGTAGAGCCACATGATAGTTAGGCCTTGCCCCAATTATTGATACATGACGTGCTAGTATCATTGCATATCCTGCTACACTGGCAAAGGCATACATTTGCATACATCATGATAGTTTTCACTTGTCTTTATGTTGAGTACTTCTTATAAAGTGTGATGATCTTCTTTTTATTCATGTAAAACATAGAGTATTGCCCTTAAGTGAGGAAATATCCCAAAGAGGACAAACAAAATATCCCAAATGATGAGATAAAAACAAAGATCCAAAGAGGCCACAAAAAATATAACAAATGAGAAATAAAAAAGAATTAACAAGAGAGAAGGGGAAACACTACTATTCCTTTGAAAGATCCACACTCGAGCTCCATTGTTGTATTTGTACTACATAGAGATTAACATTCATGCATAACTATGTGGGGACCCTTACACTATAGAACTTGGTTTGCATATTCCAATGATGAGCCTCCTCAAATGAGCTCTAGGTCTTCATGAGCACACAAGTTGGACGCACCCCCACTAGTTCCATTGGAGAGCTTGCCTTAGCTCATATGTGCATCCATTACATGGCAATCCCTACTCCTCACATCATATCTATCATTTGGCTTTCTCTCGCCTATGGTTGTCCTCATTGATGTGAGCCTTTCACACCTTTTTGTCTTCCTCCCCCATCATTATTCTATTTTCCATCCTAAGTGCCAACATGTCTTTCTTACGCTCATCCATTGCATGAGTGCTCAAATTCGAAAGGGAGAGGATCATTTTGACTTGTGCCTGACTAGTGGTCTGGGGATGAGTCAAAATAAGATTCCAAAGGAGACCAAGTGTGAAATTTTAGTAGATTGAGTTCTAATTAAAAAAAATATTATGATCTCAACCCATCTCCCACTCCTTGCACACAAACACCATTTGGAGACATCCGAGTCACGGACAGCGAGAGCTCTTGCACCTTTATGTTCTTACCTTGCTAAATTCAATACTGGATATAAACTCTTGATTGTTATTGTCTTGACTTGAATTGCATATCTTACTTGCTTTACTTTGAAGTTCTTATATGTGTGTTAGCATGTCACCACAGAAACTATTGTGTTATCATTTGTCTACACGAGGACGAGCAGAAATTAAGCTTGGGGATGTTGATATGTCCCAAACGTATCTATAATTTCTGCTCGTTCCATCATCTTTTGGGTGACATTCTTATATGCTTTGCTACACTTTTATATTTTTACACATATTTGGACTAACCTACTAACCCAGTGCACTTAGTGCCAGTTTCTGTGTGCTGATGTCTATTATGCAGGGGCTTTTAACAAATTTTCCAAAGGCCAAAAAATTCCCGGAGAAATATAAAAAAATCAGCGTGACGGAAGCTTCCAGATCACCGAAGATGGGCCAGAGGGGGGCCAGGGGTCGTCCAAGCGACCTCCTCGCACGGCCTACCCCCTGACCATGCCAGCAGGCCACCTGGGCGGGGCCCACCTCCTGTGATTCCTTACTTTGGCTCCTATTTTTACCCCCATGGAGGAAACGCTGATTCCCGAACCCTTTTCTCCAGAAGCAATTCCGATCTCCGCCACCATCGCCAACAAGTTTCGGGGGACCAGAATTCCTATGCCGACACTCTGCCGGGACGGGGAAGTGCCTCCGGATTCATCTCCATCGATGTTTGTTCCTCCCTCGATGAAGCGGGAGTAGTTCCTCCTCGGGGCTGAGGTCTTCTACAGTAGCTATGTGGTTAATTCTCTCTCTCATGATGTGATCTTGATTGTGATCATGGGCTATGTTAATCTAGGGTGATCCCATGATGTTTTCCTTCTTCCATGTATTGGAATGATGTACTCACTTGATCGTATGTAGTATAATCCCCGAGACCATGGTGACAGCAGTCTATTGGACATGGATTAGAAGAATATTTTCATGAGTGATTTCCTCTATTGTGAATTGATTGACGATTGAGAGTCTCTTGGTGCTTGTATTTGACTATCCTTGAGATATGTTGTGGTGATTGTGGTGCTCTCTTTGGATAGTCGCGGTGACATTGGGAAATCCATATAGTGAACTACAAACTCTGAGGTGTTCTTTTGTAGCCCTACATAATTCTCACCCTCTCTTGATCACAAAGGAATGACCTCCGAGTACGTCTCCATTGCATGTTTTAGTGGAAATATCATGTGATTAGACTATGTTAATGTTATTGGGAGTTTCCACTAGTGAAAGTATGAAGCCTAGGCCCTGTTTCTCACCATTGTTACGCCGTTTATGCTCACTTTTGTCGCTTGCTACCTTGTTGCCATTTTTATTTCAGATTTATATGACCTTGCTTTGCCACACCTATCACCCGTATTCTACCATCTCTTCGCCGAATTAGTGCACCTATACAACTGACAATTGTATTAGGTGTGTTGGGGACACAAGAGACATCTTGTATATTAATTGCAGGATTGCTACAGAGAGACCATCTTCAACCTCTACTTCCTTGAGTTCGATAAACATTAGGTCATCCACTTGAGGGAAATTGTTCCTGTCCTACAAACCTCTGCGCTTGGAGGCCCAACATAGTCTACAAGAATATAAGCGTGCGTAGACATCAGGGTCCACCGGGAAGGGCCACTAGCCCCGAAGGGGTACATGGGCCAAAAGTGGATGGGAACCAGCCCATAAGTGGGATGGTGTGCCACCACCATCAGCCCAAGGCGCAAGAAGAGGGAGGTGGGCTAACCCTAGGCATGGTGGGCTTGCCCACCCTAGGGCGCCACCTCCTCCACCCCTTGGCCACCGCCCCCTTGCCCATCTAGGGCTGCCACACCCATTAGGGTGGGAAACCCTAAGGGTGGGCACCCTCCTCCCTCTCCTCTTATATATAGTGGAGGGTTTGGGGCTGTTTTGAGACACAATTGCCTCTCTCTCCACGGCACAACCCTACTCCTCCTCCTCCTTGTCCTCCGTAGTGCTTGGCGAAGACCTGCCGGAGTACCACGCAGCTCCACCGTCACCACGCCCTCGTGCTTCCGGAGCTCACCCTCAACCTATCCCCCCTCCTTGCTGGATCAAGGCGCATGAGGCATCACCTTGAACACGGAGGCACCGTTGCTCGGTGCATAGATCGGAATCCACCGCGATCTGAATCGCTACGAGTACGACTCCATCAACCGCATTCTAGCAACACTTCCGCTTAGTGGTCTTGAAAGGTATGAAGATGCTATACCCCTTTGTTCATTGCTGGTTTCTCCATAGATAGATCCTTGTGTGACGTAGGAAATTTTTTGAAATTACTATGTTCCCCAACAGTGGCATCCGAGCCAAGGTTCTATGCGTAGATTATATGCACGAGTAGAACACAAAAGTTGTGGGCGCTGATTTGTCAATTGCTTGCCGTTACTAGTCTTATCTTGATTCAGCAGCATCGTGGGATGAAGCGACCCAGACCAACTTTACACGTACTCTTACGTGAGACTGGTTCCACCGACCGACATGCACTTGTTGCATAAGGTGGCTAGCGAGTGTGTGTCTCTCCCACTTTAGTCGGATCGGATTCGATGAAGAGGGTCATTATGAAGGGTAAATAGCATTGGCATATCAACGTTGTTGCTGTCACGAAGGTAAGAAACATTCTTGCTAGAAACCCTAACGAGCCACGTAAAACTTGCAACAACAATTAGCGGACGTCTAACTTGTTTTTGCAAGGTATGCTATGTGATGTGATATGGCCAAAAGGATGTGATGTTACATATGTGATGTATGAGATTGATCATGTTATTTTAATAGGATTCACGACTTGCATGTCGATGAGTATGAGAACCGGCATGAGCCATAGGAGTTGTCTTAATTTATTGTATGAGATGCAACGCCATGTGATTAGTTTACTTCATTGCTAAACGTTAGCTATAATAGTAGAAGTAATAGTTGGCGTGACGAATTCATGGAGACACGGTGATGGAGATCATGATGATGGAGATCATGGTGTCATGCTGGTGATAATGATGATCATGGTGCCCCGAAGATGGAGATCAAAGGAGCAAGATAATATTGGCCATATCATGTCACTATATGATTGCATGTGATGTTTATCATGTTTTTCATCTTATTGCTTAGAATGATGGTAGCAAAGATAAGATGATCCCTCATTAAAATTTTGAGATATGTATTCCCCTAAGTGTGAAGCGTTGTGAAGGATCGTTGTCTTGAAGAACCACGTGATGATCCGGTGTGATAGATTCTAACATTCACATAAAACGGGTGTAAGCCAGTTTACACACGCAAAACACTTAGGTTGACTCGACGAGCCTAGCATGTAGAGACATGGCCTCGAATAAGGGAGACCGAAAGGTCGAACATGAGTAGTATGGTTGATACGATCAGCATGGAGATGCTCACCATTGAGGACTAGTCCATCTCACGTGATGATCGGACACGGGCTAGTCGTCGTGGATCATGTAACACTTGGATGACTAGAGATATGTCGATCTAAGTGGGAGTTCATTAGTAATTTGATTAGATGAACTTAATTATCATGAACTTAGTCTAAAAATTTCTTTACAAATATTGTAGATCCAATGGCCAACGCAAATGTCTCATTCAACTTCAACGCGTTCCTAGAGAAAACCAAGGTGAAAGATGATGGGAGCAACTGTGCGGATTGGGCTCGTAACTTAAAGCTCATCCTCACTGCATCCAAGACGGCATATGTCCTTAATGCACCGCTAGGTGACCCTACCGTTCACGCAGCAACCCTGGACGTTAGGAACGCATGGCAGCCGCAGAGTGATAACTACTCTCTGGTCCAGTGCGGCATGCTTTAGAGTTTAGAACCGGGGCTCCAAAGGCATTTTGAGCAACACGGAGCATATGAGATGTTCGAGGAGCTGAAACTTGTTTTTCAAGATCATGCCCGGGTCGAGAGATATGAAGTCTCCGACAAGTTCTTTAGTTGTAAGATGGAGGATAATAGTTCTGTCAGTGAGCACATACTCAGAATGTCTGGGTTGCACAACCGCTTGACTCAGCTGGGAGTTGAACTTTCGGATGATGCGGTCATTGACAAAATCCTCCAGTCGCTTCCACCTAGCTATAAAGGCTTTGTGATGAACTACAACATGCAAGGGATGGAGAAAACCATTCTGGAGTTGTACTCAATGCTGAAATCTGGGGAGGTAGAAATCAAGAAAGAACATCAAGTGTTGATGGTCAATAAGACCACCAGTTTCAAGAAGGGCAAGGGTAAGAAGAACTTCAAGAAATACAACAAAACTGTTGTCGCGCCTGGTAAACCAGTTGCCGGGAAGAAGACAAAGAAAGGACCCAATCCTGAGACTGAGTGTTATTACTGCAAGGGAACAGGTCACTCGAAGAGGAATTGCCCTAAGTACTTAGCGGCAGGCAACGTCAAAGGTATATATGATATACATGTAACTGATGTGTACCTTACCAGCGCTCGTAGTAGCTCCTGGGTATTTGATACCAGTCTTGTTGCTCACATTTGCAACACTAAACAAGAAGTGTGGAACAAGCGTAGGCTAGCTAAGGACGAGGTGACGATGCGCGTCGGGAATGGTTCCAAGGTTGATGTGATCGCCGTCGGCACGCTACCTATACATCTACCTTCGGGATTAGTTTTAAACCTTAATAATTGTTATTTAGTACTAGCTTTGAGCATGAACATTGTATAGGGATCTCGCTTGATGCAAAATGGCTACTCATTTAAATCAGAGAATAATGGTTGTTCTATTTATATGAGTGGTATGTTTTATGGTCATGCCCCGCTGGTCAATGGTTTATTCTCGATGAATCTCGATTGTGATGTTACACATATTCATAGTGTGAGTACCAAAACATGTAAGGTCGAAAATGACAGTCCCACATACTTGTGGCACTGCCGCCTTGGTCATATCGGCGTTAAGCGCATGTAGAAACTCCATACAGATAGACTTTTGGGGTATCTTGATTTTAAATCATTTGACACATGCGAACCGTGCCTCATGGGCAAGATGACCAAGACTCCGTTCTCCGGAACAATGGAGCAAGCAACTAACTTATTGGAAATAATACATACCGATGTATGCGGTCCAATGAGTGTTGAGGCTCGCGGTGGCCATCGTTATGTTCTCACCCTTACTGATGATTTAAGTAGATATGGGTATGTCTACTTAATGAAGCACAAGTCTTAAACCTTTGAAAGGTTCAAGGAATTTCAGAGTGAGGTGGAGAATCAACGTGACAAGAAAATAAATTTTCCACGATCTGATCGTGGAGGAGAATATTTGACTCACGATTTTGGCACGCACCTAAGGAAATGTGGAATTGTTTCATAGCTCATGCCGCCTGGCACACCACAGCGTAACGGTGTGTATGAACGTCGTAATTGCACTCTATTGGATATGGTGCGGTCTATGATGTCACTTACTGATTTACCGCTATCATTTTGGGGATATGCATTGGAAGCTGCCGGATTCACTTTAAATAGGGCACCGTCTAAATCCGTTGAGACGACACTGTAGGAATTATGGTTTGGCAAGAAACCTAAGCTGTCGTTTCTGAAAGTTTGGGGCTGCGATGCTTATGTGAAGAAACTTCAACCTGAGAAGCTCGAACCCAAAGCGGAAAAACTCGTCTTCATAGGCTACCCTAAGGAAACTATTGGGTATACCTTCTATCTTAGATCCAAAGGCAAAATATTTGTTGCCAAGAACGGATCGTTTCTAGAGAAAGAGTTTCTCTCGAAATAAGTAAGTGGGAGTAAAGTAGAACTTGATGAGTTAATTGTACCTCCTCTCAAACCGGAAAGTAGCGCAGCACAAGAAAATGTTTCTGAGATGCCTGCACTGGCTAGAGAAGAAGTTAATGATGATGATCATGAAACTCCAGATCAAGTTGCTACTGGACCTCGAAGGTCCACAAGGACACGTTCCGCACCAGAGTGGTACAGCAATGCTGTCATGGAAATCATGTTGTTGGACAACAATGAACCTTCGAACTATGAAGAAGCGATGGCGGGCCCGGATTCCAACAAATGGCTTGAGGCCATGAAATCCGAGATAGGATCCATGTATGAGAACAAAGTATGGACTTTGGTGTAGTTTCCCAATGATCGGCGATCCATAGAAAATAAATGGATCTTTAAGAAGAAGACTGACGTGGATGGTAATGTGACCATCTATAAGGCTCAACTTGTCGCTAAGGGTTATCGACAAGTTCAAGGGATTGACTACGATGAGACCTTCTCACCCGTAGCGATGCTGAAGTCCGTCTGAATCATGTTAGCAATTGCCGCATTTTATGATTATGAAATCTAGCAAATGGACGTCAAAACGACATTCTTGAACGGCTTTCTTAAGGAAGAATTATATATGATAGAGCCGGAAGGTTTTGCCGATCCTAGAAATGCTAACAAGGTATGCAAGCTCCAGCGCTCCATCTATGGGCTGGTGCAAGCATATTGGAGTTGGAACATTCGCTTTGATGAGGTGATCAAAGCGTTTGGGTTTGTACAGACTTAGGGAGAAGCTTGTATTTACAAGAAAGTGAGTGGGATCTTTGTTGCATTTCTCATATTATATGTGGATGACATATTATTGATGGGAAATTATATAGAACTATTGGAAAGCATAAAGGCCTATTTGAATAAGAGTTTTTCGATGAAGGACCTTGGAGAAGCTGCTTACATATTAGGCATCAAGATCTATAGAGATAGATCGAAACGCCTCATAGGTCTTTCACAAAGCACATACCTTGACAAGATATTGAAGAAGTTAAATATGGATAAGGCCAAGAAGGGGTTCTTGCCTGTATTACAAGGTGTGTGGTTGAGTATGACTCAACGCCCGACCACGGTGGAAGATAGAGAAAAGATGAGTACCGTCCCCTATGCTTCATCCATAGGCTCTATCATGTATCCCATGCTATGTACTAGACCTGATGTGAACCTTGCCATAAGTTTGGTAGGGAGGTACCAAAGTGATCCAGGAGTGGATCACTGGACAGTGGTGAAGAATATCCTAAAGTACGTGAAAAGGACTAAAGATATGTTTCTCATTTATGGAGGTGTCTAAGAGCTCGTCGTAAAGGGTTACGTCGATGCTAGCTTCGACACAGATTCGGATGACTCCAAGTCACAAACCGGATACCTGTATATTTTGAATAATGGGGCAGTTAGCTGGTGCTGTTGCAAGCAAAGCGTCGTGGTGGCATCTACATGTGAAGCGGAGTACATAGTTGCTTCGGAAGCAACACAAGAAGGAGTCCAGATGAAGGAGTTCATCACCGACCTAGGAGTGATTCCAAGTGCGTCGGGCCCGATGACTCTATTCTGTGATAACACTGGCGCTATTGCCATTGCAAAGGAGCCCAGGTTTCACAAGAAGACCAAGCACATCAAGCGCCGCTTCAACTCCATTCGTGGATACATCCAGGATGGAGATATAGATATTTGTAAAGTACATACGGATCTGAATGTCACAGATCCGTTGACTAAACCTATTCCACGAGCGAAACATGATCAGCACCAGAACTCTATGGGTGTTCGATTCATCATAATGTAACTAGATCATTGACTCTAGTGCAAGTGGGAGACTATTGGAAATATGCCCTAGAGGCAATAATAAAGTGGTTATTATTATATTTCCTGGTTCATGATAATTGTCTATTATTCATGCTATAATTGTATTAACCATAAACCGTAATGCATGTGTGAATATATAGATCACAATGTGTCCCTAGTGAGCCTCTAGTTGGCTAGGTCGTTGATCAATAGATGATCATGGACATTGGATGTCATTGATAACGGGATCACATCATTGGGGAATGATGTGATGGACAAGACCCAATCCTAAGCATAGCACTAGATCGGGTTGTTCGTCTGCTAAAGCTTTTATAATGTCAAGTATCATTTCCTTAGACCTTGAGATTGTGCAACTCCCGGATATCATAGGAGTGCTTTGGGTGTATCAAACGTCACAATGTAACTAGGTGATTATAAACGTGCACTACAGGTATCTCTGAAAGTATCTGTTGGGTTGTACGAATCGAGACTGGGATTTGTCACTCCGTGTGACGGAGAGGTATCTCCAGGCCCACTCGGTAATCCATCATCATAATGAGCTCAGTGTGACTAAGGAGTTAGCCACGGGATAGTGTGTTACGGAACGAGTAAAGAGACTTGCCGGTAACGAGATTGAATAAGGTATAGGGATACCGACGATCGAATCTCAGGCAAGTATCATACCGGTAGACAAAGGGAATTGCATACGGGATTGATCGAAACCCCGACATCGTGGTTCATCCGATGATATCATCATGGAACATGCGGGAACCAACATGGATATCTAGACCCCGCTGTTGGTTACTGACCGGAGAGGTGTCTCGGTCATGTCTGCATGGTTCCCGAACCCGTAGGGTCTACACACTTAAGGTCGATGACCCTAGGGTTATATGGGAATAGTGTACGTGGTAACCGAAGGTTGTTCGGAGTCCCGGATGAGATCCCGGACATTACGACGAGTTCCGGAATGGTCCGGAGGTAAAGATTCATATATAGGAAGTGAGGATTTGATCACCGGAAGTGTTTCGGGCGTCATCGGTAATGTACTCGGACCACCGGAAGGGTTCCAGGGGCCCACCGGGAAGGGACACCAGCCCCGAAGGGGTACATGGGCCAAAAGTGGATGGGAACCAGCCCATAAGTGGGCTGGTGCGCCACCACCATCAGCCCAAGGCGCAAGAAGAGGGGAGGTGGGCTAACCCTAGGCGTGGCGGGCTTGCCCACCCTAGGGCGCCACCTCCTCCACCCCTTGGCCGCCGCCCCCTTGCCCATCTAGGGCTGCTGCACCCCTTAGGGTGGGAAACTCTAAGGGTGGGCACCTACCTTCCTGTCCTCCTATATATAGTGGAGGGTTTGGGGCTGTTTTGAGAGACAATTGCCTCTCTCCATGGCGCAGCCCAACTCCTCGTCCTCCTCGTCCTCCTAGTGCTTGGTGAAGCCCTGTCGGAGTACCATGCAGCTCCACCGTCACCACGCCGTCATGCTACCGGAGCTCTCCCTCAACCTCTCATCCCTCCTTGCTAGATCAAGGTGTAGGAGACGTCACCGAGTTGCACGTGTGTTGAACACGGAGGCACCGTTGCTCGGTGCATAGATCGGAATCCACCGCGATCTAAATCGCTGCAAGTACAACTCCATCAACCGTGTTCTAGCAACGCTTCTGCTTAGCAAGCTTTAAAGGTATGAAGATGCTCTACCCCTTTTCTCATTGTTGGTTTCTCCATAGATAGATCCTTGTGTGACGTAGGAATTTTTTTTGAAATTACTACGTCCCCCAACATGGCTCTATGTCAGTCGAAATACTACGCTCGGCCATGAATCAGGCCGGCTTCGGTGACGCTTGAAAGTTGGCAAAGTGGGCCAAGTACAAAAGGACTATGGGGCTGCTGGAGGAGGAACAAAAACCGATGGCGATGTAGGTGGAATAAGAAGATATGATGGCCATGGTTGTAAGGGCGTCGGAGCCAGGACACCGAAGCATGTCAATCGAGTTGGACACTGACGAGGAAGAAGAGACGGTGGTGCAGGTCGAGTAGAAGAACAATGCCAAGGTCACCTGCCGCTCCAACTGCCTCCAGGGTTGCTATGGCTAAGATCTGAGACTAATGTTAAGATTGGAAACCACAAAATCATTAGTACTGCAGACTCATGATGATGTTATTTATCTTGATTCCACATTCCCCTAACGCAGACCAAAACTAAACGCGGACCGAATGTGAAATAGTATGTGGGAAGGGGGAAAGTGCTTACCACCATTGTCGAACTACTATTCGTGGATGCTGGTCAAGGGGCAAAGGTCGACTTGTTGTTCTTTGAGCTGGTGAGCACCGCTGCCACCATCGATAAGAGCGGGGAGAGGGTATATGGGAAAAAGAGCGGCGAGGGAGTGTGAGGGTAACAACTGTGCGCTTCAGGAAGCAACGCGACTTCTCGAGCGTGGCTCCTTGCGTGCATCTCTAGCCGCCCACGTGAATCGCCTGGCCCTGGCTGTGGAGAAACTGCCACTACCAGGGAAAAGCTTATAGGTAGAATGTTACTAATAGCACTGGTTATGGTCCAAGCGCTACTGCTAAGTACGAGTAGCACGCATATGAAAAGGCGCTATTGGTACTGTTTACCAGCAGTGCTTGGTTGGCCGAAGCACGGTACTCCTAAGTGGGCCAAAGGGTGCCCCAGGGCCAACATAAATTAGCAGCGCTCCCACAAAAACAAGCTCTACAACTACTAGTGTATATGTAGCATGTTTTCTTTGATGGGCGCTACACATATGTTTCTGTGGGTAAGATTGTGGGTCCCACTTATGAGAAGTGCATGTCTACGAGAAGCACTATGCTAATTACACTAGGAGTAGCGCGTTTGACAGAAAAGGCACTACTACTAATTTCCTACACTTATGCTGGTGGGCGATACGTCTCCAACGTATCTATAATTTTTGATTGTTCCATGCTATTATATTATCTGTTTTGGATGTTTTATATCCATTTACATGTTGTTTTATATTACTTATGGGACTAACCTATTGATCTAGAGACTAGTGGCAGTTTCTATTTTTTCCATGTTTTTGAATATTGCAGATAAGGAATATTAAACAGATTCCAAACAAAATAAAATCTTCGGAAATATTTTTCTTGGACCAGAAGACACGCAACAGGCCTAGAGTAAGGCAAGGAAGTTGTCGGGAGGCCACAAGCCTGCAGGGCACACCCTCGGGGGGCTGGCTTGTGGCCCCCCTCTAGGTCTCATAACCCTAATTCTTGGCCTATAAATTCTCAAATATTCCCGTATCACCAAAAAGAGCCATGAAAATACTTTTACGCTGCCGGGAGCTTCTGTTCCCGAGAGATCCAATCTGGGAGCCTTTTTCGGTAATCTGCCGGAGAGGGAACTGGTCACGGAGGGCATCTACATCAACTCCATTGCCCCTGTGATGATGTGTGAGTAGTTCACCACTTTGAAACATGTGATGTGTAGGCTTGATGCTATTGAAAATAAAGTAGCTACCATTGAGCTCTTTGAAAATCTGGACAAAAAATCCACAACCATATTACCCAGTATTGATCTAAGGTAGGAGTTACTTTAAAAAACTTAAGGGAAAAGGAACCCGTAGTTAACGAAAAATTGGATCAAGATTCTTCTAGAATTGGAAAACTTGAGGACATTATTACCAATTCGGGTTCCTCCTTTGCCTCTATTCAAACCACTCCTCCTCCCAAGATTGCCAAGTTTGTTTATGTTCCTAAAAATAAGGGTGAATCCTCTAAAAAAGGTGATGAACATCTTAAGATGATAAGTGTTCACCCTATCTCTATTAGGGAACTTATTACTACTAGTGAAATTCTGGATTTCTCACCTAGGACATGATTATTGACAAAACCAAAGGATCTCCTAGGGTTCACAAGTGTTTAATTGAGGAGTTGCATACCAAAGATGATAATACCTAGATCTATTGCATTATGCCTAGCTAGGGGCGTTAAATAATAGCGCTTGTTGGGAGGCAACCCAATTTTATTTGTTTTACTTTTGTTTTTGTTTCTGTTATTAAGTGTTGCACATATTATTACCTCTGTAATAATTGTGTTTTGTTAATTTAGTTAGTGTTTGAGCCAAGTAAAACCTTTGGGATAGTCTATGGTGTTTGCAAGTTGATTTTGCTGAAAACAGAAACTTTTGCTCTCAGTCCAGGAATTTTATAAATTCACTAGAACGTAATTTTGATTTGAATTTTTTACAGAAGATTGGTTTACAAATTTCCCAGACTTTCCTATTTTTTCAGAATTTTTGGAGTTACATAAGTACACTAAGTAAACAGATTCCTACAGACTGTTCTGTTTTTGACAGATTCTGTTTCTTTGTGTTGTTTGCTTATTTTCATGAATCTATGGGTTGTATCGGGGGTATGAACCATGGTGAAGTTGGAATACAGTAAATATTACATTAATATAAATAAATAATGAGTTCACAACAATACCTAAAATGGTGGTTTATTTTTCTTATACTAACAGATCTCATGAGTTTACTATTGAGTTTTGTGTTTTGAAGTTTTGAAGTTTCATGTAAAGATTTGATGGACTATGGAATAAGGAATGGAAAGAGCCTAAGCTTGTGGATGCCCAAGTCACCCCCCAAGTCATATTAAAGGATACCAAAGAGCCTAAGCATCCCCTCTTTCGTCTTCAATCCATCGGTAAATTTACTTGAGGCTATATTTTTATTCACCACATGATATGTGTTTTGCTTGGAGCGTCTTGTATGATATGAGTCTTTACTTTTTAGTTTGCCACAATCATCCTTGCTGCACACATCTTTTGAGAGAGACACACACACTGAACCATGAATTTATTAGAATACTCTTTATGCTTCACTTATATCTTTTGAGCTAGGCAATGTTGCTCTAGTACGTCACTTATATCTTTTAGAGCACGGCGGTGTTGTGGAATTATGAAACTCTCGTACCTCAGTTATATTATTTTCAGAGTTCTTTAAACAGCACGGTAGTCGGTTTATGTTATGAATTTATTCCTAATATAATAGGCATCCAAGAGGGATATTATAAAAACTTACATATTAAGTGCATTGAATATGATGAGAAGTTTGATTCCTTGCATATAGTTTTGAGATGTGAAGATGGTAATATGAGAGTCATGCTAGTAAAGTAATTGTGAATTAGGTGTTAAAGCTGGTGATTCCCGTAGCATGCATGTATGGTGAACCTTTATGTGATGAAGTCGGAGCATGACTTGTTTAATGATTGTCAACCTTTGTGTGGAGGTCGGGATCGCGTGATGGTTAACTCCTACCAACCCTTCCCCTAGGAGCATGCGTCTAATACTTTGCTTCGATAACTAATAGGCTTTTGCAATAAGTATGTAAGTTCTTTATGACTAATGTTGAGTTCAATGATTTTACGCACTCTCACCCTTCCACTTTTGCTAGCCTCTCTTGTACCATGAACCTTTCGCCGGTACATTAAACCCACCTTCCTCAAAACATCCACCATATATTTTCCTCAAAACACCCACCATACCTACCTATTGTGGCATTTTCATAGCCATTCCGAGATATATTGCCATGCAAAACCACCGTCCCATTTTTTATGACATGCACCATCACTTCCATATTGCTTTTAGAGTCATACTTTGTTCTAGCCATCGAGTTGTAATCTTTGAGTTGTAAGTAAATAAAAGTGTGATGATTTGCATTATTAGAGCATTGTTCCGTGTGACAAAAGGATGATGGAAGCTATGATTCCTTCACAAGTTGGGATGAGTATCCGGACTTCACAAAAAAATAAAAGAGGCCAAAGAAGCCCGCCAAAAAATGAGAGAAAGAGAGAAGGGACAATGCTACTATCTTTTTCCACACTTGTGCTTCAAAGTAGCACCATGTTCTTCATAGAGAGTCTCCTACTTTGTCACTTTCATATAACTAGTGGAATTACATCTTTTGCACGACCACTTAGTTTTATTTTTGAGCTTTCATACACTTATAGCTCTAGTGCATTTGTTGCAAGGCAATACCTACTCACTCACGTTAATATCTATTTATGGGCATCTCCATAGCCTGTTGGTATGCCTAGTTGATGTGAGACTATCTCCTCCTCTTTCTTTTGCAACCTCCACCACATTCTATTTCACCTATAGTGTTATATCCATGGCTCACACTCATGTATTGTGTGAGAGTTGAAAAGGTGTAAGAACAAAACAAAGTGTGAAACATTTGCTTGATTTTCATCGGGGTTGTGCATGATTTAGATACTTTGTGTGGTTAAGATGGAGCATATCCAGACAATATGATTTTGTAGGGATAGCTTTCTAAGACCATGCTATTTCGAAAGGAAGCAATTACCTTATTAGTATGCTTAAGGTATTATTGTTTTTATGTCAATATAGACTTTTGTTTTGAGTCTTATGGATCTGAATATTCATGTCACAATAGAGAATATTATATGGATAAATATGTTAGGTAGCATTCCACATCAAAAAATCTATTTTGATCATTTACCTACTCGAGGACGAGCAGGAATTAAGCTTGGGGATGCTAATACGTCTCCAACATATCTATAATTTTTTATTATTCCATGCTATTATATTATCTATTTTGGATGTTTTATATGCATTTGTATGTTGTTTAATATTACTCTTGGGATCCAAAGCCTAGTGCCAGTTTCTGTTTTTCCCACTTTTTGAATATTACAGATAAGGAATATTAAACGGAGTCCAAATGGAATAAAATCTCCAGAAAGATTTTTCTTGGACCAGAAGACACGCAACAGGCTTGGAGTAGGGGGCAAGGAAGTTGCGACGAGGCCGCAAGCCTCCAAGGCGCGCCCTGGGGGGTGGTTGTGCCTCCCTGGCTTGTGGGCCCCCTGTAGGTCTCCTAACCCTAATTCTTGGCCTATAAATTCCCAAATATTCCCGTATCGCCAAAAAGAACCACGAAAATACTTTTACGCCGTCGGGAGCCTCTATTCCTGAGAGATCCAATCTGGGAGCCTTTTCTGGTAATCTGCCGGAGAGGGAATTGATGTTGGAGAACATCTACATCAACTCCATTGCCCTTCCGATGATGTGTGAGTAGTTCACCACAGACCTACGAGTCCATAGCTAGTAGCCAGATAGCTTCTTCTCTCTCTTTGAGCTTCAATGCCATGTTCTTCATGATCTTCAAGAAGATCTATCCGATGTAATACACTTTTGCGGTATGTGTCGAGATCCGATGAATTGCGAGTTTATGTTCGGATTATCCATGATATTATTTGAGTCTCTTTTGAATTCTTATATGCATGATTTCATATCTTTGCATGTCTCTTTGAATTATTTGTTTTGTTTAGCCAGCTAGATTGGTAATACTTGCAATGGGAGAAGTGCTTAGTTTTGGTTAAATCTTGCGGTGTCCTCGCCCAGTGACATAGTAGGGGTAGCGAGGCACGTATTTTATTGTTGCCATCAAGGATAAAAAGATGGGGGTTTCATCATATTGCTTGAGTTTATCCCTCTACGTCATGTCATCTTTCTTAATGCATTACTCTGTTCTTCATAAACTTAATACTCTAGATGCAGGCAGGAGTCGGACGATGTGTGGAGTAATAGTAGTAGATGCACAATCATTTCGGTCTACTTGATACGGACGTGATGCCTATATGCATAATCATTGCCTTGGATATCTTCATAATTATTTGCTTTTCTAACAATTGCTCGACAGTAATTTGTTCACCCACCGTATTATTTTCCTTTATGAGAGAATCCTCTAGTGAAACCTATGGCCCCGTGGTCTATTTTCCATAATATATTTTCAGATCTATAAACCAAAAATACTTTGTTGCAATTTATTTACTTTTGTTTTACTTTCAGATCTATCACTATTTTATACTTATCTCTATCAGATCTCATCCTTGCAAATAACTGTGAAGGGATTGACAACCCCTTTATAGTGTTGGGTGCAAGTGTTTGATTATTTGTATAGGTACTACTATTGGAGCCTTGCTAGTTCCTCCTACTCGATTCATACCTTGGTTCTCAACAAACTGAGGGAAATACGTATCTACTTTGTTGCGTCACCCTTTCCTCTTCAAGGAAAAACCAACGCAAGCTCAGGAGGTAGCAGTGGGCCCTAGTTAACAGCAACGTGTGATCGGAAGCGGTGCTACTACTATTGTATCTAGTAGTAGCGCGTGTTTCCCTACCAGTGCTACTAATATGGGTGCCAGCCACAAAATATTTGCCACCTTTTCCCAACCTCCTCTTATTCTACATGCCTTGTTCCCCACCTCCTCTTCTTCGTCCTTCAATGATCCCCCTCCTCCCTCTCTCTTCTTTTCCCCTCCATCACCTCCATTAATTCCCTCCCTCCCCATCTCATCTCTTTCTTGGCCCTTCACCACCACCTCCATTCATTAATGACCTAAGCTCCCCTCTCTTTAATATTTATTTCTCCACTAGCTATTTTGTTCTCTCTCTATCCCTAGTTAGAGCTATATATCTAGTTACCTCACTATCTAGATCTACTTGCTAATTAAGAAAGAGAATTGAATATATATCTTTGTACTGTGATTGATCTCCCTCGACATATAGGTGAGTAAAAAGAAGAGATAACGTGCAAGAATGAAAATATATGTATGTGTTTGTGTGCGCACGTGATAGGACCGAGCTATGTGATTGTGTGTGTGGCATGTGTGAGTTTCATATATTGTGTATTTTTTGAAATGTATGTGACATGAGTTTCCTATGTTTTGCCAAAATTTCGATTCATTTTCGTTGCGACAAATTTCGAGAAAACTCGACATGTCCTATGTTTAGAGAAAGTCATGTCAAAATTTTGTATGAATTTGTTGCATGCATGCGTACGTGGTTATAATTATTTGGCATCATGCATGCAATCATGAAGGTCAATGGAAGGAAGGTGGAAAGATACTACCAATCTGCGGTGGACGACATGTATGAAAACAAACGGAAGGAGGTTTTATGTCCGTGTCGTAAATGCAAAGGTAGTATGGCTAGACCCCTTTAAGGCTGACAAATTCAAGGAGCACCTTCTCATGCATGGTTTCATGTATGGCCATACTCGATGGATAAGTGAGGATGATGATGATGAGGACATTGACGGGGCAGGAAATAATGACATGGGCCAAGACAAAGAGATGATCGAAAATGGGCCCAAAGAAGAGGGCTTCGGAAATGGCGCAGAAGAGGCTAGACCTGGCGGAGAAGAGGCCGGACATGATGGAGAGTACACGGACACGCCACAGTCTTCGTCCATACTAAGTTCATCCATGCGGGACCCGCATGTTCGAGAAGTGCTTCACAACAGGATGACTAGCGACAGAGATGCTTCTACAAACGAGTCCAAGTTGGCGCAACTATAGATAGACTCGAAGACTCCATTGTATGATGGTTACGATCCCGAGGTGACCCGCTCAAGTTTCACACTAGAACTGCTTAAGACGAAGGCAAAAGTCAAATGGACAGATCCAAGCATGGATGACCTTTTGAAGTATCTAAAGAAGGTTCTTCCCACGGGATGCATGTGTCCCACTAGTGTTGAGGAGGCCAAAAAAATCTTGTGCCTCTTGATCTTCCACACATTAGATACCACGCATGCATGAACGATTGCATCATATATCGGAACGAGCATGCGGAAAAAAACCATCTGCCCAAAGTGCAATGCTTCACGATATAAGAAGGCCAGAAAGAAAGATCCATAGAAAGTCGTATGGTACTTTCCCATCACTCCCCACCTGTAGAAGTATTTCGTAGATCCTAAGGAAGCAAAACTCATGCGATGGCACGCAGATAGGGTGAAGCCAAATGATGGAGATGATCCGAAGATGAGAAACATCGCAAATTCTAGTTAGTGGAGAGCATTATAAAAATTTCACAAATGATCCAAGGAACATCGTGCTTGGTGCTAGTCTGATGGCATGAATCCATTTGGCAAGAAGAGCACCAAACATAGCACATGGCCCGTGTTTATATGGATGTACACCCTCCCTAGAAGTTCATGAAGGAAAATACATACAAATGACTATGCTTACTTTAGGGCCAAGACAACCGGGAAATAATACTAATATGTATCTTGGGTTACTCAAAGAGGAGATAGACACGTTATGGACAAGTCGGCCAAGACATGGGACGACAGCGGAGGAGAGTATTTCGACGTGAGATCTCTGTTGATCATGACGGTGCATGACTATCTTGATTAGGGATATGTCGCGGTCCAGGTGTGCCATGGATATTGTGGATGCAGTAGGTGCATGGATGATACAATGTCTCAGTAGCTATCCAAAGATGGTAGGTCTTCAAAAATCGTGTACATGGGGCATCAAAAATGGCCCGAGAAGGATGAGCCATGGAAAATGCACGGAGATCTATTTAATGGTAAGGTCGAGCATCGAGGACCTCCGCGTAAGTGGAGCGACATCGAGTTATTGAAGAACTGGGAACAGTGCCCCTTGCCGGGAAAGATGAAAAAAAGACCTCGGAGCCGCTGCTGGAAGTATGGAAAACGAGGTCTGTTTTCCCAGACTAGGAGTATAGGCCCAAACTAGACATGCCTCATAGCCTTGATCAAATGCATATCACGAAGAATATCCCCGAGAGTTTGCTTGGAACTTTGATGAACATGTCGAAGAAGACCAAGGATGGGCCGAAGGCAAGAAAACTTGGATTTTATGGATAACAGGAAAGATTTCCACATGCTCGGCAAAAGTTCAGCATAGAAGATGGTTGATAACCCACAAGTATAGGGGATCAATTGTAGCCTTTATCGATAAGTAAGTGTGTCGGACCCCACAAGGATCCAAAGGTAGAACAAATATTCCCTCAAGTTCTATCGACCGCCGATACAACTCTACGCACGCTTAACGTTCGCTTTACCTAGAACAAGTATGAAACTAGAAGTACTTTGTAGGTGTGATAGGATAGGTTTGCAAGAAAATAAAGATCACGTCAATAAAAACTAGGGGTTTCTTAGATAAAGAAACAACTAAGTTAATCTTAGTAGAGATCTTTTTGTCACAAGAAGGTTATTTGTCCCTAGGCAATCGATAACTAGACCGGTAATAATTATTGCAAATTTATATGATGGAGAGGCATAAGCTAACATACTTTATCTACTTGGATCATATGCACTTATGATTGGAACTATAGCAAGTTTCCGCAACTACTAAAAATCATTAAGGTAAAACCTAACCATAGCATTATAAGGTATCAAGTCCTCTTGTACTCCCATATGCAACAACCCATCTACTCGGGTTTATGCTTTTGTCACTCAAGCAACCCACCATAGGCAAATCATGAACACATTGCAACACCCTACAGTGGGGATCCCTCACGCTTTCGCGACAGGAGAGCACCATAGGACAACACCAATGATAAAACATGCCACTCAAACCAATCATGATCATCAATCAACCCATAGGTCAAAACGGATCTACTCAAACATCATAGGATAGCCATACATCATTGGGAACTAATATATAGCTATGTTTAAGTAGAGATAACAGCGGGGAGAAGGGGTGTCACACCGCTGCATAAAGGGGAGAGAGTTGGTGATGACGACGGTGAAGTTGTTGGTGTAGATTGACGTCACGATGATGGCCCCGACGGCGTTCCGATGCCACAGAGAGATAGGGGGAGAGAGCCCCCTCCTTATTATTCTTCCTTGGCCTCCCCTAGATGGTAGGAGGGTTTCCCCTCTGGTCCTTGGCCTCCATGGCGGCGGAGGGGCGAGCGCCCCTCCGAGATTGGATCTCTCTCTCTCTCTCTCTCTCGGTTTCCTTCTGTTTCTGTGTTCCTCTCCATTCCAGATTCTTGCGTTTCACTGTTTCTTATATTCCCGGAGATCCGTAACTCCGATTGAGCTGAAATTTTTACACGATTTTTATCCATAAATTAGCTTTCTTGTGGTGAAAGAAGGGCACCAACCGCCTTACGGGATGACCACAACCACGAGGGCGCCCCCTACCCCCAGGCCACGCCCCTATCGCTTGTGGGCCCCACGAGCACCGCCTTCTACTGATTCCACTTCCAAAAATTCTCATATGTTCCAAAACAAAGTCTCCGTAAGTTTTTATCCCGGTTGGACTTTGTTTGATATGGATTTTGTGTGAAACAAAAACATGCAACAAACAGGAACTCACACTTGGCACTGAATCAATATGTTTGTCCCAAAAAATAGTATAAAAAGTTGCCAAAAGTATATGGAAGTTGTAGAATATTGGCATGAAACAATCAAAAAAATTAGATACGACGGAGACGTATCAGCATCCCCAAGATTAATTCCTGCTCGTCCTCGAGTAAGTAAATGATAAAAAAGATAATTTTTTGATGTGGAATGCTACCTAGCATAATCTTGATCATATAATCTAATCATGACATGAATATTAAGACACGAGTGATTCAAAGCAATAGTCTATCATTTGACATTAAGACAATAATACTTGAAGAATACTAATAAAGCAATCATGTCTTGTCAAAATATCATGGCTAAAATAAAGTTATCCCTACAAAATCGTATAGTCTGGCTATGCTCCATCTTCATCACACAAAGTATTAAATCATGCACAACCCCGGTTTTAGCTAAGCAATTGTTTCATTCTTTAGTATTCTCAAACTTTTTCAACTTTCATGCAATACATGAGCGTGAGCCATGGGTGTAGCACTATAGGTGGAACAAAATATGGTGGAGGTTATGGAGAAGAAAAAAAGAAGGAGATAGTATCACATCAACTAGGCATATCAACGGGCTATGGAGATGCCCATCAATAGATATTAATGGGAGTGAGTAGGGATTTCCATGTGACGGATGCACTAGAGCTATAAGTGTATGAAAGCTCAAAAAGGAACTAAGTGGGTGTGCATGCAACTCGCTTGCTCACGAAGACCTAGGGCAATTTGAGGAAGCCCATCATTGGAATATACAAGCCAAGTTCTATAATGAAAAATTCCCACTAGTATATGAAAGTGACAATATAGGAGACTCTCTATGATGAAGATCATGGTGCTACTTTGAAGCACAAGTGTGGAAAAGGAATACTAGCATAGCCCCTTCTCTTTTTCTATCATTTTTTATTTTCTCCTTTTTTGGTGGGCTTCTTTGGCCTCTTTTATTTTTCATAAAGTGCGGAGACTCATCCCAGCTTGTGAGGGAATCATAACTTCCATCATCCTTTCCTCACATGGGACAATGCTCTAATAATGATGAACATCACACTTTTATTTACTTACAACTCAAGAATTACAGCTCGATACTAGAACAAAACATGACTCTATATGAATGCCTCCGGCAGTGTACCGGGATGTGCAATGATCTAGCGTAGCAATGACATCAAAACCACGGAAACATCATGCTAGCTATCTTACGATCATGCAAAGCAATATGCAATGATGGTGCGTGTCATAATACATGAGACGGTGGAAGTTGCATGGCAATATATCTCGGAATGGCTATGGAAATGCCATAATAGCTAGGTATGGTGGCTGTTTTGAGGAATGTGGGTTTAATGCACCGACGAAAGTTGCTCGGTACTAGAGAAGCTAGCAAATGTGGAAGGGTGAGAGTGTGTATAATCCATGGACTCAGCCTTAGTCATGAAAAACTCACATACTTATTGCAAAAATTTATTAGTCATCGAAACAAGCTACTACACGCATGCTCCTAGGGGAAGGGTTGGTAGGAGTTAACCATCGCGTGATCCCGACTTCCACACAAAGGATGACAATCAATAAATAAATCATGCTCCGACTTCTTCACATAACGGTTCACCATACGTGCATGCTACGGGAATCACAAACTTTAACACAAATATTTCAACCAATCCACAATTACTCACTAGCATGACTCTAATATCACCATCTTTATATCGTAAAACTATTGCAAGGAATCAAACATATCATATGCAGTGATCTACAAGTTTTATGTAGGATTTTATGACTAACCATGTGCATGACCACCTCATGTTAACTCTATAAATAGATATAAGTGAGGAATGAGAGTTTAATTATTTCTACAAAATATATGCCCACGCTCTAACAAATATAAGTGAAGCAAAAGTGCATTCTACAAATGTCAGTTAATATGTGTAGAGAAACACGCAATCCAAACTTCAAATGATATAAGTGAAGCACATGAAGCATTCTATAAAGCCATACTCAAAAGATATAAGTGAGGTGCAAAGAGCCTTCTATAAGTCAACCAAGAACTTTATCTTACCAGCAGGGTATATTACTAAAATAAAAATAAAAAGCACATGACGCTCCAAGATTTACGCATATCATGTGACGAATAAAAATATAGCTTCAAGTGAAATTATCGATGGTTGTTAAAAGAAAGAGGGGATGCCTTCCGAGGCATCCCCAAGCTTAGTTGCTTGGGAGTCCTTGAATATCATCTTGGGGTGACTCGGGAACCCCAAGCTTAGTCTCTTTCCACTCCTTATTCCTTTACCCATCATGATCTCGCTCAAAACTTGAAAACTTCAATCACACAAAACTTAACAAAACCCTCGTGAGATCCGTTAGTAACAATAAAGCAAATTACAACTTTAAGTAATGTTGCCAACCAATTCATATTTTGTTTTTTGCATTTTATCTACTTTAATATAATTTTTCCATGGCTTATACCACCGATAAAATTGATAGTTTCATCAAAACGAGCAAAACAATGCATCAAAAACAGAATCTGTCAAAAATAGGACAGTCTATAGTAATCTGTACATTCACCATGATTGTCTAACTATAAAAATTCTGAAAACTTAGGAAGAAATAAATAATTTGCATATAAGTATTGTGTAAAATTATCAGAAACTTTTGGCATTCCAGTAAAAAATGTAAATTCATGCACTACTGCCAAAGTTTCTGTTTTTGCACTGCACACACCAAACAAGCAATCTAATCATCCTAAAGGCAAATCTTGCCACATTATTTTTATAATACAATGGATTTATAAAAGGGTATAATTATATTTGTTGAAAAGTTTCTGTAATTAAGATTCACAAGGTTTCCATGGGCATGAACAAAGTTCAAGGCATGCTCCCATTTTAACAATGCTCTTCTCTCTCACTTTCAATTTTCTTTTTGAAAAAGTTTTAGGTGCCCCTCTTTATTTTTTTTGGTTTTTAAATTATATAAAATCACACAAAATAATAAAATGACTCTCTAAAACTTCCGGCTTGTCTCCCTAGCAGTGCTTTCTTTAAATCCATTAAGCTAGGCATAAAGTGCTCAAGTAATTGGTCCACCCGGATCCTAAGGTATATCAAAGCCAATTTTAATTAACAATGATTTGTAATTTAGTAGTGAGCACAAAGTAACATATATCACACACCAACGAAGTCTAACTCTCTTCCTATGCATCGACATGTCATAAAAGAACAATTCATGCACACGAAGTAAAGGCCAATGCATAGTATAAACAATTTCTTGTAATTTTATCGTATTGGAAACATAGAGAGGCGAAGATGTGGTTCCTCTCTCATAATAATTGCAAGTAGGAGCAGCAAGCACATGCATATTATATCTATCAAAATCATCATCTGTAATAGTAAAAAGCAACCCATCTATATAATCCTTAAAAAGTGCAAACTTCTCCAATATAGTGTAGTTGGGAGAATTCAAAAAGATAATAGAACTATCATGTGTGGGTGCAATAGCAACAATTTCATTCTTAACATACGAAACTATATCAAGTTCATCTCCATAATCAACATTCATATTGGCATCATGGCCACAAGCATAGCAAGCATCAAGTTCATCAAGAAGGGATATTTCAAATGAATCCAAGGGATCTTAGCAATTATCATAGCATTCATCCTTCGGTAAGCATGAAGGGAAATTAAATACTGTATGAGTTGAAGAGTTACTCTCATTAGAAGGTGGGCACGGGTAGCTAATCCGCTCTTCCTCCTTTCCTCCTTCGCTCTCCTCCTCATATTTTTCATCCAATGAGCTCAAAGTGTCATCAATTTCTTCTTCCATAGATTCCTGCAAAATGTTATTCTCCTCTTGGATGGCAGAGGAGTCCTTAATATATGGCTTAACATAAGAATTAGAAGCATAGTTTTCATAGCAATATTTAAGTATGGCAAAACTTTCAGATTTGTAAAGAGTAGCATCATACTTTTCAATCAAAGGAGTAATTTCATAGGCACCCTTAAAAGCAACAAATTCTTCAATTTGCTCAATATCATAGTAATTATAAACACCCTTGGCATAACAAGATATGATTCCATTATCCTTAAACTCACATTGGTAGGGAAGGTGTTTGCTAGGATCTTCAGATAAACAAGTAAAATCATAAATTTCGCAAAAATTCCAAGCATAGCATTGCAAAGTATTAGTATGATGCCATAAAAGTTTCCCTTTTTCAGATAAGTAGTGTCGCACATAATAAGCATGTTCTTTTAATGATTTTTTCCTCAACTAAGCTAGTTGGGGTTTTAGCATGAGCACAAATGGATCAAAGATGAACCAAGTAATATTCTTAGGTTGTACGGAACACTAGTGGTTCCTCAAATTTTGGACCAGCAAGTACATCTAATTTTTTTGGTATTTCGTGTTTCATATCCATTACTAAAGATAGAGAACAACTTAAACAACAAATAAAATCTACTTAGTGATAAAGCAAACAAGCACACACGAGAATATTCACCCCACGCTGTTGCTCCCCGGCAACGGCGCCAGAAAAAGGTCTTGATAACCCACAAGTATAGGGGATCAATTGTAGCCTTTCTCGATAAGTAAGAGTGTCGAACCCAACGAGGAGCTAAAGGTAGAACAAATATTCCCTCAAGTTCTATCGACCATCGATACAACTCTACGCACGCTTAACGTTGGCTTTACCTAGAACAAGTATGAAACTAGAAGTACTTTGTAGGTGTGATAGGATAGGTTTGCAAGAAAATAAAGAACACGTAAATAAAAACTAGGGGTTTCTTAAATAAAGAAACAACTAAGTTAGTCTTACTAGAGATATTTTTGTCACAAAAAGGTTATTTGTTCCTAGGCAATCGATAACTAGACCGGTAATCATTATTGCAATTTTTTATGAGGGAGAGGCATAAGCTAACATACTTTCTCTAGTTGGGTCATATGCATTTATGATTAAAACTCTAGGAAGCATCCGCAACTACTAAAGATCATTAAGGTAAAAACCCAACCATAGCATTATAAGGTATCAAGTCCTCTTTTACTCCCATATGCAACAACCCACCTACTCGGGTTTATGCTTCTGTCACTCAAGCAACCCACCATAGGAAAATCATGAACACATTGCAACACCCTACAACGGGGATCCCTCATGCTTGCGCGGCACGGAGAGCACCATAGGACAACACCAATAATAAAACATGCAACTCAAACCAATCATGATCATCAATCAACCCATAGGACAAAACGGATCTACTCAAACATCATAGGATAGCCTTACATCATTGGGAAATAATATTAGTGTTGAGCATCATGTTTAAGTAGAGATTACAGCAGGGAGAAGGGGTGTTACACCGCTGCATAGAGGGGGGGAGAGTTGGTGATGACGGCGGCGAAGTTGTTGGTGTAGATTGTCATCTCGATGATGGCCCCGACAGCGTTCTGGTGCCACTGAGAGAGGGGGAGAGACCCCCCCCCTTCTTCTTCTTCCTTGGCATCCCCCTCGATGGGAGGAGGGTTTCCCCTATGGTCCTTGGCCTCCATGGTGGCGGAGGGGCGAGAGCCCCACGGAGATTGGATCTCTCTCTTTGTTTCCTTCTGTTTCTGCGTTCCTCTCCGTTCTAGATTCTGGCGTTTCACCATTTCTTATATTCCCGAAGATCCGTAACTCCGATTGGGCTGAAATTTTAACACGATTTCACCGGGAAATTAGCTTTCTTGCGGCGGAAGAAGGGCACCAATCGCCTTACGAGGTGACCACAAGATACCAGGGAGACCCCTACCCCCCAGGCCGCGCCCCTATGGCTTGTGGGCCCCTCGGGCACCGCCTTCTGTTGATTCCACTTCCCAAAAATCACATATATTCCAAAAAAATCATTGTAAGTTTTTATCCCGTTTGGACTTCATTTGATATGGATTTTCTGTGAAACAAAAAACCTGCAACAAAGAGGAACAGGCACTTGGCACTGGATCAATATGTTTGTCCCAAAAAATAGTATAAAAAGTTGCCAAAAGTATATGAAAGTTGTAAAATATTGGCATGAAACAACCAAAAATTATAGATACGACGGAGACTTATCAATGGTGATAGAGATGGAGATGGAAGATAAGGGTAAAGGCAAAAAAATGGAGAAGAGTATTTCCTCCCCCCTCTTGCTTCACCTTAGATCCGAAGGAGGTCGATCAATTCTTCAAGTGCATTATTGGAATCAAAGTTAGTTCCGGATATTGTGGGAAGATAAGAAGATGTATGGACACCAAGAAAAAAGGTTCGACGGGATGAAGTCTCATGACTGTCACGTGATGATGACGCAGTTACTCCCGGTTCCACTAAGAGAGATTTTGGACACACGTCCGTGATACACTTACTAATCTATGCCACTTTTTCGACACTATCTCTCGAAAGTCGATTAGTGTGAGGCAACTAAAAAGGCTACATGAAGAGATCGTTGTCATACTAAATGAGCTAGAGATGTACTTACCACTCACGTTCTTTGATGGCATGGTGCACATGTGTGTTCACATAGTGGACGACATCATAGACCTAGGGCCGACATTCCTACACAGCATGATGTCGTTCGAGAGGATGAATGGGGTCATCAAAGGATTTGTTCGTTACATGTCCCGTCTGAATGGAAGCATCACCCAGGGCTATCTGACCCAAGAGTGCATCTCCTTTTGTGAGAATTATCTATGTGTCGGAGAAACTATTTTTGGTTTGCCCGTTAACAAGCACTTTGGAAGGCTGAAAGGATAGTGCCACATCAACGACCGGATGGAATTGTATGTGTACCGCTCGGGCAGACAGGACGACTTTGACATAGCTAACTTAGTAGTGCTGCAACATCTAAACATGGTAGATCCTTTTGTGGCAGTGCATAAAGAGACCTTCTCAAAGAACTACCATGACCGTGGGCTGCATAGGACGGACGCCGAAGTTATTAGAGAGCACAAGTCCACTTTCTTGCGTTGGTTCAAAGAGCGAGTTGTGGCTAATCCCCCGGAAGAGGGTTGTCCAGACGAAAATTTGATATACGCCTTAGCACATGGCCCATCAGTCAACCTCGCGACCTATGCGGCATAGATATCAATGGATACACGTTCCACACGGAGGCCAAAGATATGAATAGTGAATACCAGAACTCAGGGGTGACGATGGAAGCCATGGCCGGTGATGTAACTGAAAGATACTATGCAAGGGTCGAAGATCTAGGAGCTTGCATACTCTCAATTGCATAGCGCGGCGATGTTTCATGTCGGATAGGCTAAGAACATACAAAGAGAAAACCCACTTTTCACTACCATGTGTATACCCGACGCCAATAGCCCTATCGCGAATGCCACCACCAAAAATGAGCCATGGGTACACGCTAAGCACCTGACACAATGCTTATTCATAGAAGACCCTCTCAATCCCAACCGTGTTGTCGTGATGAGAGGAAAAAAGAGCATCATTGAAATGGATGGAATCGCCAACAAGGAAGACTATGACCAGTACGGTGACCCGACGGGGGAAGATGATGATGACGATGAACCATACATCAAAAGAAGAATAAGGATAAAATTACCTAAGGAAGATCATACTCCCTAGGAAAACAAAAGTCATGACGAGGGGATCAATTATTTGACAACGAACAAAATAGGAAAGAAGAAGATCACTCTCAAGCGTAGTCGCCCACACGCTAATTAACAAATGGTCATAATTTGTGTGTACCTATTTTGTATAAGTACTTAACATTGTTATCAGTCAAATGATGAAATATATATATTATGCACTAATTAGTATTCGGAAGTGATCATAGTGGGAGGAGGCATCGTTCGAAGGTGCTCGATCATATATACGGGACGGGGGCGGGTGTTATTACTACGTAAACAATCCTAATTAGCAATTCGGAAAAATATAGAGAACAAGGAAAAAAGACAAAAAAGTAAAGAAAGAGAAAAAGAAAAAAATGAAAAATGAAAAGGAAAAATAATTTATAAAATAAAAAATAGTTAGTAGTAGCACGTCTCGCTCCGCACGTGCTATAACTAACTTAGCTATAGTGTGTTTTACACAAATGCACTATAGCTAACTTAGCTATAGCGTGTTTTGTAGAAACGCGCTATATCTAAGTTGGTTATAGCCCGACCGTTCTTCCCACCCCAATACCCCACTCTCTCTCTCACTCTCAATCCGCTCCCTCGCTCTCTCTCTCTCGTCCGACGACCCTAGCGACCTCACCTCCAAAGACCCTAGGGACCTCACCTCCGACGACCCCGAGGACCTCACCTCCGACGACCCTCGCGACCTCACCTCCTACGACCCCGGCCCCGACCCCAACGTTGTCCCCGACCACTTTGAGCCGGCGACCCCAAGCCCACCCTGATGTCCCTAGCCTTTCCTTCTCCATCGGCCGCCCTCCCTTGCATCACCATGCCTCCTCCTCCTCCCTTCTCCGTCTCTCGTGAGCACGCTCTCTCCCTTCCCTTGCTTGCTAGTGTGGGTTTGGTAGATCTTGTTTCTTAGATTAGTGTTCTAAAATTAGGGTAAAACCAAAAATTAGGTTTCTGAAATTAGTTAATAGTTTCTAAAAAAATTGTTAATAGTTTTTGAAAAACTTAGCTAATAGTTTGTGTTTCTAAATATTTTAGTTAATAGTTTTTGTTTCTAAAAAAATCAGTTAATAGTTAACAGTTAATTAGATAGTAAAACAAAAAATTAGGGTTCTGAAATTAGTTAATAGTTTTTGAAATAATTAGTTAATAGTTTGTGTTTGTGAAAAAACTGCTAAGAGTTAACAGTTAATTGATAGTAAAATAGAAAATTATGGTTGTAAAATTTATTAACAGTTTCTGAAAAAATTAGTTAATAGTTTCTCTTTCTGAAAAATCAATTAATAATTAACAATTAATTAGATAGTAAAACAGAAAATTGGTTAATTATCATTGAAGTTGGATGAAATGCTTGCTGTCCATTTGAAGTTGGGTTGTTGTCCATTTGAAGTTGGCCTATGACCTCATTCTCATTTGGACAGCTTGTTGTCCATTTGAAGTTGAATTCAAATTAAAAATTCCCAAATTCAGTTGAAATGCTTGTTGTCCATTTGAAGTTGATGTCCAAATGCAATGAAAATGAAAATGAAATACTTGTTGTCCATTTGAAGTTCTGATGAGTTGTTGTCCATTTTGATGATGAGTTGTTGTCCAAACACTCAAATTGGATGAGATAAAATGTGTTGTGGGCGTGAGGCCATCCTTGTTTGCATGGAAACTAATTCTGATTGGCCTATGTTTTGCCACAATGTTGATTCATTTCCGTTCCGGGAAATTTCAGGCGCTCAATATGTGCCATTTTTAGCATACGTCATGCCAAAAAATTTCATGAATTTCAACATTATGTGTGCTTCAAAGTAGACCTATTGATTGACCGATCTTTTATGGAACGGGAATGAAATGACAGCCACGCAAAACATAGGACATTTTCGCAAGAGTTATTATTCATTTTATTATGTAAAACTTGAGAATTAAACGACTAGATTGAACCCTAGGAAATATGGCCAACAACGATGAAGTCGAAGGTTCTCGCACCCAAGAAGGAGAAGCACACGCTTACCTCGACTATCTAGCTAGCCAGGAGATGGAGACGGCCACTCATGCAACCGTTGATGGCGCTAGCTAGCCAGGAGATGGAGACGGCCACTCATGCAACCGCTGATGGCGCCGACGCCGACGACACTGATGCCACCAACATCGACACTAAGACGGAGACAACCACTGATGGTACCTCCCAAGCCGGTGAACGAAAGAAGGCAAAGAGGGCACGACACCCTAGTATCAGCACCAAAAGACTAGTGATCATGAAGGTACATGAAGGCGAATTCGAGCCAACACACCCGTAGGACATGGCAGGGACGTACGACAACCAATTAGAATGCATCCTACGGGATACTGCTAACATCAATGACACAAAAGTATGGAAGAATGAACCTTTGCAACACCTGCTCCTAACTAAGTTGCATGCAAGATTCTTGTTCCCCGGTCGGAATGAAAAGGATATCGAGCACCCATGGGAAGATCCTGCCATGAAGAAAATAAACAACAAATCCCTAACAAAGTTCAGCAACGCATTGAGCGACTGGAAAACAAGGGTGAAAAGGCAATTGTAGTAGACCATCAAACCTATGCCCGAACTAAAGAAGACAATCAAAAAAATTCGGAAGAGGACTTTCAAAAGTTCAAGGCGACTTGCGCTAAAGAAGCTACCAAGGCTAGGTCAGATAAAGGCAAGGAGCTTCAGGCAAGGAACATGGAGAACCACCACCTCGGAAATCATGGTTACACGGTCAAGAGGCTTGTGTGGGGTAATGAGGATGTGTAACGTGAATGTTTGGGGCTCCCAGACCCCTTGGCTGAGTTCAACGACGAGCAGGAGCATGACTACATCGGGGCCCGGTTCAAGTGGGACCCTATAAAGAAGGAATTTTACACGAACGGGTCTATGAGGGAATTCATGAGAATAATGTTAATTATCACTTTACCACCTTATATTATCTTTTGATCAAGTCGACTACGTTCTAGTCACATTTGTAATTGATTCACACTCATTTTGCACATAGAGCAACACAAGCTTGCAGCCGAAAGCGAATCACAAACTCAATCGACTCAGCCATCGATGAAGTACAAGTGGGACACCCCTTTCGACCAGGCAATCAACATAATGTATGGAAAACCGCTGGATCAGCGACCATAGTATGGACATGTGCACGTTGCCCGATACAGCGCCATGTGGAAGTACTACTATAGGGAGGATACCGAGGCTAAAAAGCAGAGAAATAAGTTAAGTCAAGTGACTATCGATGAGAAGGTGGCACTGGCGCTGGAAAAAAACAAAACTGAAACCGTAGCTGAGGCAAGAAGGGCAGCGATAGATGCCTACAGAAATGATGTGGCATCTGCATCGACAAGCTTGATTCCAAGTATGGTCAATCGGGTGCAACAAAATTGAAATCACCCACAACTGATTTTCCCATGCCCGGCTTCACCAGGAGCAACTCGTTGAACTGTACACCCGCACCCTTACCTGCTATGGTGACCGCACTCGCACTTATTGCAGCAGCATCGCCTGCTTTCACTTTTGCACCCTCTAATAGCAGCCCGTGCTGCGTCCTTGGCTTAAATGTCGGGCCATCGACATTGGCTGAGCTTGATTCCCTCACGATAAACATGTGTCGCACGCTCATCAACATAACTAACTAATCTTCAGTTCTTGTTGCCTTTCGGATCTCTCACACCGCACACATGTCTTTTTAGGCCGACTCCATTCCATGCACCCTCCTCTACCACATGAATGGGGGTTGGTGGCTGTGGGGAAGGCTACTATAATGAAGCCCAAGGATCGCTTGTTCCATGGCTAACAGATGTCTGATTATTCCTTAAGGGTCTCCATGGTGAGTGTGGTACAGGGCTACGAGGGTTTATGTCTCCCCGAACAAATCGGTGCACACGATGATGAGACACATACGCAGCTTGGCGAATCCAAAAATTGGCTAGTCTTGTGGCTGAAGAATCTTCTACGTTTGGCGGTGATCGGGGGCACACCAACGGGGCTTGAGCAAGGTATGACCTCAAACCCACCTACGCAATTACGGCCACCATCTGTGCTACTAGGTGAGGGCGAGCGACACGAGGAAGGGGGTTAACCATTCTGGCGCCGGCTGATGATGTCGCCCACATGGATGAGGATATGGATCATGACATGGAGGACGAGGACCCTCTCGAGTGGCTCAATACCGGCACCTATGAGGACGTATTGATGAGTGAGCCATATGAGCAACAATCGGAGCCGAAACATCCTCGGGAGTTCAAGAAGTCTTTGTTCATGCAAGCCTCATAGGACACCCCTCCAAATGTCGCCTTAACCCAAGCTCAATTAAGCCAAGGTTGTGCAATGTTGAGCCCGATGACACTGGGTGCAGTGGTTCGACATGGTCTGGCAGACCCACCAGCACCTGAACCCACAAACAAGAAGCTCGGGAAGAGACCGACAAAGAAATTCCCGGTTGCCGCCAAACCTGTCAAAGTGGCTTCTAGGAGCCAACCGCCTCCGCAGACCCGGGTTGCAGACAGTGTACCGATCAAAGTTGCGTCGTCTATCCATACCATGGCAGAGAGAATGTTACCGAAGGATGCGCTAGCCGCCATAACATGGGATCTTAGGAGATTGCATGACCATGTGTTGTCGACGGAGGCAAGCCTTCTCTCCTCGAATGATCCAGGATACCCGCTTTATATGGTCCATGTGTCGTGCGATGGCAAGGAGTACATCCACGACTGCCCTACGGACCTGTTCTTACTGCGATTTGACTACATATTCGACTTACAAATGAGGCAGCTCGATTTGGAATCCGTCTGTCTTTTTATGCTTCATATGAACTACATCGTGAGGAGAGATAAAATCAGTAGTATTGCGGTCGCGGACCCATACAACATGCGTGAAGGCTTCTTGTGAGTCGACAAAACCAATCATAAATATGCGACACGGTACATCGTAGAGTTCATGGTCAACAATAAGGACAAGGAAGCGATTCTCGTACCTTATCATCCAAGGAAAGTCATCCGCGGATAGCCACTATAACACATACATCCTTTCGTGCATTTCAATCATTACTTTGCATGCATGAATGCTAACTTGATCGTGTATTTATTTTGCGCAGCCACGAGAGTGCCATTCTCATTGTATTGGGGACGTTGCATGGGAAACAAAAAATTTCTACGCACACGAATACATATCATGGTGATGATCATCTACGAGAGGGAGATCAGATCCACATACCCTTGTAGATCGCTAAGCGCGAAGTGTTAAGAAACACGGTTGATGTAGTGGAACATCTTCGTGATCCAAATTGTCGCCGTCCCACGATCCGTCCCGATCTAGCACCGAACGGACGGCATCTCCGCGTTCAGCACATGTACAGCTCGATGACGATCTCCGTCTTCTTGATCCAGCAAGAGAGACGAATATGTAGTTGAATTCTCAAGCAGCACGACGGCGTGGCGGTGATGATGGTGGAGCTACCCCGGCAAGGCTTCGTCGTGCCGTACCGATCTAGCTATGCGGTGTCACGAAGTAGTGGAGGGAGAGAGGTTTGCATAAAGGCTTGAGGTGCAAAAACCATCTCAAACCTCCACTGTATATAGGAGGAGCAAGAGGGAGGGTGCCTTGCCTCCTACTCAGGGGTTGGACGAGCCAAGGAGGAAGGTCTCCTCCTCCAATTCGGTTTGGTGGAGGAGTCCTTTCCTTCTTTTCCACCTCCTTCCTTTTTTTCTTTCTTATTCCTTTATTTTTGCCTCAGCTGAAATAGCCTTATTGGGCTGGCCTCCCTAGCCCACAAAGGGCTGGTGCGCCACCCATGGGCCTATTAGTGTTGGAATTATGCCCTAGAGGCAATGATAAATAAGTTATTATTATAATTCATGTATCAAGATAATCGTTTATTATCCATGCTATAATTGTTTTGAATGAAGACTTAGATACATGTGTGGATACATAGACAAAACACTGTCCCTAGCAAGCCTCTAAGTTGGCTAGCCAGTTGATCAAGGATAGTCAAGGTCTTCTGACTATGTACAAGGTGTTGTTGCTTGATAACTGGATCACATCATTGGGTGAATCATGTGATGGACTAGGCCCAAACTAATGAACATAGCATGTTGATCGTGTCATTTTGTTGCTACTGTTTTCTGCGTGTCAAGTATTTATTCCTATGACCATGAAATCATATAACTCACTGGCACCGGAGGAATGCCTTGTGTGTATCAAACGTCACAACGTAACTGGGTGACTATAAAGATGCTCTACAGGTATCTTCGAAGGTTCTCGTTGAGTTAGTATGGATCAAGACTGGGATTTGTCACTCCGTGTGACGGAGAGGTATCTCGGGACCCACTCGGTAATACAACATCACACACAAGCCTTGCAAGCAATGTGACTTAATGTAAGTCACGGGATCTTGTATTACGGAACGAGTAAAGAGACTTACCGGTAAACGAGATTGAAATAGGTATGCCGATACTGACGATCGAATCTCGGGCAAGTAACATACCGAAGGACAAAGGGAATGACATACGGGATTATATGAATCCTTGGCACTGAGGTTCAATCGATAGGATCTTCGTAGAATATGTAGGATCCAATATGGGCATCCAAGTCCCGCTATTGGATATTGACCGAGGAGTCCCTCGGGTCATGTCTACATAGTTCTCGAACCCACAAGGTCTGCACACTTCAGGTTAGGCGATGTTTTATGCTTATTTGAGTTATATGGTTGGTTACCAAATGTTGTTCGGAGTCCCGGATGAGATCACGGACGTCACGAGGGTTTCTGGAATGGTCCAGAAACGAAGATTGATATATAGGATGACCTCATTTGATTACCGGAAATTTTTCGGTCATTACCGGCAATGTACCGGGAGTGATGAATGGGTTCTGGATGTTCACCGGGGGAGCCAGCCCACCCGGGGGAAGCCCATAGGCCTTAGGGGTGTCGCACCAGCCCTTAGTGGGCTGGTCGGACAGCCCAAGAGGCCCTATGCGCAGGAATCAAAGGAAAAAAGAAAAAAAAAGGGAAGTGGGAAAGTGGAGAAGGACTCCACCTTCCAATCCTAGTTGGACTACGATTGGAGGGGGAGGACTCCCCCCTTTGGTTCGGCCGACCCCTTGGGGCTCCCTTGAGCCTCAAGGCAAGGCCCTCCCCCTCCCTCCTATATATACTGAGGTATTAGGGCTGATTTGAGACAACTTTGCCACGGCAGCCCGACCACATACCTCCACGGTTTTTTCCTCTAGATCGTATTTCTGCGGAGCTCGCGCGGAGCCTTGCTGAGATAGATCGCCACTAACCTCTGGAGCGCCGTCACGATGTCGTAGAACTCATCTACCTCTCCATATCTCTTGCTGGATCAAGAAGGCCGAGATCATCGTCGAGCTGTACGTGTGCTGAACGCGGAGGTGTCGTCCGTTCGGCACTAGATCGGAGCAGATCGTGGGACGGATCGCGGGACGGTTCGTGGGACGGTTCGCGGGGCGGATCGAGGGACGTGAGGACGTTCCACTACATCAACCGCGTTTCTTAACGCTTCCTGCTGTGCGATCTAAAAGGGTACGTAGATCCAAATCCCCTCTCGTAGATGGACATCACCATGATAGGTCTTCGTGCGCGTAGGAAAATTTTGTTTCCCATGCGACGTTCCCCAACAGTGGTATCAGAGCTAGGTTCATGCGTAGATGTCATCTCGAGTAGAACACAAAAGTTTTTGTGGGCGGTGATGTGCGATTTTCTGCCCTCCTTAGTCTTTTATTGATTCCGCGGTATTGTTGGATCGAAGCGGCTCGGACCGACATTACTCGTACGCTTACGAAAGACTGGTTTCATCGCTACGAGCAACCCCGTTGCTCAAAGATGATTGGCGAGTGTCGGTTTCTCCAACTTTAGTTGAATCGGATTTGACCGAGGAGGTCCTTGGAGAGAGGTTAAATAGCAATTCATACAACCCCGTTGTGGTGTTTGCGTAAGTAAGATGCGATCCTACTAGATACCCATAGCCACCACGTAAAACATGCAACAACAATTAGAGGACGTCTAACTTGTTTTTGCAGGGTATGCTTATGATGTGCTATGGCCGACGATGTGATGTGATATATTGGATGTATGAGATGATCATGTTGTAATAGTTAATATCGACTTGCACGTCGATCGTACGGCAACCGGCAGGAGCCATAGGGTTGTCTTTAAACTAATGTTTGTGCTTGCAGATGCCTTTACTATATTGCTAGGACGTAGCTTTAGTAGTAATAGCATGAGTAGCACGACAACCCCGATGGCGACACGTTCATGGAGATCATGGTGTGGCGCCGGTGACAAGAAGATCGTGCCAGTGCTTTGGTGATGGAGATCAAGAAGCACATGATGATGGTCATATCATGTCACTTATGAATTGCATGTGATGTTAATCCTTTTATGCACCTTATTTTGCTTAGAACGACGGTAGCATTATGAGGTGATCTCTCACTAAAATTTCAAGACGAAATTGTGTTCTCCCCGACTATGCACCGTTGCTATAGTTCGTCATTTCGAGACACCACGTGATGATCGGGTGTGATAGACTCAACGTTCACATACAACGGGTGCAAAACAGTTGCACACGCGAAACACTCGGGTTAAGCTTGATGAGCCTAGCATGTGCAGACATGGCCTCGGAACACATGAGACCGAAAGGTCGATCATGAATCATATAGTTGATATGATTAGCATAGGGATGCTTACCACTGAAACTATCCTCAACTCACGTGATGATCGGACTTGAGCTAGTGGAATTGGATCATGAACCACTCAAAAGACTAGAGAGATGTACTTTTTGAGTGGGAGTTTAGCAAGTAATTTGATTAGTTGAACTCTAATTATCTTGAACATAGTCTAAATCCACTTTGAAAATATTTGTGGTGTAGATCAATGGCTCACGCGACAGTCACCCTGAATTTTAATACGTTCCTAGAGAAAGCTAAGTTGAAAGATGATGGAAGCAACTTTGTAGACTGGGCTCTTAATCTTAAGTTGCTCCTGCAAGATGGGAAGAAGGATTATGTCCTTAATGCTGCGCTAGGAGATGAACCACCCGCTGCGGCTGACCAAGATGCCAAGAACGCTTGGTTAGCACGCAAGGAGGACTACTCAGTAGTTCAATGTGCGGTCCTGTATGGCTTAGAGCCAGGACTTCAACGTCGCTTTGAGCATCATGGAGCATATGAGATGTTCCAGGAGTTGAAGGTTATCTTTCAGAAGAACGCCCGGATCAAGAGGTATGAGACCTCCGATAAATTCTATGCTTGCAAGATGGAGGAGAATTCGTCTGTCAGTGAACATGTGCTCAAAATGCCCGGGTACTCAAACCGTCTAGCTGAGCTGGGGATTGAACTCCCGCAAGAGGCTATCACTGACAGAATTCTTCAATCACTGCCATCAAGCTATAAGGGCTTTGTGTGAACTATAACATGCAAGGGATGAACAAGTCACCCGGCGAGTTATTCGCGATGCTGAAAGTCGCAGAGTCAGAACTCGGTAAAGAGCATCAAGTGTTGATGGTGAATAAGACCACTAGTTTCAAGAGAAACGGCAAAGGAAAGAAGGGTAATTCAAAGTAGAGCTGAAAGCCTGTTGCCAATCTGACGAAGAAGCCCAAAGCTGGACCTAAGCCTGGAACAGAGTGCTATTATTGTAAGGGTATGGGTCACTGGAAGCGCAACTCCCCCAAGTATCTGGCTGATAAGAAGGCAGCCAAGGAAAAATCAGGTATATTCGATATACATGTTATTGATGTGTACTTAACCAGCTCTCGTAGTAGTGCCTGGGTATTCGATACCGGTTCTGTTGCTCATATTTGTAACTCGAAACAGGAACTGCGGAATAAGCGAAGGTTGGCGAAGGATGAAGTGACGATGCGCGTGGGAAATGGTTCCAAGGTTGATGCAATCGCCGTCGGCAAAGTTTCACTTCAGTTACCATCAAGATTAGTTATGAACTTAAATAAATGTTATTTAGTGCCCGCGTTAAGCATGAACATTATATCTAGATCTTGTTTATTACGAGACGGTTACTCGTTTAAATCAGAGAATAATGAGTGTTCCATTTCTATGAGTAATATATTTTATGGTCATGCACCCAATGTGAGAGGATTGTTCATATTGAATCTTGATAGTGATAATACGCATATACATAACATTGAGACCAAAAGAGTTAGAGTTAACAATGATAGCGCCATGTTTTTATGGCACTGCCGCTTAGGTCATATTGGTGTAAAGCGCATGAAGAAACTCCATACCGATGGACTTTTGGAGTGACTTGACTTTGATTCACTTGACACGTGCGAAATATGCCTCATGGGCAAGATGACTAAAACTCCGTTCTCCAGAACAATGGAGCGTGCAAGTGACTTGTTGGAAATCATACATACCGATGTGTGTGGTCCAATGAGTGTGGAGGCACACGGCGGATATCATTATTTTCTCACCTTCACTGACGATTTGAGTAGATATGGTTATGTCTACTTGATGAAGCACAAGTCTGAAACATTTGAAAAGTTCAAGCAATTTCAGAGTGAAGTCGAAAATCATCGTAACAAGAAGATCAAGTTCCTACGGTCTGATCGTGGGGGTGAATATCTGAGTTTCGAGTTTGGTGCTCACTTAAGACAATGTGGAATTGTTTCACAGTTGACACTGTCTGGAACACCACAGCGTAACGGTGTATCCGAACATCGTAATCGTACTTTATTAGAGATGGTGCGATCTATGATTTCTCTTAACGATTTGCCGTTATCATGGGGTTATGCATTAGAAACAGTTGCATTCACTTTAAATAGGGCACCATCAAAATCCATTGAGACGACACCATATCAGTTGTGGTATGGCAAAAGACCAAAGTTGTCATTTCTTAAAGTTTGGGGATGTGATGCTTATGTCAAAAAGCTTCAGCCTGAAAAGCTGGAACCCAAAGCGGAAAAGTGTGTCTTCATAGGTTACCCAAAAGAGACAGTTGGGTATACCTTCTATCTCAAATCCTAGGGCAAAGTGTTTGTTGCTAAGAACGGAGCTTTTCTCGAGAAGGAGTTTCTCTCGAGAGAATTGAGTGGGAGGAAGATAGAACTTGATGAGGTTGTCGAACCTCTCATCCCTCTGGATGGTGGCGCAGAGCAAGGGGAGACCCCTGTCATTGCGATGCCGGTTGAGGAGGAAGTTAATGATGATGATCATGAAACTCCGGATGAAGTTATTGTCGGACCTCGCAGGTCGACGAGACCGCGCACTACTCCAGAGTGGTACGGTAATCCCGTCTTATCAATTATGTTGTTGGACAACAATGAGCCTGTGAATTATGAAGAAGCAATGGTGGGCCCGGATTCCAACAAATGGCTGGAGGCCATGAAGTCCGAGATAGGATCTATGTATGAAAACAAAGTGTGGACTTTGGAAGTACTCCCTGAAGGCCGCAAGGCTATTCAGAACAAATGGATCTTTAAGAAGAAGACGGACGCTGGCGGTAATGTAACCGTTTATAAAGCTCGACTTGTGGCAAAGTGTTTTTCACAAGTTTAAGGAATTGACTACGATGAGACATTCTCACCTGTAGCGATGCTTAAGTCCGTCCGAATCATGTTAGCAATAGCTGCATTTTTTGATTATGAAATCTAGCAGATGGATGTCAAAACGGCGTTCCTTAACGGTTTCCTTAAGGAAGAGTTGTATATGATGCAACCCGAAGGTTTTGTCGATCCTAAAAATGCTAACAAAGTGTGCAAACTCCAGCGATCCATTTATGGATTGGTGCAAGCATCTCAGAGTTGGAATAAACGCTTTGATGAGGTGATCAAAGCATTTGGGTTTATACAGGTGGTTGGAGAATCCTGTATTTACAAGAAAGTGAGTGGGAGCTCTGTGGCGTTCCTAATACTATATGTGGATGACATATTACTGATTGGAAACGGCGTGGAGCTTTTGGAGAGCATAATAGATTACTTGAATAAAAGCTTCTCTATGAAGGACCTAGGAGAAGCTGCTTACATTCTAGGCATAAAGATCTATAGGGATAGATCAAAACGCCTGATAGGACTTTCGCAAAGCATATACCTTGATAAAGTTTTGAAGAGGTTCAAAATGGAACCGTCCAAGAAGGGGTTCTTGTCAGTTTTACAAGGTACGAGATTGAGTAAGACTCAGTGCCCAGCAACTGATAAAGATAGAGAGCATATGAGTTCCGTCCCCTATGCTTCAGCCATAGGTTCTATCATGTATGCAATGTTGTGCACTAGACCGGACGTTAGCCTGGCCATAAGTATGGCACGCAGGTTCCAGAGTAATCCAGGAGTGGATCACTGGACGGCGGTCAAGAATATCCTGAAGTACCTAAAAAGGACTAAGGAGATGTTTCTCGTATATGGAGGTGACAAATAGCTCGCCGTAAAAGGTTACATCGATGCAAGCTTTAACATAGATCCGGACGACTCTAAGTCGCAGACCGGATACGTATTTATTCTTAATGGGGTGCGGTAAGCTGGTTCAGTTCCAAGCAAAGTGTCGTAGCTGATTCTACATGTGAAGCGGAGTACATGGTTGCCTCAGAGGCAACTAAGGAGGGTGTCTGGATGAAGCAATTCATGACGGATCTTGGAGTGCTGTCGAGCGCACTGAATCCAATAACCCTATTTTGTGACAACACGGGTGCCATTGCCTTAGCAAAGGAACCATGATTTCACAAGAAGACCAGACACATCAAACGACGCTTAAACCTCATCCGTGACTACGTCGAGGAGGAGGACGTGAATATCTGCAAAGTGCACACGGATCTAAATGTGGCAGACCCGCTGACTAAACCTCTTCCACGGGCAAAGCAAGATCAACACCAGAACTGTATGGGTGTTAGATTTATTACAATGTAATTCGCATGACGATGTGAGGACTAGATTATTGACTCTATTGCAAGTGGGAGACTCTTGGAATTATTCCCTAGAGGCAATGATAAATAAGTTATTATTATAATTCATGTATCAAGATAATTGTTTAGTATCCATCCTATAATTGTGTTGAATGAAGACTTAGATACATGTGTGGATACATAGACAAAACACTGTCCCTAGCAAGCCTCTAAGTTGGCTAGCCAGTTGATCAAGGATAGTCAAGGTCTTTTGACTATGTACAAGGTGTTGTTGCTTGACAACTGGATCACATCATTGGGTGAATCATGTGATGGACTAGACACAAACTAATGAACGTAGCATGTTGATCGTGTCATTTTGTTGCTATTGTTTTCTGCGTGTCAAGTATTTATTCCTATGACCATGAGATCATATAACTCACTGGCACCGGAGGAATGCCTTGTGTGTATCAAACGTCACAACGTAACTGGGTGACTATAAAGATGCTCTAAAGGTATCTCCAAAGGTGCCCGTTGAGTTAGTATGGATCAAGACTGGGATTTGTCACTCCGTGTGGCGGAGAGGTATCTCGGGGCCCACTCAGTAATACAACATCACACACAAGCCTTGCAAGCAATGTGACTTAGTGTAAGTCACGGGATCTTGTATTACGGAACGAGTAAAGAGACTTACCGGTAAACAAGATTGAAATAGGTATGCGGATACTAACGATCGAATCTCGGGCAAGTAACATACCGAAGGACAAAGGGAATGACATACAGGATTATATGAATCCTTGGCACTGAGGTTCAATCGATAAGATCTTCGTAGAATATGTAGGATCCAATATGGGCATCTGATACGTCTCAAACGTATCTTTAATTTTCTATGGTTTCACGTTGTTATCTTGTCAACTTTGGATGTTTTGTTTACCTTGTATATCTTTTTTGGGACTAACTTATTAACTCAGTGCCAAGTGCCAGTTCCTGTTTTTTCTGCGTTTTTTACTCTTTTCATATCTGATGTCGGAACGGAGTCCAGACGGAATAAAATCACCAAAACGACTTTTTCCAGAACGGCAGAAGATCAGGAGGCTTGAGGGCCAAGCAAGTGGGCCCACAGGGAGCCCACAAGCCCTGTTGCCGCGGCCAGGGGGGAGGCTACGGAAACCAAGCTTGTGGCCTCCGTGGCGCTCCCCTGCCCTAGGTCTTTGGCCTATATATTCCCTAAAAATCCAGAAAAAATCAGGGCGTCCACGAAAACACTTTTCCGCCGCCGCAAGCTTCCGTTTCCGCGAGATCTCATCTGGATACCCTTCCCGGTGCCCTGCCGGAGGGGACTTTGGAGTTGGAGGGCTGCTTCATCAACATCATCGCCCCTCGATCAGATTGTAGGAACTTGATCTTCTTGCTATGATGATTTTCAACTTCACTTTGAAATTGTTTGAACTTTTCAAACGTTTCAGACTTGTGCTTCTTCAAGTAGATATAGCCATACCTACTCAAATCGTCAGTGAAGGTGAGAAAATAACGATATCCACCACGCGCCTCTATGCTCATTGGTCTGCACACATCAGTATGTATGAACTCCAACAAGTCACTTGCATGCTACATTGTTCCACAGAATGGAGTCTTAGTCATCTTGCCGATGAGACATGGTCCGCATGTGTCAAGTGATTCAAAATCAAGTGACTCCAAAAGTCCATCAACATGGAGTTTCTTCATATTCTTAACACCAATATGACCGAAGCGGCAGTGCCACAAGAAAGTGGCGCTATCATTGTTAACTCTACATCTTTTGGTCTCAATGTTATGGATATGAGTGTCATCACAATCGAGATTCAATATGAACAAACCCCTCACATTGGGTGCATGACCATAAAAGATATTACTCATATAAATAGAACAATCATTATTCTCTGACTTAAATGAGTAACCTTCTCACAATAAACAAGATCCATATATAATGTTCATGCTCAACGCATGCACTAAATAACAATTATTTAAGTTCATCACTAATCCCAATGGTAACTGAAGTGAGACCGTGCCTACGGCGATCGCATCAAACTTTGAACCATTTCCCACGCGCATCATCACTTCATCCTTCATCAACCTTCGTTTATTCCGCAGTTCTTGTTTCGAGTTGCAAATGTGAGCAACAGAACCGCTATCAAATACCCAGGCACTACTACGAGAGCTGGTGAGGTACACATCAATAACATGTATATCATATATACCTTGTTTGGCGTTGGCCGCTTTCTTATCGGTCAGATACTTGGGGCAGTTTCGCTTCCAGTAACCAGTCCCCTTGAAATAATGGCACTCAGTTTCCAGCTTAGGTCCAGCCTTGGGTTTCTTCATCGGAGGGGCAACAGCTTTGCCACCCTTCTTGGAGTTACCCTTCTTGCCTTTGTTGTTTTTCTTGAAACTAGTGGTCTTATTGACCATCAAGACTTGATGTTCTTTCTGGATTTTTGACTCGGCGACTTTCAGCATCGCAAATAACTCGCCGAGTGACTTATTCATCCCTTGCATGTTATAGTTCAACAGAGAGCTCTTATAGCTAGGTGTTAGTGACTGAAGAATTATGTCACTGATAGCTTCTTGCGGGAGTTCAATCCCTAGCTCAGCTAGACGGTTAGAGTACCCGGACATTCTGAGCACGTGTTCACTGCAGATGAATTCTCCTTCATTTTGCAAGCATAGAACTTATTGGAGGTCTCATACCTCTCGATCCGGGCATTCTTCTTAAAGATAAACTTCAACTCCTGGAACATCTCATATGCTCCATAACGTTCAAAACGTCTTTGAAGTCCCGGTTCTAAGCCATACAAAACTGCACATTGAACTAGTGAGTAGTCATCCTTAGGCACTTGCCAAGCATTCAAAACATCTTGGTCTGCCGTAGCGGGTGGTGCATTGCCTAGTGCAGCATCCAGCACATATTGCTTTTGGCCAGCTTGGAGGATAAGCCTCAGATTTCGAGCCCGGTCAACCAAGTTGCTTCCATCATCTTTCAAATTAGCTTTCTATAGGAACGTATTAAAATTCAGGGTTGCTACTGCGCGAGCCTTTGATCTACAACATAAAATTTTGCAAAGATTACTTAGACTATGTTCAAGACAATTGAGTTTAGCTAATAATATTACTAATAAAATCCCACTCAAATAGGCATCCCTCTAGTCATTCGAGTGTCGCATGATCCAAATTCACTAACTCAAGTCCGATCATCAAAAGGGGTTGAGTATAGTTTCAGTGGTGAACATCTCCATGTTGATCATATCAACTATATGATTCATGCTCGACCTTTCGGTATCTTGCGTTCCGAGGCCATGTATGTACATGCTAGGCTCGTCAAGTTTAACCCGAGTGTTCCGCGTGTGCAACTATTTTGCACCCGTTGTATGTGAACGTTGAGTCTATCACACAAGATCATCACGTGGTGTCTCTAAACTACGAACTCTCGCAACGGTGCACAGTCGGGGAGAACACAATTTTTTCTTGAAATTTTAGTGAGGGATTGATACATCCCAAATGTATCTACAATTTCTGCTTGTTCCATGATATTTTGGGTGACATTGTTATATGTTTTGCTACACTTTTATATCATTTTACACATATTTGGGCTAACCTACTAACTTAGTGCACCTAGTGCTAGTTTCTATCTGCTCATGTCTATTTTGCAGGGGCTTATACCCAATTTTCTGAAGCCCGTAAAATTGTAAGAAAAATATATAAAAAATCAGCGAAACAAAAGCTTCCGGATCACCGAAGATGGGCCAGAGGGGGCCAGGGGCTGCCCAGGCGACCTGCTCGCGCGACCAGGCCGCCTGGGTGGGCCCCACCTCCTTCGGTGCCCTCCTTTGGCCTATATTTAGAGTCCCGAGAGAAAACCCTTCCACAACTTCCAGAATCGCGAATTTCTCCATCGTTCCGCTGCCGCAGCGCTTCCGAGATTGGGAGCGTCAGGAGACCTCTTCCCGGCACCCTGCCGGAGGGAGGATTGACCTTCAGGAGCTTCTCCACATCCATGGACGCTTCCCGGACGTGTCGTGAGTAGTCCTCCTTGGACCATGGGTCCATGACCAGTAGCTATGTGATGTCTTCTCTCCAATCTTGTGCTTCAATGGTTAGTCCTTGTGAGTTGCCCTACATGATCAAGGCATCTACGTAATTCTCTTGCTATTGCTATGCTCGGTTTGTTGGGATCCGATGGATTATGAGATTATGTTCAGATTGTTATGAGTTATATATTTGATTATCCTTTTATATTATGTTCCTTAGTGATTCATGCATGTTCTCCGTTGTTATTTATTGCTTTGGTCGAGTAGTAGATTGTAACTCCATGAGGGAGTGTTATGCATGATTGTGGGTTCATGCCCCTCGATGTCTAGCTTGAGTGACACAAACATGAGACTAGGGGATGTGTTGTTGCCACCAGGGAGAAAACAATGGTGCTTGTGACCACGGTTGCAAGGATTGTTTACCTTACGCATAGTTCGTTAATGCAGTTGTCCATTGCTTTGAGTTTACACTTTGGGTGGGGCTCGCAACTTAATACCGGAGATATGTTCTGGATAGATATCTCAAGGTGGATGATTAGTAAGTAGATATTGATGAATAAACGGTCTACTTGTCTTCGCATACTGCCCATTACTATTGAACCTCTAACTATCAAGTAGCATAATTAGCATTGCGGTGCGTTCATAATTCTGTCAATTCCCCAACTGTGATTTGTTTACCGAAGCATAGTTGTTTATCGTCTTTTGGGAGAGAGACATCACTATTGAACATCATGTGACTCCGGTCCATATCACCATCATTGTTTACACCTCCATCATTTACCGCTTTCATTTACTTTCCCGTTGCAATCACTATTACCTTCCCGCTTTTGTTTTGATCCTTTGCAAACTACAAGTCCGGAGAGATTGACAACCTCTCTATACTCATTGGGAGCAAAGTTATTTGTTGTGTGTGCAGATCCATGTCTTTTGCTGACCAAGACAGGAAACACCTACTTGTTGATCCTAGGAGTCCTCTTGGATCGATAAACCTTATAGTCTCTGTGTAAGGGAAAACTTGTTGTTGACTACATCTCAACCTTCCACTTGGGGTAACCAACGAGGTGAAAGAAGTATATACATCATCTCATCATCAAGCAATGTTTTCTGGCGCCGTTGCCGGGGACTCCAGTCTTCAAGATAGGGGAGTTGCACGCTATCCTTTACCTTTGCTTTTTAGTCTTGTTAGTTTGGTTTTTAGTTTTTGCTTTAGAGTCTTATACCAAAAACCACAAAAAATAGTTGCTTTGTTCTTGCTTGTTGCCGCTGCTATGGGTTCCACCGAAAACACCAAGTTGTGTGACTTCACTAGTTACAACAACAATGACTTTATCTGCACTCCTGTTGCTACTCCCGCCACTGGAGCCACGTCCTATGAGATTAAACCTGCTTTACTGAACCTTGTTATGAAAGATCAATTCTCCGGTGCTGGAGATGATGTTGCCTTGCACTTGAACAATTTTGTTGAGCTCTGTGATATGCAAAAATATAAAGAAGTAGATTGTGATATTGTTAACCTTAAGCTTTTTCCTTTCTCCTTGAGAGGAGGAGACAAAGTGTGGCTTCAATCTTTGCCTAGGAATAGCATAGATTCTTGGGATAAGTGCAAAGATGCTTTTATTGGGAAGTATTACCCACCTGCTAAGATTATCCAGTTGAGGAGTAACATTATGAATTTTAGACAATTGGATAACGAACATGTTGCTCAAGCTTGGGAACGTATGAAATCTCTTGTTAATAATTTCCCTACACATTGTTTGACTACTTGGATGGTTATCCAAAATTTCTGTGCAGGATTGAACCTTTATGTCAACTACACTTGGTGCTGCCACAAAGCTATTGGATGATATGATGACAAATTATTCTTAATGGCACACCAAGAGAGCTCCAGCAGGTAGGAAGGTAAAGTCTGTTGAGGAGATCTCCTCCCTTAATGATAAGGTTGACATGATCATGACTCTACTTACTAAGCAAGATCCTATTGATCCTCATGATGTTCCTTTAAATTCTTTGGTTGCTCAAGAAAGAGAGCAAGTTGATGTTAATTTTATCTCTAGGAAAAACTTTAATAACAATGCTTATAGGAGTAATTTTGGTAGCAATCCTAGACCGTTCCCATCCAACAACTATGGGAACAATAACAATTATCCTAGTACCAAAAACTCCACTTCTGAATTAGAGAGCATGCTTAAGGATTTTATCACTTCTCATAAGGCCTTCAACAAGAGTGTAGAAGAGAAACTAGGAAAAATAGATAGTCTCTCTTTGAAGGTGGACAACATAGCTCATGATGTAGAGATGCTTAAAATTAGAACTTCCCCACTTGAGGAAAGGAACACCACACCCATGAATGCTATCCAAGTCCAAATTAATGAGAGCATAAGAATGCTAGCCAAACTTAAAGAGAGATGGTCTAGAGAAAAATAAGAGGAAGAGAGAAGTAAGAGCCTTCCTACAACACTACCATTGCCACTATACAAGTTGTTGAGGACCACAAAACTTTTAGCACCCATCGCACTCCTAGTCCCAATGGACCTATTAATGGTGATGTTAATACCTCAACTATATGACAAGAAGGTCCTATGAATTTAGAGACTACCAAAAGAATGAGCTTAGATGACATTACTACCACTTTAATTAATGGTAGTAACCTTGATTTTGACAATTGTAGTCTCTCCGAAGTTATCACCTTTTTGCAAAGAATGGCTAAAGACCCCCACACTAGTACACTCAATATTGCCTTCACCGAGCATATTACCAATGTTATTATCAAAGCTAGGGAGGAGAATCTCAAGATAGAGACTTCTATTCCTAGAAAACTAGAAGATGGTTGGGATCCTATGGTCAAGATTAAATTGAATAATATCTCTTGCTTTGTATTGTGTGATGTTGGAGCTAGTGCCTGCGTTATGCCCAAAAGAATGTATGATATGCTTGATTGGAAACCTTATGATCCATGTTATTTTGGTGTTCGTCTTGTTGATTCTTCCATAAAGAAACTTTAGGGAGAATTTATGATGTTCTTATTATTGTCAATGATAATTATGTGCCTGTTGATTTTCTTATCATGGACATTGAATGTGATCCTTCATGTCAAATTATTTTGGGACGCCCTTTTCTCTGCACCGTTGGTGCTATCATTGACATGAAAGAGGGAATTATTAAATTCCAATTTCCTCTTAAAAAGGGAATGGAACACTTCCCTAGAAAGAAGATTAAGTTACCTTATGAGTCCGTTACTCGGGCAAGTTATTCTTTTGGAGTTGATAACACTTGATCATCTTGCATTATGCCTAGCTCAAAGGCATAAAAGAAAGCGCTTGTTAGGAGGCAGCCCAATTTGTTTTTACTTTCTGTATTAGTGGTCTTGATGCTTGTTACTACTGTAGCAACATCATTGTATCTTTATTTTTAAGCTTTGTGCCAAGTTATAGCCTCCGATTGCAAGAAAGTTCAAAAGTTGTGGCATGCTGTCCAGAAACAGATTATGTCTGCTTGACGGGACAATTCTCCAAAAATAATCAGGTCATATTTTTTATCTGAATTTTTTTACAGCATGATCTATATAATTGCCTTTCTGGCATCTGTTCTGAGTTTCTTTATTTGAGTTGTAGAAGTGCCCCGAATAAATTATTTACTACCTGTTGTTCTGTTTTTCACAGATTTTGCCATGTTTTGTGTTTCCATTGTTTTGCGAATCCTAACCTTGCTTTTTATTTGCAAAAACCATTTGGAAATCATGATAAGCAGTAGATTTTCATGAAAATCTTTATTTCCAATAGGTAATGAATTATTTTATTAAGGGTACTAACCAGTCTAATCAGCTTATGATGAGTTCCGTATGAAGGGAGTTTTCAAGTATGTGATGTGAGGTGATGAAAGAAGATACAAGAGTGTCAAGCCCTCAAGCTTGGGGATGCCACCATGCACGTCCAGAAATATTCAAGGAGACTCAAGCGTCTAAGCTTGGGGATGCCCCCGTGCATCCCCTTCTCTATCAACAATCATCAGTTTGTCCATATCCATGCTATATTTTTATCACTTCATATGTTATGTGCTATGCTTGGAGCATCCCGCTATTAACATTTAGCTTGTTTTAGTTTTTTTTTGTTCATAACAAGTCGGAACCTAGCCTACCTTGTATGGGAGAGAGACACGCTCCGTTCCACTCTAGAACAGAACATAGGTTTTCATGCTTATCTTTTTGCGTGTTCTTCATCTTCCCATAGCTACTATCATGCTTAGCTCTTAGTTTTCATGCTTATCTTTTTAAGAGCTTTTATTTAGGTTGCTTTTGGAACTCTCTTAAGTTATAATGCTTATCTTGTTTAGAGAGTTGGCTCGTTGCACTGAGTTGTGTGTCTTGCATGAGTAGGTAATTGAGGTTGCTATTTAAGTATAGTAGTAACTTGCAATAGTTTTGAGGTATTGATTTGAGTAATGTTTGGACTATTGGTGCCAAGAGCTTGAGCCTATTAGTGATAGGTGTCGTATTTTGGGAAATCCTTGTGTTTTTCAAAAACTAAAAATTAGTTGAGAACTCTAGCTACTAAACTGATCGCTAACCTCTGGAGGGGTTGGAATATGTAGAGTACCCTCACGTTACCATGAGTCGAGGATGCGCAAGGATAATCAAACCCCCAAACGCTCCGCCTCGGGTTACTTGTTTCTTTGTGAATTTCCTAACTAGATAGAGAGTTACCTATAATAAGTGTATGAGTTCTTCAAACTAATGTGGGTATTCGATTGTTGGCACTTCCACCATCCATATTTTGCTAGCCTCTTCGGTACGTGCATTGCCCTTTCTCACATTGAGAGTTGGTGCAAACTCCGTCGGTGCATCCAAACCCATGACATGATACGCTCTGTTATACATAAGCCTCGTTGTATCTTTCCTCAAAACATTCACCATACCTACCTATTAAGGCATTTCCTTAGCCTTTCTGAGATACATTTCCATGCAACATCCACCATCTCATGACTTGATCTTCATGTCATACATGATTTTGCCTGATCGTAGAGACGCATAATAGTAGAGCCTTACCCCAATTATTGCTACATGGCGCGCTAGTATCATTGCATATCCTGCTACACTGGCAGAGGCATACATTTGCATACATCATGATAGTTTTCACTTGTCTTTATGTTGAGTACTTCTTATAAAGTGTGATGATATTATTTTTATTCATGTGAAACATACAACAAAAGCACTATGTGTTTGTGAAATTACCTCATCCAGTACTGTACGGAACTAAGATATTTCCTGCGGGGATCTCACCTTTGGGATTAAAACAATAACAGTTCTATTAATGATCTCTGGGAGGTAGCCGCCGTTTAGGGAGCTTTTAACATATAGATAAGTCGAGATGAGGAAGCTCCGTAGTCAACTAATAGATAGAAAATCCACCTTGTGAACCGTGTTTGTCTTAAAGTGCTGTCTGAGAAGGAATATACCTATTCCAATCCCTCTAGTGGCTATACTGATTAACATAGGTAGCTTTCGTAGTCAAAGCTCGCAGGGCCAAATGCTCTATTGGAGTGGGCACGAACACACACAATCAAGGTTCGAAGAACTTCTACTTCACGCCTTGAGGATTCTATGACGCTCATTCAATGGTGTTGTGGCGATTGCAAGCAATCAGTAAACGAGGAAGCCAAATTATGGATCCAGGAAGGCTGCATCAGAAGGAAGAGTAGGTGTTGCTATGCCGTTGGCTTGGACTGAGACAGAGAGAGGGGAGCATAACCCATATGATCCCGGTAAAGAGTTCCAACTAAGATCTTCTCAGGTTCTTTCTTTCTCTTCCATTCTTATGTTTATATATTAAAGTGTAGTTTTCTTACTTAAATATAAGCCCTTAAGTGAGGAAAAGATCCAAAGAGGACAAACAAAAGATCCCAAAGAGGACAAATGAGAGATAAAAGAAAGAACCAAAGAGGCCACAAAAATAAAAATAAAGAGAAAAAATAAATAAAAAGAGAGAATCGGGCAACACTACTATTCCTTTTGAAGATCCACACTCGTACTCCATTGCTATATTGGCACTACATAGAGATTATAATTCATGCAAAACTATGTGGGGACGCTTACACTATAGAACTTGGTGTTGGAAATATGCCCTAGAGGCAATGATAAATAGTTATTATTATATTTCGTGTTTAAAGATAATCGTTTATTATTCATGCTATAATTGTATTGAATGAAAACATAGATACATGTGTGGATACATAGACAAAACAGTGTCCCTAGCAAGCCTCTAGTTGGCTAGCCAGTTGATCAATGATAGTCAAGGTTTTCTGACTATGTACAAGTGTTGTCACTTCATAACTGGATCACATCATTAGGAGAATCGTGTGATGCACTAGATCCAAACTATGAACGTAGCATATTGATCGTGTCGTTTTATTGCTATTGTTTTCTGCGTGTCAAGTATTTGTTCCTATGACCATGAGATCATATAACTCACTGGCACCGGAGGAATACCTTGTGTGTATCAAACGTCACAACGTAACTGGGTGACTATAAAGGTGCTCTACAGGTATCTCCAAAGGTGTCCATTGAGTTAGTATGGATCAAGACTGGGATTTGTCACTCCGTGTGACGGAGAGGTATCTCGGGGTCCACTCGGTAATACAACATCACACACAAGCCTTGCAACCAATGTGACTAAGTGTAAGTCACGGGATCTTGTATTACGGAATGAGTAAAGAGACTTGTCGGTAACGGGATTGAAATAGGTATGCGGATACCGACGATCGAATCCCGGGCAAGTAACATACCGAAGGACAAAGGGAATGACATACGGGATTATATGAATCCTTAACACCGAGGTTCAACCAATAAGATCTTCAGAGAATATGTAGGATCCAATATGGGCATCCAGGTCCCGCTATTGGATATTGACCGAGGAGTGCCTCGGGCCATGTCTACATAGTTCTCGAACCAGCAGGGTCTGCACACTTAAGGTTCGACGATGTTTTAGTATAGTTGAGTTATATGTGTGGTTATCGAATGTTGTTCGGAGTCCCGGATGAGATCACGAAGTCACGAGGGTTTCCGGAATGGTCGGGAAATGAAGATTGATATATAGGATGACTTCATTTGGTTACCGGAAGGTTTTCGGGCATTACCGGGAATGTACCGGGAGTGACGAATGGGTTCCGGAAGTTCACCGGGAGGGGGGCAACCCACCCGGGGGAAGCCCATTGGCCCTAGGGGTGGTGCACCAGCCCTTAGTGGGCTGGTGGGACAGCCCAAGAGGGCCTATGCGCCAAGGAAAGAAAACCAAAGAAAAAGAAAAAAAAGGGGTGGGGAGGAAGAGAAGGACTCCACTTTCCAATCCTAATTGGAATAGGATTGGAGTAGGACTCCTCCTCTCCCTTGGCCGGCGCACCCTTGAGGGCTTGGCCCTCAAGGCAAGCCTCCTCCCCCTCCCTCCTATATATAGTGGTGATTTAGGGATGGTTTGAGACAACTTTTTCCACGTGCAACTCAGATCTAGACACCATAGTTTTACCTCTATATCGTATTTCTGCGGAGCTCGGGCGGAGCCCTGTAGGAGTAGATCCTCACCACCACCGGAGCATCGTCACGCTGCCGGAGAACTCATCTACTTCTGCGTCTTGCTTGTTGGATCAAGAAGGCCGAGATCATCGTTGAGATGTACGTGTGCTGAACACGGAGGTGTCGTCCGTTCGGCACTTGATCGGGTCGGATCGTAGGATGGATCGCGGGACGGTTCGTGGGACGGTTCACGGGGAGGATCGAGGGACGTGAGGACGTTCCACTACATCAACCGCGTTTCTTAACGCTTCCTGCTGTGCGGTCGACAAGGGTACGTAGATCCAAATCTCCTCTCGTAGATGGACATCACCATGATAGGTCTTCGTGTGCGTAGGAAATTTTTTGTTTCCCATGCAACGTTCCCCAACAGTGGCATCATGAGCTAGGTTCATGCATAGATGTTATCTCGAGTAGAACACAAAGGGTTTTGTGGACGGTGATGTTCGATTTTTTGCCCTCCTTAGTCTTTTCTCGATTCGGCGGTATTGTTGTATTGAAGCGGCCTGGACCGACATTATTCGTATGCTTACGAAAGAGTGGTTTCATCGATTGACATGCAACCTCGTTGCATAAAGATGACTAGCGGGTGTCGGTTTCTTCAACTTTAGTTGAATTGGTTTTGACCGAGGCGGTCCTTGGAGAGGTTAAATAGCAATTTGCACATCTCCGTTGTGGTTTTTGCGTAAGTAAGATGCGATCATACTAGATACCCATAGCAGCCACGTAAAACATGCAACAACAAATTATAGGACGTCTAATTTGTTTTTGCAAGGTATGCTTGTGATATGATATGGCCAATGACGTGATGTGATATACTGAATGTATAAGATGATCATGTTGTAATAGTTATTATCGACTTGCATGTCAATGGTACGGCAACCGGCAGGAGCCATAGGGTTGTCTTTAAACTAACGTTTGTGTTTGCAGATGTGTTTACTATATTTCTAGGACGTAGCTTTAGTAGTAATAGCATAAGTAGCATGACAACCCCGATGGCAACACATTGATGGAGATCATGGTGTGGCGCCGGTGGCAAGAAGATCGTGCCGGTGCTTTGGTGATGGAGATCAAGAAGCACAAGATGATGGCCATATCATGTCACTTTTGAATTGCATGTGATGTTAATCCTTTTATGCACCTTATTTTGCTTAGAACGATGGTAGCATTATAAGGTGATCTCTCACTAAAATTTCAAGACGAAATTGTGTTCTCCCCGACTGTGCACCGTTGCTACAGTTCGTCGTTTCGAGACACCACGTGATGATCGGGTGTGATAGATTCAACGTTCACATACAACGGGTGCAAAACAGTTGCACACGCGGAACACTCGGGTTAAGCTTGACGAGCCTAGCATGTGTAGACATGGCCACGGTACACATGAGACCGAAAGGTCGAGCATGAATCGTATAGTTGATATGATTAGCATAGAGATGCTTACCACTAAAACTATTCTCAACTCACGTGATGATCGGACTTGAGTTAGTGAATTTGGATCATGTACCACTCAAATGACTAGAGAGATGTACTTTTAGAGTGGGAGTTTAGCAAATAATTTGATTAGTTAAACTCTAATTATCTTGAACATAGTCTAAGTCCACTTTGAAAATATTTGTGTTGTAGATCAATGGCTCACGCGACAGTCACCCTGAATTTTAATATGTTCCTAGAGAAAGCTAAGTTGAAAGATGATGGAAGCAACTTTATAGACTGGGCTCTTAATCTTAAGTTGCTCCTGCAAGATGGGAAGAAGGATTATGTCCTTAATGCTGCGCTAGGAGATGAACCACCCGCTACGGCTGACCAAGATCTTAAGAACGCGTGGTTAACACATAAGGAGGACTACTCAGTAGTTCAATGTGTAGTCTTGTATGGCTTGGAGCCAGGACTTCAACGTCACTTTGAGCGTCATGGAGCATTTGAGATGTTCCAGGAGTTGAAGTTTATCTTTCAGAAGAACGCCCGGATCGAGAGGTATGAGACCTCCGATAAATTCTATGCTTGCAAGATGGAGGAGAATTCGTGTGTCAGTGAACATGTGCTCAAAATGTCTGGGTACTTAAACCATCTAGCTGAGTTGGGGATTGAACTCCCGCAAGAGGCTATCACTGACAAAATTCTTCAATCACTGCCACCAAGCTACAAGAGCTTTGTGTTGAACTATAACATGAAAGGTATGAACAAGTCACCCGACGAGTTATTCGCGATGCTAAAAGTCGCAGAGTCAGAACTCCGTAATGAGCATCAAGTGTTGATGGTGAATAAGACCACTGGTTTCAAGAGAAACGGCAAAGGAAAGAAGGGTAATTCCAAGAAGAGTGGCAAGCCTGTTGCCAATCCGACGAAGAAACCCAAAGCTAGACCTAAGCCTGAAACGGAGTGTAATTATTGCAAGGGTCTGGGTCACCAGAAGCGCAACTGCCCCAAGTATCTGGCTGATAAGAAGGCGGCCAAGGAAAAAAATAGGTATATTTGATATAGATGTTATTGATGTGTACTTAACCAGCTCTCGTAGTAGTGCCTGGGTATTCGATACCGGTTCTGTTGCTCATATTTGCAACTCGAAATGAACTATGGAATAAGCGAAGGCTGGCGAAGGATGAAGTGACGATGCGCGTTGGAAATGGTTCCAAGGTTGATGCAATCGCTGTCGGCACAGTTTCACTTCAGTTACCATCAGGATTAGTTATGAACTTAAATAATTTTTATTTAGTGCCTCCGTTAAGCATGAACATTATATCTGGATCATGTTTATTGCGAGACGGTTACTCGTTTAAGTCAGAGAATAATGGTTGTTCTATTTCTATGAGTAATATATTTTATGGTCATGCACCCAATGTGAGAGGATTGTTCATATTGAATCTTGATATCAATGATACACATATACATAACATTGAGACCAAAAGAGATAGAGTTAACAATGATAGCGCCATGTTTTGTGGCACTGCCACTTAGGTCATATTGGTGTAAAGCGCATGAAGAAACTCCATTTCGATGGACTTTTGGAGTCACTTGACTTTGATTCACTTGACACATACGAACCATGCCTCATGGGCAAGATGGCTAAGACTTCGTTCTCCGGAACAATGGAGTGTGCAAGTGACTTGTTGGAAATCATACATACTGATGTGTGCGGTCTGATGAGCTTGGAGGCGTGCGGCGGATATCATTATTTTCTCACCTTCAATGACAGTTTGAGTAGATATGGTTATGTCTACTTGATGAAGCACAAGTCTGAAACGTTTGAGAAGTTCAAGCAATTTCATAGTGAAGTTGAAACTCATCGTAACAAGAAGATCAAGTTCATACGGTCTGATCGTGGGGGTGATTATCTGAGTTTCGAGTTTGGTGCTCACTTAAGACAATGTGGAATTTTTTCGCAGTTGACACTGCCTGGAACACCACAACGTAATGGTGTGTCTGAACATCGTAATCGTACTTTATTAGATATGGTGTGATCTATGATGTCTCTTACCGATTTGTCGTTATCGTTTTGGGGTTATGCATTAGAGACCGCTGCATTCACTTTAAATAGGGCACCATCAAAATCCGTTGAGACGACACCATACGAACTGTGGTATGGCAAAAGACCAAAGTTGTCATTCCTTAAGGTTTGGGGATGTGATGCTTATGTCAAAAAACTTCAACCTGAAAAGCTAGAACCCAAAGCGGAAAAGTGTGTCTTCATAGGTTACCCAAAAGAGACAGTTGGGTATACCTTCTATCTCAAATCCGAGGGCAAAGTGTTTGTTGCTAAAAACGGAGCTTTTCTTGAGAAGGAGTTTCTCTCGAAAGAATTGAGTGGGAGGAAGATAGAACTTGATGAGGTTGTCAAACCTCTAATTCCTCTAGATGGTGGTGCAGGGCAAGGGGAAACCCCTGTTGCTGCGACGCCGGTTGAGGAGCAAGTTGATGATGATGATCATGAAACTTCGGATCAAGTTCCTATCGGACCTTGCAGGTTGACAAGATCACGTACTGCTCCTGAGTGGTACGGTAATCCTGACTTATCAATTATGTTGTTGGACAACAATGAACCTGCAAATTATGAAGAAGCAATGGTGGTCCCAGATTCCAACAAATGGCTGGAGGCCATGAAGTCCGAGATAGGATCCATGTACGAGAACAAAGTGTGGACTTTGGAAGTACTACCTGAAGGCCGCAAGGCTATTCAGAACAAATGGATCTTTAAGAAGAAGACGGACGCAGGCGGTAATGTGACCGTTTATAAAGCTCGACTTGTGGCAAAGGGTTTTTCACAAGTTCAAGGAGTTGACTACGATGAGACGTTCTCACCAGTAGCGATGCTTAAGTCCGTCTGAATCATGTTAGCAATAGCTGCCTTCTACGATTATGAAATCTGGCACATGGATGTCAAAACGGCGTTCCTTAACGGTTTTCTTAAGGAAGAGTTGTATATGATGCAACCCGAAGGTTTTGTCGATCTAAAGAATGCTAACAAAGTGTGCAAGCTGCAGCGATCCATTTATGGACTGGTGCAAGCATCTCGGAGTTGGAATAAGCACTTTGATGAGGTGATCAAAGCATTTGGGTTTATACAAGTGGTTGGAGAATCTTGTATTTACAAGAAAGTGAGTGGAAGCTATGTGGCATTTCTAATATTATATGTGGATGACATATTGCTGATTGGAAACAACGTGGAGCTTTTGGAGAGCATAAAGGATTACTTGAATAAAAGTTTCTCTATGAAGGACCTAGGAGAAGCTGCTTACATTCTAGGCATTAAGATCTATAGGGATAGATCGAGACGCCTGATAGGACTTTCACAAAGCACATACCTTGATAAAGTTTTGAACAAGTTCAAAATGGATCGGTCCAAGAAAGGGTTCTTGCCAGTATTACAAGGTATAAAATTGAGTAAGACTCAGTGCCAGCAACTACGAAAGATAGAGAACAAATGAGTTCCGTCCCCTATGCTTCAGCCTTAGGTTCTATCATGTATGCAATGATGTGCAGTAGACCAGACGTGAGCTTGGCCATAAGTATGGCAGGCAGGTTTCAGAGTAATCCAGGAGTGGATCACTGGAGGGCGGTCAAGAATATTATGAAGTACCTGAAAAGGACTAAGGAAATGTTTCTCGTTTCTGGAGGTGACAAAGAGTTCGTCGTAAAGGGTTACGTCGACGCAAGTTTTGACACCGATACGGATGTAAGTCACAAACCGGATACGTATTTATTCTTAATGGGTGTGCGGTAAGCTGGTGCAGTTCCAAGCAGAGCGCACTAGATCCATTAACTCTGTTATGTGACAAGACTGGTGCCATTGCCTTAGCAAAGGAACCAAGGTTTCACAAGAAGACCAGACACATCAAACGACGCTTCAACCTCATCCGTGACTACGTCGAAGGAGATGACGTGAATATTTGCAAAGTGCACACGGATCTGAATGTAGCAGACCCGCTGACTAAACCTCTTCCACGGGCAAAACATGATCAACACCAGAACTGTATGGGTGTTCAATTTATTACAATGTAAATCGCATGGCGATGTGTGGACTAGATTATTGACTCTAGTGCAAGTGGGAGACTGTTGGAAATATGCCCTAGAGGCAATGATAAATAGTTCTTACTATTTTCATGTTTAAAGACTCTATCATTTGGCTTTCTCTCGCCTAAGTGCCAACATATCTTGCTTACCCAAGCATAGTTGTTTATCGTCTTTTGGGAGAGAGACATCACTAATGAACATCATGTCACTCTGGTCCATATCACCATCATGGTTTACACCTCCATCATTTACCGCTTTCATTTACTTGCCCGTTGCAATCACTATTACCTTCCCACTTGTGTTTTGATCCTTTACAAACTACAAGGCCGGAGAGATTGACAGACTCTTTGTACTCGTTGGGAGCAAAGTTATTTGTTGTGTGTGCAGGTCCACGTCTTCTGCTGACCAGGACAGGAAATACCTACTTGTTGATCGTAGAAGTCCTCTTGGTTCGATAAACCTTACAGTCTCCGTGTAAGGGAAAACTTGCTATTGACTACATCTTAACCTTCCACTTGGGGTAACCAACGAGGTGCGAGAAGTATATACATCATCTCGTCATCGGGGATCACCTTATAATGCTACCGTCGTTCTAAGCAAAATAAGGTGCATAAAAGGATTAACATCACATGCAAATCATAAGTGACATGATATGGCCATGAACTTGTGCTTCTTGATCTCCATCACCAAAGCACCGACATGATCTCCATCGTCACTAGCGCCGCACCATCATCTCCGTCATCGTGCCGCCATTGAGGTTGTCGCTCTATCTATGCTATTACTACTAAAGCTACAACCTAGCGCTATAGTAAAAGCATCTGCAAGCACAAACTTTAGTTTAAATAACCATATGGCTGATATGTCTCCAACGTATCTATAATTTTTGATGGTTTCATGCTATTATCTTGTCAAACTTTGGATGTTTTGCATGCCTTTTATATATTTTTTGGGACTAACTTATTAACTCAGTGCCAAGTGCCAGTTCTTGTTTTTTCCATGTTTTTGACCCCTTTCAGAGGAGATTTTGAAACGGAGTCCAAACAGAATAAAATCCCCGAAAAGAATTTTTCCGTAACGGAAGAAGATCAGGAGACTTGAGAGCCAAGGCAGGGGGGCCCAGGTGCCCCACAAGCCCTCACCCCGCGGCCAGGGGGGAGGTCGCGGCCCACAGGCTTGTGGGCCCCCTGGACGCCCTCTGCCCTAGGGGTTGCGCCTATATATTCCCTAAAATCCCAAAAAAATCAGGAGATCATCGAAAGCACTTTTCTGCCTTCAAATCTCACTTTGCAAACAATCTTGAAGGGATTGACAACCCCTTTGAAGCGTTGGGTGCAAGCTGGTTTGTGTTTGCGTAGGTACTCTAGACTTGACGAGACCCTCCTTCCGGATTGATACCTTGGTTCTCAAACAGAGGGAAATACTTACTGCTCCTGTGCTACATCACCCTTTCCTCTTCAAGGGAAAAACCAACGCAAGCCCAGTCTCCATCAATGTGTCAACTTCTGGCGCTGTTGTCTGGGGCTATAGCGGAAGAATTTCTGGCGCCGTTGCCAAGGAGGATCAAGTCAAGAACTCATCCAAGTAAGTGTCGCAAACTCATCTCTTGCAATTACTTTGTTTGCCAGTTGCCTCTCGTTTTTCTCTCCCCCACTTCACAATTTGCCTTTTTCGTTTGCCCTTTTCTGTTCGCCTTTTCGTTCGCCCTTTTTCTCGCTTGCTCTTTGCCTGCTTGCCTGCCTGCTAAAACCCGAATGGCCCAACCAAGGGATTTTGATGCTCACTATGCGAAGTTAGAAGAGATTGAAACTAGTGTTAGAGGCTTCATGTCTACACAGTTTGAATACAACAGTTACTTTCGTAGAGAGCTGAAGGAGCAAAATTCTTTTCTGGCTTTTATGAGTAGAGAAGTTGATGATATGGCCAAAGAACTCCTTGCGCTAAATTCTCAGTTTGCTCGTCTTGAAAAGTTGGTCGGCCAGATTTCTGATAAGCAGGCTACTTTAGTCAATAAAATGGCTGCTAAACCTGAAACTCGTGATGAGAATCACGAAGATCTTAAAGTGCTTGGTGTGACTCCCCTTGAATCTTTGTTTTCTTGTGTCAAACCTAATGATTATGGGGCTGGATATGAATCCACTTTGGTTGAAAAGTGCCCCAATGATTCGGAGTCCATCTATCTTGATGCTAAAAGCATTGAAAGTGGAGTAGAAGATGTTAAACTTTGAGTAGTAATGAAATTACTACCGTGGATTTCAAGGAATTCAATTATGATAGTTGCTCCTTGATTGAATGCATTTCTTTGATGCAATCCATGTTAAACTCTCCACACACTTATAGCCAAAACAAGGCCTTTACCGATCATATCGTCGAAGCTATGATAAAATCTCTTGAAGATAAACTTGAATTGGAAGTCTCTATCCCTAGAAAGATTCATGATGAGTGGGAACCTACCAGCAAAATCAAAATCAAAAACTATGAGTGCAATGCTTTGTGTGATTTGGGTGCTAGTGTTTCTGCGATTCCAAAGTCTTTATGTGATGTTCTGGGTTTTAATGAGATTGAAGAGTGTTCTCTTAATTTGCATCTTGCTGATTGTACTGTCAAGAAACCCATGGGAAGGATCAATCATGCTCTTATTATTGCAAATAAGAACTATGTACCCATGGGTTTCATTGTGCTTGACATTGATTGCAATCCTACATGCCCTATTATTCTTGGTAGACCTTTCCTAAGGACTATCGGTGCTATCATTGATATCAAGGAAGGGAATATTAGATTTCAATTTCCTTTAAGGAAGGGCATGGAACACTTTCCTAGAAAGAAAATAAGATTGCCTTATGAATCCATGATGAGGTCCACTTATGGTTTGAGCACCAAAGACGATGATACGTGATTCTATCGCTTTTATGCCCAGCTAAGAGCGTTAAACAATAGAGCTTGTTGGGAGGCAACCCAATGAATTTATATTTTTATTTCTGTTTTGTTGCGTCCACACTTTCACAATTCTATTGTGATTGTGTTTTTTGTGTGTTTCTTTTTGTGTTTTAACCAACCAAAACCTTTATGACTAGTCTTGGTAATGGTTGTTTGATCCTGCTGAAAAAAGACAGAAACTTTTCGCTCATGAGATGATTTTTTATTTTTATTCAGAAAGAGCTTTTGAGTTGATTATTTTTGCTTCTAGTTAATATGCCTTTTTCCCAGGCCGTCATAATTTTTCAGATTCTTTTGAGGTACCAGAAGTATACGAAGTATACAGATTACTACAGACTGGTCTGTTTTTGACAGATTCTGTTTTTGTTGAGTTGGTTGCTTGTTTTGATGAAACTATGGTTAGTATCGGGGGGTACTAGCCAGGGAAAAGTGAGAATACAGTAGCCCAACACCAATATAGATAGAATTCAAGGTTGCTACAGTACCAAAAGAAGTGGTAGTTTGTTTTCTTGTGCTAATGTTATCACGAGTTTCTGTTTAAGTTTGGTGTTGTGAAGTTTTCATGTTTTGGGTGATGTTCTCATGGACAAAGAGATAAGGAGTATAAAGAGCTCAAGCTTGGGGATGCCCAAGGCATCCCAAGCCAAATTCAAGGACACCAAAAAGCCTAAGCTTGGGGATGCCCCGAGAAGGCATCCCCTCTTTCGTCTTCAATCCATCGGTAACATTACTTGGAGCTATATTTTTATTCACCACATGATATGTGTTTTGCTTGGAGCGTCTTGTATCTTAGGAGTGTTTTATTTTTGTTGTGTCACAATCATCCTTGCTGCACACCTTTTTGAGAGAGAGAGACATGCACTCATCGTGATTTTGCTAGAATGCTCATAGTGCTTCACTTATATCTTTTGAGCTACATACCTTTTCTCTTTGTGCTTCACTTATATCTTTTAGAGCACGGCGGTGCGTGATTTGGTAGTTGGCTTATGCTATGAAAGTAGTCCCAAATGTGATAGGTACCCAAAGAGGATGCAAAAACCTCCATCTTCATGTGCATTGAGTAGAAAAGAGAAGTTTTGATTCCTCTCAATTAGTTTTGAGACATGGATTTGGTAATATTAAGAGCTATGTTAGTAGGGTGTTGTGAATCTAGAAATACTTGTGTTGAAGTTAGTGATTCCCGTAGCATGCACATATGGTGAACCGCTCTGTTAGGAAGTCGGAGCATAATTGATCTATTGATTGTCATCCTTTGTGTTGAGGTCGGGATCGCGCGATGGTTAACACCTACCAACCCTTCCCCTAGGAGTATGTGTTTAGCACTTTGTTTCGATTACTACTAAAAACTTTCGCAACAAGTATGTGAGTTCTTCATGACTAATGTGAGTCCATGGTATAGATGCACTTTAACCTTCCACCATTGCTAGCCTCTCTAGTGCCGCACAATTCTCGTCGGTGCACAAACCCACCATATGCCTTCCTCAAAACAGCCACCATACCTACCTACTATGACATTTTCATACCCATTCTGAGATATATTGCCATGCAACTCCCACCGTTCCGTCTCATGACTTGTGTCGTCACTCTCATATTGCCATTTCATGATCGTAAGATAGCTAGCGAGATGTTTCAATGTCATACGCCATGCTAGATCGTTGCACATCTCGGTACACTGGCGGAGGCATTTCCTATAGAATCATCATCATTTTGAGCTGTGAGTAAATAAAAGTGTGATGATCATCATTATTAGAGCATTGTCCCATGTGAGGAAATAAATAAAGAAAGAAAAGAGGCCAAAGAGCCCAAAAAAGGAGAAAAAAAGAGGCCTAAGAGCCCAATTGAAAAAAAGAGAAAAAGAGAGATGCGACAATGCTACTATCTTCTTCCACACTTGTGCTCCATAATAGCACCTTGTTCTTCATGATTGAGAGCTTCTTGCTTTGTCACTACCATATGCTAGTGGGAATTTTCATTATATAACTTGGCTTGTATATTCCAATGATGGGCTTCCTCAAAATTGCCTTAGGTCTTCGTGAGCAAGCAAGTTGGATGCACACGCACTAGTTTTCCTTTTGAGCTTTCACATACTTATAACTCTAGTGCATGTCTTGTATGGCAATCCCTACTCATTCACATTGATATCTATTAATGGGCATCTCCATAGCCTTTTGATACGCCGAGTCAATGTGACCATCTCCTCCTTTTTGTCTCACAACCACCACCACACTCTATTCCACTTATAGTGCTATATCCATGGCTCACGCTCATGTATTGCGTGATATTTATAAAAAGTTTGAGAAAGTAAGAGTGCGAAAACAATTACTTGGAAAATACCGGGGTTGTGCATGATTTACATTTGTTGTGTGAGGATGATGGAGCATAGCCAGACTATATGATTTTGTAGGGATAACTTTCCTTGGCCATGTTATTTTGAAAGTTCATGATTACTTTGCTAGTTTGCTTGAAGTATTATCGTTTTCATGTCAATAGCAAACTATTGTTTTGAATCTTACGGATCTGAACATTCATGTCACGTGAAAGAAGTTGCAAAGGACAACTATGCTAGGTAGCATTCCACATGAAAAATTCATTCTTTATCACTTCCCTACTCGAGGACGAGCAGGAGTTAAGCTTGGGGATGCTTGATACGTCTCCAACGTATCTATAATTTTAGATAGTTTCACGCTATTATCTTGTCAAACTTTGGATGTTTTGCATGCCTTTTATATATTTTTTGGGACTAACTTATTAACTCAGTGCCAAGTGCCAGTTCCTGTTTTTTCCATGTTTTTGACCCCTTTCAGAGGAGATTTTGAAACCGAATCCAAACGGAATAAAATCCCCGAAAATAATTTTTCCGAAACGGAAGAATATCAGGAGACTTGAGAGCCAAGGCAGGGGGCCCAGGGACCCCACAAGCCCTCACCCCGCGGCCAGGGGGAGGTCGCGGCCCACAGGCTTGTGGGCCCCCTAAACGCCCTCTGCCCTAGGGGTTGCGCCTATATATTCCCTAAAAATGCCAAAAAAATCAGGAGATCATCGAAAGCACTTTTCCGCCTTCAGATCTCACTTTGCAAACAATCTTGAAGGGATTGACAACCCCTTTGAAGAGTTGGGTGCAAGCTTGTTTGTGTTTGCGCAGGTACTCTGGACTTGACGAGACCCTCCTTCTGGATCGGTACCTTGGTTCTCAAACTGAGGGAAATACTTACTGCTCCTGTGCTGCATCACCCTTTCCTCTTCAAGGGAAAAACCAACGCAAGCCCAGTCTCCATCAACGTGTCAACTTCTGGCGCTGTTGTCTGGGGCCGTAGCAATGGCTCAGGCCGGTTGCCGTAGCATCGACGTGCAAGTCGATATTTAACTATTACAACATGATCATCTCATACATCCAATATATCATATCATGTCTTTGGCCATATCAAATCACATGCATACACTGCAAAAACAAGTTAGATGTCCTCTAATTTGTTGTTCCATGTTTTACGTGGCTGCTATGGGTATCTAGTATGATCACATCTTACTTACGCAAAGCCACAATGGTGATATGCAAATTGCTATTTAACCTTCTCCAAGGACCATCTCGGTCAAATCCGATTGGACTAAGTTCAAGAAACAGACACCCGCCGGTCATCTTTATGCAACAAGTTGCATGTTAGTCGATGAAATCGGTCTCTCATAAGCGTACGAGTAAAGTTGGTATGGGCCGCTTCAATCCAACAATACCGCCGAATCAAGAAAAGACTAAGGAGGGTAGCAAATTGAACATCAACGCCTAGAAATTATTTGTGTTCTACTCGAGATATCATCTACGCATGAACCTAGCTCATGATGCCACTCATGGGGAACGTTGCATGGGAAACAAAAAAATTCCTACGCACACGAAGACCTATCATGGTGATGATCATCTACGAGAGGGAGATCGGATCCACATACCCTTGTAGATTGCTAAGCAGGAAGCGTTAAGAAACGCGGTTGATGTAGTGAAACGTCTTCACGATCCAAATCATCGTCGTCGCACGATCCGTCCCGATCTAGCACTGAACGGACGGCACCTCCGCGTTCAGCACACGTACAGCTCAATGACGATCTTCGCCTTATAGATCCAGCAAGAGAAACGAAGAGGTAGCTGAATTCTTCGGCAGCACGACGGTGTGGTGGTGATCATGGTGGAGCTACTCCGACAGGGCTTCGTCGTGTCGTACCGATCTAGCTACGAGGTGTCACAAAGTTGTAGAGGGAGAGACGTTTGCACAAAGTCTTGAGGTGCAAAAACCCTCTCAAACCTCCACTATATATAGGAGGAACAAGAGGGGGGTGCCTTGCCTCCTACTCCAAGTAGGAGGGGTCGGCCGAGCCAAGGAGGAAGGTCTCCTCCTCCAATTCGGTTTTGTGGAGGAGTCCTTTCCTTCTTGTCCACCTCGTTCCTTTTTTTCTTTCTTATTCCTTTATTTTTGCCTCTGCCGAAATAGCCTTATTGGCTTGGCCTCACCAGCCCACAAAGGGTTGGTGCGCGACCCATGGGCCTATTAGGTCCTCTCCCGGGTGGGTGGCCCCTCGCGGCGGGTTGTTCACTAGGACTTGAGCCAGCTGCTGAATAGCGGCATTGTTGGCTTGACGCTCCCCGCGAAGAGCATGAAGGAACTGAGCCATAGTCAAGTTCTCGGGAGGAGGTGGCGGAGGAACATTGCCATGTTGCTCATGGTGATCTCCAGCGTGAGCTTCTCCTTCGGTTCCCTGCGGCTGACCTAAGGAGGCGGCGCCGGGGTTGCCGAAGGTGCTGTTGCGGGTTGCATTCACCATCCTGTCATGGAAACAGAAAGGTCAAAAATCCACCTTGCTTGAAACCACAAGGGTTTGCTCTAGTAAGAGGGGGGTCCAAATGTGTGCTAGTGCGAGTTTTTAAAACCAAAATCCTGGAAACGGAATTTGCATTCATTGAAAACAAGTGACGCAGTCGCATACATGCTGCCTAAGGCAGATTGCGGCTTACAACATACACACTCCTAACTTAAAAGATCGGATACATGGATACCCTACGCTCAGGGGTACTCCTAGTTGCCTACGCTGAAATCCTACGCGGCGGACTGCTTGGTCTCAAAAGTGGGTTCGGCAGGATCTTCGTCTTCGTCGGTGTCTTCTTCCTTCAACGGAGTGGAAGAAAGAATCGGCACATCACGGCGTCTCTTAGGTGAGGCGGCGAAGATCTCAATATACTCTTCCGCAGTCAGGGGCGACTCTGAAGAGGGACAGCCCGGATTGGTAGCACACCACCTCTGGTAGCAACACCGGCCCGTCCTTCAGGTGCGCCTGCTTTCTTCACCTTGCGATTCTTCATCTTCTCGGTGTGAAGTAGGCCCTTGATTTGGTGCCATTCTTGGCGAAGCTTCGTTGATTCCTTAACCAGAAGGTGCGTGAGAGTGTCGAATGAGAGACTGAAGTAGGTCTGAAACCTTAATGGCATCCCATCCTCAGACGATGGGGTGAGCGTCCAACTCCCGTCCACCCCTTCCTTAAGAAAAGGTAGGTGACGAGTAACGGGCTCATCAGCCATCTCAGGGAGGATATCGCAGAGACGCACGAGCGCCTCTCGTCGGCTGTCTCCACTACCATCATCAGTTTCCCCATTTGTGGTCCTTCAAAGAACCAACTAGTCGGGGAGTCATTAGCCTTCACTATCACGTCCACGTGATATTCCTTGGTGTCAGCGTTGACCCAGTGCTCGTGGTAGAGGAAGATGGGCGTGCGGCGTTCGTGGCACTTCTCGAGACTATCCACAGGAGTAGGGGAAAGCCGGTCTCCAGAAGCGTCTCAGGTACGGCGGCCATCTACAAGATATAGGAGAGAGAGAATCATAAGGTTTTAGGTGCAAAGTTGTGTAAGACTGGTGCACTAATCGTTTTCGGCTAACGTCCATGCTACCTAAGGCTTCCTATAGTCAGGATGGCTCTGATACCAGTTCTGTGGGGACCCCGACTGGTAAGTCAAGATCGCCGTGCCCACTGATCCCAAGGATCAATGCTCACTGAACACAGATACTGAGTAATAGAGTCTTACATCCAAATACCGAATATTACATCAAATGACCGAAGGGTCAGGTTCACAAAAAGGGCCTAAGGCCAAATAAAACGGGTACAACAGGTAGCGAAAACTCATAAGGGCTAAGTGGGTGCCCATGCCATCAAGCCTACACCGACAAACATTCTGACTTGGAAGCGTCCTAGATCACAGGTCTGTCTCCGAGGACGTACTCGTCGCCAAACTCCAGTCATTCCTTGTCTGGTCAATAATATAACCAGTGGCAAGCCAATGAGTACTTTGAATGTACTCGCAAACAGCCCATGATATGAATAATGAAAGTGAACGATAACAATATCATGCATTTCTAGTATAACTCATCTGGGTGGAATGATCATGAATATGCATCAAGCTAAAGAATTACTCTTGAAGAACAAGTTACAGATATCAACATATCTGCTAAGGGTTGAACCATCCGGGTTCACCCTATATGCCAAGTCACCGGACTTGGTCGTATCCTCAATATATCAGTTGAGGGCTGAACCATCCGGGTTCACCCTATGTGCCAAGTCACCGAACTTGGTCATATTATTATTATATTATCAACACCTTTTTAACACCACACACACACTCACACTTGGTTTATGCGGAAACGTTGGACATAGTTTAAGCAGGATTACCCAACTGTCCTTGACCGTGGACACGGCTATTTGAATAGTTTACACTCTGCAGAGGTAGTACGATGGACCCACGAGATCCGGGAAACTTCCATGTCATCCACGACTCGCGGTATATCACATATACCCGAGGTAAGTACCCGATCATCACCTTTCCCCTAACGATACTAGACAAAGAGGTCCACTCGATTGGTACCCAGCCCACATGTTGTATGTCTTACGAGCACCGACTCTGGACAGTATCAACCATGCGGGGACCAACGGTGTGCCTGGAACTCATAATAATGGCATAGTCGTCCTACCTCGCATGACCCCATCATGAGAGTGGCGACAATCACTCCCGCCACTAGTAATGTGGCTCTTTGCTAGTACCGACCAGAGTAATCAACAAAGCCCCGTCCCATAAAGGGGTAACGTGGTCGTACTGGTAAGGTTGGGACGGTCGACACATCATAAATCTAATCCCATTTCCGAAACCATACTCACAAAAAACTGTTGGGGAACGTCGCATGGGAAACAAAAAATTTCCTACGCGCACGAAGACCTATCATGGTGATGTCCATCTACGAGAGGGGATGTTCGATCTACATACCCTTGTAGACCGCACAGCAGAAGTGTTAGTGAACGCGGTTGATGTAGTGGAACGTCCTCACGTCCCTCGATCCACCCCGCGAACCGTCCCGCGATCAGTCCCACGATCTAGTGCCGAACGGACGGCACCTCCGCGTTCAGCACACGTACAGCTCGACGATGATCTCGGCCTTCTTGATCCAGCAAGACAGACGGAGAGGTAGAAGAGTTCTCCCGCAGTGTGGCGGCGCTCCGGAGGTTGGTGGTGATCTTATCTCAGCAGGGCTCCGCCCGAGCTCCGCAGAAACGCGATCTAGAGGTGAAACCGTGGAGATATGTGGTCGGGCTGCCGTGGCAAAGTTGTCTCAAATCAGCCCTAAAACCTCCGTATATATAGGGGGAAGAGGGGGAGCCTTGCCTTGGGGTCCAAGGACCCTCAAGTGGGTCGGCCGAGCCAAGGGGGGAGTCCTCCCCTTCCAAACCGAATCCAACTAGGTTTGGAAGGAGGAGTCCTTCCCCTTTTTCCCACCTCCTCTTTTTTTTCTTTTCTCTTTGATTTTCTTCCTATGGTGCATAGGGCCTTCTTGGGCTGTCCCACCAGCCCACTAAGGGCTGGTGCGCCACCCCCAAGGCCTATGGGCTTCCCCCGGGTGGGTTGCCCCCCTCCCCCAAGTGAACACCCGGAACCCATTCGTCATTCCCGGTACATTCCCGGTAACTCCGAAAACCTTCCAGTAATCAAATGAGGTCATACTATATATCAATCTTCGTTTCCGGACCATTCCGGAAACACTCGTGATGTCCGTGATCTCATCCGGGACTCCGAACAAAATTCAGTAACCAACCATATAACTCAAATACGCATAAAACAACATCGAACCTTAAGTGTGCAGACCCTGCGGGTTCGAGAACTATGTAGACATGACCCGAGAGACTCCTCGGTCAATATCCAATAGCGGGACCTGGATGCCCATATTGGATCCTACATATTCTATGAAGATCTTATCGTTTGAACCTCAGTGCCAAGGATTCATATAATCCCGTATGTCATTCCCTTTGTCCTTTGGTATGTTACTTGCCCGAGATTCGATCGTCAGTATCCGCATACCTATTTCAATATCGTTTACCGGCAAATCTCTTTACTCGTTCCGTAATATAAGATCCCGCAACTTACACTAAGTCACATTGCTTGCAAGTCTTGTGTGTGATGTTGTATTACCGAGTGGGCCCCGAGATACCTCTCCGTCACACGAAGTGACAAATCCCAGTCTCGATCCATATTAACTCAACGAACACCTTTGGAGATACCTGTAGAGCATCTTTATAGTCACCCAGTTACGTTGCGACGTTTGATACACACAAAGCATTCCTCCGGTGTCAGTGACCCAAAGGAAAAGTGAACAAGGCTCAACTAAACTCGTAGCAACTACTCCGACAAGTGCCTAGAAGCCATATTACGCATCAACGCTACTTGGGACCAGCTAAAATTAGCATGCAAAGCTCAAGAACAAGGTCACCAAGGCAGCAAAAATACGCAAAGTATAAGGCACTAGAGCAAAAACTAATTGGACCAATGGAGGAGTCACTTACCAAGGAGTAATTTCCCGAAAACAATGGTGCTTTGAGCAAGGAGATCGAAAATCCCAGTAAGAAGAGCAAGAACACGGGTTTGAGCTGCGAAACGATTTTTTCTAGAGGTAGGAGAAGCAGATGGGAGCTAGAATGAGTGGAGGGGGTGCACATGGGCCCCACAAGCGTGGTAGGCGCGGCCAGGGGGGTGCCCGCACCTCCAGGGCTTGTGGCCCACTGGTGCAGCCCCCAGACTAGCTCTTCATCTCAGTATTTTTCAAAAATTCCAGAAAAAATCATACTTGATTTTCACGGCATTCGGAGAACTTTTATTTTCTGGTTACTCTTCTACGGGACGCTAAAACAGAAAACAGGGAAAACTAAACTAAATCTATCATTTTTCTTCTAAGCAACCGAAGGTGAAAGCTTGGAACAGAGGTTTGTGACTCCCCGATTCATCCATCTCATGGTCATCGAAAGAAATCCGCCAATGAGGTTGATCAAGTCTCCTTGACAAACCTTTTCGAATCGCAAAAGAGAACGGAGAATTTTCGAATAGTCACTAGGTTACCTCAATGGGGATGTGTATCTCCCCAACAAGCAAATCATACTTCATCTTAACAGGAGGAATAGGGCATTCAAAGCTCCCAATAAGAATCGACGAAGTTTTTTCGATAGCATTATGCAATGTACTCGATATTGTTTCTTTGGAAAGTGCACCGTATGCTCATTACCGTTGACATGGAAAGTGACATTGCCTTTGTTGCAATCTATAACAACCCCTGCAGTGTTTAAAAAGGGTCTTCCGAGGATGACCGCCATGGCATCGTCCTTGGGAATATCCAGAATAACAAAGTCTGTTAAGATAGTGACGTTGGCAACCACAACAGGCACATTCTCGCAAATGTCGATAGGGAAAGCAGTTGATTTGTCAGCCATTTGTAGAGAGATTTTAGTGGGTGTCAACTTATCCAGTTCAAGCCTACGATAAAGAGAGAGAGGCATAACACTAACACCGGCTCCAAGGTCGCATAAAGCAGTTCTAATGTAGTTGCCTTTAATGGAGCAAGGTATAGTGGGCACTCCAGGATCACCTAGTTTCTTAGGAGTTCCACCCTTGAAGGTATAATTAGCGAGCATGGTGGAAATCTCAACCTCGGGTATCCTCCTTTTGTTAGTCACAATATCTTTCATGTACTTAGCATACGGAGACATTTTGAGCATATCTGTCAAACGCATTTGCAGAAAGACAGGTCTAATCATTTCAACAAAGCGCTCAAAATCCTCATCATCCTTTTTCTTGGATGGTTTGGGAGGAAAGGGCATGGGTTTCTGAACCCATGGTTCCCTTTCTTTACCATGCTTCCTAGCAGCGAAGTCGTTCTTATCGTATCTCTTATTCTTAGGCTGTGGGTTATCAAGATCAACAGGTTCAATCTCCACATCCTTATCATTGCTAGGTTGAGCATCATCATTAACATCACTATTGATATTATCATTAGCTCATGTTCATCACGAGATTGTGTTTCAGCATCAGAGACAGAGACATGTTTCGACTCTCAGGTGTAGGAGCAACAGGGTTGCTAGCGTGCAGGTTCCTATCATCTTTCTTCTTCTCTCTAGGATGACTAGGTGCATCAGTGCTAACTCCTTGAGAATCTTGTTCAATTCTCTTCGGATGACTCTCAGGATACAAAGGTTCCCGGGTCATTCTACTGCATCTAGTGATGACTGTGGCAGAATTGTCATTCAACTCATTGAGCAAGTCATTCTGAGCTTTAAGTACTTGTTCTACTTGAGTAGTAACCATAGAGGCATGTTTACTCAAGAGCTTAAGATCATTGACGTTTCTGTCCACACAAGCACTCAAATGACTAAGCATATGAGCATTATGTTCCAATTGTCTGCTAACATAATCATTGAAACTCTGTTGTTTGGCGACAAAGTTATCAAATTCATCCAAGCATAAGCTAGCAGGTTTATCAAAAGGAATATCACTCTCATCAAATCTACGCAGAGAATTTACTTTTACTACCTGTATCGGGTTATCAAGACCATGGATCTCTTCGATAGGTGGTAGATTTTTGACATCTTCAGATTTAATGCCTTTCTCTTTCATAGATTTCTTATCTTCTTGCATATCTTCAGGACTGAGGAATAGAATACCTCTTTTCTTTGGAGTTGGCTTAGGAGGTGGTTCGGGAACAGTCCAAGCATTCTCATTGCACAAGATATTATTCAATAGAATCTCAGCTTGTTCTACAGTTCGTTCCCTAAAACACAACCGGCACAACTATCTAGGTGGTCTCTAGAAGCATCGGTAAGTCCATTATAGAAGATATCAAGTATTTCATTCTTCTCGAGAGGGTGATCAGGCAAAGCATTCAGTAGCTGGACGAGCCTCCCCCAAGCTTGTGGGAGACTCTCTTCTTCAACTTGTGCAAAGTTGTATATTTCCTGCAAGGTAGCTTGATTCTTATGGGCAGGGAAATATTTTTCAGATAAGTAGTAGACCATATGTTGGGGGCTACGCACACAACCAGGAGCAAGAGAAGTGAACCAGGTCTTAGCATCATCCTTTAGCGAGAAAGGAAACAGCTTGAGGATATAGTAGTGGCGGATATTTTCCTCACTAGTGAATAGGGTGGCTATATCGTGCAGTTTGGTAAGATGGGCTACAACCGTTTCAGACTCATAACCGTGAAAAGGATCAGATTCGACCAGAGTGACTAACTCAGGGTCGACAGAGAATTCATAATCCTTATCGGTCACAAAGATAGGCGAAGTAGCAAACTTCGGGTCGTATTTCATCCTAGCGTTCACAGATTTTTCTTTCCACTTGCGCAGTAAATTCTCAACATCATAGTTATCCTTACACGCAAGAAAATCCTCACCTATCTCTCCCTCCATAACATAACACTCAAGCATATCAGGCAATTCATGTCTAGGAGAGCTAGTTCTAGCAGGAAAAATAGCAGGTTCTACTTCAATAGTATCAACAGTTTCAGAAGTATCATCACATCTAGCAGCAACTCTAGCAATTTGTGCATCAAGGAATGCACCTAGTGGCAAAGCAATATCAAGCATAGCATTATCAGGCAAAGCAGTATAAAGCATAGCATCATCAGGCAAAGCAGTATCAAGCATAGCATCATCATAAGCATCATGGGCAGCAGAAGTAGCATCATCAAGCACAGGCGACATATCAAGATTTCTAGCAGAAGGTGGTGTCGCAAACTTACTCATAACTGAAGGTGAATCAAGTGCAGAGCTAGATGGTAGTTCCTTACCTGTCCTCGTAGTTGAGGGCAATACTTTAGTTCTTGGATCTTTCGGATTCCTCATAGTGACCAGCAAATGTAAATCCCAAGTGACTCAGAGAATAGAGTTGTGCTTCCCCGGCAACGGTGCCAGAAAAAGGTCTTGATAACCCACAAGTATAGGGGATCGCAACAGTATTCGAGGGTAGAGTATTCAACCCAAATTTATTGATTCGACTCAAGGGGAAGCCAAAGAATATTCTCAAGTATTAGCAGTTGAGTTGTCAATTCAACCACACCTGAAAGATTTAGTATCTGCAGCAAAGTATCAGTAGCAAGGTGGTATGATAGCAGCAGTAGCAACAGAGTAACAATAGCAGCAGTGACAGCAGTAGCGGCAAAGTAACGTAGAAAGGACCAGTAGGAAAAGACTCGTAGGCATTGGATCGGTGATGGATTATTATGCCGGATGCTATTCATCATGCAACAGTTATAACACAGAGAGATATGTAACTAGCTCCAGTTCGTCAATGTAATTTAGGCATGTATTCCGTATGTAGTCATACGTGCTTAGGGAAAAGAACTTGCATGACATCTATTGTCCATCCCTCCCGTGGCAGCGGGGTCCAAATGGAAACTACGGGATATTAAGGTTCTCCTTTTAATAAAGAACCAGACCAACGCATTAGCACTTGGTGAATACATGAACTCCTCATACTATGGTCATCTCCGGGAGTGGTTCCGGCTATTGTCACTCCGGGGTTGCCGGGTCATAACACATAGTAGGTGACTACAACTTGCAAGATAGGATCAAGAACACACATATATTGGCGACAACATAATAGGTTCAGATCTGAAATCATGGCACTCGGGCCCTAGTGACAAGCATTAAGCATGGCAAAGTAGTAGCAACATCAATCTCAGAACATAGTGGATACTAGGGATCAATCCCCGTCAAAACTAACTCGATTACATGATACATCTCATCCAACACATCACCGTCCAGCAAGCCTACGATGAGATTACTCACGAACGGTGAAGAGCATCATGGAATTGGCGATGAAGGAAGGTTGATGATGACGATGGCGACGACTTCCCCTCTCCGGAGCCCAGAACGGACTCCAGATATGCCCTCCAGATGAAGAACGGGAGGTGGCGGCGCCTCCGTATCGTAAAACGCGATGAACTCTTCTTCCTGATTTTTTTCCGGGTGAGAGGAACTAAATAGAGCTGAGATTGGAGGCGGTGGAGCGTTGTGGGCCCCACAAGCCTGCCAGGCACGGCCAGGGGGTGGGGGGAGGGCGCGCGTGGTGGGCTTGTGGGCTCCACGCTCCACTTCCTCCGCTGATTCTTGCGCCAGTATTTTTTATATATTCCACAAAAATTCTCCATAAATTTTCAGGTCATTCCGAGAACTTTTATTTCTGCGCAAAAACAACACCATGGCAACTCTGCTGAAAACAGCGTTAGTCCGGGTTAGTTCCATTCAAATCATGCAAATTAGAGTCCACAACAAGGGCAAAAGAGTTCGGAAAAGTAGATATGACAGAGACGTATCAGACCTTTCGGGCGAATATATAATGATTTTTCCCGACCAGAAGGAGTACTCCACAAGAAAACGGAGTCCGGGAGGCACACGAGGTGGTCACAAGCCCCCCAGGCGCGGCCAGGGGGTGGCCCGCGCCTGGCAGGCTTGTCGCCTCCTCGTGCGCTTTCCGGACTACTTTAAATTTTTCTAATTTTCTAAAAATTCCAAAACAGAGAAAATTTCCTACTGGAAAAGTTTTGGAGTCGGTTTACTTATCAAATCACATACCTCTTCATTTTTGGAGTCTGAAACAGGCTCATAAATATCCCTTATGTACTCCTCCGGAGTTATGGTATTGATAATATTGCTTTCAGTATTTTTGGGAGTACCTCATATATAATGCTTGATCCTTTGCCCATTTACCACTCTTGGAAAATTACCTTTCGTTTTGTTGATCTTGATGGCACCGGAACGATATACTTCCTCAACAATGTAAGGACCTTCCCATTTAGAGAGAAGCTTGCGTGCAAAAAATCTTAAACGAGAATTGTATAGTAAGACATAATCAACTACATTGAACTCACGTTTTTGTATCCTTTTATCGTGCCATCTCTTAACCTTTTCTTTGAACAACTTGGCATTTTCATATGCCTGAGTTCTCCATTCATCAAGTGAGCTAATATCAAATTACCTCTTCTCACCAGCAAGTTTGAAATCAAAGTTGAGCTCTTTGATTGCCCAATAAGCCTTATGCTCTAGCTCAAGAGGTAAATGACATGATTTACCGTAAACCATTTTGTACGGAGACATGCCCATGGGATTCTTATAAGCGGTTCTATAAGCCCACAACGCATCATCGAGCTTCTTAGACCAATTCTTTCTAGACCTATTGACAGTCTTTTGCAGAGTTAGTTTAATCTCTCTATTGCTTAGCTCTACTTGTCCATTGGACTGAGGATGATAGGGAGATGCAACTCTATGGTTGACATCATACTTAGCAAGCGTTTTACGGAAAGCACCATGAATAAAATGTGAACCACCATCGGTCATTAGATATCTAGGGACTCCAAATCTAGGGAAAATAACTTCTTTAAGCATCCTGATAGAGGTGTTGTGATCAGCACTACTAGTTGGGGTAGCTTCTACCCACTTAGTAACATAATCAACAGCAACTAGGATATGAGTATGCCCGTTGGATTTTGGAAAAGGTCCCATATAATCAAAACCCCAAACATCAAATGGTTCAATGACAAGTGAATAATTCATAGGCATTTCCTGACGTTTACTGATATTACCTATTCTTTGACATTCGTCACAAGACAATACAAACTTACGGGCATCCTTGAAGAGAGTGGGCCAATAGAAACCTGATTGCAATACCTTGTGTGCAGTTCTATCTCCCGCATGGTGTCCTCCGTAAGCCTCGGAGTGACACTTCTGTAGGATTTGTCCCTGTTCATGTTCAGGTACACAACGTCTAATAACACCATCTACTCCTTCCTTATAAAGGTGAGGATCATCCCAAAAGTAATGTCTCAAATCAAAGAAGAATTTCTTCTTTTGCTGGTATGTGAAACTAGGTGGTATATATTTGGCAACGATATAGTTTGCATAATCAGCATACCACGGTGTACTACGTGAAGCATTGATTACATTCAATTGCTCATCAGGAAAGCTATCATCAATAGGTTGTGGGTCATCATGAATATTCGCCAACCTAGACAACTTATATGCTACGCGGTTCTCAGCACCCTTCCTATCAACAACGTGCAAATCAAATTCTTGTAGCAAGAGAACCCATCTGATAAGTCTAGGTTTAGCATCTTTCTTTTCCATGAGGTACTTAATAGAAGCATGATAAGTGTGAATAGTGACTTTGGAATCAACTATGTAAGATCTGAACTTTTCACATGCAAACACGACTGCTAAAAATTCCTTTTCAGTAGTAGCATAGTTTCTTTGGGCACTGTCTAGAGTTTTACTAGCATAGTGAATAACATTCAACTTCCTATCAACTCTTTGTCCTAGAATAGTGCCAACAGCATAATCAGTAGCATCACACATGATTTCAAAAGGTAAGTTCCAATCAGGTGGTTGAACAATAGGTGCAGTTATCAAGGCCTTCTTAAGTATTTCGAAGGCTTCCTCACAATCATCGTGAAAAACAAAAGGAATATACTTTTGCAAGAGATTGGTAAGAGGCCTAGAAATCTTAGAGAAGTCCTTAATGAACCTTCTATAGAAACCAGCATGACCAAGGAAACTTCTTATAGCTTTGATATCCGTGGGGCATGGCATTTTCTCGATTGCATCAACCTTATCCTTATCGACTTTAATACCTCTTTCAGAAATTTTATGTCCTAAGACGATGCCTTCATTAACCATAAAGTGGCACTTCTCCCAATTCAAGACAAGGTTGGTATCTTTACATCTCTGTAAAACTCGATCAAGGTTGCTGAGGCAATCATCAAAAGAAGACCCGTAAACGGAGAAGTCATCCGTGAAAACCTCAACAATCTTTTCACAAAAGTCAGAGAATATAGCCATCATACATCTTTGAAAGGTAGCAGGTGCATTACATAAGCCAAAATGCATACGTCTGTAAGCAAAGGTACCGAAAGGGCAGGTGAAAGTGGTTTTTTCCTGATCAGATTGTGCAACTGGTATTTGGGAGAAACCAGAATAACCATCTAGAAAGCAGAAGTGTGTGTGTTTAGACAGTCTTTCTAGCATTTGGTCGATAAAAGGCAAAGGGTAATGATCTTTCCTAGTGGCTTTATTCGATTTCCTAAAATCGATCACCATCCTATAGCTAGTAATAATCCTCTGTGGGATCAATTCATCCTTATCATTAGGGACAACGGTAAAACCTCCCTTCATAGGGACGCAATGCACTGGACTTACCCAATCACTATGAGCAACAGGATAGATAATACCTGCTTCCAGGAGCTTTAGTATTTCTTTTCTTACTAACTCTTTCATCTTAGGATTTAATCTTCGTTGATGATCGGCAACTGGTTTGGAATCAGGATCGGTTTTCATTTTGTGCTGGCATAGAGTGGAACTAATGCCCTTAAGATCATCAAGAGTATATCCAATAGCAGCACGGTGCTTCCTCAGAGTTTTTAGTAACTTCTTTTTTCATGCTCTAAGAGGCTAGCACTAATTATAACAGGATATATCTCTTTTTCATCGAGATAAGCATACTTAAGAGTATCAGGTAACTGCTTAAGTTCAAACACAGGATCACCCTTTGGTGGGGGTGGATCTCCAAGCAGTTCAATAGGCAAATTATTCTTAAGGATAGGATGTTGTTTAAAGATAACTCTATCTATCTCATTCCTTTCATCCATATGCATATCATTTTCATGCTCAAGCAAGTATTGCTCTAAAGGATCAGTAGGAGGCACAGCAATAGAAGATAGGGCAATAATTTCATCCTTACGAGGCAACTCTTTTTCATGAGGTTGTCTACCAAACTTGGAGAAATTGAACTCATGTGACACACCTTCAAAGCCAACAGTGACAGTTTGCTTCTCACAGTCAATATGAGCATTGATAGTATTGAGGAAAGGTCTGCCAAATATGATGGGACAAAAGTTATCTTGTGTCATAGCAAGAACGAGAAAATTAGCAGGATACTTCGTTTTACCACACAAGACTTCAACATCTCTAACAATTCCCAAAGGGTAGATAGTATCTCTATTGGCAAGTTGAATAGTGACATCAATAGGTTCCATCTCAACAGGTGCAATCTCGTCTTTAATTTCATCATATAAAGATTGAGGTATTGCACTAACGCTAGCACGCACGTCACATAAACCATGATAACAATGATCTCCTATCTTAACATAAACAATAGGCGTGCCAACAACAGGCATATGTTTGTCTCTAGCATGTGGTTTAGCAATTCTAGCAGCATCTTCACAGAAGTGAATATCATGGCCATCAACATTGTCGAACAGGAGATCTTTGATAATAGCAATGCTAGGTTCAACTCTAATTTGCTCAGGGGGTGTAGGTGTTCTAATGTAGCCCCTACGTATCACAGTTGAAGCTTTAGAATGATCCTTTATCCTAACAGGGAAAGGTGGTTTCTCAATGTAAGCACTAGGAACAATAGGATCATTATAAGCAATGACTTTCTCCTCAACTGGATTGGGTTTAACTACATTGACTTCTAAGGGAGGATGATATTTAAACCACTTCTCTTTAGGGAGATCAATATGAGCAGCAAATGATTCACACAATGAAGCTACTATCTCAGAGTCAAGTCCATATTTAGCACTAAAATCATAAAAAGTATTTGTTTCGACAAAGGATTTAACACAATCAAACTTGAAATTCATACATGGATCCTTACCTTCATCAAACTCCCAATCTTCAGAGTTACGTTTAATTCTTTCCAATAAATTCCATTTGAAGTCAATATCTCTCTTCATAAAAGAACCGGTACAAGAAGTGTCAAGCATTGTGCGATTATCATGAAAAAGCTGAGCATAGAAGTTCTGAATGATAATTTCTCTCGAGAGCTCATGGTTGGGGCATGAATATAACATTTATTTAAGCCTCCCCCAAGCTTGAGCGATGCTTTCTCTGTCACGAGGCCAAAAATTATAAATATAATTCCGATCACGATGTACCAAATGCATAGGATAAAACCTTTGGTGAAATTCCAATTTCAATCGGTTGTAGTTCCATGATCTAGTATCATCACATAGCCTATACCATGTCAATGCTTTATCCCTCAAATATAAGGGAAAGACCTTATTCTTGACCTCATCCTCGGGAAAACCTGCAAGCTTAAATAAACCACAAACTTCATCTACATATATTAGATGGAAGTCTGGATGTGATGTTCCATCTCCTGTACCAGGATTAGCAGCAGTTTCTCAAGCATACCCGAAGGAAATTCATAGAAAATATTTTCAGTAGGTGCAGCAGGTTGAGGAGAAACTCCTTGTGCTTCCGTTCGAGGTGAAGATACCCCGAACAAGCTCCTCAAAGGATTAGTTTCCATAGTAACAAGTGACAATAAATTTCAGCACACTATATAAATGTTTCCTTACCAAATTCCACTTACCAAAGGCGCTTCACTCCCCGGGAATGGCGCCAGAAAAGAGTCTTGATGACCCACAAGTGTAGGGGATCTATCGTAGTCCTTTTTATGAGTAAGAGTGTCGAACCCAACGAGGAGCAGAAGGATCTGACAAGTGATTTTCAGCAAGGTATTCTCTGCAAGCACTGAAATTATCGGTAATAGATAGTTGTGATAAGAAGATTCATAGCAAGTAGCAAGTAACAATAGTAACAAAGGCACAGAAAAGTGGCCCAATCCCTTTTGTAGCAAGGGGCAAGCCTGGACAAACTCTTATAGGAGGTAAAGCGCTCTCGAGGACACACGGGATTTTTTGTCAAGCTAGTTTTCGTCATGTTCATATGATTCGCGTTCGCTACTTTGATAGTTTGATATGTGGGTGGACCGGTGCTTGGGTGCTTCCCTTACTTGGAAAAACCTCCCACTTATGATTAACCCCTCTCGCAAGCATCCGCAACTATCAAAGAAGAATTAAGACAAAGTCTAACCATAGCATTAAACTAGTGGATCAAAATCAGCCCCTTACGAAGCAACGCATAAACTAGGGTTTAAGCTTCTGTCACTCTAGCAACCCATCATCTACTTACTACTTCCCAATGCCTTCCTCTAGGCCCAAATAATGGTGAAGTGTTATGTAGTCGACGTTCACATAACACCACTAGAGGAGAAACAACATACAACGCATCAAAATATCGAACGAATACCAAATTCACATGACTACTTATAGCATGACTTATCCCATGTCCTCAGGAACAAAAGTGACTACTCACAAAGCATAATAATATTCATGACCAGAGAGGTATTGAATAGCATCAAGGATCTGAACATATAATCTTCCACCGAGTAATCCAACTAGCATCAATTACAAAGAGTAATTAACAATACTAGCAACCTTACAAGTACCAATTGGAGTCGCGAGACGGAGATTGGTTACAAGAGATGAACTAGGGTTTGGAGATGAGATGGTTTTGATGAAGATGTTGATGGTGATGTCTCCCCTCCGATGAGAGGAGTGTTGGTGATGACGATGGCGATGATTTCCCCCTCCGGGAGGGAAGTTTCCCCGGCAGGACGACCCTGCCGGAGCTCTAGATTGGTTCTGCTCAAGTTCTGCCTCGTGGCGGCGGCGATTCCTCCCGAAAGCCTCCTCTTGATTTTTCTAGGAAACCCTCCCTATAGCAAAAGAGGGGAGCCAGAGGGCCAACAGGGAGACCACAAGCCCCCTAGGCTCGGTCAGGGGGGTAGGCCGCGCCTAGCAGGCTTGTGGCCTCCTGGTAGCTCCCCTCTGGTACTTCTTCCGCCCAGTATTTTTTATAAATTCCAAAATAATTCCTTGTTGATTTTCACGGCTTTTGGAGTTGCGCAGAATAGGTATCTCAAACTTGCTCCTTCTTTAGGCCAGAATTCCAGTTGCCGGCATTCTCCCTCTTCATGTAAACCTTGCAACATAAGAGAGAAAAGGCATAAGTATTGTACCGTGAAGTGTAATAACATCCCATAAAGCGATAAACATCAACATAAAAGCATGATGCAAAATGTACGTATCAGTAAGTAGTACTAATTCATCTGCAGGATGACAACCCCAAAACTACTGAGTGGGTTCTTGACAGTGGATGTACAAATCACATGACTAGTGACAAAAGTCTATTGATGAACATCCCACTGACTCCATCACCACTGATGCATATCACCTATGCAAACAAAGGAAGAAAGCAAGGTATTGGGCCTCGGTAAGGTGGCTATATCTAAGGACTGACACATGGACAACGTCATGCTTGTCAAATCCCATGGGTTTAACCTCATGTCTTTCTTGATGCTTCGTGATCTTGATATGATTGTCATCTTTGGCAAATATTGATGCTTAGTTATCATGGAATGTGACAAGTCCAAAGTCTTCGAAGGCTTTAGGAGAGTAGACTTGTACATTGTTGATTTATCTACAGGTCCATAGCTGGCCACGTGTCTACTAGCAAAAGCCTCATAGGGTTGGCTATGGCATCGACGACTTGGTCATGCAGGCATTAGGAATCTGAACACACTGGCAAAGAAGAAGCATGTCATTGGATCATCTTTGTGTGGCTTGTGAGTCTGGACAGATGAACAGATCTAAGCACCCCTCAGAGACTATCATGACCACCACTCTTCCTTTTGAATTGCTTCACATGGACCTCTTTGGACCTACTCATTATGCTACTCTAACCAATAGAACATCTCTATATGGCTTTGCCAGCATTGATGATTATTCTCGTTAAACTTGGGTGCATATTATCCTTTACAAAACTGAAGTGCACGAAGTCTTCAAACGATTTTCCTCAAGGGCCTCGATGTAATTCGGTGTCAAGATCAAGCACATCAGGAGTGATAATGGGACAGAATTCAAGCACACTGGTCTTGATGACTATCTTGATGAACTTGGTATTACTCATGAGCTGTGTGCCCCTTATACTCCTCAACACAATGGCATCCTGGAGCACAAGAATAGGACTCTTGTTGAAATGACCCGCACTATGTTTGAAGAATATCAGACTCCTCGTCGCTTCTGGCCTGGGACAATCAACACTGCCTGCCATATCATCAATAGGGTATATCTTCACAAATTCCTTAAGAATACCTCATACGAAATTCATCGATGCAAGATGCTGGATTAGAGATCCTCACCGCAGTTCAAAATTTGCACCGAAAGCACATGAGGGTTTTATGCTTGGTTACGGAAAGGATTCGCACACCTACAGAGTCTTCAACAACTACCACAACAAAGTTGTTGAAACTGTAGATGTACGGTTTGATGGAACTAATGGCTCGCGAAGAGAGCACCTGCCTCCTGTGCTAGATGAAATGCCTCCTGAGGAATCAGTTAGGTTAAAGGCCACTGAAGATATCATTCCTACTGAAGAATAACTGCCTGTTGAAGAAGTCATCCCAGACAACGAAGAAATTTGGGATGGTGCACCTGAGGAAATTGCTTCGGATCAAAGTCTTCAACCCGCGCATCCAAGGATTGCAAATGAAGTTCAAATTGGCAAAATCCTTGATGACATCAATGCGCCAAGTCCCCTCACTCGCTCAAAAGCTTCACATTTAATTAACTTTTGTGGGCACACTTCTTTTGTGTCTATCACCGAACCCTCAAAAATTGATGACACCTTCATGGAACCTGAGTGGATTCAAGCAATGCAAGAAGAACTTCATCAATTCAAGCTTAACAATGTGTGGGAACTTGTCAAGCGGCCTGATCCTCGCAAGCACAATGTCATCGGTACCAAGTGGATCTACTGAAACAAGCAAGACGAAGATGGTCAGGTAGTGAGGAACAAGGAACGACTTGTAGCACAAGGCTACACACACGTTGAAGGAAATGATTTTGATGAAACTTTTGCATTTGTTGCTAGAGTTGAAGCTATTCGTGTTGGGTAACGTAGCATAAATTCAAAATTTTCTTACGCCATATTCATATCTTCCTATGGAGAGACCAGCAACGAGAGAGGGGTGAGTGCATCTTCATACCTTTGAAGATTGCTAAGTGGAAGCATTGCTAGAACGCGGTTGATGGAGTCATACTTGCAGCGATTCAGATCGCGGTGTGATTCCGATCTAGTGCCGAACCACGTCACCTCCGCGTTCAACACACGTGCAGCCCGGTGATGTCTCCCGCACCTTGATCCAGCAAGGAGGAGGGATAGGTTGGGGAAGATCTCCGGAAGCACGACGGTGTGGTGTCGATGGAGATACGAGGTCTCCCGGCAGGGCTTCGCCAAGCACTGTGGGAGGAGGAGGAAGGAGAGGAGCAGGGCTGCGCCGAGGGAGAGAAGAAACCGTGTGCAAAACAGCCCCAAACCCCTAGGTATATATAGGAGGAGGGGAGGGGGTGCCACCCCTAGGGTTCCCACCCTAGGTGGTGTGGCAGCCCCCCCCCCACATGGGAGGTGCAGCGGCCAGGGCAGGGGGAGGGGGTGGCGCACCCCTAGGTGGGCCTTAGGCCCACCAGCGCCTAGGGTTCCCCCCCCCTCTCCACCTCCTGCGCCTTGGGCCCCTTTGTGGGAGGTGCACCAGCCCACTTTGGTCTGGTTGCCCTCCACCTTTTGGCCCATGCTACCTCTTAGGGCTGGTGGCCCCTCCCGGTGGACCCCCGGGACCATTTCCGGTGGTCCCGGTGGTCCCGATACGCCATCGGTGACGCCCGAAACATTTCCGGTGTCCAAAACCATCCATCCTATAAATCAATCGTTACGACCGAACCATTCCGGAGCTCCTCGTGACGTCTGGGATCTCATCCAGGACTCCGAACAACTTCTGGTAACCTCGTATAACAATTCCCTATAACCCTAGCGTCATCGAACCTTAAGTGTGTAGACCCTACGGGTTCGGGAAACAGGCACACATGACCGAGACACCTCTCCGGCCAATAACCATCACCGGGGTCTGGATACCCATGGTGGCTTCCACTTGCTCCACGATGATCTCATCGGATGAACCACGATGTCAAGGATTCAATCAATCCCTTATACAATTCCCTTTTTCTGTCGGTATAGAACTTGCCCGAGATTCGATCGTCGGTATACCTATACCTTGTTCAATCTCGTTACCGGTAAGTCTCTTTACTCGTTCCGTAGCACGTCATCCTGTGACTAACTTCTTAATCACATTGATCTCATGATGATGTTCTACCGAGTGGGCCCAGAGATACCTCTCCGTCACACGGAGTGACAAATCCCGATCTCGATTCATGCCAACCCAACACACACTTTCAGAGGTACCCGTAGTGCACCTTTATAATCACCCAGTTACGTTGTGACGTTTGATACACCCAAAGCACTCCTACAGTATCCGAGAGTTGCACAATCTCACGGTCGAAGGAAAAGACACTTGACATTAGAAAAGCTTTAGCATACGAACAATACGATCTAGTGCTATGCTTAGGATTGGGTCTTGTCCATCACATCATTCTCCCACTGATGTGATCCCGTTATCAATGACATCTAATGCCCATGATCAGGAAACCATGATCATCTATTGATTAACGATCTAGCCAACTAGAGGCTTGCTAGGGACACATTGTGATCTATTTATTCACACATGTATTATTGTTTCCTATTAATACAATTATAGCATGAACAATAGACGATTATCATGAACAAGGAAATACGATAATAACCATTTTATTATTGCCTCTAGGGCATATTTCCAACAGTCTCCCACTTGCACTAGAGTCAATAATCTAGTTACATTGTGATGTATCGAACACCCATAGCATTATGGTGTTGATCATGTTTTGCTCGAGGAAGAGGTTTAGTCAACGGGTCTGCAACATTCAGATCCATGTGTACTTTACAAATATCTATTACTCCACTCTGGACATGGTCCTGGATGGAGTTGTAGCGGCGTTTGATGTGCTTGGTCTTCCGGTGAAACCTGGGCTCCTTGGCTATGGCAATGGCCCCAGTCTTATCACAGAAGAGTGTCATTGGACCCGACGCGCTTGGAACCACTCCAAGGTCGGTGATGAGCTCCTTCATACAAATTCCTTCATGAGCCGCTTCTGAAGCAGCTATGTACTCCGCTTCACATGTAGATGCTGCCACGACTTCTTGCTTGCTACTGCACCAGCTCACTGCCCCACCATTCAAAACATACACGTATCCAGTCTGTGACTTAGAGTCATCCGGATATGTGTTGAAGCTAGCATCGACGTAACCCTTTACGACGAGCTCTTCGTCACCTTCATAAACGAGAAACATTTCCTTAGTCCTCTTCAGGTACTTAAGGATATTCTTGACCGCTGTCCAGTGTTCCATACCGGGATCACTTTGGTACCTCCCTACCAAACTGATGGCAAGGTTTATATCAGGTCTGGTACACAGCATGGCATACATTAGAGAGCCTATGGCTGAAGCGTAGCGGACAGTACTCATCTTCTCTCTCTCTGCTGCCATGGTCGGTGACTGAGTCTTACTCAATCTCATACCTTGCAAAACTGGCAAGAACCCCTTCTTTGAGTTTTCCATATTGAACTTCTTCAATATCTTGTCAAGGTATGTACTTTGTGAAAGACCTATGAGGCGTCTCGATCTATCTCTATAGATCTTGATGCCTAATATGTATGCAGCTTCTCCAAGGTCCTTCATCGAAAAACTCTTGTTCAAATAGGCCTTTATGCTCTCCAACATCTCTATATTATTCCCCATCAATATATGTCATCCACATACAGTATGAGGAAAGCTACAGAGCTCCCACTCACTTTCTTGTACAGACAGGCTTCTCCATAAACCTGTATGAACCCAAACGCTTTAATCACCTCATTAAAGCGAATGTTCCAACTCCGAGATGCTTGCACCAGCCCATAGATAGAGCGCTGGAGCTTGCACACTTTGTTAGCACCCTTAGGGTCGACAAAACCTTCTGGTTGCATCATATACAACTCTTCCTTAAGATACCCGTTAAGGAACGTTGTTTTGACGTCCATTTGCCAAATTTCATAATCATAAAAGGCGGCAATTGCTAACATGATTCAGACTGATTTCAGCTTCGCTACGGGAGAGGAAGTCTCTTTGTAGTCAACTCCTTGAATTTGTCGAAAACCCTTTGCGACAAGTCGAGCTTTATAAACGATCACATTACCGTTTGCATCAGTCTTCTTCTTGAAGATCCATTTATTTTCTATGGCTCGCCGATCATCGGGCAAGTCCACCAAAGTCCATACTTTGTTCTCATACATGGAACCTATCTCGGATTTCATAGCCTCAACCCATTTGTTGGAATCTGGGCCCACCATTGGTTCTTCATAGTTCGAAGGTTCACCGTTGTCTAACAACATGATTTCCATCACAGGGTTGCCGTACCACTCTGGTGTGGATCGTACCCTTGTGGACCTTTGTGGTTCAATAGCAAATTGATCCGAAGCTTCATGATCATCATCATTAACCTCCTCTTCAGTTGGCGTAGGCGCCACAGGAACAATTTCCCGTGATGCGCTACTCTCCAGTTCGAGAGGGGGTGTAATTACCTCATCAAGTTCTACTTTCCTCCCACTTACTTCTTTCAAGATAAACTCTTTCTCTAGAAAGGATCCGTTCTTGGCAACAAAGGTTTTACCTTCGGATGTAAGATAGAAGGTATACCCAATAGTTTCCTTGGGGTATCCTATGAATACGCATTTCTCCGCTTTGGGTTCGAGCTTCTCTGGTTGAAGTTTCTTCACATAAGCATCGCAGCACCAAACTTTAAGAAATGACAGCTTAGGTTTCTTGCCAAACCATAGTTCATACGGTGTCGTCTCAATGGATTTAGACGGTGCCCCATTTAAAGTGAATGCTGCAGTTTCTAATGCGTATCCCTAAAATGACAGCGGTAAGTCGGTAAGAGACATCATAGATCATACCATATCTAATAAAGTGCGATTACGACGTTTAGACACTCTGCTGCGTTGCGGTGTGCCAGGCGGTGTCAGTTGTGAAACGATTCCACACTTCCTTAGGTGTGTGCCAAACTCGTGACTCAAATATTCTCCTCCACGATCAGATCGTAGACACTTAATTTTTCTGTCACGTTGATTCTCAACCTCACTCTAAAATTCCTTGAACTTTTCAAACGTCTCAGATTTGTGCTTCATCAAGTAGATACACCCATACCTACTCAAATCATCGATGAGAGTGAGAACATAACGGTAGCCACCGCGAGCTTCAACGTTCATTGGACCACACACATCAGTATGTATTATTTCCAATAAGTCGGTCGCTCTCTCCATTATTCCTGAGAATGGAGTCTTAGTCATCTTGCCCATGAGGCACGGTTCGCATGTGTCAAATGATTCAAAGCAAGAGACTCTGGTAGTCCATCAGTATGGAGCTTCTTCATGCGCTTAACACCGATATGACCAAGGCGGCAGTGCCACAAGTATGTGGGACTATCATTATCAACTTTCCATCTTTTGGTACTAACACTATGAATATGTGTAACATCGCGGTCGAGATTCATCAAGAATAAACCATTCACCAGTGGAGCATGACCATAAAACATATCACTCATATAAATATAACAACCATTATTCTCTGACTTAAATGAGTAGCCGTCTCGCATTACGCAAGACCTTGATACAATATTCATGCTCAAAGCTGGTACTAAATAACAATTATTAAGGTTTAAAACTAATCCCGACGGTAGATGTAGAGGTAGCGTGCCGACGGTGATCACATCGACCTTGGAGCCATTCCCGACGCGCATCGTCACCTCGTCCTTGGCCAGTCTCCGCTTATTCCACAGTTCCTGCTTTGAGTTGCAAATGTGAGCAACAACACCGGTATCAAATACCCAAGAGCTACTACCAGCGCTGGTAAGGTACACATCAATAACATGTATATCATATATACCTTTAACGTTGTCGGCCTTCTTGTCCGCTAAGTACTTGGGGCAGTTCTGCTTCCAGTGACCTTTTCCCTTGCAATAGAAGCACTCAGTCTCAGGCTTGGCTCCATTATTTTTCTTCTTCCCGGCATCTGGCTTACCGAGCACGGCAACGGCTTTGCCATCTTTCTTGAAGTTCTTCTTACCCTTGCCCTTCTTGAAACTCGTGGTCTTGTTGACCATCAACAATTGATGCTCTTTCTTGATTTCTACTTCTGCAGATTTGAGCATCGAGTACAACTCGGGAATGGTCTTCTACATCCCTTGCATGTTGTAGTTCAGCACAAAACCTTTGTAGCTTGGTGGGAGAGACTAGAGGATTCTGTCAATTATAGCATCATCCGGAAGTTCGACTCCAAGTGAAGTCAGACGACCGTGTAACCCAGACATTTTGAGTATGTGCTCACTGACAGAACTGTTCTCCTCCATCTTACAGCTAAAGAACTTGTTGGAGACTTCATATCTCTCGACGCGGGCATGAGCTTGAAAAACTAGTTTCAGCTCTTGGAACATTTCATATGCATCGTGTTGCTCAAAACGCCTTTGGAGCCCCGTTTCCAAACTGTATAACATGCCACACCTAACCAGAGAGTAGTCATCACTCCGCATTTGTCAGACGCTCAGAATGTCCTGGGCTGCTGAGGGAGCAGGAGAGTCACCTAGCAGCGCATCAAGGACATAAGCCTTTTTAGCTGCTTCAAGGATGAGCTTTAAGTTGCGAACCCAGTCCGCATAGTTGCTACCATCATCTTTCAGCTTGTTTTTCTCTAGGAACGCGTCGAAATTGAGGTTGACGTTGGCCATCTACAATATTTATAAAGACAACTTTTAGACTAAGTTCATGACAATTAAGTTCATTTAATCAAATTAAGTATGAACTCCCACTTAAATCGACATCCCTATAGTCATCTAAGTGATACGTGATCCATGTTGACTAAGCCATGTCTGATCATCACGTGAGACGGACTAGTCGTCATGGTGAGAAACTTCATGCTGATTGTATTCAACCATACGACTCATGTTCGACCTTTTGGTCTCTTGTATAGGTCATGTCTGTACATGCTAAGCTCGTTGAGTCAACCTAAGTGTTTCGCGTGTGTAAATCTGGCTTACACCCGTTGTATGCGAACGTTAGAATCTATCACACTCGATCATCACGTGGTGCTTCGAGACAACGATCCTTCGCAACGGTGCACACTTAGGGGAATATGTTCTCAAAATTTTAAGAGGGATCATCTTATTATGCTACCGTCGTTCTAAGCAATAAGATTAAAAACATGATAAACATCACATGCAATCATATAGTGACATGATATGGCCATTATCATCTTTGCTCTTTCAATCTCCATCTTCAGGCATCGCATGATCATCATTGTCACCGGCGTGACACCATGATCTCCATCATCGTGTCTCCATGAAGTCGTCACGCCAACTACTACTATCACTACTACTATAGCTAACCGTTAGCAATGAAGTAAAAGTAGTAAACACATGGCGTTGCATCTCATACAATAAATTAAGACAACTCCTATGGCTCCTGCCGGTTTTCATACTCATCGACATGCAAGTCGTGAATCCTATTACAATAACATGATCATCTCATACATCATACATGCAACATCACAACTTTGGCCATATCACATCCCATGCCAAACCCTGCAAAAACAAGTTAGACGTCCTCTAATTGTTGTTGCAAGTTTTACGTGGCTGATTTGGGTTTCTAGCAAGAACACCTTCTTACCTACGTGACAGCCACAGCGATCATATGCCAAAGCTATTTACCCTTCATAAGGACCCTTTTCATCAAATCCAATTCGACTAGAGTGGGAGAGACAACACCCGCTAGCCACCTTTATGCACGGTGTGCATGTCTATCGGTGGAACCAATCTCACGTAAGCGTACGTGTAAGGTCGGTCCGGGCCGCTTCATCCCACAATACCGCCGGAAAAGAATAAGACTAGTAGAGGCAAGCAATTGACAAATCATCGCCCACGACCTTTTGTGTTCTACTCGTGCATAGAATCTACGCATAGAAAACCTGGCTCGGATGCCACTGTGGGGTAACGTAGCATAAATTCAAAATTTTCCTACGCCATATTCAGATCATCCTATGGAGAGACCAGCAATGAGAGAGGGGTGAGTGCATCTTCATACCTTTGAAGATCGCTAAGTGGAAGCGTTGCTAGAACGCGGTTGATGGAGTCGTACTCGCAGTGATTCAGATCGCGGTGTGATTCTGATCTAGTGCCGAACCACGGCACCTTCGCGTTCAACACACGTGCAGCCCGGTGACGTCTCCCGCACCTTGATCCAGCAAGGAGGAGGGAGAGGTTGGGGAAGATCTCCGCCAGCACGACAGCGTGGTGTCGATGGAGAGACGAGGTCTCCCGGCAGGGCTTCGCCAAGCACCGTGGGAGGAGGAGGAAGGAGAGGAGTAGGGCTGCGCCAAGGGAGAGAAGAAACCGTGTGCAAAACAGCCCCAAACCCCTAGGTATATATAGGAGGAGGGGAGGGGGTGCCACCCCTAGGGTTCCCACCCTAGGTGGTGCGGCAGCCCCCCCCCCCCAGACGGGAGGTGCGGTGGCCAGGGCAGGGGGAGGGGTGGCGCACCCCTAGGTGGGCCTTAGGCCCACCAGCGCCTAGGGTTTCCCCCCCCCCCTCTCCACCTCCTGCGCCTTGGGCCCCTTTGTGGGAGGCGCACCAACCCACTTTGGGCTGGTTTCCCTCCACCTTTTGGCCCATGCTACCTCTTGGGGCTGGTGGCCCCTCCCGGTGAACCCCCGGGACCATTTTCGGTGGTCTCGGTACGCTACGGATGATGCCCGAAACATTTCCGGTGTCCAAAACCATCATCCTATGTATCAATCTTTACCTCCAGACCATTCCGGAGCTCCTCGTGACGTCCGGGATCTCATCCAGGACTCCGAACAACTTTCGGTAACCTCGTATAACAATTCCCTATAATCCTAGCGTCATCGAACCTTAAGTGTGTAGACCCTACGGGTTCCGGAAACAGGCAAACATGACCGAGACACCTCTCCGGCCAATAACCATCAGCGGGGTCTGGACACCCATGGTGGATCCCACTTGCTCCATGATACGTCTCCATCGTATCTACTTTTCCAAACTCTTTTGCCCTTGTTTTGGGACTCTAATTTGCATGATTCGAATGGAACTAACCCGGACTGACGCTGTTTTCAGCAGAATTGCCATGGTGTTGTTTTTGTGCAGAAATGAAAGTTCTCGAAACGTCCTGAAAATTTATGGAGAATATTTGTGGAAAATATGAAAAATACGTGCGCAAAGATCCACCGGAGGGGACGGGCCAGTGGGCCACAAGCCCTGTGGCCGCGGCCTCCCCCTGGCAACGGCCACCAGGCTTGTGGGGCCCACATGGCTCTGTTGCCCCCAATTCCAGCGCTATTTATTCCTTTTTGTCCCGTAAAAAATCAAGAGAGAAGATTTCATCGCGTTTTCGATCCAGAGGCGCTGCCACATCCCGTTCTTGCCCTGGAGGGCAGATCTGGAGTCCGTTTTGGGCTCCGGATCAAGGAGATCGTCACCATCGTCATCATCAACCTTCTTCCCTCTCCAAATCCATGAAGCTATTCATCATTCGTGAGTAATCTATTCGTAGGCTCGCTGGACGGTGATGAGTAGGATGAGATCTATCATGTAATCGAGTTAGTTTTGACGGGGATTGATCCCTAGTATCCACTATGTTCTGAGATTGATGTTGCTACTACTTTGCCATGCTTAATGCTTGTCACTAGGGCCCGAGTGCCATGATTTCAGATCTGAAATTATTATGTTGTCACCAATATATGTGTGTTTTAGATCCGATCTTGCAAGTTGTAGTTACCTACTATGTGTTATGATCCGGCAACCCCGGAGTGACAATAACCGGAACCACTCCCGGTGATGACCATAGTTTGAGGAGTTCATGTGTTCACCAAGTGCTAATGCGTTGGTCTAGTTCTTTATTAAAAGGAGAAACTTAATATCCCGTAGTATCCATTTGGACCCCGCTGCCACGGGAGGGATGGACAATAGATGTCATGCAAGTTCTTTTCCCTAAGCACGTATGACTACACACTGAATGCATGCCTACATCACATCGACGAACGAGAGCTAGCCACATATCTCTCCGTGTTATAACTGTTGCATGATGAATGTCATCCAACAAATCACCGATCCATTGCCTACGAGTTTATCCCACTGCTGTTGTTACTTGCTTTGCTCTACTGCTGTTACTACTATTGTTGCTACTGTTACTTGTTGCTATTGTTACTTGCTTTGTCCTGCTGCTGCTGCCACTACTGTTGCTACTACTGTCACTTGTTGTTGTTGTTACTTGCTACTATTACTACTTGCTACTGCTGTCACTACTGCTGTTCCTTGCCACTGTTGTTACTCGTTACACTGCTGCTACCTGCTACAATACTTTTCTGGCGCCATTGATACAACAGTTAGGAATAGTCTGCCTCGTCAACAGATCGTTTCTGGCACCGTTGCTATCATACTCCTTTTGCTACATGTATGCTGCTTGCAGATACTAATCTTTCAGGTGTGGTTGAACCGACAACTCAACTCTAATACTGGAGAATATTCTTTCACTCCCATCGTGTCAAACCAACAAATTTGGGTTGAATACTCTACCCTCGAAAACTGTCGCGATCCCACACGCCGGTGGGCCATTGCAAGACAATTGCTAATTGTTGAGCAACTGGAAGCAGTTCTTTTCTAGTGCCATTGTCAGGGGACTGCTAGCAGCTCTTTTCTGGCGCCGTTGCCGGGGAAGGATAGCTATATTCTCTCAGTCACTTGGGATTTATATCTGCTAATCACTATGAAGAATCTGAAAGATCCAAGAACCAAAGTCTTGCCCTCAACTACGAGGGGAGGTAAGGAACTGCCATCTAGCTCTGCACTTGATTCACCTTTAGTTATGAGTAAGTTTGCGACACCACCTCATGCTAGAAATCTTGATATGTCGCCTGTGCTTGATGATGCTTATGATGCTACTATGCTTGATGCTACTATGCCTGATACTGCTAGAGATGCTATGCCTGATACTGCTAGAGATGCTATGCCTGATACTGCTAGGGATGCTATGTCTGATACTGCTAGAGATGCTATGCCTGATACTGCCTTGCCTGATGATGCTAGAGATGCTATTTTGCCTGATGATGCTATGCTTGATACTTCTAGAGATACTACTTTGCCTGATATGCCACTAGGGGTATTCCTTAATGCTCATATTGCTAGAGTTACTGCCAATGCTCGTGATGCTTCTGAAACTGCCGATACTACTGAGATAGAACTTATTTTCGCTCCTGCTAGATCTAGCTCTCCTAGATATGAATTGCCTCATATACCTGAGGGTTATGTTATGGAGGGAGAGATAGCTGAGGATTTTCTTGTGTGTAAGGATGCCTATGACGCTGAGAAATTACTTCTCAAGTGGAAGGAAAAATCTCTGAAAGCTAGGAAAAATCCCACACATACCTCTCCGTCACACGGAGTGACAAATCCCGATCTCGATTCGTGCCAATCCAACAGACACTTTCAGAGGTGCCCGTAGTGCACCTTTATAGTCACCCAGTTACGTTGTGACGTTTGATACACCCAAAGCACTCCTACGGTATCCGGGAGTTGCACAATCTCACGGTCGAAGGAAAAGACACTTAACATTATAAAAGCTTTAGCATACGAACAATACGATCTAGTGCTATGCTTAGGATTGGGTCTTGTCCATCAGATCATTCTCCCAATGATGTGATCCCGTTATCAATGACATCTAATGCCCATGATCAGGAAACCATGATCATCTATTGATTAACGAGCTAGCCAACTAGAGGCTTGCTAGGGACACATTGTGATCTATTTATTCACACATCTATTACTGTTTCCTGTTAATACAATTATAGCATGAACAATAGACGATCATCATGAACAAGGAAATATGATAATAACCATTTTACTATTGCCTCTAGGGCATATTTCCAACAATTCGTGTATTGCTTGCTTATGCTAACCATCACAATATCACCTTGTATCAAATGGATGTGAAAAGTGCATTCCTTAATGGTAAGCTTGAGGAGTAAGTATATGTTTCTCAGCCCCCAGGTTTTGAAGACCCAAAGCATCCTGACAAAGTCTTCAGACTCAACAAGGCACTCTATGGCCTCAAGCAAGCCCCTCGAGCATGGTATGACACATTGAAGAAATTCCTCATGAAGAAAGGCTTCAAACCCGGTTCACTTGATCCTACTCTTTTCACAAAATCGTATGACAATGAAGTATTTGTGTGTCAAGTATATGTGGACGATATTATCTTTGGTTGTACTGACAAACGTTATAGTGACGAATTTGCCTACATGATGGGTGAAGAATATCAAATGTCCATGATGGGGGAGTTAAAATTATTCCTAGGAATACAAATTCATCAACAACGTAATGGCATCTTCATTTCTCAAGAGAAATACCTCAAGGATGTCCTGAAGAAATTCGGCATGCATGAATGCAAAGGCGTCAAAATTCCAACGCCAACCAACGGCCACCTCTGCACTCACAAAAATGGTAAAGATGTCGATCAACAGGTATATAGCTCTATGATTTTATCTTTATTTTACCTATGTGCATCTAGGCGAGATATAATGCTTAGTGTTTGCATGTGTGCCCGTTTCCAGGCAACACCGAAGGAATCACACCATAAGGTTGTGAAGCATATTCTTTGGTATCTGGCTCACACACCAATGCTTGGATTATGGTACCCCAGGGGCTCAAATCTTCATCTCGTTGGATACTCTGACTCTGAATATGCTAGTGACCGTGTGGATCGCAAGTTAACATCAGGAACCTGCCATTTCCTCGGATGATCCTTAGTTTGTTGGTCCTCGAAGAAGAATAATTGCATGTCAATTTCCACTGCTAAAGCTGAGTACATTGATGCTGGTTCGTGTTGTGCTCAACTACTATGGATGAAGCAAACCCTCAAGGACTACGACATCAACATGAAGAATGTGCCACTCTACTGTGACAATGAGAGTGCAATCGAGATTGGAAACAACCCAGTATAACACTCGAACACCAAGCACATCCAGATTCGTCATCATTTTCTTTGTGATCATGTACTCAAGGGAAACATCTTCCTCGACCATATGAAGACTAAAGAACAAATAGCAGATATCTTCCCTAAGCCCTTGGATGAAAAGAGATTTTGCAAGTTGCGGTGCTAGCTAAATATCTTAGAATCTTCGAATGTTCTACGAAAGGACACACATCCTAACACATGCAGAATTGATGACTTAGATATGCAACACACAAAGTAACGTTTTTTATTCAATCAACAAAGAATAACACTCTAAATTGAATAAATTAATGAAGAATTTGATTCTCAGGACCCTACAACAATTATACGTGGTGTCTGAAATCATCATTCTTATACGGTGGGTTACGCCACCAACCCAAAGTTGAAATTCTTCAAAGTTGAGATTTTTGCAAATTCTTCGTATTTCAGATTCCTCAAGTTTGCAAATTCCTCAAAAAGTTCAAATTCTTCAAACTTTTCAAATGTGTCCTTCATTGACTATATACTTATTTGCGAGTTTTCAAATTCCTCAACAATGTTCACTTATTACTAAGTCTTCATGTTACGTTTTTCTTCTAAGTGAATGCGATCGGACCCCTCCCCCTCTATACTAAGCTCAACCTAGTCTGTTCTCAAATTATTCATATGTGTTCTATTTGAAACTCGTTCAAAGTCTTCACTGAGTCCTTGTCAGCTGAAGAATTTGCGAACAATGTCCTCAAAAAATTTATCAAAATTTTTGGCCGTTGTCGCTCAAAGCGCTACCCACGACTGGATAAGCACGACCTTCATGATCTCCACTAACTTCGCCACTTAATGCATGGGTACCACATGTCGTGCGGAGAGGAAGGGTCACGGGCTGTTTGGTCCAAAAACTCCGGACCAAACTGTTTTCACCTAGGCTATAAATACCCCACTCTCACCCCTCACTGGTTTCTACCTCTCGTTTCCACTTCTCACTGCTCAAAGCCCAGACCTAGCGCCGCCACTAGAAATCATCATCGCCGGTGAGGAAGAGCTTCACTGCCTCAACCTCGTCATCGTCATACTCATGCCGGATCTGTCTTCAACCGCCAATTTAGGGTGGTGAAGATCTAAACCGACGAGCTTCTACTTCACCTCCTCCTGTTCGTCGTGTTCTTCGGCAAGGGTAATTAAAATCTATTTTATTGCCCTTGTAGATATTCGTGTTTCCATAAAATCTTCAAAAAATTGTATTCCTCAGCAAATTCATCAAATGAACGCTTCCATGTCTAAGGCACTTGATAAATTTCACTAAGTTACTCTATTCTTCAAGTGATTCCTCGACTGTGTGAATTTTCGGATCTGCACAACTCTAGAACTCAAACAAGAACACTTAGAGAAATTCTTCAAAACAGTATTGGTCAATTTCCTCAACCTAAGTCATTTTTAAAATCTTCTGAGGAGACATATGACCTCTTCAAATTCTTCACACCTATACTCTGTTCACAGGTACAAAATGTCTGCTGATGAACCACTAGGTTCTCATCAACTTAACTCATTTGCAACATTTCTTGAAGAAAATTTGCACACCACATCAGATTCCTCAAAAGTTCAAATTCCTCAAGTGAAGAAAATGGCTGATGAGAAGAAACAACTGAAGGGTGGAAAGAAGCTTGAGACCAACACTGCCTTTGAGATACCCGAAGATATCTATGATGAATGTTGCACCCCTGATGAAGCAATTTATGGGAAGGATACAAAAGAAAAGCACAAGACACGCTTGCAGAAAATTGAGAGGAGACGGGCTAGGGAATGGAAGGAGTACAGGTATGTGACTCCAAAATATATGAAGAAATTTGCTTTGAAGCCTGCATGCCCAAGACCTCCTCTAGGTAATCAACAAATTGTTGATCCCACAAGCCTAGCCACTCGTGAAGACTATCCTAAAGAATGGGCAAATCAACAGGCAACACTGCAGAATGTTGCAAAATAGGCCGTGAGGAGATTCAATGAGGAATCTACTACCGCAACTGGTGCTGCCTTCTCCTTTGCTACTGAGATCTCTGGCACTAAAACTACTCCGGAGCGAGTTCTGTTGAAGCAATCAGCCATCAAGCCAAAGTCCTCAACTGGACATACCACACAGCAAATTCCTCGGTCGGCTCCAAATGTGGCAGCAAAGTCCTTAGCAATTGCCACACAGTCCTCACTGTCATTGCAACTGGAGACAAGCCAATTTCCAATGGGGACTCCAATTCCCTCAGGACCCTATGCTTCTTGCTCTGCAACACTTCCTCTAGTGCAACCATGAAGAAAAAGATGACCGTTGATCGAGGAAAAAGGCCTAGCCCAAAGAAAGTGGTCCACAATATTCTCTCTAGATCAGAGGAAGAAGAAGAAGCTGATGATAAAAGTACTTGCTACAATAATAAGAAACAACCAAGAGAAGGTTGCACAGGCCAAAGGCACCAACATTCCCCTCATGTTGGATCCAAAGGTGGTGTTAGACTTCATTGACACCTGGCATCAAAATCCTCAAACTCCAATTGATGATTTGAAGCACCCACCTGGACCAAGCCATGTGCTCACTCCATTTATTCAAGAAGAAAAATGGAAAGTTGAGAAGGCTAAAAGGGCAAGAAAAGCACAGACTCAAAAAGAAAAATTTCTGAAGAATAACATTCTGTCTTTGACCCCTCATCAGCTCGTCTCCACTCAAACTGAGATCAAAAATCCGAGTGAAGAATCCAACCGCTATCATGCGGATTGGAAGGGTGCAAAGGTCATATTCGTCAATGTGGCCACCAAATCCATCACTGACCACAACACCAGGGTTGCACTCCAAACGCGGCCACAAATTCCTCAGGCCAGCTACATTGTTCAACTACTTGAAGAGACTGTCAGGGCTGAAGAAATTCAAGCGTGTGAAGAATCTCCACCTGAAGAACCTGCCAGGACGACTAGAACAGCCGTGCCTGAAGAATCTGCCCCAACACCAAAGTCTTAAAAAATGAATAAAGTGACGCTTCCTCCTGCATCAGAAGTGAATAAAATGAAGGCTGCTGAAAAAGAAGTAGCAAAGAAGAGAAAAGCATCAACAAGTTCAGAGTCCTCTAAAGCAAAATGCCTCACAACTTTGATAAGTTCCTCAACTGGACCAATTGACGCCACTCCTATCAGCACCGTACACTCATATGAGGTGGTTCCATTTGGTGTCGAACACATCATCCCAGAAGGGTATGAAGAAATGGACGATACTCGATATGCTGCTTCCATAGAGCAGGTTGATGAAGAAATTGAAGCAGAACCAAATCCTTCAATTCCTCAAGACTCATCTCCTGTGCCTCACCAGAAAACATAGGTGGGCGATGAAGAAAAAGATGAGGAAGTGGACATTGGCAGCACAACTCGAGTCATCAATGACGGCTATTGCTAAAAAGCTCATCCCAACTCACCAATGGCAACTCCACTTCCACGAATTCCTCAGTCCTGTGCAGTCACTGAAGAAATTTATACACGGTCTAATGACAAAAACACTTCGATGAAGTCTATCTCGAAGAATGAATCAGCTGCATCAGCTGAAGGAATTGTGAATAAAACAACCATTGAGGAAACTGCTACACTAGAAATTGATGAATCTACACAACATATTCCTCACACTGATAAAAATGTGACACAAGAAAATGCTCCTCCTCAAAGTGAGGACACTGCTGAACCTCATGTTGAAAATCCTCAGTCTGCAGTGGTCGTGGACGAAATTCCTCAGACTAAATATCTCTGAAGACTTGTGGGTCGATTCAAGCCAAATCTTCAACCCAAGACTCTTCAACCTTAGAGTGGTACAAAAAGACCAAAATTTTAGAAGGAGACATTCTTTGATAAACATCATTATTTCATCGATACAAATCCATTTGAATCTCCAAGGATAAGGCGCAAGAGATTCTGGACTAGTACTCAGTTGAACTACTATGGTGTTGTACTCTTTGACAAGAACAAGATTTTCCAGCATAAGAAAATTCCTCACGAAGATATGGAAAACATTCCATGCTTCGAGCCAGTCCTCACCATACTATATGAAGCTGGCCTACTGCCATTCTACACAGACATCTGTGACTGGAATGAAGAAATCATTCTTCAATTCTATGCTACTTTGCATCTCTCAGGTGTAGCATCAAATGAAACACTTGGGTTCTGGACTGGATGACTAAAGACACTCATTAAACAGCTCATGCCATAGAGTTACTTCGTGTGTTCCCAGTTCCAATTCCATTAGAAGGAGCCAGATGCATCTATGATGAAATTGAGCTGCCCGATCACCCGGTGCAAGTGCTGATGAAGCCTTTGGCTCCTAGCAAGCTGCCAAGGACCACATTCCTCGTCAAAGAACTGCTCTATGTGCCCCAGATAGTATACCACATCTTGACCAAAACCGTTAGTCCCATCAAGGGCCACAACTTTGAAGAAGAAGATGTTGTGGGAATCATGAAGGATTTGCTATTCAACATCATTCATGGGATTCCAATAAATCTTCATGATTTCTTCATGAGGACTTTGGCCAACAATGCTTTGCCACCTTTTGACCTGAAGCCTTATGCGCCATGGATTATGAGATTCATCACGGCCAGATCCTCAATTCCTTACAAGATTGACTTTCAGAATCACCTCAGCTATTTGCCCCCACTTGAAGTTGTCAAGAAATCCTTTGATCTGATTGAAGGCAAGGGCAAATCAGTGATAGATGAGGGATCTTGGCCCGTTGATGGCCAATTTTACAAAGCTACACCCTACTCCACAAATGATTACACTGCATCACAAGACTCAGTCGCAAAAGCTAAAGATCCTCACGAGTCTGCGTGCACGTGATGACTGACCGTGAGCTTCTACTTAGTCTTCATCAAAAGGTTGACCTCAATCACAAGTGGGTAAAGCATCAGTTTGGATCCATTGTGCGTCATATAAATGTGACGCAAAATGCTGTGAAGAAAAACCACTGTTATCTTCATGAAATCTTCGATCGCACATGGGCCATTCTGTCTCACCTCAAGACTCCCGAGGAACTCATTGAAATGGAGTTTCAGCAAGATTTTGATTGGTCCTGGCCGCCCAAGAAGAAATTCAAGTAAGTTCCAGTTCCTCACTTGGTGGCTAGTTCATATTATTCATGGCACACAACTGATGAAGCTGAGGATCTTGACGACACTGCTGCCTGTCCAATCACAACGAACGAACCCAACAACGCTGACGCTCCTCCTCCACCAACAAGTTGATATTCTTCAAGGGCGTTAGTCCTCACTTTCGTCCCTTTTCATCACTTGATGACAAAGGGGGAGAAATATGAGTTAGTCTTCAAGCGGGTCTGCCTTATGGACTTTTGAACTATATATTTTTAAGTTGCAACTCTCATTTTTCTGAAGTGTTTGGTTGTATGAGTTGTAAACTTATGTCCGATGGTTGTCTCATACTTTTGAATTGTTGTATTAGTATTCTTATTCCTCATGCTGATTAATGGATGCATGTTGAAATTAGTCACACTCCACTTTCCATCATGCATTTCAATTTCCTCATGATATATGTCAAATGCTTACATGGATTACAAGATATAGGGGGGATCTCCATGGTATAAATCCTCAATGTGCATTTGTAGTCCAAAGAAATTCCTCAAGTATGCACATCTTCAGGGAGAGTTTCTCTATATCTTGCAATCAAATTCCTCAAATACCGTACTTACACTTCATATTATTATCCCCGTTGAAAACTTAACCTATTTATCATCAATCACGAAAAAGGGGGAGATTGTAAGTGCATCTAGTGCCCCTTAGTGATTTTGGTGTATTGAAGACTTATAGGTTAAGAGACTAATGTGTTTATGAGTGTACACGGACTCTATAAGTCGCTAAGGAGTTTGAGTTATTCGAAGAATATCGACCCCTAAAAATGTATGTCTTCGGGTGAAGACTTTGGTATATCCTCGAAGACATTGAAAGTGAGGAAATTGGTGTGTCCGTGAAGAAATTGATGCGAGAACATTGAAGCGTGAAGACTTTTGTTTTTGTTGTTTCATTTCCTTATTTTGAGTCATAGGAACACCGTACTGTTAAAGGGGGTCGAGGTAAAATTAAGGAAAAGTTTCCAAGTGATGCTCATCTCAAAGCCTACACATACCAATCCTTCGAGTGAAGCCTTTGGAGATCTTGTATAATTTAGTCAAATTCTTCACTCACGGAGACGAAGATCTTCTGGTCTTTGAGCAATTTTCTCTAACTGAGAAGTTAAGTTTTCGCGAGTGCGAATTACCTACGAGTGAGGAACATGAGTGAGATGAGGACTTTCACAGTTGAAATGTTCCGACCGTTGCTGCATCGAGCGCAAGATGTCCCCAACCTTATATACATAACGGCCATATCATTGGGGAATTTATGTCAAATCATGTCGGGATTGCTCCCACGCTATAAATAGCCGCCCCCATAACCACTAGCTGGTTGGATGCTCCGCGACAGAAACTCACACTTGTCATTTGAGACCAACCCATTCCTCGAAGACCTTGAGAGAAAATCATTAGTGAGGAAAAATCCCAAACACCCAAACCAAAAACCCAAACCCCCAAAGTGATTGCTCATCACTGAAGAGATTGTTCCTATGTGGAACCGACACTTGTTACCTTTGAGGACTGTGCATCCTCCACACAGTTAGGTGTCATGGTCTAGAGCATCCAACAGTCAATTGTGGATTGTCGGGTGACCGAGTTTGTGAGGGTTTAGAAGTCTGCCCTGAAGACTTATCACGAGTGTTGCGTGAGGAATGTGTGTCCTTGGCTCAAGGAGAATACGGTAAGGACTGTGTGTCCTCGGACTGTGCGTCCTTTGGTTTAAATACCAAGCCGCTCCAAACGAGACATAAGACCGTCATAGCAGTTGGAACTGGGTCATTAAACTAGTGTCTTCACCGAGTACCTAGTTCTGTTTCCTTAACACTTTCATTTCCTTAGTTGTATGTTGATGAAATTAATCGTTACTATTTGAAGAATTTGACTAAAGACTTCCACAATTTCCTCACCCGAAATTCTCCACTTCACTTGTTCTTCACCTACATATCCTGAACACGCTACTTGTGCAAACCAAATTTTCCGTTTCACTCTTAAGAGTATGTTATTGCTATTTTGCACTCTTGCCCGAGTACTTAATCCATTGCTCGCCATTCATGACTGAGGAATTTCCTCACAAGGAATTTCCTGAGTGACAAATTCATCAAAAGCGCCTATTAATCCCCCTCTAGTCGATATAACACACTTTTAGGTTCTCTATCACCTTTGCATCTAGGTTGCTTGACAAGTCAAGTTTCTCTTCAGTATCGTCGAAATGTCCTTTTGCTCGCCCTCTTCCGCAATTCATTTTCATTGGACTCTCTGATGTGTCATCCATATCTTCATCCTGGTCATCTAATCGCACATCATCCGAGGAGCATGTTTTGGGCTTGTTCTCGTCTCTTGTAAGTCCTACACATCGCCCCCACCTTCGGTACCACGGTAGTTCTCGCGTCGTGGTGTAGGACATCGCATCCGAATCTTTGAGAGACTAGGAGACTCCTCTTTGTAGCTTTCATACATTCACCATACTTAATCTGATTCTGACTGTGGATGTCGTCATTGCGTTCCCCGAGGATATTCCCCATGATTCCACATACCTTCATAGAAGAAGCCAATGGTCTCATACTTCATCACATGCATGATCCTTTTCTTGTCGTTCATGTTTAGGGGTGCATATCTAACCAGCGGCTCAAACATGTTAATTTTAGCTCTCATCGGGACATAATTACCCTCGTAGGATTCATATCTACATACGCTCTTCACATGGTCTATCCTTCTAGCCGAATGCTTAACTATGGTGGGTTCCGGTACATGTCGAGGATGTCATGGATTTGGGCCGAGACATACACCGTGTCTAGATTGATATCGGCTGGTTTACCCTTCCCATCATACTCCTCAATCACCACCATGAGCCCTCTGAAGATCCATGTTCCTTGGTGCATCACCCTATTATTCAGTATCCTAGGAAAAAAAGTAGGATCACAAACATATTATCATCCACCTCACGGATCTCCGGACTGTAAGCCTGCCGCCTAGAAAACTTCATCGTATCCTTAAAAACATGAGCACTCAAAGACTACCTTGTGTTAACCTTGGCCACCACCAGCCACCTAGTCACTTGTTGATCTCATCTTCCTCGATGAACACACCATCCTATTCTGCCTCTTTGAGCTTCATGCTCCTCTCGAGATCAATCACCCTTGCTCTTCATTTTGTCCTCCGTTGAGTAGCCTCATCTTGAAGATGACGCCGTCATTGGATCCCGATCGCCAAAACCCTAGAAGGTCGAAGTGCAGCCGAGGCCGGATGAAAGGGCAAAGTCGACCCCTTGGTCAGCCCAAGTGCGCATGACTACAAAAAGGGATCGGGTGTCGGAATCGGGTATGCGAGATATTGGCACAACAAAATGGCAAACTCAACGAGAACGTTGTCGGAGTAAGAGAACCCACGTCGTCTAGGGTAGAGAAAACCTAGGGTCAATTCTTTTGAGGCTTATGGTTGGGTGCGAAAATAAGTTGCCCTCTAGTGGATGTGGAGTATTTGAGCTCGAGCTCAAATGAACCCGATCAACTATAAAAAAAATGAAAAATAAATAAATAAACTATTTTTTGTGATGAATTTTGATAAATTTTCTATGCGCTTACAATTTTTCAGCGTGATAACATTCCAGCAAGGCGTGACAAAAAAACGAAAACGATGTTGTGAAAATGCTACCTTTAAAAGCATTTTGAAACACTTATTTATTTTTTTGCCACGCCTTCCACAAATTTGATCTCATGATAAAAAATTACAAACACTTAAAACATTTGTGAAAGTATACCACAAAAAAATCAGATTTTTTTGAACATTTTTAAAATTTATTTCGAATTTACTGTTCATCTAGGCTCAAATGAGCTCGAGCTTAAAAGGATACCTTCCTCGTGTGGTCAGCTTACTACAGAAGTTCAATCTGTTTTTTAAAGCATAATTTAGGGCAAAACGGGCCCTAGGCTTTGGAAACATTTGCTCCCGTTGGTTGGAGCTATACCTGGCCATGGACAGCCCGACCCGGATGGCCCGATTTGACCCGGCCCGAAAATCCTAGGCCGGTCCGGGCCTAATCGTCTCATCAGGCACGGCTCAAGCCCAGAAATTAGGCCCGACAAGCGGGCGAGGCATGATTTGGGCTTGACGAAAACTGAATTTTAGTCGTAGTCGGGCAGGGCGGTCGGGCCATGTCACGCTTTTTCGGGCTCGAGCCGAGTTCAAACCCGATTTACTAGGCCCGACAATCGATCTCGGCCGAGCCCAGACCTGGTTTTTTAGAAGCGAGCTTTTTTAGCCCGGCACGACCCGGGATATGCCCACGTACACTTGGAGCTCATGCGTGGGGGAATTTCCTATTCGTCGCTCATTGCGAAGTGGTGTTGGGGCTTCGCAAAGGATCCCGAGCGATCGTTTCAAGAGTGGGCCGACCCGTTTAACTGTTACAGCGCCCTAATTTTGGGAACGTTTTGAATTTTCAAAAAGTGCTTTCAAGTTCGATTATTTTTTGCTTTTTATAAAAATGCTCTGGATTTTCAAAAAAAATTGGATTTAGTAAAAATGTTCTAGGTTTTAGAAAAATGTTCAGGATTTTCAAAAATTGTTCTTAAAATTCGAAAAATGATTTTTATTTTTTAAAATATGTTCTAGATTTTCAAAAAATGTTCTGCATTCTCAAAAAACGTTTGACATTTTCAAAAAATGTTCTTCAAATACGAGAAATGTGTTTTATTTTTATAAAAAATGTTCTAAATTTCAAATAGTTGCCTTTTTTTGGAAATATTCATAACTTCAAAAAATGTTTAGGATTTTCCAAAAAATGATCGGTATTTTGAAGAAACGTTATTTAGAAAAAATGTTTGCTATTTTCAAAATTTGTTCGGTATTTTCAAGAAATGTTCAAAATATCAAAATTTCGTTCAATATATTAACTAAGTTTGTGTTCGAAAATTGTTCTTAAATGTCGAAAATTGTTCTTAAATTTCGAAAAATGTTCTTGCTTTTAAAAGATGTTCCAAATTTAAAATTTTATCATTTTTCAAACTATGTTCATAAGTTCAAAAAATGTTCTGGATTGTTATAAAATTTTCTTCAAGTTCTAAAAATGTTTTTTCTTCAAATACAAAAGTAAAAGGAAAAAGGAAAGAAAAAAGGAAATAAGCAGAAAAGGGAAAAAGTAATACTCCGTAGAAAAGAAAGGAAACAAAGCTGTGCCGGCCCAGTCGGGGCGGCCCCCCTGTGGGGCGCATGACTCCCTGCCGCAAAGAGCGGCAGGTAGGAGCTCCCGTGCCTGGGCTCGGTAGCAGTTCAGCCTGTCCGCGCATACTGCTCAGGCCTTAGCCCAAGTCCAAGCCAGCAACGAATAGCAGCTGCACGCCCTCACCCTTTGCGCCGCCTCCGCAAACGCCGGCGCCCGCACCCTAAGCCGCCGGCGACTAGACCAACGAACGTCGGCCTGCGTTGCGCCAACCCGGCACCTCCAAGCTGCCCTCCGGCGGCTAGTCCTGCACGGCTGCATCCTGGTCTGGCCAGCCACGATAGTCAGTAAAGTGCTCCCTTGAGCAGCAGCTCCTTTATTCCCCTCTCCCGCTGCCCCTCTCTCCCCTCCCATGGCGCCTCTTCTCCACTTCCCATATCACCTCTCTGTCCACCATGCCGCCTCCCCTCCCCTCCCCCTCTGCTGTAGTACGCCTTCTCCACAGCCAGCTTGTTCTCTCACGAAAACGTACAAATCGAGCAATCTCTCAAACCCCGAGTTTCCTTATGGGCTGCACAGAATCTGATCCTGTCTTCCATCTTGCAGGTCAGCTTGGAGCCGTAGGCAGGGTTTTGGGAGCAGATCAGATCAAGGCTGAGGTAATGGGCATCCAAAGATCAAATTTCGTTAAACTAAAAAATTGTCACGGTTTAAGTACAACAACGCTACATAATAATATTCTCTCAGTTGTGGCCACATTGTCGAAAACAACGAATCAAAAAGACCCAACAGGAATTGGAACTCACAGGTTGACTAGATTTCACGATGCAACTCCAACAGCAACCAAACAACAAAATTTGAGTCATAGCTCATTTCCATTTCAGGGCGTATTAGAAATTACCCTATGATTCCGAACTCCAATTCCATTCCCTGTATCCAAACAGAGCATGAATGCAGGGCATTGTTAAATTGCGAGCTGCCCACTAGTCTAGTGAATGCCCCATTAGATAGAAACAATCAGCTTTCCTTCCTGGTATGCAGTGGCATTTGGATTTTTCTTGGATATGTTGATTGCTGGTTCATGGTTGGCAGCATGGGACCTCCCCAGGTGATTCTGACGGCCCCCAACACTGTTGGAACAGGCAGTCCGCCGTTTTCTTCGTCTCCGGTTATGGCGCCATCGCCAGTTCTGCCTCTGCCACCCTAGGAACCGCTGCCACCACCTCCCTATTGACCTCTGCCACCCCCAGAGCTAGTAGTTTTTTTTAACCCGTTTCTTTTCCACTTTCTTCTGTTGCTACAACTTATAAAATAAGCTTAATCATTTTTTTTGCCTTCTGAAAACGTGAGTTGTTTGTTTCTCAACCTTAGCTTTGAATTGGTCACCATGGTGTGGGAGCTTACCGAGGTCCCTGGCAATCCAACTCCCCTCCAACACTCCACGGGTATCTCCTAATCTCCTTTAATTGCTCTTGTCGATTTTGTTTTTATTGTAGTTTCATTGATTTTTCCCGTCTTTTTTGCTTAATAGTTGATGTGGTGGCAGCGAACATTGTGCCCAAGGTAACAAATACTCTCATCAGGTAATAATGACTTCTTCTCTAAGTTGTTTTTACTCAAATGGTACATTTTAGTACTGTTAGGAATGTCAAACTACAGTTAACATGGTTTGATGTGGATAGTTGCGCAAACTATTCCTTGTTTTTTGAACAAATAGGTGAAAAGATCATATGGAGGTTTGAGGGTTGCTTTAACTTGAGTATGATGTACCTGGAACTGAACCGATGTTTGTATTTAGATCTCAACTCTGTTGAATAGGAAATTTTTCTTGTGTACGGTACATCACTGCATACATCTGGAGACTATCTACTTCAGTTCATATTTTGTAATACTGTTCAATAACCTTCTGGATTCCAGCTTCGAAACCTCAACTTATGTATATGAATGGAGATAAGTTAATTAAATAATATGAAAATTTATAGGGGTTAATAAAATAATCTTATTGGTTAAGTGGTCAAATAATTACATAAAAGTGGAGTTGTGGATTACCCTGGGCACTGCAACTCTACGTTTTAGTTTTGTGTGAGAAACAAATTTGCACTAACATTAAAGCAAAACTGTGCAATCCTTTTTATAGGAAACTGGTATCTTTTTTTGTGATTGCATGCTAAATTTCTATTGTCTTAATGGTCTTAGTATGCTAACTGACATTTTGGTCTTCTGTTTTGAGATTTGGTACTAAACTAAAAATATGCAGTTACTTGCTTTTTTTTTACAAACTTTACATATTATTTTCAAAACACTGGACACGGTGATTTATTGTGTGACTGTTGTTTCAGGCAATTGAATCAAGTATGCCCATTAGAGAATCTACGGCATGTCAAGCGGGTGCGTCGGCGTGTTGTGTGTGGCGGTATATGCATCGTTATCTATTCTCAATTACTTTCTGTTTGCCTTCTGAGTGCAATGCACACAATAATTTCATATGATTACACGAGAAGGAATACCATAACTTTCTGCTGCTGAACCACTGAATATGTCTGAGCTCCTAATGATCAGTCAATGCTAACAGAACAATTCATAGACTGGAAACAAAACTGAGCGTCTTGCAGTATTTTAAACTGAATCCCAGCAATTATAGTGGAACACTTCACTGGCCCCATTCTAAGTTTTTATCATGTTTTTTTTTGACAGAAAATTCTGAGTTATCAATCATCTTATGCCTTTCCACTGGGCCTGACAATTGTAATGAAGGTTTTCCTGAAGAAGTCCAAAAGATAGTGGAAAACTATCATTTGAGTCCTTTCATTGCAAAAGTGAGTACTCATGTTATCCTTCGAGAAACTAACTCAACTCGGTTCATTTTGTTGGGCATTGGAGCAATGTTAAAAACACCGCTTCGACATAATAGTTATAGCTAAAGGTTATGGACTTCTCATATAATATTTTCTTGTATTAAGATAAGCACGTGAAAATGGCAACCTTAAGCTCACCTGCTTGTTTTCTACTCTTGTTGTAAATTTTGGCATGCATTCATGTTCATGCTGAATGAAAATTGTGATATCCAGTTTCATCTCTATGGCAAATACCACCAATATTACTTATTTGGATGGTGTGTCACATGTAAACAATCCGAAAGCAACACATTCCATCTCTCAGAATGAACTGATATTCAATGGAGATAGTTTAACACTCTTGGTGCATAAACAAAATATCACTTAAAGCTGCCTAGGAAGAACTTAAACTTTGAAGCTATTTACAGTACAAGCCTGTAAAATGTTGACTATTGGGGAAAATCTTTAACAGGTTGCCAGTTGTTCTGCTACGTCGAAAGAGGAGTGGGAGGAACAGTGCAGACTTTGGCCAACATCTTATCACCCCCCTCACGAGTATGTTCTGTCCAGTGACAATGGACCATATTACGTATTTCTTTTTGTTCTCAAGAATTGAAGTTGTTAGTTCCCAATTTTTGTGAATATGTTTTCAAGGTTGCTGAAATTCTTCTATGTACTAATCCATAAGAAGAGTTTATGAATGTTCAAATGGAGAATGAAACTATTTGACCTTAATTAGCAAGTGCCCCAAACCTGGCCTGTCATATGTGGCACGGATTTCCTTACCTTGTTGGGTTCTTGGAAGTGCTATCCTTATGTACGACTACTGAATGGCTTTGCCAAAAAAAGGTGCTTATAAATCTATTTCTTTACAGCACACATTACTTAAACAAGGTTGACTGGATTTTGTGTTAGAATATCTAGATGTTGTGTCTGGCAATGCCAATGTAAAATGTATGGCTTAGGTTGTAGCCAAAACACAGGTGATAAATTTCATCTTGTATACCTTGTTATTGTTAAGCTGGCTTATAGTCATATGATCAATGATACTATTTCCTTTTGTAAATTTCCGGCACTAAAATTACATTGACACACACTTCCAATAGAAAAAAAAATAGGATTTCAGATATAGTTTATTGCTGCTGTATGCAATTCTGGCAACTTATTTAATACTGTCTATGATGTGTCATTGTAAGCTTTTCCAATGGACTTTTCTGTTAAAATTGTAGCATTGATGGTGTATCTGGATTTAAAGAGGAGGAATTACCATCAATATTTCATTGCATGAGGACTGCTATGCAATTATCACAGGTGAACTCCCCTGTTTATTATGTTATTTTACTACATTCCCATTTATTTTGTAATAAGAGCTACACCTCCATGATTCTATCGTATGCTAGTCAGTCTTGTTACTTCACTAACTAATTAGCGAGAGTCAGAATGTTTTTTTTGTGTAGCTTTTCTTCACTGTCTATTTTTTTCTCTACGAACTTTATGCAATGGAAATAGTTTGTCCACTTGAAACATTCGCGTACAGAATATAAACTTAGATTCGAATGATGTTCCTGTTTGATTTTGTCATCTTATACATGGGTGTAATCTTGTGATATGAATTTAAATATTTTATACAGAAAAGTAGCATTTCGGTAATTAGACAAAAATATACTAAATCCCCTTTTCAAGAATTTAAAATTATCCAGCCTCTGAATACAGGATTGTTCATTTGGATAGTTGGACAAATGAATAAAAAAAGTCCTGTTTTCAAGAATTAAAATTCATTTTCTAAGCCTCTGAATACAAAATTATTATTTCAAGTTAATGTCTTGCAACAATCTGCCAGTCCAATTTTCAGTGTCACAGATAAACACATCGTTTGCCTAATACCATTGATCACCACAGTCCACAGTTTATTCAGTAGATGACTGATAACAAGAGTTTAAGTCAAGGTTGAAAAGACTGGTAGTAGCCTATTTTCTAGCACTTGTAGCATGAGACACCCATCCCTTGTGTTGAAAACCAACTAATTTAACTGTAAACGCGCAAGTTACGCTATGTCGGAACATTCTCACCAGTTTTCCCCCTATATTGTAATAATTTATTTCATATTTACTAATATTATTAAAAACACCAGCTACCAATAACCCTAATTGCAGTCTTTGTGATTTTCTCTCTGCGAACCAACTTATTTAAGGAACTGCAAGATAAAATTGTTCTATGACAGATAGACCAGTAGTGACGGACATACTTTGTGTGAGATTAAGACATTAAGTTAAATCCTGTCTGTTAGTGCTATATCCAGATATATGCTTCCTATAATAACTGTTGGCGACAAGGGCACCACATCTGTGGGGGTTTCCCGTTTTGCATGATGTGATTTTAAATTGCTGGTTGGGTGGCGTGGATCAACGTGTTTGGTTATTTTTTGCATGGGTGAGCCTTTACCAGGTGGGCAATACTGCCATTATTGTTGATCCATCAAGCATGCAAATGATTTCAAAGGCTACAGACCAAACACACCAGCGTGACACTTGTCTAAAGGGGAACAAATGTGCAATGGTAGAAGCAGATAATGCCAACTCATTCCCTGAAGCAATTGAGGATAAAGCTGACACTTTGTTGCCGTCGAGCTCTCGTTTTTGCAATGGCTTGGACAGGGAGGTCTCATGTATAAACCCTTTCGGATGGATGAAACAAAGGTGCACGGAGCAGAAGACACTGCCGTCTGAAGGTGGTTTTCTCTGGCATCCTCTGTGGCATGCTGCAGTAGTTGCCATTGAAAATGCCGCCGAGAGGGATAGAATGACGTTCCCTGCTTCAACTTCTTCAACAACCCAACCAAAGTTAAATGGTGATGTAGATAATTGTTCTGATGATGAACCAGCAAAGCGGCTAAAGATAGTTGCAAATGTGAGCCTTGTTACTTATATTGTCTACCATCTATTGTTGCCACTCTCCTTTAATAACTCTATTGGTGCTGTAGCAGAAGACTGAAATTGATGCATATTTATTCTATCCTGTTTTGCTAACAAGTTCAAGTTTGAACTTCAGGATGAAGAGCAATCTACACATCCAGCACACAGCAGTGACTTACCTGAAAGAAACAGACCGTATCTTTGCACAGGATTTGACATCTACCTTGTTTGGGAACCATGCACGATGTAAGCTCACTATTATCAGAGTGGCATTATTTTTTGGTTGTTGCTTACTGATCAGTTTGCTGACATGTTTGTTTATTTATTTGAAGGTGTGCTATGGCGCTTGTACATCAAAGGTTCAAGCGCGTCTTCTATGCTTTCCCTAATCCCGTAACTGGAGCACTAGGTAGTGTCTACAGATTGCACGGGAAGAAAAGCTTGAATCACCATTACTCCGTGTTTAGGATAAAAGTTCCTGAGGCATATTTGAATGGTTCAACTGACTGTTCTGAAAAAGGGTGCTCAAATTCTGTCTCATCTTAGCACGAAAACTCCAGGAACTTTGTTCTGCAGTGACGGTAACTGCTAAAACGCCCATGAGCTTGCAAGGAAATGCTTCTTTTTTTTAATACCAAATTTAGGTGGTGTAGAAAATTAGCTAGTACTCCTGTTGTTCACTGCAGCTTGATGTTTGTTTGTATGTTTGAGATGGAAAAGATTATTGTTTTCCTAGAGGTATATTTTGGTCTGATTAACACCCTGAACCCTGAATGCCATGGTGGGCCACAGGTTTAAGCATGCGTTTTTCATTTGTGACGGGTTTTCCTTTTTGAGGGAATCCATTGTGACAGTTTATAATTTGGACCGCGAGGTTTCGTTTATTTCAGTGTATGTTTGACCCCCACACCCCCGTCCCCTCTCTCTTTTTGGCTAATTTAAGATAGATCGGAACACAAGCACATTACTGTGCAACAAACACAAATTGAGCCTAAGAACTAAGAAACACAATTCAGTGAATGGCTAACAATCAATACTCCCTCCGATCCATACTACTGGATGTATTTTGTTGCGAATGTGGTAATGTAAATGGTAATGGAATGGGATTAGGGATGTAACCGAATATTCGCTAGTTTGTTTGTTCCATACTTCTAAGGTATCGAATTGCATGAAAAATCATCTCGTGAGCGAAAAGTTTCTGTTTTTTTCCAGCAGGATCAAACAACCATCACCAAGACTAGTCATAAAGGTTTTGCTTGGCTCAAACACAAAAAGAACAACAAAAAACACAATCACAACAAAATTACGAAAGTATGGACGCAACAAAACAGGAAAAAAAGGAAATTCATTGGGTTGCCTTCCAACAAGCGCTATTGTTTAACGCCCTTAGCTAGGCATAAAAGCGATAGAATCACGTATCGTCGTCTTTGGTGCTCAAACCATAAGTGGCCCTCATCATGGATTCATAAGGCAATCTTATTTTCTTTCTAAAAAAGTGTTCCATGCCCTTCCTTAAAGGAAATTGAAATCTAATATTCCCTTCCTTCATATAGATGATAGCACCGATAGTCCTTAGGAAAGGTCTAGCAAGAATAATAAGGCATGTAGGATTGCCATCAATGTCAAGCACAATGAAATCCACGGGTACATAGTTCATATTTGCAATAATAAGAACATCATTGATCCTTCCCATGGGTTTCTTGACAGTAGAATCCGCAAGATGCAAATTAAGAGAACACTCTTCAATCTCATTAAAACCCAGAACATCACATAAAGACTTTGGAATCGCGGAAACAATAGCACCCAAATCACACAAAGCATTGCATTCATAGTTTTCGATTTTGATTTTGATGATAGATTCCCACTCATCATGAAGCTTTCTAGGGATAGAGACTTCCAATTCAAGTTTCTCTTCAAGAGATTTTATCATGGCTTCGACGATATGATCGGTAAAGGCATTGTTTTGGCTATAAGCGTGTGGAGAGTTTAACATGGATTGCATCAAGAAAATGCATTCAATCAAGGAGCAACTACCATAATTGAATTCCTTGAAATCCAAGGTAGTAATTTCATTACTATTCAAAGTTTTAATATCTTCTACTCCACTTTCAATGCTTTTAGCATCAAGAGAGATGGACTCCGAATCATTGGGGAACTTTTCAACCAAAGTGGATTCATATCCAGCCACATAATCATTGGGTTTGACACAAGAAAACAAAGATTCAATGGGAGTCACACCAAGCACTTTAAGATCTTCGTGATTCTTATCACGAGAACACGCTTTTTAAGCCATTCATGTCTAGCACGAATTTGGGCGGTTCTTTCTTTGCTCTCAATCATGGAAACACGCATAGCTTTCAAAGTTTCATCCATATTGATCTTGGGAGGAGCACATCTAACTTTCAAAGCATCAACATCACTAGACATTCTATCAACGCTCTTAGCCAAATCGTCAATTTTGAGTAGGTTTTTCCTCTATGGACGCATTGAATTTTTTTTGTGAGTTGATAAACTCTTTGATATTACTCTCTAGATCAGAGGGTAATCTATTATAATTTCCATGAGTATTGTTGTAGGAGTTGCCAAAGTTATTAGAGGATTTACTAGGAAAAGGCCTAGGAACATAATTTCCTCTAAAAGCATTGTTGTTGCCAAAATTATTTCTACCAACAAAATTAACGTCCAAACTAGCGTTGCTACTCTCAATCAAAGAAGACAAGGGCATATCATTAGGATCTAAAGGAGCACTTCTACTAACAACCAAATTCATTAACTCATCCATCTTAGCACTCAACGAGTTAATTTCTTCTATAGCGTGTACCTTCTTACTAGTAGGTGACCTTTCAGTGTGCCACTGAGAGTAGTTCGTCGTGATATTGTCTAGGAGCTTTGTGGCCTCCCCTAACGTGATTTCCATGAACGTTCCACCTGAGGCGGAGTCCAAGATATTTCTAGCAGAGAAATTCAAGCCAGCATAAAAGATTTGTATAATCATCCAAAGACTCAAGCCATGAGCGGGACAATTTCTAATCATCGATTTCATTCTGTCCCAAGATTGTGCAACATGTTCATGATCAAGTTGCTTGAAATTCATGATATCATTACGGAGGGAAATGATCTTAGCCGGCGGAAAATACTTGGAAATATAAGCATCTTTGCACTTATCCCAAGAATTGATACTATTTTTGGGCAAAGAAGAAAACCAAGTTTTTGCGCGATCTCGCAACGAGAAAGGAAAAAAGCTTCAATTTAGTCACATCATTGTCCACATCTTTCTTGTTTTGCATATCGCAAAGCTCAATGAAGGTATTGAGATGGGGTGCGGCATCTTCACTAGGAAGGCCAGGGAATTGCTCTTTCATAACAAGATTCAGCAAAGCGGCATTGATTTCGTATGATTCCGCACTAGTGGCGGGAGCAATCGGAGTACTAATAAAATCATTATTATTAGTATTTGAGAAGTCACAAATTTTGGTGTATTCATTCATGGTGACTTCGACAAGCAAGCAAGCACAAAAGCGAACAAAGAGCAAGCGAGGAAAAAGCGCGAACGAAAAGGCGAACGAAAAAGGCAAATGAAAAAGGTAAATTGGTGAAGTGGGGGAGAGGAAAACGAGAGGCAACTGGCAAACAAAGTAAATGCAAGAGATGAGTTTGCAACACTTACTTGGATGAGTTCTTGACTTGATCCTCCCCGGCAACGGCGCCAAAAATCCTTCTGCTGCGTCAACAAATGTCCTTCCCCAGCAACGGCGCCAGAAATCCTTCTACTACTTCTCAAACAACAGCGCGAGAATTTGACACGTTGATGGAGACTTGCTTGCGTTGGTTTTCCCCTTGAAGAGGAAAGGGTGATGCAGCACAAGAGCAGTAAGTATTTCCCTCAGTTTGAGAACCAAGGTATGAATCCAGTAGGAGAATCTCGTCAAGTCTAGAGTACCTGCGCAAACACAAAAGAGCTTGCACCCAACGCTATAAAGGGGTTGTCAATCCCTTCAAGATTGTTTGCAAAGTGAGATCTAAAGGCGGAAAGTGCAACAAAGTAAAAAGTGTAAGGCTGAAAATATGGTGTGGAGTAGACCCGGGGGCCATAGTGTTCACTAGAGGCTTCTCTCAAAATAGCAAGTATTACGGTGGTTGAACAAATTACTCTCGAGCAATTGATAGAACCGCGCAAAGTCATGACGATATCTAAGGCAATGATCATACATATATGTATCACGTCCGAGACAAGTAGACCGATACTTTTTGCATCTACTACTATTACTCCACACATCGACCGCTATCCAGCACGCATCTAGTGTATTGAGTTCATGACGAACAAAGTAACGCCTTAAGCAAGATGACATGATGTAGAGGGACAATCTCAAACCAATGATGAAAACCCCATCTTTTTACCCTTGATGGCAACAACACGATGCGTGCCCCGCTACCCCTTCTGTCATTGGGTGAGGTCACCGCATGGTATGAACCCAAAACCAAGCACTTCTCCCATTGCAAGAATCATAGATCTAGTTGGCCAAAGAAAACCCACAACTCGAAGAGAATTACAAGGATATGAAATCATGCATAAGAGAGATCAGAAGAAACTCAAATAAGATTCATAGATAATCTGATCATAAATCCACAATTCATCGGATCTCGACAAACACACCGCAAAAAAAGATTACATCGGATAGATCTCCATGAAGATCATGGAGAACTTTGTATTGAAGATCCAAGAGAGAGAAGAAGTCATCTAGCTACTAGCTATGGACCCGTAGGTCTATGGTGAACTACTCACGCATCATCGGAGAGGTCATGGTGTTGATGAAGAAGCCCTCTGTATCCGAATCCCCCCCCCGGCAGGGTACCAGAACGTGCCCTAGATGGGATCTTGCGGAGACACAAGCTTGTGGCGGCGGAAAAGTACTTTCGATGATCTCCTGATTTTTTATGGAATTTTTGGGAATATATAGGCGCAAAACCTAGGGCAAAGGAGCCTCAGGGATCCCACAAGCCAGGGGGCCGCGGCCTCCCCCCTGGCCGCGCCATGAGGGCTTGTGGGGTCCCTGGTGGGCCCCTGCCCTTTTTCTCCAGCTCTCCGATCTTTTTCTGTTTCGGAAAAAATCTTTTTGGCAGTTTCATTCCGTTTGGACTCCGTTCGAAATCCTCCTCTGAAAGGGGTCAAAAACATGGAAAAAACAGGAACCGGCACTTGGCACTGAGTTAATAAGTTAGTCCCAAAAAATATATAGAAGGTATACAAAACATCCAAAGTTTGACAACATAATAGCATGAAACCAACAAAAAATTATAGATACGTTGGAGACGTATCACGCGGCACTAGAGAGGCTAGAAATGGTGGAAGGTGAAAGTGCATCTATACCATGGACTCACATTAGTCATGAAGAACTCACATACTTGTTGCGAAAGTTTTTATTAGTAAGCGAAACAAAGTGCTAAACGCATACTCCTAGGGGAAGGGTTGGTAGGTGTTAACCATCGCGCGATCCCGACCGCAACACAAAGGATGACAATCAATAGATCAATTATGCTTCGACTTCCTAACATAGCGGTTCACCATACGTACATGCTACGGGAATCACTAACTTCAACACAAGTATTTCTAGATTCACAACACCCTACTAACATAACTCTTAATATTACCAAATCCACGTCTCAAAACTAATTGAGAGGAATCAAACTTCTCTTTCTACTCAATGCACATAAAGATGGAGGTTTTTGTATCCTCTTTGGGTACCTATCACCTTTGGGGACTACTTTCATAGCACAAGCCAACTACCAAGTCACGCACCGCCGTGCTCTAAAAGATCTAAGTGAAGCACACAGAGCAAAATTATCTAGCTCAAAAGATATAAGTGAAGCACTATGAGCATTCAGCAAAATCACGATGAGTGCATGTCTCTCTCAAAGGGTGTGCAACAAGGATGATTGTGACACAACAAAAAGAAAAGACTCCTACGATACAAGACGCTCCAAGAAAAACACATATCATGTGGTGAATAAAAATATAGCTCCAAGTAATGTTACAGATGGATTGAAGACGAAAGAGGGGATGCCTTCCCGGGGCATCCCCAAGCTTAGGCTTTTTGGTGTCCTTGAATTTGGCTTGGGATGCCTTGGGCATCCCCAAGCTTGAGCTCTTTCCACTCCTTATCTCTTTGTCCATGAGAACATCACCCAAAACTTGAAAACTTCACAACACAAAACTTAAACAAAAACTCGTGATAACATTAGCACAAAAAAACAAACTACCACCTCTTTAGGTACTGTAGAAATCTTGAATTCTATTTATATTGGTGTTAGATTACTGCATTCTCACTTTTACATGGCTAGTACCCCCCGATACTATCCATAGTTTCATCAAAATAAGCAACCAACTCAACAAAAACAGAATCTATAAAAAACAGACCAGTCTGCAGCAATCTGCATACTTCGTATAGTTTTGGTACCTCAACAATTCTGAAAAAATACAATTGCCTGCGCAAAAGGCATATAAACCAGCAGAAAATCGAATCAACTCAAAATCTCTTTCTGAATAAAAACGAAAAATAATCCCGTGAACGAAAAGTTTGTGTCTTTTTCCAGCAGGATCAAACAACCATTACCAAGACTAGTCATAAAGGTTTTGCTTGGCTCAAACACAAAAAGAAACACAAAAGACACAATCACAACAGAATTATGATAGTGTGGACGCAACAAAATAGAAAGAAAAAGGTAAATTCATTGGGTTGCCTCCCAACAAGCGCTATTGTTTAACGCCCTTAGCTAGGCATAAGGTGATGGAATCACGTATCGTCGTCTTTGCTACTCAAACCATAAGTAGCCATCATCATGGATTCATAAGGCAATCTTATTTTCTTTCTAGGAAAGTTCTCCATGCCCTTCTTTAAAGTAAATTGAAATATGATATTCCCTTCCTTCATATCGATGATAGCACCGATAGTCCTTAAGAAAGGTCTACCAAGAATAATAGGGCATGTAGGATTGCAATCAATGTCAAGCACAATGAAATCCGCGGGTACATAGTTCCTATTTGCAATAATAAGAACATCAATGATCCTTCCCATGGGTTTCTTGACAGTAGAATCCGCAAGATGCAAATTAAGAGAACACTCCTCAATCTCATTAAAACCCAGAACGTCACATAAAGACTTTGGAATCGCGGAAACACTAGCACCCAAACCACACAAAGCATTGCATTCATAGTTTTTGATTTTGATTTTGATGGTAGGTTCCCACTCATCATGAAGCTTTCTAGGGATAGAGATTTCCAATTCAAGTTTCTCTTCAAGAGATTTTATCATAGCTTCGACGATATGATCGATAAAGGCCTTGTTTTGGCTATAAGCGTGTGGAGAGTTTAGCATGGATTTCATCAAGGAAATGCATTAAATCAAGGAGCAACTATCATAATTGAATTCCTTGAAATCCAAAGTAGTAATTTCATTACTACTCAAAGTTTTAATATCTTCTACTCCACTTTCAATGCTTTTAGCATCAAGATAGATGGACTCCGAATCATTGGGGTGTTTTTCAACCAAGGTGGATTCATATCGAGCCTCATCATCATTAGGTTTGACACAAGAAAACAAAGATTCAATGGGAGTCACACCAAGCACTTTAAGATCTTCATGATTCTTATGACGAGAACACGCCTTTTTAAGCCATTCATGTCTAGCACGAATTTGGGCGGTTCTTTCTTTGCTCTCACTCATGGAAACACGCATAGCTTTCGAAGTTTCATCCATATTGATCTTGGGAGGAGCACATCTAACTTTCAAAGCATCAATATCACTAGACATTCTATAAACGCTCCTAGCCAAATCGTCAATTTTGAGTAGTTTTTCCTCTATGGACTCATTGAAAATGTTTTGTGAGTTGATAAACTCTTTGATATTACACTCTAGATTAGAGGGTAATCTATTGTAATTTCCATGAGTATTTTTGTAGGAGTTGCCAAAGTTATTAGAGGAGTTACTTGGAAAAGGCCTAGGAATATAGTTTCCTCTAAAATCATTGTTGTTGCCAAAATTATTCCTACCAACAAAATTAACGTCCAAGCTAGTGTTGCTACTCTCAATCAAGGAAGACAAGGGATATCATTAGGATCTAAAGGAGCACTTCTACCAGCAACCAAATTCATTAACTCATCCATCTTAGCACTTAACGAGTTAATTTCTTCTATAGCGTGTACCTTCTTACTAGTAGGTGACCTTTCAGTGTGCCATTGAGAGTAGTTCGTCATGATATTGTCTAGGAGTTTTGTAGCTTCTCCTACCATAATTTCCATGAATGTTCCACCTAAGGCAGAGTCCAAGATATTTCTAGAAGCGAAATTCAAGCGAGCGTAGAAGATTTGTATAATCATCCAAAGACTCAAGCCTTGAGCGGGACAATTTCTAATCATCAATTTCATCCTCTCCCAAGATTATGCAACATGTTCATGATCAAGTTGCTTAAAATTCATGATATCATTACGGAGAGAGATAATCTTAGCCGGCGGAAAATACTTGGATATGTAAGGATCTTTGCACTTATTCCAAGAATCAATACTATTTTTGGGCAAAGACGAAAACCATGTTTTTGCTCGATCTCGCAACGAGAAAGGAAAAAGCTTCAATTTAATCACATTATTATCCACATATTTCTTCTTTTGCATATCGCAAAGATCAATGAAGGTATTAAGATGGGATGCAGCATCTTCACTAGGAAGGCCGGAGAATTGCTCTTTCATAATAAGATTCAGCAAAGCGACATTGATTTCGTATGACTCCGCACTAGTGGCGGGAGCAATCGGAGTACTAATAAAATCATTATTATTAGTATTCGAGAAGTCACAAAGTTTGGTGTTTTCACTCATGGTGACTTCAGCAAGCAAACAAGCACACAAGCGAACAAAGAGCAAGCGAGAAAAAAGGGCAAACGAAAAAGGCAAACGAAAAAGGAAAATATTTTTTTGTAAATTTTTGTTTTTCAGAAGAGGGGGAGAGGAAAACGAGAGGCAAAAAAGGTAAATGCAAGAGATGAGTTTGCGACAATTACTTGGATGAGTTCTTGACTTGATCCTCCCCGGCAACGGTGCCAGAAATTCTTCTGCTACGACGACAGAAATCTTCTGTCGTCTCTTGAGCTTGCGTTGGTTTTTCCCTTGAAGAGGAAAGGGTGATGCAGCACAGGAGTAATAAGTATTTTCCTTAGTTTGAGAACCAAGGTATCAATCCAGTAGGAGAATCTCGTCAAGTTCAGAGTACCTGCACAAACACAAAAGAGCTTGCATCCAACGCTATAAAGGGGTTGTCAATCCCTTCAAGATTGATTGCAAAGTGAGATCTGAAGGCGGAAAGTGCAACGAAGAAAAATTGTAAGGCTGAAAATATGGTGTGAAGTAGACCCGGGGGCCATAGTGTTCACTAGAGCCTTCTCTCAAAATAGCAAATATTATGGTGGGTGAACAAATTACTGTCGAGCAATTGATAGAACCGTGCAAAGTCATGATGATATCTAAGGCAATGATCATACATATAGGCATCAGTCCGAGACAAGTAGACCGATACTTTCTGCATCTACTACTATTACTCCACACATCGACCGTTATCCATCATGCATCTAGTGTATTGAGTTCATGACGAACAGAGTAACGCCTTAAGCAAGATGACATGATGTAGAGGGATAAACTCAAACCAATGATGAAAACCCCATCTTTTTACCCTTGATGGAAACAACACGACGCGTGCCTCGCTACCCCTTCTGCCACTGGGTGAGGTCACCGCACGGTATGAACCCAAAACCAAGCACTTCTCCCATTGCAAGAATCATAGATCAAGCTGGCCAAACAAAACCCACAACTCGAAGAGAATTACAAGGATATGAAATCATGCATAAGAGAGATCAGAAGAAACTCAAATAAGATTCATAGATAATCTGATCATAAATCCACAATTCATAGGATCTCGACAAACACACCGCAAAAGAAGATTACATCGGATAGATCTTCATGAAGATCATGGAGAACTTTGTATTGAAGATCCAAGAGAGAGAAGAAGCCATCTAGCTACTAGCTATGGACCCGTAGATCTATGGTGAACTACTCACGCATCATCGGAGAGGTCATGGTGTTGATGAAGAAGCCCTCCGTATCCGAATCCCCCCTCCGGCAGGGCACCAGAACGTGCCCCAGATGGGATCTTGCGGAGGCAGAAGCTTGCGGCGGCGGAAAAGTACTTTCGATGATCTCTTGATTTTTTCTGGAATTATTGGGAATATATAGGCGAAATACCTAGGGCAAAGGTGGCCCAGGGAGCCCACAAGCCTGGGAGGCGCGGCCCCCCTGGCCGCGGCTAGGGGGCTTGTGGGGTCCCTGGTGGTCCCCTGCCTTGGTTCTCAAGTTTCCCGATCTTCATCTGTTTCGGAAAATTATCTTTTTGGAAGTTTCGTTCTGTTTGGACTCCGTTTAAAATCCTTCTGTGCAACGGGTCAAAAACACGGAAAAACAAGAACTGGCACTTGGCACTGAGTTAATAAGTTAGTCCCAAAAAGATATCAAAGGCATACAAAACATCCAAAGTTTGACATGATAATAGCATGAAAGCATGAAAAATTATAGATACGTTGGAGACGTATCAGGGCCGAGCTAGCCCGCTCGTCAACCGCGGGGCGGGGGATAGCCTTAGGCGGCCGACCCCGGCGTCCCCGAGAAGAGGGGGCACCGGAGGTCACCGAGCCGGGGGAGGCTGATCTGGGGCCCGACCCACGCACCTCGCGACGGGTCTCGGTGGGGTTGAGACGGGTGGGAGGGCGCCCCCTGGGCTCCCGGACAGAAGGGAGCCCAACCATGGGCATCATGATCCCATCCGCAACCGGGGATGCATCACCGTCCCTCGTCTTTGTATGACGAGGTACGGGGTGCACCGGGAGGGGGGGAGGGGGATCTGCCCGCGCAACGAGTACGCAGGCTTCCGCCAGCGCCCCCTCAAGCCTCTCTTTCGCACACAAGGCGGAGACCTCTTCAAGAGGGGGACCTTTCTCCCCTCGGAACACAATACCACTATCCGCAGCCACTTCAGCCAAATGGGGCACCATATCGCTAGTAAGCACAGAGAACCTAGAGCCAGAATGAGAGGGAGGGAGAGGGGAGGACGTACCCGGAAATAGATAACGGGCCACAGCACGGTGGGCCGCCAGCTCAGGGATCGTCGGGATGCGGCCATCTTGAAGGATCCGGGACTGGCTGATCCGCGCGCTCTGTCACGCCGCCACCACGGGGGAGGCGCCCTCACGTGGCCTAGAGCGGGGTGCTGGAGGGGTCTCAGACACCCAGTCGGGGTCGACGACCATAGGGGGGCCCGGGTCCGGGGACCCCAAGGTTGGGGAAAGAGGGGACCCCGGAGAACGCAAGTAGCAGACCACCCCGGGTGAGTGCGGTGAGGAAGCAGTGCACACCTCCATACCCACACTCACCTCCTCCTCGGCGGCGACCACCGGGCCAGCAGAGACAGGGAGAGGCAGCCGAGTGCCTACCGCCGCCACCGGCACCAGTGCCACCACTGGGGTACCCCCCGCGGGCCCCGAGGGGTCCAGCGGCCGAAGTGTCAGGGTTGCGCCGACCATCAGACGATTCGGGCGGAACCCCTCCAACATCATCATCGCCCTCAGAAGACGAACCCTCCTCCGAAGAGCCCCCCTCGTCGTGAAGCCCCCCGTCGCCAGGCTTTGGACCAGTCGGGGCCGGATCCAGCGGGTCCACTAGGGCCGGGGACTCAAGCTCGAAGGTGAGGCGCCTGCCCTTGGACCCGAAGTAGAAGACCAAGGACAGCCATCGATCTCAGCCGGAGCCGGGTAAAGGATCTCAATGCGGGCAGGACCATCATCCTCAAATGATGCGAGGTCGGCGGTGATCAGCTTGCCCACCGGCTCGGAGATAGCTTTCATGATGTGAGTAAGCTTGCCATCCCGCGGGGCCGCGCTACCTCCCCTTGGGAGGCCATAGACGAGGACCCACACCTTCTCCAGGGGCGGGACGGGGTCAGGCTCTACCGCCGCCGCCTGGATGGAAATCATGAACTTGTTGATGGGACATCGGATGAGGTCATGTAAGCAGACCCGGAGGAGCTCGACCGAGGGGAAAGGGACCGAGAAGATGAGGGGGGCCGTCTCAGTCACCTCCCAGGCGAACTCGGAGTCACGAAAGTCGCCAATGTAGGCCGCAAGCTTGGCCCGGATGAGGTCAGCCGAGATCAATAGCCCATCCGGGGTGGCCTGTTCGGGAGCCAAGGTGACCGTCGCCAGGTGAGGCCGAGCCGCCTCCTCCTCAATCTCCGCATCCACGAAGTAGAAACTCCCCCGCTCAGTACCGTACCCAAGGTAGGCGAGGGTCGTGGGGCACCGCGGGTGGGCCTCACACTCCGAGCGGAAGTGACCTGCGCATCCGCAGTTGATGCACATCGTGTCGTCAAGGGAGCGCTGGCGACTAACCCGAGCGGGGGGGGGGGGGTCCGAAGCCTCCTGCTGAGGAGCCCCCGCGGGGTCATGCACCGAGCACCCCCGGGAGTTGCAGCAGCGGCCTTCTTCTTCTTCTTAGCCGGTGCCGGGGCGGGCAGAGGGCCCCCAGGCGGGATCTCTAGGGACACGCGCCTAGAAGGCTCGTCGTCCCGGCGCCAGCCCGCACCCTCCGCCCGAGAGGAGCGCCCGTCAGAGCGGCGGTCATCATCACTGCGCCGCAAATGCGGACCGCCCCGCCGCTCCTCCCAGCGATGGTCCTGGCGATCCCGCCTCCAGGTGGACGCCGAGGTCCGGTAGGCAGGGGCTCGAGCCGGGGGAGCGCGAGGAGCAGGCGCGTCCCGAGGCCGAGAAACCAGAGGGGGACGCGCCACCAACTCCGTCCGTAGGGCCGCTTCCCGGTCCACGTCAGAGATGGACGACCGGGTAGCCTCCCGGCGAGCCCGACAGCGGCAGGCGGGGTCCCGGTCTGGGTCTCGAGGAGGCGGGGGGCGGCGGAGGGAGGTTCCGGAGTAGTATTCCGGGGACCTCCGTGGCCGGTTGGTACCCACGTGGCCGGAGCGGGACGAGCCAGCGCCAACACCCCCATCTGGGGCGAGGTCACGGGCAGAGGACGCGGGATGGGGGTTCTGGTCGGCCTGGAGGGGGTGCTTGGGCCGGGATTGGCCATCCCCAGCATGCCTGGTCATCAAGGCCTCCCTGTAGGAGCGCCTTGGGGAGGGGAGGACGGGAGGAGGGGGTGGCCGAACGGGAGCAGGGGAGGTGGCCGCGACGCCGTCGAGCCGTGCGCAGGGGGGCTGGATCAAGGGTCCGAGCAGCAGGGCGCCGACCGGCCGTCGGAGGGAGTCAGACGAGGTCCTGGACTGGGCGCGACACACAGCGTGAGCGGGAGGAGCCGAGCGCACGGGGGATGGAGGTGGGGCGATTGAACGGGGTGGCGGCGCACGGTTAGGGGAGGGAACCCTAATCCCGTGCCTGGCCGGCCGCCCTGGTCCTGGGCCATGAAACACTGACTGGGGTGGGCCCTGGTGGGCCGAAGCCCACCGCTGGTTCACCCGCGCCAGCACGCGCTGTGCGCAGCGGGAAACCCAGGCTACCTCGCTGGCCGAGATGGGCCTTGGCCTGGTCCACAGAGGCCCAGAAGGGGGGCTAGCGGCCCATCCACCCGCAGGCCGGCCCGAAGCGCTAGGGCACGGGGGAGGGCGCACCGCACGGGAGCCACCCGCCGCCGGCACCGGCGCCGCCGCCGTGCATGGGGGCAGGGCACCAGTGCCTGGCCGGGCCTCGCAGGCGCCATCATCGGCGGCCACCACGGGGGATAGCCCGGGCGGCACACCGGCACGGGCCAAGGAGGGGCGAGAGGGAGCCACCGGGAGAGGCCACTGTCTTGGCGCCAGATCCCGCCGCCCGACCACCTTCACCGGCCGCCGACGGGCAGTGCACGCCGCGGCCAGGAACAGGCCGAGCTGCGGTGGTGCCAGGGAGACAGGCATCTCCAGCCGGCCCTCCCCATCCGAGAGCTGCTCCAGCTCGCCAGCATCAAGCTCCTCCGCCCAATCCGCCCAGCGTCGTGCCGACCGGGGAAAGCAAAGGGAGGGCGCCGCCGGCGAGGATGGCAGGGCATAGGGTCCATGTGGCACGCCGGCCGGGCGCTGTGAGAGAGCCACGCGCGCCATCAATCCGCCATGAGGCTTGCTCGCCGCCGAATCGCCCGAGAGAGAGTTTCCTTTTTCGTCCCAACTAGGCGATCCGTCGGCCAGTACCTCTGACAAATATGAATTTAAAACAAACAAGTTCGAACACTAAAGGGATGCGTGGACTCACGTGTTTATAGAGTCGGATTTGCTTTGCTTAGTTCGGTGTAGATCCTCTTAGTGTGTAAGAATAAGAAAAATCCCATACTTTAATGGGCATTTCATAGTTTTGCACACTAAAACCTGACAGAAAGTAGTTTTGTTAACTTAAAAGGTTTCATGAATGAGGCAAAAGTTACACGTGGGCGCCATATATTATCATCATTTTACATTAGAAAACCATATTCCATTTGAAAAAATAAGAATCCAAAATTATTGTTAAGTTAATCATGTCTCTAATGACCTTTCAATTATCTATGGTTGATGGTTAGGAGAACATATATCCCCGTCTACCAGAGTTTAAATCCTAGATTTATTTTCAGTAATATGCGTTCAATGTAAGGAGACGTTTCCGTTGACTACGAAGATATATATGACGATTTCGTTAATCTTAAGATGATGTGTCGGTTTGGCCTCTATGAGGTGATCATAGGGGTAGAATGTGCGTGAGTGCTCACATGGACGAATCTAGGAGGGACGAGGGGGGCTAGACCCCCTAACAAATTGATTTTTCTACTATGATAGTGGTTGTTGCAGTCAAAAAATTTCACTTCATATGAACTTTGCCCCCTACATGAACAAACTTGCCATCCTATGCATGCATGCTGACTTCGTCCTGAGTGCTCATATGAATGACTGTACGTGAGCAATTTCGATTGTACCGTGTTTAAAAATATATTTTTATGATCTCTATATTGTTTTCTAAATTCAATATGTGATTTTGATAAAAATATAACATAGATCCAAAGTCCATTTGTATTCTAATTTTGATAAACACATGTGTTTTGGAATCAATTTACTAAAGTGAGAGACCAGGAGCACTGGAGCAGGCTTTGTCTAGGTCCATCCAAAGTCCAAGTCTTGTTTCTCCCCTACAATATTTTTTGTCACTTTATGGGTGGTGCCGCGCTGTGCGTGCTCGCCGGCCAGCCACGGCCTTATCCACAAGCACAGAGAGGGACAAAGGCCGATGCTGATGCGAACGGATAGCGTCGGCACAGTGGACTGGACGGGGACGGGCCGGCGTGTTCCAGGTCACACGCGCACCAACCACGTCACGCCTCCCGCCGCTTCTTCCTTTCCCCCTCCCGACCCGGGGACACGTGTCGACCGTCCTCGCCGTGCTCCAGGTGCCGCCGCTGGCCGCTGGGGAAGCCCGCCGCAACGTCGCCTGCCGACCGCCCCTCCTGACGATTCTGCCCCTGCCTGACCACCCCGCATCAATGTAGCAGACGAGGGGTAGATGCGGGAACTCCTCTGAGGCGCCAGCCACGGTGGCCTCTGATCGAGATCCAGTTGGCACGTGCTCCGAGCAAAAACAAACAAAGGAGATCTAATCCTGCTTCCTCCTCCTCCTCCCCCGCCCCCGCCGAGATATTTATTTCTCTCCCATCCGTCCTCGCTTGCTTGCTTGCTTGTTCAAACAGCTCTCGTCCTCCGTACAACAACCAAGCCGCAGAGAGTCAGAGGATGGTTCACTTGCCACACGCGGGGAAGCTGCGGCGGGGGGTGAAGGAGGAGGCGGTGGACGACGACGGCGGCGCCGCGGGGGCGGCCGGGGCTGAGGCGTCGCCGTTCCATAAGAGGTCCCGCCTCGCGCAGCAGCAGCCGCAGCCGCAGCCGCAGCCGCAGGTGGCTTTCCCGTCCTCATCCCGCTTCGTTCCTCGCAAAATACGACGAACGTTCCGATATGATTTCGCTTGTTTCATTCATTGTTTGTTTTTGCATCCTAATATCCGGGCCGATCGTTTCATGTTGCGGGCCCGAAGGAGATTCGGGTTCCGTCCCTTTCTCCATCCCTCAAGTAATCTAGAAATCGTTACTGCCAATCGATTTTAGATTTTTAGTTCGTCTGCGACTTTTTTGAGTTCTCAATCACCTAAAAATAATCTTCGTTTTATTGACTCGACATCAAAGCTTCTTGGGCAATTGGAGAGATTCTCCTTGCTTGTTAGTGCGTTTCTCATTGTCCGTGTTAATTATGATTATAACATTCTAAATCGCTATACCGGCATGAAAGTGTTTCAGTGCAAAAGGTGTGCAAGTTGTCGAGGATAGATATGGCACTGGCACTGGCACGTATATGAATGAAAAAGGAAAAAAAGATCTTGTGGAGTCAAGTCACTGGAATATTTTCTGCTCCCAAGATATTATTACAACCAATATACTATATCCGTTCCATTCTTTGGTTTTAGAAATGGACAATATAGACTTCTGTAATTGTACTGTCGAGTACTGAATTACTGATTCGCCAACAATCTGAGCTGTCCGCACTTACATGTTAATCCCCTCTGGTGCTATTTCTTAATTAATCCTGCAAGATTCTGCTTCTTCATTGCACAAAAACAAATGGGCGTGCTCTCTCTAGTCTGTACAGTCACTGTTTTCCAATTTTCATCACGGATTTGGAATGCAAATATTATCCTGATTGGCAATATAGATAAAATCTTGTTTCCCGCTGCTTTATTTAATCCTATTTTTGTTGTGTTTTGTCATGCAGCAATGGAGCACAGGCGGTGCTAGTGTGTCAAATCAGCAGTCATCGCAACATGATTTCCTTGAGGAGCCTAGTCCACTTGGCTTGCGGCTTAAGAAGAGCCCATCTCTCGTGGATTTGATCCAAATGAAGCTTGTGCAGGCCGGTAAGGCAAAAGACGCCCGGCATGGGGGCACTGCTAGTGCCTCAGAGAAATTAAAAGCCTCCAACTTCCCTGGTTCTATTCTAAGAATCGGATCTTGGGAGGTCAGTAGCTTTTTCATGTGCTCATTCCTGTTGCCACATTGCCCTGTTGTGTCATTAACGGTCCCTGGTTGATACTTGTTTTTAGTACTAGAAACTAACATAATTGACGAGGTGTGCTTCGGTACACCCCCCTCCCACAGAACGTACAAAGGAGAACGTATACCCATCTCATATTGTACACTACAGGCCGCTATACGTATGCAATACGAGGTGGATATACGTATGTCTGTCTGTAGTGTACAATAGTGTACAATACGAGGTGGGTATACGTTTCCCCTTCTACGTTTCGTTGGGGGAGGGGGGGTGTACCAAAGCAAAAATGCATAATTGACTGGGTGCAACTTACATCCTCTGGTCATGACAACAATCCCATGTTGAGTACCCTCCTGCAGTATTAACTCAATATAAATGCAGACACGTCTCTTTGATAATAATCCCATGACATTCAGGTTGATCCATTCCATTGTCTCTACCTCTGTTTAGTATCACTCTTAGCCCGTGTTACTTCTGTAGATCAGACAATCTGTTCTATGTGAATGCCATACGTAATCCTTTTCAGCTCATAATCATAGTGGATCTCATGATGAGAGCATGGTACCTTTGTTTTCTGGCCTGCCGTGGTGGCAATGGCAGTAAAATTTTGGGTTTGAAGCCATCTCCGTGACATGAGTTTATTTATAAATTGGTACCCCATAGCACGAGATGTTATGAAATGAGCTTGCTATATTGCAAATCACTCGGGGAAAAATATCTATTTAGTTAGCGTTTTTTGTTCATTGTTTGTTTTCTTATCTGGGTTTCGACTGATTCATTTATCTTAAGGTTTATCCTTTGTATATGAACAGTGGATATCAAGGTACGAAGGTGATCTGGTTGTGAAATGCTATTTTGCAAAACACAAACTCGTGTGGGAAGTACTGGATGGTGGTCTCAAGAGCAAAATTGAGATACAGTGGTCTGATATCTGTGCACTTAAGGTGGTTTGTCCAGAAACGGAACCTGGCACCCTGGAAATCGCAGTAAGCACTTGAATTATGCATGGAGTCAGAATTGCAAATTACTGCAAAGTTAATCATTTCTTATGGATCTCATCATCATATATTAATAGGGGGGTTAAGGATCTACTTCACTAATATTCCTGTCTATTTTCGCCTTTTTGGGGCCGTTGTCACATATTCTTTCGGTTGCTAATTTTGTTTTTCTTGTCTTTTCCAGTTGTCTAGGCAACCACTTTTCTTCAGAGAAACCAATCCGCAGCCAAGGAAGCACACTTTGTGGCAGGCAACTTCTGATTTTACTGCTGGACAGGCAAGCATGCACAGGTACATGTTGTTCATGTCTTGTGGCAGATGTTCATTAAATCTTACTCCCTCCGTTTCTAAATATAAGTCTTTTAATCGATTTCACTAAGGGACTACATACAAAACAAAATGAATGAATTTACCCTTTAAAGTATGTCTATATACATCCGTATGTAGTCCTCTAGTGAAATCCCTAAAAAGACTTATATTATGGAACGGAGGGAGTAGAATATATGCAGTGAATGTCTGTTATTCTTTTTGCTTCCTCTGTTCTACTATTAGATAGGCTAATTAGGCTTTTGCTAGTTTTTTTCCTAGCTTTTGTAGCCTGGTTTCTTGGTCCTTCTGTGGTTTTCTTCAATTTCCTGGTTGTACTTTCGGTCCCTTCTTCTAATACAAATGAGACACATTTTCATGCGGAGAAAAAAAAGAGAATATGCTGTGAACTTCACATTCAAATATGCCGCTCTATGGGACATTTCGTGACATGGCATAGTGGATTTTAGCGCCGTTTCTTGAGAATCCGTTGTGGAAGACAGATTCAGGCCTACATCACAATCAACTAGGTTTTCATAATACACGAAGTTACACTGTTGCCTCAACTTCTGAAAATCCTTTATTTCAGGAGGCACTTTCTTCAGTGTGCGCCAGGAATGATGAATAAGCATGTGGAGAAGCTTATTCACTGTGACCCACGTCTATGCTCGCTAAGCCAGCAAAATGACATCACGTTGGAGAACCCGTACTTTGAATCAAGATGTTCCATATTTGAAGAACCAGATGACATAAAGTGCCAAAATTTTGAGCATGATAAAGATGATGACGATCAGTTAGCCCCCCAAAGATTTAGGGAACTAGTGCCGCATCATTCTACATCCAGTAGGCTAGAAGCTGAAGGAAGACATGAAGCTGGAACATCAGCTGGCTTGCCTCGAGATTTCTCTAATTCAGGTAAAAAATATTTATTAAAATAACATTTTTCATTGACAACATCTATGGTCGTGCTATGCTACCGAATCAAAGTCACAGTTCAGGAACAGGGAAATTCTCTGTAATCTGGGGTGCCGATCGATTTGAATTTATTTTCTATTTTTTCCTTCACAAATTACAACTAGAATCATTTTTCCATTCCAGTTACTGATGGTCAACTGATTAAACAAGACAGTGGTTCCAGTGTGTGTGAACCACCTACAAGCATCCTTAGTTGGAATGGTTTTAAGTTGCCAGGGATCCGGCGCTCGATGTCCAAGAGTGAGATAGCTAACCAAATTGGGCACCACATCTACAGACAAATGTATTCAGGGAACCTACCTGCAGCTGATGGTGGCGCTGGCACATCAGGTAAACTGGCCTTAGACGACATCACCCGGTACCTCCTGAACGACTCTCAGATCATCGACGGTTGCCATGATTCCACGGGTAAATTAGCATTTGATGAGCTGACCCGGCAACTTCTAAATGACTCCCAAATCACTATCGCTGCTGATGAGAGGATGCTTATGTCAAGGGTCAATTCTCTATGCTCATTGATCCACAAAGATTCAGGCACAGGCCAGATAAACCCTGGTGTTCATAGTAATAATGAGATTTATGAGAGAAAGCCCCAACCTTATGCGCCTCCGGTTGGAGGAGACAGTGGCAATGACTCATTGCCTCCAAGACAAGAACCATTTGGGGACCTGCTTACGCATCTGCCGCGCATCTCATCATTTCCTCATTTCTTGTGAGTTTGGTTCTGAGTGAGACAAAATGTGCAGTGGGGGGCTGTAGGTTGATAAACTGTTTGTGTGTAGAATTTTTGCCGGGAATCAACGTGACTCCTTCATTTCTTCTTTCTTGTATGTACAGTATCAGGTAGGATAATTTTAGGCAAGCCCTTTTGGCTCCATAACACGACTGCCCTATGTTTTATGCTATGGTTTTGGTCGTTTAAAGTGTCTATATGATCCAAGTTTGTATAAAATATCCTGATATTCTTACTCGTATACAAATTAGTATCCTAAAACCTTCTAGGGCAAGTGGAATAAGTCCATATAAAAGAGTGCAGGTGTATCTTTCACCTTAATTCGTCCCGCTAGCTCCATTCGTTGGGGCGAACCGTCTAGAAGGTGGGATACCTTTCTACAATATGGGTGTGTTTGGTCTGGGGGATATGTCTGAGTGGTTGTGGGTATCCCAGCCACTAGGCTATGGATGGCCTCTTTTTCTGTTCGGTTGGAAGGGATGTCAAGTGGTTGAAGATAGCCAAATTCATGTTTGGTTTGAAGGATACGGGACGGGTATATTGTTGAGATGACCTATTTCCCATGAGACGGTGTGATACTAATAGATGCACTTAGGGCAACTCTAACGGTTGATCCAAACGGACGGCTATTTTGTCCGTTTTTTGTTCGTTTGGATCGGCCAGGCGGATACAAACATTCATTTTCGTAAATGGATCGACGCATGCGCCCAACACTGGTCGGACCCATTTTTACCGGCGTGTGAAAAAATATATATATAAATGCATAATTAAACATTAAAAACCGGCTATGAAGGCCGATGAGAGTCCACGCGTCCGCATTACACTAATTAAACATAAAAACAAACTAAAACTACGAGGGCAGCCCTAGGCGACGGCGTCGGAGCGGGTGAGGTCGACCAGCGTAGGTGCAGGGCCGGCCTAGGGGAACGCCGTGTTCCACACCTCAGCTGCCTGCGCCTCCGTCGTCCGTCCTGTCGGCACGGTTGTGCTGATGGTGGTGGCAGCGCAGCAGGAGGGGCATGCTCCTTGGCCTCCGCCTCCCGTCGTTCCTCCTCCGCCTCCTTCTCCAGCTCCATCAGCCGAAGGCCTTCGGCGCGCTTCGCCCGCACGTGTTGCGCCCTTCAGTGTTCGAGGTAGGCTTGCTCCTGCTGCGGTGTCGCGCCCAGCCAGATGGGCGGCGCAGTGACGAACTCGTGGACGATGCCGGTCGACTGGTAGACCTCCCGCGACTCTGTGGGCTCGGGCTTCGCCGGAGATGGCACGACGCAGTCGCCGGCGGCCGACAGCGCGATGGCCTCCGCGAGCTGCTGCTCGTACGCCGTCTCCTCGTCGGCCCCGCGCCGCGCTTCCTCCTCGTGTCGCGGAGAACAGGTGCGTGCGTCGCCTGGTAGGCGGCCTCAACCTCCTGGTCCTCGTCGCTGACGACATGCGAGAGCGGCGGAGGGCCTCCTGGCTACACTTCGCGCACGCCACGACAACGCTGCTCCTCGTGCTCCATCACGAACCATAGCTTCCAGTTAGGGGAGTCGGCCGCGTACGCAGGGTCTCGCCGCTGCTCCGTCGTCAGCAGACGCCGACGACGGCTCACCTCCTCCGCATGCATTCACGCCGACCAAGGTACGGCCGGCACCGGAATCCTCTCCGGATCCATATGCCAGCCGTGCAACAGCATGGCATCGGGGTAAGGGAACAACACACGGTGCTCCCAGTGTCACCGCGCTTGGTGCACCGGGACGCTCACACGCTGACGAGGCCGCTGGGAAGACGGCAACGGGGAGATGACGGGGGGGGGGGGGGGGGTAGAGCGGGTCCTTGCCCTTGTTTGAGAAGCCGCGGGCCATGGTGCTAGGGTTTTGGTCGCCGATGTGGTGGTTGGATGTGGACGGGCGGGGTTCTGGAAGCAGATGGCGGAACCCCACGCACGTTCGGATTAAAAAAGGCCGGCCACGGTTGCTGACGCGCGGGCCCGAGGATGGCGGTCATCATAAATAATGTTGACCGCGGTGGTTGGAGACGGACACCGAGAGGGTGCGCGCGCTTCCAAGCCGACGCATTTCAGTCCCAAATTTGGGCCGGAAATGGGTCGGCACAGACGTGGAGCGGACATGTTTTCAAAATGGGTCGACGCGTTGGGTCATTATTTTTATCCACGCCGACCCAAACGAACGACGGCGGACGAAATAGATCGCCCCATTGGAGTTGCTTTTATTTCTGATTTTTCTAATTCAACTCTTGCACAAAAAGATATAAAAATATGCAAAGTTCATACACTTCTCTAGAACAAACTATAAACCAAATTACACAAGAAAATATAAGGTACTACCTCTAGTAAAATATATGACAATTTTATAGGCTAAACTAGCCTACAAAAGGTAACGAACTATAAACTTAATACTTGGGATTCTTCCATAAAATGAACTATAAAAAAATCTAGTTTTTTTGTCAGCTTATATGTTTTTTCCTTATGTGTTTTTTGTTGGTTCCGATAAATTTTATTAGTTCATTTTTATGTTTACAATTTAAAATAAAACCATGAATATATTTATCTTGTGAACATTGTAAAACTAGAGAACATTTTACAATTCGGTGAGCTCTTTAAAAAGTTCATAAATATTTAAATTCAAATTTTATTTAATTAATAAACATTATTTAATTTCATGAATTATTTTCAAATTCTAACATTTCCAAATTTTGGTTTTTGTAAATCTGTTAAAAACTTGTGTCTTTTCAAAGTTAACAGATTCACATTTGTTTTTTTAAGGGAACGAGCAACAACGATTTTCCTCTACATGTTGTATCAACTTTTACTTTTGGAAACCAACGAGCTTACGTTGAATGGGAGGGAGAAGCTCGCAAATACTTGAACGAAATCTACTACTTAGATAGTACTACCTTCGTCCGAGATTACTAGTTCGACGAGCAAATAAGGGCGTGTACAATGGTTAATAAGATAGTTTTATAAATTTTTAAAATAAGAGAAGATAAACATTTTTTATGAGTTATCTCTCATCCATCTCATCATTTATCCTACATGGCATTACTAAGATAGCATCATTGTACATGCCCTAAATCGTATCCACATGGTTTGCATCTGCTAGCTGATTTTTCGCAAGCTGCCTTGTAAAATCATAGGACGAGCCTTAGTGCATGGACAATGATGCTATCTTAGTAATGCCATGTAGGATAAATGATGAGATGAAGGAGAGAGAACTCATAAAAAAGTTTGTCTTCTCTTATTTAAGAGAGATCAAGAGGTGATCTTTTAGAACAATATGCCTCATCATGTTTTTAGAAATAACTAGTTATTAAAGATAAGGCTAAGAGGTGACCCATTGTAAGACCTTTTTTGTTATTTCATACATGCAAGACTTATAAGACCATCTAATCAACCATTGTATATTCCCTTAATAACCTTAATTTAATTGCCAATGCGTGAATCTCAATCGATTGGCCACGAAGCCGCGAGGAGCACGGGCATGCATGCATGCACCAGACATGGGGGTGTGGGGCTGCATGTGGGAGGGATGTGCTCATATGGGTGGGATTGCTTTTGCTACAAGAGTATTAGTAAAATCATTATTATTACTATTTGAAAAGTCACACAGCTTAATACTCTTGGTTTTTTAAATATAAGCCTTTTCAGAGATTTAATTAAGTGACTACATATGAAACAAAATAAATGAATCTATTCTTTAAAATATGTTTATATATATCCGTATGTAGTTCTCTAGTGAAATATACTAAAAGACTTATATTTAGGAACAAAGGGAGTAGTATATTGATACATCATGACTATGTGAGTAAAGTAATAAGTGTAACAAGCAAACTATATAGAGAGCGGAGTAGTATATTAAGACATCATGACTATGTGAGTAAAGTAATAAGTGTAACAAGCAAACTATATAGAGAGCAAAGATGCAATCTAGTGACAAGCTAAGCAAATAGAGATAAATATTTTTTTATTTTTTATGAAACAAACCAAATATACCAGCAAATAAACAGAGGAACAAGTGAATGAAACTTTATGTGAAGTTACTTGATAGTTGGTGATGATATTCACCGGCAACGGCACCAGAAATCCTTTATAATACTCGTGATCTCCGTTGGGATTTTAATTAAGAGGAATGGGTTATCGCAGCATAAAGTGCGTAAGTATTTTGCTCAGTTATGAAACAAAGGTTTATTGAACCAATAGGAATATCAACCACAATTCTCTTCAGCGGTTACATAAAAAAGAACAAACAACTTGCACCCAACGCGAGCAAGAGGGTTGTTAATCCCCTTGATCTTGTTATTTGCAAGCGAATGAGGTGTGTAGATAATTGTAAAATGCAAATTAAAATAAAAGAAAATAAATGACAACAAAGTATTGGAGATTTTAACAATATGTTGTGAATAGACCCCGGTGCCATAACTTTACCTAATGGCATCTCTCATGAAAATAACACACGGTGGATAAACAAATTACTGTTGGATAACTGATAGAAGAATTGATAGTTACACAATTTTCACGACAATGATCATGTAAATATAGGCATCACGTCCTAAACAAATAGGCCGAGTTCTTCCTGCACCTATTATTTTTTACTTCACTTAAAGAGCGCTTCTATGCTTGCATCTCTATGTTTTAAGTTCATGACAAATGAAGTAATGTTTGGAGTAAGATGATATGATGTAGATAAACTAAACTCATCCCAATATGAATAAATCTCATCGTTTTATCCTTAGTAGCAGCAACGCAAAGACACAACTTGTCCCTTTCTGTCACTAGGATATAGAAACTCCAAAGGTCAACCTACTACAACACATCTCTCTCATCGAATAAATATCAATCTAGTTGGTCAAACTATTTCAATAGATCGAAGAGAATTACGAAGCTGTCATAATCATGCACATAAGAATCATATTATATATCAGAGGAGACTCAAATATTTATCATGAATAATCTGAACATAAACCTATAATTCATCGGTTCCCAACAAACACACCGTACAAAAGAGTTACATCATATGGATCAAAGCGAAGATGCGATGATCATTGTATTGAAGATCAAAGACGGAGAGATTGCCATCTAGGTACTGCTATGGACCCGTAGGTCTATGGTGAACTACTCACACATCATCATGAGGGGCAACAAGGTTGATGAAGAAGCTCTCCATGATCGATCCCCCTTCGACAGAGTACCGAAACAAAGCTCTAGATGCCCCCTGTCGGAACAGAGACTTGCGGCGGCGTAAAAAGTGTTTTTGGGACCTTCCTCGAAGGTTTTAGGGTAAATAAGAATTTATAGGCCAGAGAATGGGGTTGGAAGAGCCACGAGGTGGCCACAAGCCATCAGGGCGCCCCTAGGCTGCGCCATGTTGGATTGTGGGGGCCTCGTGTGCCCTCCAGCCTTCTTCCGGTGGTCCAAGGTCTCTTTTTTGGTCCAGAAAAAATTCACAAAATGTTTTAGGTCAATTGGTCTTCGTTTGGTACCGGAACCTGAGAAGTGGAAAAACATGCAGAAAACAACAACTGCCATTGGGCACTGAATCAATAGGTTAGTGCTAAAAATAATATAAATTGGTAGATAAGTGCATAAAAAGTGTTTTGAAATGATAACATAATAGCATGGAACAATCAAAAGTTATAGATACATGGAGACGTATCAGTCTACATCTCGTGCGATGTTGTGTTTGACGAGAATGTGTTTCCGTTTTCATTCCTTCCACCTGCTTCCACCCCTCCAGCATCATCTTCGCATTCCACCTCTCCATTGCGTGTTCAATTTGTTGATATTGCATACTATTCTGTCTTTCTTCCTAACCATGCTGCACGTATTGGTTGTGGAGCTCATTTCGAGTTGCTAGATGATCAGAAGTTGGCTTCTGTATCTGACGAGGGTGACGGTCCCGAGGCTGCACCATGCACGCCTAGGCTGGTCTCACGTGGGCCGACCTCTCGTGAGCCGACCACGCATGCCCCATCACCCCGGCCGGCCTCGCCTGCCCCGTCGCCGAGGTTGGCCTCACCTGGCTCATTGCCTGGGCTGGTGTCGCCTTTCGCTTTGCCTCGTCCGGCCTCCTCAAGGCCCTTGAACAGGGCTGTGCCGCCTGGCTCATCGCCAACAATAGCCTCGCTGACCGTGTCTTTTGATGCACCGTCCACAACACCGTCCCCACCTCCGACGCCACCACCACCTGTGGTGCCAGCGACTGCTGCTTCTTATCGGTATCACACCTGCAGCCGGTCGTGTATTGCTTGTCCCAAGCAATGTACGGATGAGACGGTCGCATGGCTTGCATCCTATCTGGCACAATTGCTGAATGATCCATGTGTTGAACCACGACATTTTCAGGTTGCTCTCGGGATTCCTCACTAGCATCCTGCCATGGAGCAGGAGTATCAAGAGCTCTTGAAAACTACTACTTGGTAGTTAGTTCCTCCGGTCCCTCGTGTCAATATCATTGATTCCAAGTGGGTCTTCAAGGTCAAAAAGCGTGCTGATGGTTCCATTGAACGCTATAAAGCACGGTTAGTGGCAAAAGGGTTCAAACAGCGGTATGGTCTTGATTATGAGGATACTTTTAGCCCGGTTGTCAAGCCAATTACCATCCGCCTGCTGCTGTCTTTGGCTGTTACTCGAGGCTGGTTTCTTTGCCAACTGGATGTTCAGAATGCCTTTCTACATGGTGTTATGGATGAGGAGTTTTACATGCACCAGCCCCTGAGATTTTTTGATCCTGGTCATCCTCGCCATTTGTGTCGTATGGAAAAGGCACTTTATGGGTTGAAGAAGGCTCCTCGTGCATGGCATGCTCAGCTTGGTTCTGCTCTTCGGACTCTTGGCTTTGCTCCATCCACTACTGACACTTCACTGTTCCTATTTCATCGACCTAGGGTGACGACATATCTGCTGGTATATGTTGATGATATTATTCTCATTAGCTCCTCCAATGTTGTTGCAGATCATCTTCTGACTACTCTCAGTGGTGAGTTCACCGTGAAGCACTTGGGCACTTTGCATTACTTTCTTGGGGTGGAAGTCTCTCGATCATCTGCTGGGTTGACTCTTACACTACACAAGCACTCTATGAACTTGTTGCTTCGGGCAAGTGTGCTAAAGTGCAAGCCAACTCCAACTCCGATGTGTGCCACTCATCGGTTATCTTCTCTTGACGGGGATCTTCTCATGCCACTGAGTACCAGAGTATTGTTGGTGGTCTGCAGTACTTGACTATCACTCGGTCGGATATCTCTTTTGTAGTTAATCATGTGTGTCAGTATCTTCATGTTGCTCGGACTTCACATTGGTCAGCTGTGAAGCGTATACTAAGCTATATCTGTCTTACTGCCTCGTATGGCTTACTCCTTCAGCCTACATCCTCTTGAGAGCTTTCGGCCTTCTTCGATGCTGATTGGGTCGGGGTGTCCTGATGAGTAGGCGATCCACGGGGGGATATGCAGTGTTTCTTGGTCCAACTTTGATCTCCTGGAATGCTCGTAAACAATCTACAATGTCTCACAGTAGTACTGAAGCCGAGTACAAGGCGGTTGCTAGTGCCACAGCTGTGATCATATGGGTATAGTCATTATTGAGAGAGTTGGGCATCTCTCAAGCTCAGCCACCAGTCCTTTGGTCCTTTGGTGTGACATATCTGTCATCTAATCTAGTTTTTCATGCTCGCACCAAACACATCAAAATTGACTATCATTTCGTAAGGGAACGTGTTGCATAGAAGCTACTCCACATCAAGTTCATCTCTTCTGAAGATCATCTTGCTGACATCTGCATGAAGCCTCTTCCACAACCATAGTTTGTAGGTTGTAGGCGCAATCTTAACTTACTTTGTAGCACATGTCACAATTAAGATTGAGGGAGGGTGTTAGACTGTATTATATGTAGCCTCTGTACATGACTTGTAAGTGTATTGTACACCTTTGTGTACCCCTATATATATGAGATAGCCACACCCATTTTAGGGTGTCGTGCAGTTTCCCAAACCCTACGTTTTACAAGATGATCAGAGACTTTTAGTGGGGAAATGAAAAGGACCATAGGAAGGTTCACTGGATGGCTTGGGAACACATGACTCACCCAAAGCGGGCACGAGGTATTGGATTCAAGGATATGCATCTTTTCAACATTGCACTCCTTGCTAAACAAGGTTGGATATTGCTGCAGAAGCCGAATAGTCTTTCTGCAAGAGTGATCAAATCCAAATATTACCCCCACATAAATTTTCTTGATACATGATACGTCCATTTTGCATCATGCTTTCATGTTGATATTTATCGCTTTATGGACTGTTATTATACTTTGTGGTACCATACTTATGCCTTTTCTCTCTTATTTTGCAAGGTTTATTTGAAGAGGGAAAATACCGGCAGCTGGAATTCTGGACTAGAAAAGGAGCAAGTCCGAGTCCTTTATTCTGCGCAACTCCAAATGCCCTGAAAATCAACGTGAATTTTTTTGGGAATATATAAAAAAATACTGGGCGAAAGAAGTGCCAGAGGGGAGCTGCCAGGGGCCCACAAGTCTGGTAGCCGCGGCCTGCCCCCCTGGCCGCGGCTACAGGGCTTGTGGGCACCCTGGTGGCCCACTGGCCCTCCTCTTATGCTATATGAAGGGTTTCGTCCGGAAAAAATTAGGGCGGAGCTTTTTCGAGGAGGCGCCGCCGCCACGAGGCGGAATTTGAGCAGAACCAATCTAGAGCTCCGGCAGGACGATCCTGCTAGGGAAACTTCCCTCCCGGAGGGGGAAATCATCGCCATCGTCATCACCAACACTCCTTTCGTCGGAGGGGAGTCATCTCCATCAAAATCTTCATCAGCACCATCTCCTATCCAAACCCTAGTCTATCTCTTGTAACCAATCGCCGTCTCGCGACACCGATTGGTACCCGTAAGGTTGCTAGTAGTGTTGATTACTCTTTGTAGTTGATGCTAGTTGGTTTACTTGGTGGAAGATTATATGTTCAGATCCATTATGATATTCATTACTTCTCTGGTCATGAATATATCCATGCTTTGTGAGTAGTTACTTTTTCTCCTGAGGACATGGGATAAGTCTTTCTATTAATAGTCATGTGAATTTGGTTTTCGTTCGGTATTTTGATATGCTGTATGTTGTCTTTTCCTCTAGTGGTGTTATGTGAACGTCGACTACATAACACTTCACCATATTTGGGCCTAGAGGAAGGCATTGGGGAGTAGTAAGTAGATGATGGGTTGCTAGAGTGACAGAAGCTTAAGCCCCAGTCTATGTGTTGCTTCGTAAGGGGCTGATTTGGATCCACTAGTTTAATGCTATGGTTAGACGTTGTCTTAATTCTTTTTTTGTAGTTGCGGATGCTTGCGAGAGGGGTTAATCATAAGTGGGATGCTTGTCCAAGTAAGGGCAGTACCCAAGCGTCGGTCCACCCACATATCAAACTATTAAAGTAACGAACGCGAACCATGTGAACATGATGACAATTAGCTTGACAGATTTCCCATGTGTCATCGGGAGCGCTTTACTTCCTATAAGACTTTGTTCAGGCTTGTCCCTTGCTACAAAAGGGATTGGGTCACTTTGCTGCACCGTTGCTATTACTTGTTACTTGTTACTTTTCATCTGCTACGTTTCACCTCACCACACCATCACTTGTTATCGCTAATTTCAGTGCTTGCAGTTATTACCTTGCTGAAAACCATTTATGAGAGCCTTCTGCTCCTCGTTGGGTTCGACACTCTTACTTATCGAAAGGACTACGATTGATCCCCTATACTTGTGGGTCATCAAGACTCTTTTCTGGCGCCGTTGTCGGGGAGTGAAGCGCCTTTGGTAAGTGGAATTTGGTAAGGAAACATTTATATACTGTGCTGAAATTTATTGTCACTTGTCACTATGGAATTTGTTTCTTTGAGGAATTTGTTCGGGGTATCTTCACCACGAACGGAAGCACGAGGGGTTGCTCCTCAACCTAAGATACCTATTGAAAATATCTTTTATGAAATTCCTTCGGGTATGCTTGAGAAACTGCTGGCTAATCCTTTTACAGGAGATGGATCATCAAATCCAGACTTGCGTCTAATCTATGTAGATGAAGTTCGTGGTTTATTTAAGCTTGCAGGTTTGCCTGAGGATGAGGTAAAGAAGAAAGTCTTTCCTTTATGTTTGAAGGATAATGCGTTGACATGGTATAGGCTATGTGATGATACTGGATCATGGGACTACAATCGGTTGAAATTGGAATTTCATAAAAAGTTTTATCCTATGCATTTAGTACATCGTGATCGGAATTATATTTATAACTTTTGGCCTCGTGACAGGGAAAGCATATCTCAAGCTTGGGGGAGGCTTAAATCAATGCTATATTCATGCCCCAATCATGAGCTCTCGAGAGAAATTATCACTCAAAACTTTTATGCTCGGCTTTCTCATGAAGATCGTACCATGCTTGACACTTCTTGTACCGGTTCTATTATGAAGAAGGATATTGACCACAAGTGGAATTTATTGGAAAGAATCAAACGTAACTCTGAAGATTGGGAGCTTGGAGAAGGTAAGGAGTCAGGTATGAATTTCCAGTTTGATTGCGTTAAATCTTTTGTTGAAACAAACACTTCTAGAGATTTTAGCGCTAAGTATGGACTTGACTCTGAGATAATAGCTTCTCTATGTGATTTTTTTGCTGCTCATATTGATCTTCTCAAAGAGAAGTGGTTTAAATTTCATCCTCCTTTATAAGTCAATGTAGTTAAACCCACTCGAGTTGAAGAGAGAGTCATTGCCTATAGTGATCCTGTGGTACCGAGTGCTTACATTGAGAAACCACCTTTCCCTGTTAGGATAAAGGATTATTCGAAAGCTTCAATTGTGATACGTAGAGGTTATATTAGAACACATACACCCCCTGAGCAAATTAGAGTTTAACCTAGCATTGCTATTATCAAAGATCTTCTGTCTGAAGAAGTTGAGGGACATAATATTCACTTTTGTGAAGATGCTGCTAGAATTGCTAAACCTCACGTTAGAGACAAACATAGGCTTGTTGTTGGCATGCCTGTGGTTTCTGTTAAGATAGGAGATCATTGTTATCATAGTTTATGTGACTTGGGTGCTAGTGTTAGTGCAATACCTCAATCCTTATACGATGAAGTCAAAGATGAGATTGCACGTGTTGAGATAGAACCTATAGATGTCACTATTCAGCTTGCCAATAGAGATACTATCTGCCATGTGGGAATTGTTAGGGATGTTGAAGTCTTGTGTGGTAAAACGAAGTATCCTGCTGATTTCCTCGTTCTTGCTACCACTCAAGATAGCTTTTGTCCCATCATATTTGGTAGACCTTTTCTCAATACTGTCAATGCTCATATTGATTGTGAGAAGCAAACTGTCACTGTTGGCTTTGAAGGCGTGTCACATGAGTTCAATTTCTCTAAGTTTGGTAGACAACCTCATGAAAAGGAGTTGCCTAGTAGGGATGAAATATTGCCTTAGCTTCTATTGCCATGCCTCCTACTGATCCCTTAGAGCAATACTTGCTTGAGCATGAAAATGATATGCATATGGATGAAAGGGATGAAATAGATAGAGTTGTCTTAGAACAATATCCTATCCTTAAGAATAACTTGCCTGTTGAACTGCTTGGGGATCCGCCCCCACCAAAGGGTGATCCTGTGTTCGAGCTTAAACAGTTGCCTGATACTCTTAAGTATGCCTATCTTGATGAAAAGGAGATATATCCTGTTATTATTAGTGCTCGCCTCTCAGAGCAGGAAGAAAATAAGTTACTAAAAACTCCGAGGAAGCACCATGCTGCTATTGGATATACTCTTGATGATCTTAAGGGCATTAGTCCCACTCTATGCCAGCACAAGATCAAAACTGATCCTGAATTCAAACCAGTTGCTGATCATCAAAGGAGATTGAATCCTAAGATGAAAGAAATACTGAGAAAAGAAATACTAAAGCTCCTAGAAGCAGGTATTATCTATCCGGTTGCTCATAGCGATTGGGCGAGTCCGGTGCATTGCGTTCCTAAGAAAGGAGGCATTACCGTTGTCCCTAATGATAAGGATGAGTTGATGCCACAGAGGATTATTACTGGCTATAGGATGGTGATTGATTTTAGGAAGTTGAATAAGGCCACTAGGAAATATTATTACCCTTCGCCTTTTATCGACCAAATGCTAGAAAGACTATCCAAACACACACATTTCTGCTTTCTAGACGGTTATTCTGGTTTCTCCCAAATACCAGTTGCACAATCCGATCAGGAGAAAACCACTTTCACCTGCCCTTTCGGTACCTTTGCTTATAGACGTATGCCTTTTGGCTTATGTAATGCACCTGCCACCTTTCAAAGATGTATGATGGCTATATTCTCTGACTTTTGTGAAAAGATTGTTGAGGTTTTCATGGATGACTTCTCCGTTTACGGGTCTTCCTTTGATGATTGCCTCGGCAACCTTGATCGGGTCTTGCAGAGATGTAAAGACACCAATCTTGTCTTGAATTTGGAGAAGTGCCACTTTATGGTTAATGAAGGCATCGTCTTAGGACATAAAATTTCCGAAAGAGGTATTGAAGTCGATAAGGCTAAGGTTGATGCAATCGAGAAAATGCCATACCCCACAGATATCAGAGGGATAAGAAATTTCCTTGGTCATGCTGGTTTCTATAGAAGGTTCATCAAAGACTTCTCTAAGATTTCTAGGCCTCTTACCAATCTCTTGCAAAAGGATATTCCTTTTATTTTTGACGATGATTGTGAGGAAGCCTTCGAAATACTTAAGAGGGCTCTGATAACTGCACCTATTGTTCAACCACCTGATTGGAACTTGCCTTTTGATATCATGTGTGACGCTAGTGATTATGCTGTTGGTACTATTCTAGGGCAAAGAGTTGATAAGAAGTTGAATGTTATTCACTATGCTAGTAAAACTCTAGACAATGCCCAAAGAAATTATGCTACTACAGAGAAGGAATTTTTAGCAGTCGTGTTTGCGTGTGAAAAGTTCAGGTCTTACATTGTTGATTCCAAAGTCATTATTCACACTGATCACGCTGCTATTAAGTACCTCATGGAGGAGAAGGACGCTAAACCTAGACTTATCAGATGGGTTCTCTTGCTACAAGAATTTGATCTGCACGTTGTTACAGAAAGGGTGCTGATAACCCAGTAGCGGATAACTTGTCTAGGTTGGAGAACGTTCTTGATGACCCACGACCTATTGATGACAGTTTTCCCGATGAGCAATTGAATGTCATCCGCACTTCACATAGTGCACCGTGGTATGCTGATTACGCAAACTATATCGTTGCCAAATACATACCACCCAGTTTCACCTACCAGCAAAAGAAGAAATTCTTCTTTGATTTGAGACACTACTTTTGGGATGATCCTCACCTTTATAAGGAAGGAGTAGATGGTGTTATTAGACGTTGTGTGCGTGAACATGAACAGGGACAGATCCTCCAGAAGTTTCATTCCGAAGCCTACGGAGGACACCATGCTGGAGATAGAACTGCTCATAAGGTATTGCAATCAGGTTTCTATTGGCCCACTCTCTTCAAGGATTCCCGTAAGTTTGTCTTGTCTTGTGACGAATGCCAAAGAATAGGGAACATCAGTAAACGTCACGAAATGCCTATGAACTATTCACTTGTCATTGAACCATTTGATGTCTGGGGCTTTGATTATATGGGACCCTTCCCGAGTTCCAATGGGTATACTCACATCTTAGTTGTTGTTGATTACGTCACTAAGTGGGTAGAAGCTATCCCCACTAGAAATGCTGACCACCACACCTCTATTAAGATGCTTAAAGAAGTCATTTTCCCAAGATTTGGAGTCCCTAGATATCTGATGACTGATGGCGGTTCACACTTCATTCATGGTGTTTTCCGCAAGATGCTCGCTAAGTATGATGTCAACCATAGAGTTACATCTCCTTATCATCCTTAGTCTAGTGGTCAAGTGGAGTTGAGTAATAGGGAGATCAAACTGATCTTACAAAAGACTGTCAATAGATCTCGAAAGAATTGGTGTAGCAAACTTGACGATGCAGTATGGGCTTATAGGACTGCTTATAAGAATCCCATGGGCATGTCGCCCTATAAAATGGTTTACGGTAAGGCCTGTCATTTACCTCTTGAGCTAGAACACAAAGCTTATTGGGCAATCAAAGAGCACAACTTCGATTTCAAACTTGCCGGTGAGAAGCGGTTGTTTGATATCAGCTCATTAGATGAATGGAGGGCCCAGACATATGAGAATGCCAAGTTGTTCAAGGAAAAGGTTAAAAGATGGCACGATAAAAGAATACAAAAACGTGAGTTCAATGTAGGTGATTATGTCCTGCTATACAATTCTCGCTTAAGATTCTTCGCAGGCAAGCTTCTCTCTAAATGGGAAGGTCCCTACGTTGTCGAGGAAGTATATCATTCCGGTGCCATCAAAATCAATAACACAGAAGGTAATTTTCCTAGAGTGGTAAATGGGCAAAGAATCAAGCATTATATCTCTGGTACTCCATAAATGTTGAGACCAATATCATAAATATCATAACTCCAGAGGAGTACATAAGGGATGTTTATCAACCTGTTTTAGACTCTGAAAACGAAGAGGTATGTGTTTCGGTAAGTAATTGGACTCCAAAACTTTTCGAGTAGGAAATTTTCTCCGTTTTGGAATTTATGGAAAAATAGAAAAATAAAAAGCAGTCCGGAGAGCGCACGAGGCGGACACAAGCTTGGTAGCCGCGACCTCCCCCCTGGCCGCGGTAACAGGGCTTGTGGGCACCTCGTGTGCCTCTCGGAATCTGTTTTCTTGCGGAGCACTCCTTCTGGTCCAGAAAAAATCATTATATATACACCCGAGGGTTTTTATCTCCGTATCGCGCAGTTTTCCTCTGTTTTTGTTTCGAGCCTGTTGTCTGCCGCAGATTTAGAGCAAAGATGTCTTAGGAATCTATTGGGGAGAATAGTCTCCCTCAAGTTCATGTAGAAGTAGATGCTGATCTAAAAAGAGTAGAAGTCACGAAAGCCAGGTACAAAGCTTAGGAGAAAACCCAAACTAGGGAGGAAGTTCAACCTATGTTCAACATTGAAGACGTTGAAGGAGTGGATTTTCTCCAACCCTTCCTACACATGCTGTCTCCATCCTAGATTAAACTCTTGAGGTTTTGTGAAACAACTCGTGCTCGCAATATTTCCCTTTCTCGTGAAGTTGTTTTGCTAGAGAATCATGTCGCAGATCTCCAAGGTATAAATCAAAGATTGATAGCTCTCTTGGAATCAAAGGCAAAGACTCCACCACCATCACCACCAAAGGAAGACAACTAAGCATTGGTATGGGCAACTCCCTTGGCTTATGCCAAGCTTGGGGGAGTTGCCCTGGTATCGTATCACCTTTATATCTTTTGCTTTTACCTTTGTTTTAGTTCTTTCCTTTTCAGTTTTTACTTCTTCTCTTAGTGGGATACGTCTTTAGTGTTTAGTTTGAGTATTTTGCCTTGTGTCTCCCCCGATGTATTCGAGCTTGCGATCTATATAATAAAGAGTATCTTAGTCAAGGGCTTTGTTTTGTGTCGTGGATCAAAAGTATGAAAAGAACGATAGCATGAAAGATCATGAGATGATTTTATGGAAGGTGATAGCTTCACATATAACAAGTATGATGATTGAAACTTGTTGAGAATAGACCAACATAGACCCTAGTCATTGTTGCAATTAATAATAAGTAGTAAGGAAAGAGAGGTTCACATATAAATATATCATCTTAGACACTTTCTATAATTGTGAGCACTCACCAAACTATTACATGCTTAGAAGTAGATGTTGGACAAGGAAGACAACATAATGAATTGTGTTTGCTTGGTTCCAAACAATGTTATATGTCTAGAGATCCCTTAGCATGTGACAATTGCTTCCACCTCATATTAGCCAAAACTTTCGTACTAAGTAGTAATACTACTTGTGCATCCATAAACCTTCAACCTAGTTTTGCCATGAGAGTCCACCATACCTACCTATGGATTGCGTAAGATCCTTCAAGTAAGTTGTCATCGGTGCAAGCAATAAAAAGTTGCTACCTAAAGTATGTATGATTTATTAGTGTGTGGAAAATAAGCTTTGTACGAACCTGTGATGAGGAAGACATAAAAGCGACAGACTGCATAATAAAGTTCTTTATCACAGGGGGCAATATAAAGTGACGTTCCTTTACACTAAGAGGTCGTATATCCAAACCTTAAAAGCGCATGACAACCTCTGCTTCCCTCTGCAAAGGGACTATCTTGTACCTTTACTTTTGTCCTTGTGAAAGTCATGGTGATCAACACCAATTCCCTATTCCGTCTTCATCTTGGTGAACGTCATATGCTAGGGAAAGATCTATATTCATATATCAATTTGAAGATGAGTACTCATGCTTTATTATTGTTGACTTTACCCTTGAGGTAAATGGTTGGGAGGGAAAATTATAAGCCCCTATCTTTCTCTGTGTCCAACTAAAACTTTGATACCATGAGTACCACGTGAGTTGTAACATTTATGGAAAACAAAAGAGATGATTGAGTATGTGGATTTTCTTTACAAGCTCTTATTTGACTCTTTCTGATGTTATGATAAATTGCAATTGCTTCAATGACTATGGACTGTTGTTGGCTAGTTCTCGGTAAGGTTTTTGATTCATACTTTGCTTTGTGAAGGAATTGTTACTTTCCCATAAGAATCTTTATGATGTATTGCTGTTCTAAGTGTGACCATGATGCCCTCATGTCTGTATTATGTTTTATCGACACCTTCATCCCTAAACATGTGGACATGTTTATGGATCTTGGTTTTCGCTTGAGGACAAGCGAGGTCTAAGCTTGGGGGAGTTGATACGTTCATTTTGCATCATGCTTTCATGTTGATATTTATCGCTTTATGGACTGTTATTATACTTTGTGGTACCATACTTATGCCTTTTCTCTCTTATTTTGCAAGGTTTATTTGAAGAGGGAGAATACCGGTAGCTGGAATTCTGGACTAGAAAAGGAGCAAGTCCGAGTCCTCTATTCTGCGCAACTCCAAATGCCCTGAAAATCAACGTGGAATTTTTTGGGAATATATAAAAATACTAGGCGAAAGAAGTGCCAGAGGGGAGCTGCCACGGGCCCACAAGCCTGGTAGCCGCGACCTGCCCCCTGGCTGTGGCTACAGGGCTTGTGGGTACCCTGGTGGCCCACTGTCCGCCCTCTTCTGCTATATGAAGGGTTTCGTCTGGAAAAGAATCAGGGCGAAGCTTTTTCGAGGAGGCGCCGTCGCCACGAGGCGGAACTTGAGCAGAACCAATCTAGAGCTCCGGCAGGACAATCCTGCTGGGGAAACTTCCTTCCCGGAGGGGGAAATCGTCGCCATCGTCATCACCAACACTACTCTCGTCGGAGGGGAGTCATCTCCATCAACATCTTCATCAGCACCATCTCCTATCCAAACCCTAGTCTATCTCTTGTAACCAATCGCCGTCTCGCGACACCGATTGGTACCCGTTAGGTTGCTAGTAGTGTTGATTACTCTTTGTAGTTGATGCTAGTTGGTTTACTTGGTGGAATATTATATGTTCATATCCATTATGATATTCATTAATTCTCTGGTCATGAATATATCCATGCGTTGTGAGTAGTTACTTTTGTTCCTGAGGACATGGGATAAGTCTTGCTATTAATAGTCATGTGAATTTGGTTTTCGTTCGGTATTTTGATATGCTGTATGTTGTCTTTTCCTCTAGTGGTGTTATGTGAACGTCGACTACATAACACTTCACCATATTTGGGCCTAAAGGAAGGCATTGGGGAGTAGTAAGTAGATGATGGGTTGCTAGAGTGACAGAAGCTTAAACCCCAGTCTATGCGTTGCTTCGTAAGGGGCTGATTTGGATCCACTAGTTTAATGCTATGGTTAGACGTTGTCTTAATTATTCTTTTGTAGTTGCGGATGCTTGCGAGAGGGGTTAATCATAAGTGGGATGCTTGTCCAAGTAAGGGCAGTACCCAAGCGCCGGTCCACCCACAAATCAAACTATCAATGTAACGAACACGAACCATGTGCACATGATGACAATTAGCTTGACAGATTTCCCATGTGTCCTTGGGAGCGATTTACTTCCTATAAGACTTTGTTCAGGCTTGTCCCTTTCTACAAAAGGGATTGGGCCACTTTGCTACACCGTTGCTATTACTTGTTACTTTTCATCTGCTACGTTTCACCTCACCACACCATCACTTGTGACCGCTAATTTCAGTGCTTGCAGTTATTACCTTGCCGAAAACCGTTTATCAGAGCCTTCTACTCCTCGTTGGGTTCGACACTCTTACTTATCGAAAGGACTACGATTGATCCCCTATACTTGTGGGTCATCAATATAGTGTTTGCGTCCGATGCCTCACCCATTTGGAAAGGCATTGAGTTTCTTAAAAAAGACATCATCTGGAGAGTAGGTGATACAGGGCACGCCCGTGGGTGTCGATGTTTCACCAATTGGAGGGGGATTCCTCAAGAACATGAATGATACGGGGAATAATGAGGAGAAATCACAAGGGAAACACTCAAGAATAAGACCAATCACACATCCACTAGACTCACCACACACAAGATCCACAAGGGTACATGAACAACAAAGGGAAAGTAAGATACATGGTAGATTTCATACCAAATCCCATGGGGAGATGGGGCCTTGAATCCAACAGGGATATTTCCTCTTGAGGGGCCTTTGCATTCTCTGCATGGTCTTCGCACATGGAGGCATCTACATGAGAGGAGGTAGTAGATGGAGCTATGCTCAACAAAAGAAGTCTATGAATAAGCTAGCCCTAAAACGGAGGTGGGAGACATGTATTTATAGTCTAGGGTGAGATAGAAGGGAGAGAGGGGTACATTGGCCTCGGGCCCGAGTGGCTGCAGGCACGCAAGTGGGAAGTTCCGGAGAAGGTTCGGACTAGTTCCAGGGTTTCCCAAGCATTGGTGCACTTCGGGTGCGCTACGACCGGAAGTTCCGGGCATGCCGGAAGTTCCAGGGACCGGAGGTTCTGGGCGATGTTGGGGTAGGTTCCGGGGGCCGGAGGTTCTGGGCCTTCCAGAAGTTGTCCTTCCTTCCTCTTTCTTCCCTTCCAAGCTTCCCTCACGGATGGTGTAGTCGTACGCAGGTGCTGGCACTTCTCTTCGTCATCCGTGAAGCTACAACAATACCTATGCATGCACGCGAGAGGAGTGTCAAGTAGTATACCATCCTCGAAGGGAGAAGCTCACACGTGTAAAGGAGGAGATTCACCTTTGTATGTATGAAGTAGAAGTGGCACATGTCACTTGGCAAAGGGATTCTTGCCATGGTGGTGTTCGTGGGATGCTCCGTGTCACCCCCTCTCCCTTGGGAAAGATCCGTCCTCACATCAAAATCCAAATCACCAAGGGAATGAGATGGCGTCACCGTGTGGAAGTGGACAATCACCAAGCACTCATTATCATCAAGCTCTAAATGGACACTCTCCAATGTCTCACCGTCTTGTAATTCCCGCGAAAGGAGCAAATACGATAAACACTTGGAAAAACAAGTGTGGTTAGATTAGAGAAAAACCAAGCATTCAAGTGGTGAATGACCAAACAAGTGTTGTCATCATGCATATTATATGGTGTGACAAAGGATTGTGGCATGTCATGTAAGAATATAAATTGAGCACGGTCTGAGGCATCTTGGAAACAGGTATGCAAGGGTGAGGTAGGGATGTGCTACCTCTTGAGCTTGCGTTGGTTTTTTCCCTTGAAGAGGAAAGGGTGATGCAGCACAGTAGCAGTAAGTATTTCCCTCAGTTTGAGAACCAAGGTATCAATCCAGTAGGAATATCAAGATGAAGCACCGATGTACCTGCGCAAAAACAGCAAACTTGCACCCAACAATACAAAGGGGTTGTCAATCCCTTCACGATTGATTGCAAGGTGAGTTCTGAAGGCGGAAAGTGCAACAAAGTAAAAGTGTAGGGCTGAAAATATGATGTGAAGTAGACCCGGGGGCCATAGTGTTCACTAGAGGCTTCTCTCAAAATAGCAAATATTACGGTGGGTGAACGAATTACTGTCGAGCAATTGATAGAACCGCGCAAAGTCATGACGATATCTAAGGCAATGATCATACATATAGGCATCACGTCCGAGACAAGTAGACCGATACTTTCTGCATCTACTACTATTACTCCACACATCGACCGCTATCCAGCATACATGTAGTGTATTGAGTTCATGACAAACAGAGTAACGCCTTAAGAAAGATGACATGATGTAGAGGGATAAATTCATGCAATAGATATAAACCCCCTCCTTTTACCCTTGATGGCAACAAGACGATGCGTGCCTCGCTACCCCTTCTATCACTAGGTGAGGTCACCGCACGGTATGAACCCAAAACCAAGCACTTCTCCCATTGCAAGAATCATAGATCAAGTTGGCCAAGCAAAACCCACAACTCGAAGAGAATTACAAGGATATGAAATCATGCACATAAGAGATCAGAAGAAACTCAAATAAGATTCATAGATAATTTGATCATAAATCCACAATTCATCGGATCTCGACAAACACACCGCAAACAACATTACATCGGATAGATCTCCATGAAGATCATGGAGAACTTTGTATTGAAGATCCAAGAGAGAGAAGAAGCCATCTAGCTACTAGCTATGGACCCGAAGGTCCATGGTGAACTACTCACGCATCATCGGAGAGGCAATGGTGTTGATGAAGAAGCCCTCCGTATCCGAATCCCCCTCCGGCAGGGCACCAGAACGTGCCCCAGATGGGATCTTGCGGAGACATAAGCTTGCGGCGGCAGAAAAGTATTTTCGTGGATCTCTCCCGTGGTTTTGGATTTTTCGGGGATTTATAAGCGGAAGAAGTAGGGCAGAGGAGCCAAAGGGGGCCCACAAGCCTGCTAGGCGCGGCCCCCTGGCCGCGCCGAGGGGGCTTGTGGCCTCCCTTGGTGCCCTCTGCCTTGGTTCTCACGCTCCCTGCGTATCTTATTTTCCGAAAAAAAATCTTTTCGGAGGTTTTATTCCGTTTGGACTCCGTTTAATATTCTCCACTGAAAAGGGTCAAAAACATGGAAAAAACAGGAACTGACACTTGACACTGAGTTAATAAGTTAGTCCCGAAAAAGATATAAAAGGCATACAAAACATCCAAAGTTTGACAAGATAATAGCATGGAACCATCAAAAATTATAGATACGTTGGAGACGTATCAGGATGCATATGTATGTGGCAATATAACAAGCATCTACCTCATGGTCATCGCAAGCATGCAGAAAGCAATCCACAAAAGGTCTATGGTATGCATAGGAATCATTCACAACACCAAGTAAGATGAAGTGTCTAAACACATAGTGCAATCCAAAGTGCAAGACAATCGAAGCATGATGTGCACATGGTGTGGTGAATATAGTGAGGCACTCAACACAATAGAAAGAGCAAGTGGTCATCATGTGTGAGGAACGCAAGTCAAGCATGTAGCTAGCAATATGGCATGGCAAAAGTGAAGAATGGACATTGTTGCAACCGAGTATATGATAAGATCAAATAATACACAAGTTGGATGCAACACACAAGGTATATATGTCACGAGGCATGGCAATGTGGTAATCATGAAGAAAAGCAATATCACCAACATGTGTGCAAGGAAGTGGTCCAAGATGGCCAATATATGTCATGGTACAAGCAACACAAGTAGGATGAGCCACAATATCCGTGCTCAAGAAGGATGTAACCTCAAAATTGTTACCTTGTGCGTCCATCCCAATGTCGATGCTCAAGCAAGTGCGATGAATAAACTCGTTGGTGTAGCACGGCTCGCATTCAAGAGCTCGAATTGTTAACTCATGTGATGTGGAAGTTGACACCTAGTTGAATCATTCTACACATACAAACAACAAAGGGAAGAGTGTATGTGCATGGTAGATGAACACATCATCCATCATGATGGTTCTCTTCTCTTGCACATAACCATTAGGAGCACAAGAACATGAATAATATGATGCAACAATGGCAGTATTCATGGTACTAGGCATATGGTGCAAGGAAGGAAGACAAGCATGCTTCACATGAAAGAAGTCAAAAGCTCCAACAATATGAGATAAAGCTATGGGGCAATCTCATTAGCAAGATTAATAGCATTGTTGCACTCAATGCACGGAAATAGCAAGAAAGAGGTAACATAAGGAGACATATGACAATATGTGAAATCTTTCATGTGCGAAGCAAGGCAATGGTTGTCATCAACCGTATGAAATGAGCAAGTATTAATCACTGGTGATGCCACATAAGCAAGCATAGTGGTCATGTCGTGCAAACTAGTAGTGTGAAGATGCAACATACTAGAGGAAATCATGGCAATCATGTCATGTGAGCAAATAATTGGCATAGAGAATGCACATGACGTATCCCAAGCACGAAAATAAGATATGATCAATATATCATCATAGGAATGGGGCACAAATCAAACATGTCAATAACAAGTAATATCTCCACCAAGGTTGCAAATACACATACAAATATGAGAATCAAGTGTCAGGTGCAATGCAAGGCATGGGTTACAAATGCATGGCAAGGGCGTAGAAATGAGCATATCATGCAAAGTGAACATGGCAATATAGGCATAAAATGTGTAATGGACAATAAGCCATAACCATGTGAGAGTCATGTAGAAGAAATGCGCATTCCTTGCGCGAGGGGAATGGTTGGAGACACATTTCGATAAATCCCAAACCATCGTTGCTCGCAAGAGCTCTCTTCATCAACTCATGTGATTGTGAGGTTGACGAGTGTTCATGAGTACCTACACAAAGCAAAGACAAAGGAAAAATTGTGTGCGCGTGGTATATGTACACATCATCCGTTAGGATGTGCATGTGGTTGTGTTCATGAGCACAAAATATCCAATGCTCAAATAAATGAAATGCATGATATAGAAACATGTCATCCATCATGAAAGGTTTGTTGTTATATATAGCATAACGGGGACTAGAATTATGTAGTGCATCACTTGAATTTAGAGCATTGTTATACTTGATATGTGGATGGTGCACACAACAATTGGTATCATGCAATGGATGGGATGGAACACAACCTCCCATAATGTATGAGTAAACTATGGGGGGCCCTCGTGTGCAATAGAGGAAGCACAATATGGATAATATGAAGAACATCCAAAACAATGCATTTCCAAAGCATGGAGGTCATGGCATGGCATATGTGAACAATTGCGCAAATGATGCAAAGGGAGCATGGCAATATTATCACAAGAAAAGCAAATGCCAATAACCATGGGATTGTCATCTATGCCATATTCACAAATTGGATTAATTTTAATGACATATGCGTAGTTACTACAATGAGATTGCAAAGATGCAATATGGTTGATCTCATGCATAGCATATGACAAGTTAAGCGGATAGTCAAACATGATGTGGCCAATAGAATTTTCACAAGGTATCCTATGCAACATGGAATCACAACTAATAGACTCCACATGAGAATCGTCAAACTCACCGTAAATGGGTAATTCATCACATGTGGAAGTCGCATAATCATGAAACATGGTAATAGGGGAATCATCATCATGCACGCAATGAATGTCCACTAGTGGGACAAGAGCATCACCTTCACCTATTTTACCTCTTTCATTCCACTCATGTGGTGTAGGTGAGGTGGCCAAGACCAAATCGTGGTCATCTTCATTGTGATGGAACCATGTGGGGCATGCATCATATTCCACCATGACCATCATCTTGTCCAAAGGGAGGACGAAGTCATCGAGGATCAACACGTTATCATATATGGGACCTAGCACCAAAGGAGACGACACAATAGAGGTAGAGGTTAAGTTGTTAGAAATCAAAATGGCCTCACATATCGTATCAACTACCTCACTCGCTCTATGTGGTGGTGGCTCACTCACTCCCTCTAGGTAGTTGCACTCAAAGTCACATATGGTGGAGTCACTCATCTCACTCAAGTGGTGGGGGTTGTGGCTCTCCTCACATGGGAAATGTTGCAACTCATCATATATGGGGCTAGTGGTGAAGTCACACTCACTCTCAATATGGTGGCAAAAGTCTCTCAACTCATCTCCAAATGTCGTCGTGGTCGAAGGGAAAATCCCATGCTCAACCATGTCATCACCGTTGCCGTGGATGAATGCCGAAGATGGCACATCATCAATCTCTCCTCCAAATATGGGAGCATCATCCTTGCTTGTCACCTTGTCGGTTGTCTCCAAAGCATGTTCCTTGAGTGACTCCGTAGTCGTGGTCACTGCGTCGTCTTCAAAAAGAGTCGTGGGAGACTCGGCATAGTCAATGCCACAAAGAGGGATGGTGGTTAAATCAGACTTGGGAGCTTCGTCTTGGAGCTCGTCGGGCTTGGACATCTAGGTGGTACCGTCCTCATGCTCATGGTCATGGAGCTTGGTCGTCGCGAAGTGTTCTCCTGGTCGAGTAACCTTGGACTTGAGTTCTAGTTCTTCCTTGAGAGCACCAAAGTAGAGGTCATCGAGAGACTTGTAGGTGTTGGTGAAGATAGTCATGGCGATGTCGTTATTCAATCCCATCGTGAAGTGGAACTTCATCCAAATGGGGTCGGAATCTCCGGCTCGTCGCAAGGCTTTCTTCATCTCCATGTAGTACTCACTGAGGGACTTGGATACTTGTATAGTGTTCTCTAATTGGCGTTGAAGATGATCCATGTATGTAGAGGATACAAACTCTTGCCTCATGACTTTCTTCATCTTGGACCAACTCATCTTGAAGCTCTCCGAAGGTGTGTGAAGCCACCATGTCGACGCGTAGTCATGGAAGTTTCTTGTGGCGCACTACACTTGATCTTCAGAGGGGACTTTAAGTAGCTTGAGGTAGGTGTCCATCTTGCGCTCCCACTCGACTTACTCTTTGGGGTCTTGAGTCCCATAGAATGGAATCTCAAAGTCGATAATGAAGTCGTAGTACCTCGTGGAAGTCGCGGACATGAGCTTGGGGGGCTTCTCTTGATGTGCTTGTCGGCAAAGATGTCGTATATCCAAAGGCGAAGATGGCTTGAAGTCGCTTGGCGAAGATGCCAAGGTAGGTGGTGAAGTCATCGAGCGGTGGTTGGTGTTGAGATCATGACCTTCACTCTTGTTCGTCGTCGGGCGCCATGATGTTGGCATTGTTATTTCTTCATGTTGGTGATGGTGTCGATGCTGGTTTGATCTCGCTGGAGATGGTAGCTCGAAAGCATGTGCACTTGAGCGTTTTCTTGAAGATGATGAAGAGCTCATGCGGTTGTTGATGAGGGCTTTGAGCTCTTCCAAATGAGCATCCGTCTTGGCATCGATGGTTTTTGTTCATGGCATCGAACTCGTCGTTGTGGTTGTAGACCGAAGTAGGTGTGCTTTTCCTAGCCATCACAAGACTCGAGAAAATATTAGTGGGAAATGTCCTAAACAATACCAATACCGTTTTCCAAAGTTGAGGATGTATCTCGTTTCACTCAGTGTGAAAGGATAGAATAGTGGAATTGGTAGCGGACTTGTTCACTTACACCTACAAAGTAAAGCTTATCGAGTGGCTTGGTTAGGACAAGTGGCACAAAATTCAAGCAAAATGTTAGTCAAGATATTGAAAATGTTGAGGAAGATTCACAAAATTGCAATGCAAAGCAAATTGATCAATAGCTAAGGGGCACTAGGAACACACACACGGATAAATAAATGGGATCTGCGCAACCAAGGAATGAGCACAAAATATGTGAGACCCGAGAAAAGCTCTTGTTGCACGGATACTCGAGAGACAATAGCTTGATTGCTCAAATGAGCTAGATACGTGCTTGTGCACCAACCTATGAGAGTAAACGTGCCGTCTTCAATCTCAAGTATGCTATGTGGGTATGATCCAAGATGATCAAGTATGATATGATATGCTACCAATATGATATGCAATTTGGCTATGCTTTTCCTATTGCTTATAAGCTCTTTTGTATCTCCTCTTTTGCTTAAAAGGCTTTTTTTTAATTTTTTTTTGATAGGCAGTGCTTGATGTTTGAACCAATATATATGAGACAAGTATGATTGATATGCACGGGAGAGACTTATGTCACAATTTAGATAACAAGATATTTGCATGCTGAAACTAGCTATGCGGCATAAGATGAACACTACGGTGCACAAGTAGCATGACCCAGCAATTGTCAACTCGCTAGTCTTGATAGGTAAGGTACGCAATAGGCCCGGAGCGATCAAAGCAATGGCAAGGAAATAGACAATGATGTCATCGAGGTTACCGTCCTTGCTTATGGTTGTGGTGCCAAAAGGCGAAGTGGCTGATGTCGATGTCGAGGCAGTGGCGATGATGAGTAGCAGCATTGCCGATGTAGAACTATCCCTAATTAGCCGAAACACCCTAGGAAACGGGAACCGCAACTCAAAATCTCAAGCAAAACTCCATAAAGATAGTCAAGTGCACTCAACTCACTAGAAATTCGTTCCACATAAGTGGGTCTCTTAAAGAGATTAGCTAGTGGATGAGGATCCATATCAATAGATTTTCAGCAAGCGAAGATGCAAGCATATTGAAGGCACATAACACACAAGCAACGGAAAGGCAAACGAGAGAAAAGGGCGAACGAAAAAGGCAAACGAAAAAGGCAAAGGAGAAAGGCAAATGAAAACGGCAAATGTGAAGTGGGGGAGAGGAAACGAGAGGCAACTAGCAAAAAAAAGTAAATGCAAGAGATGAGTTTGTGAGACCTACTTGGATAGATCTCTCCTTCCCCGGCAGCGGCGCCAGAAATACTTCTGCTACTGCAACAAAAGACCTTCCAACGGCGCCAGAAATAGGTGTGTCGACGGCACCAGGAATCCTTCTGCTACGGCTACGCCTTAAGGGACTTCCTAGGCAAATATGCAAAGGATTTCCCCCGTGGCCTTGGAGCCTTGCGTTGGTGTTCCCTCGAAGCGGAAAGGGTGATGTAGCGCAGCGGTGGTAAGTATTTCCCTCAGTTTTGAGAACCAAGGTATCGATCCAGTGAAGGAGTATCACAAGTGCCTGCACAAACACAAAAAGCTTGCTCCCAACGCTATGAAGGGGTTGTCAATCCCTTATAGATTGTTCGCCAAGTGAGAACTGAAAGCAACAAAGTAACAAAGCAAAGTAAAAGCAAAAGTGGAAACGATAGGTGTGAATAGACCCGGGGGCCGTAGCGTTTACTAGTGGCTTCTCTCATGAAAGCAAGTAGACGGTGGGTGAACAAATTACTGTCGAGCAATTGATAGAACCGCGCAAAGTCGTGACGTCATCTATGGCAATGATTATATCTATAGGCATCACGTCCAAAACAAGTAGACCAATACTTTCTGCATCTACTACTATTACTCCACACGTCGACCGCTATCCAGCATGCATCTAGTGTATTAAGTCCAAAAGAACAGAGTAACGCCTTAAGCAAGATGACATGGTGTAGATGGACAATCTCATATCTACGACAGAGCCCACCTTGTTACTCTTGATGGCAACTACACGATGTGTGCCTTGCTGCCCGTACTGTCACTGGGAAAGGTCACCACACGGTAAGGACCCAAAACCAAGCACTTCTCCCATTGCAAGAATCATAGATCTAGTTGGCCAAACAAAACCCAAGACTCGGAGAGACTTACAAGGATATCAAATCATGCATATAAGAAATCAGCAAAGACTCAAATATATATCATAGATAATCTAATCACAAATCCACAATTCATCGGATCTCGACAAACACACCGCCAAAGAAGATTACATCGGATAGATCTCCATGAAGATCATGGAGAACTTTGTATTGAAGATCCAAGAGAGAGAAGAAGCCATCTAGTTACTAACTACGGACCCGTAGGTCTGAAGTGAACTACTCACGAGTCATTGGAGGGGCGATGATGATGATGAAGAAGCCCTCCAACTCCAAAGTCCCCTCCGGCAGGGCACCGGGAAGGGTCTCCAGATGAGATCTCGCGGAAACGGAAGCTTGCGACGGCGGAAAAGTATTTTCATGGATCCATTGATTTTTTCTGTATTTTAGGGAATATATAGACGAACGATCTAGGTCAAGGGGGCGCCAGGGAGGCCACAAGCGTGCCCACCGCCGCCCCCTGGTGGCGGAGAGGGGGCTTGTGGGCTCCCTGTAGCCCTTATGGCTTGGCCCACAAGCCCCCTGATCTTCTTCTGTTCGGGAAAAAATCATTCCGGGGATTTTATTTCATTTGGACTCCATTCCAAAATCAGATCTGAAAAGAGCCAAAAACACCGAAAAAACAGGAACTGGCACTTGGCACTGAATTAATAAGTTAGTCCCAAAAAGATATAAAAGGTACATAAAACACCCAAAGATGACAAGATAACAACATGAAACCATCAAAAATTATAGATACGTTTGAGACGTATCAAGGCTTAGATGGGTGAATGAGTTAATGTATGCGGACAAACAAGAATGGGACACCAACCTCATTAAATAAATCTTTCATAATTGGTGAGAGCTGATGAAACGACACATGACCCTGCCTCCTCGGGGCCATGAAAAGGCGGCGGACGCAGCCATTAATGGCAGCTCTGCCTCTCCCCTCCCCCGATCACACCCACTCATTCATACAACCGCAGTTTCACTCTGCCCCGAGACTACGCAAACACCGCGCTGCGCACCCGCTGACCCTCTCGCGCTGCTGCTCGCTTCCAACAGTGAGGGACGAGATGTCGTGGAGGAGATCCCGTGCACAGAGGGCGCGACCGGTGGAGTTGGTGGGGCCTCCGCTGATCCAGGAGCTGGAGGCTCCAGTTACGGTGACCCAGCTCCGGTGGTGGAGGCTCGGCCGCCGGAGGCGCGGGCGGAGATCCTCTGTGTGGTGCGCGAGCGCTTCCCCGACCATTCCAAGTGGACCGAAATTTGCATTCAGATCATTTGCGAGGTGACGTAATTGGAGAGCGCGCGTTTCATCAGCGACGAGGGTGGGATGGATCACGATATGCTATTCTGGGCCATCCAGGTGGCAGAATCGTCAGATCCCGTACAAGCTGCAAGGTGGGCGAGATACAAGATGGAGAATCCCTCAAGGCTCAACATGAGGCCGCATTTTGTGGTGGAAATTGCGTGCATCCCGCCGGAGCTTCTACCGTCGGGGACCGATTTCACTCCATTCCTTTGACCGGGTCGAACCTTGGCCTACGGCAGCAGCGGGTGGATCTGCCGCGTGGCCAGGGGACAGCAAGAGGAAGGTAATTCTGACCCCCAATCCCGATTCGGTTCTCAATGTGGGTGTTTATTTGGAGAGTGTGGTTGGTAGTTCTACTTCCGCAGATTTATGTGGGGTTATCCCCAGTGAGGTGCCCATGAGAGTGGATTCAATTTTTAGTGACGAGAGTTTGGGGATTTCCCCGTCTTCTTCGGCGAACGTTTTGGGTTGCCGAGAATTGGCTTGTGCGGGAAAGGTTGACATGGCATGTGGCCCGTCGATGCCTGCCCGAGGTCCACTGCCTACTCCTTCCCCGCTCGTCAGAGGAGAGGTGGTGCGGAGGAAGGCAGGTTTTTGGAATACATCTTCCTTTTTGGATGACGGAGAAGAAGAGGTGGTGACAGAGTTTTTTGGACAGCCGTGCGCTATCCCTTCTTCCCGTCCCTACCGCCACTATAAAAAGCGTGTGGTTGCGTGTGAGAACCCTAAATTTCTGTTTCCCAAATTGTTCTGGGTTAGGAATGATCTGGTCTTCGAAAAGAAATTTACGATCCAGGACTGCTTCCGTGTCTCCTCCACTAGGCCTTTTGACCCGATCCCCACCATTTCAAGCCTTGAGTAGAAGGAATAGCTCTTGGATCTAGATATTTTGTAGAAGTTCTGAGGGGTGAGATGGAGAACCGTGGCAATCCTGGACAGAAACAACAACGGCGCAACCCCCCATCAAGCGTCGGAATCCTGCGGGTGGGAAATATGGGGGTCCTGATCTTGTCCCAACTGTCCAAGTTGGGGGGCCAAAGGGCCCCTGGTGGGAAGGCTCCGGTGGTACACAAGCCTTCTCCTCCCCCACCGCCGGAGACTGCAGGTCCTGCTCCTGTGCTGGTTCCCACGGTACACGTGCTGGATCCAAAGTATAAGGATATGACTTGCTTCAATTGCAGCTGGTCTGGTCACTACGTTGGTAACTGTATTGAGCCAAAAAAGTGTTTTATCTATCCTGGATCTCACAATGTGAATAACTGCATGGCTGGGCTAAGCCTCACCCCGTAGCTACATACTTTGGCAGTGCTGCTGTTGGTCTAGGTTTTTATCATGTTGATATTCTTGTGGCTGTTGAGTCAGTGTGGTTGAACTATAAAAATTCTGCTATCCTTAAAGTTATCAATGGTGAGGTGTCTGCTGATGAACTTCTGATCCAACTCAATGGCATCTTTTGCAAGAATAAGGAATGGCCTTGGCAGATTAGGGAATTGGAAGACAAGAAATTCTTGCGGAGATTTCGTCCCTCAAAGAATGTGGAAAACTTGATTGAGTTTCCTACATTTAACCTGCCCATAGATGGTGTGTCTGCTAAGATATGTACTTGGGAAGGGATGTTTGCAGAGTTTGGGGAGCTTAAAGAAGCTTGGGTCCAGATAGATGGGATTCCTCCCAAATGGTGTGCTTGGAAAGTCTTTGCTCAGGTTGCATCTTGCTTTGGTATCCTTGTGGATGTGGACTGGAATGGAATTTTTAGAAGTTTCTATGAAACCATCAGAATTAAGGTGGCTTGCAGAGATCAAGCTAAGATCCCATTTGAGAGGCTGGTGGAGATGAAGAAGAAGTTGTACCTTATCTTCTTCTCAGTGGAGGGATATGAGCAAGTGGGTGAGGAATCAGATGGTGGTGATGATGGAGATGACCCTGACATGGATGAGGGTGGATTGAAAAAAGAGGATGGAGCTGGTCCTTCTGGATGGGATAAAATGGACAGTGATGGAGATGAGGAAGAGGCTATTGATGATCTGGATAAGGAAAAAATTTCTGATAAGGATAAGGCATCCCTTAGTGGCAGCAAAAGTTCCTAAAGGGCTGTGATTTCTGCAGTGGATTTCCATCCTACACTGATGACCGACCTGTTGGGGAACGTTGCATGGGAAACAAAATTTTTCATACGCACACGAAGACCTATCATGGTGATGTTCATCTACGAGAGGAGATTAGGTCCACATACCCTTGTAGATCGCTAAGCGGGAAGCGTTAAGAAACGTGATTGATATAGTGGTACAACTTCGTGATTCAAATCACTGTCGTCTGACAATCTGTCCCACGGTCCGTTCGGATCTAGCGCCGAACGGATGGCACCTCCATGTTCAGCACACGTACAACTCGATGGCGATCTCGGCCTTCTTGATCCAACAAGATATACGGAGAAGTAGATGAGTTCTCCGACAGCGTGACGGCGCACCGGTGTTGATGATGATCTATTCCTACGGGGCTCCGCCCGAGCTCCGCAGAAATCTAATCTAAAGGAAGAACTACGAGGTGTAGGTTTGAGTTGCACGTGGCAAAGTTGTTTCTCAAAAGCCCTAAACCTCTTGTATATATAGGAGGAGGGGAGAGGCAGCCTTGGCACACCAAGGAAACCCTCCTTTGGTCGGCCGAAGTGGGAGGGAGGAGTCCTTCTCCAATCCCACTTGGATTAGGACTCATTCCTTATTTTCCCACCTCTTTTGTTTTTTCCACTTTTTCCTCATGGTCTTTTCTTGGATGACTTTGTCAGCCCATTATACCTTATTGTACATCCAATAAACCCATGTGGACCCCTTGGGGCATGGTGGGCCCACCCAGTGGGCCCTTGGAACCCATTCATCACTCTCGGTACACTGTTGGTAATGCCCGAAAAGTTTCCAGAATCCAAACACCAACTTCCTATATATCAATCATCGTTTATGGACCATTCCGAAAACCCTCGTGACGTCCATGATCTCATCCGAGACTCCGAACAACCTTAGGTCACCAACACATATAACTCAAATATACTAAAACATCATCGAACCTGAAGTGTGCAGACCCTGCGGGTTCGAGAACTATGTAGACATGACCCGAGACACTTCTTGGTCAATATCCAATAGCGGGACCTGGATGCCCATATTGGATCCTACATATTCTACGAAGATCTTATCGGTTGAACCTCTGTGCCAAGGATTCATATAATCCCGTATATCATTCCCTTTGTCCTTCGATATGTTACTTGCCCGCGATTTGATCGTCGGTATCCCTATACCTATTTCAATCTCGTTACGGGAAGTCTCTTTACTCGTTCCGTAATACAAGATCCTGTGACTCACACTTGAGTCACATTGCTTGCAAGGCTTATATGTGATGTTGTATTACCGAGTGGGCCCCGAGATACCTCTTCGTCACACGGAGTGACAAATCACAGTCTTGATCCATGCTAACTCAACGGACACCCTCGGAGATACCTGTAGAGCACCTTTATAGTCACCCAGTAACGTTGTGTCGTTTGATACACACAAGGCATTCCTCCGGTGTCAGTGAGTTACATGATCTCATGGTCATAGGAATGAATACTTGACACGCAGAAAACAATAGCAACAAAATAACACGATCATATGCTACATTTATAATTTGGGTCTTGTCCATCACATAATTCTCCTAATGATGTGATCCCGTTATCAAGTGACAACACTTGTCTGTGGTCAGGAAACCTTGACCATCTTTGATCAACGAGCTAGTCAACTAGAGGCTTACTAGGGACAATGTTTTGTCTATGTATCCACACATGTATTTGTGTTTCCAATCAATACAATTATAGCATGGATAATAAACGATTATCATGAACAAAGAAATATAATAATAACTAATTTATTATTGCCTCTAGGGCATATTTCCAACAGCCTCCCACTTGCAGTAGAGTCAATAATCTAGTTCACATCACCATGTGATTTTAACGAATCCAACACCCATACAGTTCTGGGGTTTGATCACGTCTTGCTTGTGAGAGAGGTTTTAGTCAACGGTTCTGAACCTTTCAGATCCGTGTGTGCTTTACAAATCTTTATGTCATCTTATAGATGCTGCTACTACGTGCTATTCGGAAATACTCCAAATATCTACTCTACTATACGAATCCGTTTTACTATTCAGAGTTATTCATATTAGTGTCAAAGCTTGCATCGACGTAACCCTTTACGATGAACTCTTTAATCACCTCCATAATCGAGAAAAATTCCTTAGTCCACTAGTTTCTAATGATAACTTTGACCGCTGTTTTAGTGATTCAATCCTGGATCACCTTCTGTACCCCTTGACAGACTCATGGCAAGGCACACATCAGGTGCGGTACATAGCTTGGCATACTTTAGAGCCTATGGCTAAGGCATAGGGGATGACCTTCGTCCTTTCTCTTTCTTCTGTCGTGGTCGGGCTTTGAGTCTTACTCAAAATCACACCTTACAGCACAACCAAGAACTCCTTCTTTGCTGATCTATTCTGAACTCCTTCAAAAACTTGTCAAGGCATGCATTTCATTGAAAGTTCTATTAAGCGTTTTGATCTATCTCTATAGATCTTGATGCTCAATGTTCAAATAGCTCTATCCAGGTTTTCCTTTGAAAAACTCCTTTCAAACAACCCTTTATGCTTCACAGAAATTCGACGTTACTTCCGATCTACAATAATTCAACCACATATACTTATCAGAAATTCTATAGTGCTCCCACTCACTTCTTTGGAAATACAAGTTTCTCATAAACCTTGTACAAACCCAAAAGCTTTGATCATCTCATCAAAGCGTATATTCCAACTCCAAGATGCTTGCACCAGTCCATAGAAGGATCACTGGAGCTTGCATATTTGTTAGCATCCTTAGGATCGACAAAACCTTCTGGTTGTATCACATACAACCTTTCCTCAAGGAAACCGTCGAGGAAACAATGTTTTGACATCCTATGTGCAATATTTCATAAATAATGCAACAACTGCTAACATAATTCCAACAAACTTTTAGCATCACTATGAGTGAGAAAGTCTCATCATAGTCAACTCTTTGAACTTGTCGAAAACATCTTTGCGATAAGTCGAGCTTTTCTTAACGGTGACTTTTCACCATCATCGTCTGTCTTCCTTTTAAAGATCCATCTTTACTTAACAGTCCTATGACCATCAAGTAGTTCTTCCAAAGTCTACACTTTGTTTTCATATATGGATCCTCTCTCGGATTTCATGGCCTCCAGCCATTTGTCGGAATTCGGGCCCACCATCGCTTCTCCATAGCTCGTAGGCTCATTGTTGTTCAACAACATGACCTCCAAGACAAGGTTACCATACCACTCTGTAGTAGTGCACGACCTTATCGACCTACGAGGTTTGTAGTAACTTGATCCAAAGCTCAATGATCACCATCATCAGTTTCCACTTCAATTGGTGTAGGTGCCACAGGAACAACTTCCTGCACCCTACTACACACTGGTTGAAGTGATGGTTCACTAACCTCATCAAGTTCCACCACCCTCCCACTCAATTCTTCCGAGAGAAACTTTTCCTCGAGAAAGGACCCGTTTCTAGAAACAAACACTTTGCTTCCGGATCTGAGATAGGAGATGTACCCAACTATTTTGGATATCCTGTGAAGATGCATTTATCCGCTTTTGGTTCGAGCTTATCAGACTGAAACTTTTTCACATAAGCTTCATAGCCCCAAACTTTCAAGAAACGACAACTCATGTTTCTCCAAACCATATTTCATACTATATCATCTCAACAGAAATACGCGGTGCCCTATTTAAAGTGAATGCGGTTGTCTCTAATGCATAACCCATAAACGATAGTGGTAATTCGATAAGAGACATCATAGTATGCACCATATCAAATAGGGCGCGGCCATGCCGTTTGGACGCACCATCACACTATGGTGTTCCAGGTGGCATGAATTGCGAAACTATTTCCACATTGTCGTAACTGTGTACCAAAACTCGCAACTCAGATATTCATCTCTATGATCATATCGTAGACAGTTTATCCTCTTGTCACAATGATCTTCACTCTAAAATAGCTTTGAACTTTTCAATATTTCAGACTTGTGATTCATCAAGTAAATGCTCCTGTATCTTACTCAATTCGTGAGTGAAGTAAGAACATAATGATATCCAGTGCGTGCCTCAGCACTCATTGGACTGCACACATCAAAACGTATTATTTCCAACAAGTTACTTTCTTGTTCCATGTGGTATGATTTGCATGTCTCAAGTGATTCAAAATCAAGTGATTCCAAACGATCCATCTGCATGAGGTTTCTCCATGCATTTATACCAATAGGTATGGTTTGCATGTCTCAAACGTTTCAAAAATGAGTGAGTACAAAGATCCATCACTATGGATCTTCTTCATGCATTTTATACCCACATGACTCAAGCGGCAGTGCCACAAGTAAGTGGTACTTCATTACTACTTTGTATCTTTTTGGCACCAATATTACGAACATGTGTAACACTACGATCGAGATTCAATAAACCATTGAGGGTAATTATTCAAACAAATAGAATAACTATTATTCTCTTTAAATGAATAATTTTATTGCAATAAACACGATCTAATCATGTTCATGCTCAACGCAAACACCAAATAACAATTATTTAGGTTTAACACCAATCCCGATGGTAGAGGGAGCGTGCGATGTTTGATTACATCCACCTTGGATACACTTCCAACATGTATCGTCACCTCACCTTTAGCTAGTCTCCGTTTATTCCGTAGCTTTCATTTCGAGTTACTAATCACTTAGCAACCGAACCGGTATCCAATACCCTCGTGCTACTAGGAGTACTAGTAAAGTACACATGTATATCAAATATACTTATGTCGACTTTGCCAGCCTTCTCATCTACCAAGTATCTAGGGTAGCTCCGCCTCAATGATCGTTCCCCTCATAACAGAAGCACTTAGTCTCGGATTTGGGTTCAATCTTGGGTTTCTTCATTAGAGCAGTGATACGTCTCCGTCGTATCTACTTTTCCAAACTCTTTTGCCCTTGTTTTGGACTCTAATTTGCATGATTTAAATGGAACTAACCGGGACTAACGCTGTTTTCAACAGAATTGCCATGGTGTTGTTTTTGCGCAGAAATAAAAGTTCTGGGAATGACCTGGAAATTTACGAGGATTTTTTGTGGAATATATAAAAAATACTAGCGCAAGAATCAACCGGGGGAGTGGAGCGAGGAGCCCACAATCCCACCAGGCGCGGGCCCCCTGGCCACGCCTAGCAGGCTTGTGGGGCCCTTAGAGCTCCACCGCCTCCAACTCCAGCTCTATTTAGTCCCTTTCGTCTGGAAATAAATCAAGGAGAAGAGTTCATCGCGTTTTACGATATGGAGGCGCCGCCACCACCTGTTCTTCCTCTGGAGGGTAGATCTGGAGTCCGTTCTGGGCTCCGGAGAGGGGAGATCGTCGCCATCGTCATCACCAACCTTCCTTCATCTCCAGTTCCATGATGCTCTTCACCGTTCGTGAGTAATCTCATCGTAGGCTTGCTGGACGGTGACGGGTTGGATGATATCTATCATGTAATCGAGTTAGTTTTGATGGGGATTGATCCCTAGTATCCACTATGTTCTGAGATTGATGTTGCTACTACTTTGCCAAGCTTAATGCTTGTCACTAGGGCCCGATTGCCATGATTTCAGATCTGAACCTATTATGTTCTCATCAATATATGTGTGTTCTTGATTCTATCTTGCAAGTTGTAGTCACCTACTATGTGTAATGACCCGGCAACCTCGGAGTGACAATAGCCGGAACCACTCCCGGAGATGACCATAGTATGAGGAGTTCATGTATTCACTGAGTGCTAATGCTTTCTTCCGGTTCTCCATTAAAAGGAGAACCTTAATATCCCGTAGTTTCCATTAGGACCCCACTGCCACGGGAGGGATGGACAATAGATGTCATGCAAGTTGTTTTCCCTAAGCAAGTATGACTACATACGGAATGCATGCCTACATTACATTGATGAACTGGAGCTAGTTACATATCTCTCCGTGTTATAACTGTTGCATGATGAATATCATTCAGCATAATTATCCATCACCGATCCAATGCCTACGAGTTTTTCCTACTGGTCCTTGCTATGTTACTTTGCTACTACTGCTGTCACTGCTGCTATTGTTACTGCTACTACTGTCACTGCTGCTATTGTTACCGCTACCGCTATCACTATTGCTACTGTTACCGTTGCTACTGTTGCTATCACACCACTTTGCTACTGATACTTTGCTGCAGATACTAAGTCTTTCAGGTGTGGTTGAATTGACAACTCAACTGCCAATACTCTAGAATATTCTTTTGCTTCCCCTTGTGTCGAATCAACAAATTTGGGTTGAATAATTTACCCTCGAAAACTGTTGCAATCCCCTATGCTTGTCGGTTATCAAGACTATTTTCTGGCGCCGTTGCCGGGGAGGCATAGCTCTATTCTCTGAGTCACTTGGGATTTACGTCTGCTGATCACTATGAGGAATCCGAGAGATCCAAAAACTAAAGTCTTGCCCTCAACTACGAGGACAGGTAAGGAACTGCCATCTAGCTCTGCACTTGATTCACCTTGAGTTATGAGTAAGTTTGCGACACCACCTCCTGCTAGAAATTTTGATGTGTCGCCTGTGCTTGATGATGCTACTTCTGCTATCCATGATGCTTATGATGATGCTTTGCTTGATACTACTTTTCCACTAGGTGCATTCCTTGATGCACAAATTGCAAGAGTTGCTACTAGATGTGATGATACTTCTGAAACTGCTGAGATTATTGAAGTAGAACCTGCTATTTCACCTGTTAGAACTAGCTCTCCTAGATATGAGTTGCCTGATATGCCTGAGGGTTATGTTATGGAGGGAGAGATAGCTGAGGACTTTCTTGCTTGTAAGGATAGCTATGATCTTGAGAAATTACTGCACAAGTGGAAAGAAAAATCTTTGAACGCTAGGATGAAATACGACCCGAAGTTTGCTACTTCACCTATCTTTGTGACCGATAAGGATTATGAATTCTCTGTCGACCCTGAGTTAATCACTCTGGTCGAATCTGATCCTTTTCAAGGTTATGAGTCTGAAACGGTTGTAGGACATCTTACCAAACTGCACGATATAGCCACCCTATTCACGAGTGAGGAAAAGATCCGCCACTACTATATCCTTAAGCTGTTTCCGTTCTCGCTAAAGGATGATGCTAAGACTTGGTTCACTTCTCTTGCTCCTGGTTGTGTGCGTAGCCCCCAAGATATGATCTACTACTTCTCTAAAAAATATTTTCCTGCCCATAAGAAGCAAGCTGCCTTGCAGGAAATATATAACTTTATGCAAGTTAAAGAAGAGAGTCTCCCACAAGCTTGGGGGAGGCTTGTCCAGCTACTGAATGCTTTGCCTGATCACCCTCTTGAGAAGAATGAAATACTTGATATCTTCTATAATGGACTAATCGATGCTTCTAAGGACCACCTAGATAGTTGTGCTGGTTGTGTTTTCAGGGAACGAACTGTGGAACAAGGTGAGATCCTATTGAATAATATCTTGTGCAATGAGAATGCTTGGACTATTCCCGAACCACCTCCGAAGCCAACTCCTAAGAAAAGAGGTATCCTATTCCTCAGTCCTCAAGATATGCAAGAAGCTAAGAAATGTATGAAAGAGAAAGGCATTAAATCTGAAGATGTCAAAAATCTACCACCTATCGAAGAGATCCATGGTCTTGATAACCCGATACAGGTAGTAGAGGTAAATTCTCTTCGTAGATTCAATGAGAGTGACATTCCTTTTGATAAACCTGCTAGCTTATGCCTGGATGAATTTGATAACTTTGTTGCCAAACAACAAAGTTTCAGTGATTATGTTAGCAGACAATTGGAACAGAATGCTCGTATGCTTAGTCATTTAAGTGCTTATGTGGACAGAAACGTCAATGATCTTAAGTTGTTGAGTAAACATGCCTCTATGGTTACTACTCAAGTATAACAAGTACTTAAGGCTCAAAATGACTTGCTCAATGATTTGAATGACAATTTTGTCAGAGTTGTCACTAGAGGCGGTAGAATGACCCAGGAACCTTTGTATCCTGAGGGTCATCCTAAGAGAATTGAACAAGATTCTCAAGGAGTTAGCATCGAGGCACCTAGTCATCCTAGAAAGAAAAAGAAAGATGATAGGAACTTGCATACTAGCAACCCTGCTGCTATTACACCCGAGAATCCAAACGATGTCTCTGTTTCTGATGCTGAAACACAATCTGGTGATGAACATGAGCCTAGTGATAATATCGATAGTGATGTTCATGTTGATGCTCAACCTAGCAATGATAAGGATGTGGAGATTGAACATGTTGATCTTGATAACCCACAACCTAAGAATAGGAGATACGATAAGAATGATCTCATTGCTAGGAAGCATGGTAAAGAAAGGGAACCATGGGTTCAGAAACCCATGCCCTTTCCTCCCAAACCATCCAAGAAAAAGGATGATGAGGATTTTGAGTGATTTGATGAAATGATTAGACTTTTCTTTCTGCAAATGCGTTTGAAAAATATGCTCAAAATGTCTCCCTATGCCAAGTACATGAAATATATTGTGACTAATAAGAGGAGGATACCTGAGGTTGAGATTTCCACCATGCTTGCCAATTACACCTTCAAGGGTGGAACTCCTAAGAAACTAGGTGATCCCGGAGTGCCCACTATACCTTGCTCCATTAAAGGCAACTACGTTAGAACTGCTTTATGCGACCTTGGAGCTGGTGTTAGTGTCATGCCTCTCTCTCTTTATCGTATGCTTGAACTGGATAAGTTGACACCCACTGAAATCTCTCTGCAAATGGCCGACAAATCAACTGCTTTCCCTATCGGCATTTGCGAGGATGTGCCTGTTGTGGCTGCTAACGTTACTATCTTAACAGAATTTGTTATTCTGGATATTCCGGAGGATGATGCCATGGCGATCATCCTTGGAAGACCCTTTTTAAACACTGCAGGGGCTGTTGTTGATTGCAACAAAGGCAATGTCACTTTCCATGTCAATAGTAATGAGCATACGGTGCACTTCCCGAAGAAACAATATCGAGTACATTGCACCAATGCTATTGAAAAAACTTCATCGATTCTTATTGGGAGCTTTGAATGCCCTATACCTACTGTTAAGATGAAGTATGATTTACTTGTTGGGGATATGCACATCCCTGTTGAGATTGATGAATCTAGAAGTCACAACCTTCTGTTCCCAACTTTTATCAGTAGGAGCCAGAGGAGCTCACACAGAAGTGGCACCCTCAGTACACTCCGGAGTACCCCGGAGACGGTTATTTCCCTCCATGGGAGTAGACCAAGTTAGGCCAAAAGCCTAAGTTTGGGGGAGTACGAGTTTCTCACCGACTTTATATTCATGCTTACGCTTTCACTTTGATAGTCGGTGTTCACACTTTGCCACTGTATCATCCATGCTAGTTTATTTCTTTTTCTCGCTTTCTTCTGGTGTGTTTGTCTAGTTTGAGAAAACCCAAAAATATTTCTCGTTCTTCTTTTGCTTGTTGGGAGCTTTCCCGTGTAAATAGTTTTCTTTTTCTTTGGGTGAAGGTAGAAGACGATGGTTACAATGTTTAGTGGCTCTCGCATGCATATCCGTTTACCTGTCAAAGAGCCATATTACTTTGTCTTCTACTTTGTGTTTGCTTGCAGATTCCAGCTTAGTCCAATGCACGCGCACTCTTATTATTGTTCACATCATTCGGCTGTGCAAGTGAAAGGCAATAATGACAATGTTTAATGAAGTGACTGAGCTTGGAAAAGCTGGTATGAACTCGATCTATTTTGTTTTTGTAAATATGACTAGCTCATCGTTCCCAATGCAGCTTTGTTGTGAGAGAAACATATTTGCAATGACAACTTAGAGATCATAGTTTCTGATGCCATGCTTAATTAGCTAGGAGCTTATAATGGTTTGTCTTGGATGCCAACATGAATTTTGAGATGATTATGGTGTAGTATGATAGGATGGTATCCTCCTTTGAATGATTCAAGTGGCTTGACTTTGCGCATGTTTACGCATGTAGTTGAAACAAATCAACATAGCCTCTATGATATTCATGTTCATCGTGATTTATGTCCTACTCATGCTTGCACTCAATGTTGGTTAATCTCAATGCATTTTGATGACTGTTGTCGCTCTCTAGTTGGTTGCTTCCCAGTCTTTTGCTAGCCTTCACTTGTACTAAGCGGGAATACTTCTTGTGCATCCACTTCCATAAACCCAAAGTTGTTCCATATGAGTCCACCATACCTACCTATATGCGGTATCTACATGCCGTTCCAAGTAAATTTTCATGTGCCACTCTCTAAACCTTCAAGAAATAATATATTTTGCATGCCCAAAACGCTCATGTGGTGACAAGGGGCGATGAGTATCTTCCATGCTAGGCGTGTTATCCTTGATATGTGTTTATTCACTATGACTCACGAGAAAGGGGCCGGTAATTGGAATTCCCAGTTCCATGCTCAAATCGAAAAGATAATTGCAAACAAAACTCCCCCTGGATTGTTGTTGGTATGGACGGCACCCGAGTATTCAGCTAGTCGTGGAGTGTGATTGATCGGTGGTGGGGGAGTCAAAACTTTACTTTTCTGTTTGGGAACCGCCTATAGTATGTGTAGCATGGAAGATGGTGAAAACTCTTGGTCATTGCGTTGACAATGAAGGCATGCCACCCTAAATTATTTATCTTTGTCTTCAAAACTTGAGCTCTGGCACCTCTGCAAATCAATACTTCCCTCTGCGAAGGGCCTATCTATTTATGTTTCTGTTGAGTCATCCTCTTCTTATAAAAGCACAAATTAGAGAGCACGTCTGTCATTCTTATGCTTTGCTTTTAATTGATATTGAGTATGACTGTGACTGGATCTCCTTTTCCATGAATTACAATGTTCAGTCAGACCTTGGTCTTTGAAGGTGCTCTGCATTTATGTTTTGCGGTCTCAGAAAGTGCTAGCGAGATACCATTTGTTCATACTCCTTCATGATTGTTTTGATTGACGTGTTGACATTTGAAACTTATTATTATTGCTTGCTAGTTGATTATGCCATTGATATGAGTTCCTCTTGAGACCTAAATGTCATTGCTTATGTGGTTAGCTTATGATTTTGCTGAAAATCTGAATGTGAGTTAGACATAATTACAGCAACAAGATCAAACAGAGTTCATAAAAGTTTTTCTTTTGTCTCTTTTAGTTTGTCAACTGAATTGCTTGAGGACAAGCAAGGCTTTAAGCTTGGGGGAGTTGATACGTCTCCGTCGTATCTCCTTTTCCAAACTCTGCCCTTGTTTTGGACTCTAATTTGCATGATTTGGATGGAACTAACCCGGACTAGCGCTGTTTTTAGCAGAATTGTCATGGTGTTGTTTTGCGCAGAAATAAAAGTTCTCGGAATGACCTGGAAATTTACGAGGATTTTTTGTGGAATATATAAAAAATACTAGCGCAAGAATCAACCGGAGGAGTGGAGCGAGGAGCTCACAAGCCCACCAGGCGCGCCCCCCTGGCCGCGCCTAGCAGGCTTGTGGGGCCCTCAGAGCTCCACCGCCTCCAACTCCAGCTCTATTTAGTCCCTTTCGTCCGGAAAAAAATCAAGGAGAAGAGTTCATCGCGTTTTACGATACGGAGGCGCTGCCACCACCTGTTCTTCCTGTGGAGGGCAGATCTGGAGTCTGTTCTGGGCTTCGGAGAGGGGAGATCATCGCCATCGTCATCACCAACCTTCCTTCATCGCCAATTCCATGATGTAATCTCATCGTTCGTGAGTAATATCATCATAGGCTTGCTGGACGGTGAAGGGTTGGATGAGATCTATCATGTAATCGAGTTAGTTTTGATGGGGATTGATGCCTAGTATCCACTATGTTCTGAGATTGATGTTGCTACTACTTTGCCATGCTTAATGCTTGTCACTAGGGCCCGAGTGCCATGATTTCAGATCTGAACCTATTATGTTCTCGTCAATATATGTGTGTTCTTGATCCTATCTTGCAAGTTGTAGTCACCTACTATGTGTTATGACCCGGCAAACCCAGAGTGACAATAGCCGGAACCACTCCCGGAGATGACCATAGTATGAGGAGTTCATGTATTCACTAAGTGCTAATGCTTTGTTCCAGTTCTCCATTAAAAGGAGAACCTTAATATCTCGTAGTTTCCATTAGGACCCCGCTGCCACGGGAGGGATGGACAATAGATGTCATGCAAGTTCTTTTCCCTAAGCAAGTATGACTATATACGGAATGCATGCCTACATTACACTGACGAACTGGAGCTAGTTACATATCTCTCCGTGTTATAACTGTTGCATGATGAATATCATCTGGCATAATTATCCATCACCGATCCAATGCCTACGAGTTTTTCCTACTGGTCCTTGCTACGTTACTTTGCTCCTACTGTTGTCACTTCTGCTATTGTTACTGCTACTTCGGTCACTGCTGCTATTGTTACCGCTATCGCTGTCACTATTGCTACTGTTACCGTTGCTAATGTTGCTATCACACCACTTTTCTACTGATACTTTGCTTCAGATACTAAGTCTTTCAGGTGTGGTTGAATTGACAACTCAACTGCTAATACTCAAGAATATTATTTTGCTTCCCCTTGTGTCGATTCAACAAATTTGGGTTGAATACTCTACCCTCGGAAACTGTTGCGATACCCTATGCTTGTGGGTTATCAAGACTATTTTCTGGCATCGTTGCCGGGGAGGCATAGCTCTATTCTCTGAGTCATTTGGGATTTACGTCTGCTGATCACTATGAGGAATCCAAGAGATCCAAAAACTAAAGTTTTGCCCTCAACTACGAGGACAGGTAAGGAACTGCCATCTAGCTCTGCACTTGATTCGCCTTCAGTTATGACTAAGTTTGCGACACCACCTCCTGTTAGAAATTTTGATGTGTCGCCTGTGCTTGATGATGCTACTTCTGCTATCCAGCAGCAACTGGTTTGTCGTTTCATGAAGTATCCCTTCTAGCCCTTGCCTTTCTTGAAACTAGTGGTTTTACTAACCATCAACAATTGATGCTCCTTCTTGATTTCTACTTTCGCAGTGTCAAACATTGTGAATCGCTCAAGGATCATCATATCTATCCTTGATATGTTATAGTTCATCACGAAGCTCTAGCAGCTTGGTGGCAGTGACTTTGGAGAACCATCACTATCTCATCTGGAAGATTAACTCCCACTTGATTCAAGCGATTGTTGTACTCAGACAATCTGAGGACATGCTGAACGATTGAGCTTTTCTCCTTTACTTTATAGACAAAGAATCTTGTCAGAGGTCTCATACCTCTCAACAAGGGCACGAGCATGAACTCTCAACTTCATCTCTTAGAACATCTCTTATGTTCCGTGACGTTCCAAAACGTCTTCGACGCCTTGCTTCTAAGCCATTAAGTATTAGGCACTGAACTATCACGTAGTCATAAAAAACGTGTATGTCAGATGTTCACAACATCCATACACGACGCTTGAGGTGCAGTACACCGAGTTGTGCATTAAGGACATAAGACTTCTACGCAGCAACGAGGACAATCCTCAATTTTACGGACTCAGACCGCAAAGTTGCTACTATCATCTTTCAACTAAATTTTCTCTAGGAACATATAAAAAGAGTAGAACTATAGCGCAAGCTACATCATAATTAGTTCATGATAATTAGTTCAATTAATTCGTAAAGACCTTTTGACTATGTTCATGATAATTAGTTCAATTAATCATATTACTTAAGAACTCCTACTCAAAAAGTACATCCCTCTAGTCATTTGAGTGGTGCATGATCCAAATCCACTAACTCAAGTCCGATAATCACGTGAGTTGAGTATAGCTTCACTGGTAAACATCTCTATTTATAATCATATCAACTATACGATTCATGCTCAACCTTTCGGTTTCTTATGTTCGTCTGCACATGCTAGGCTCATCAAGTTTAACCCGAGTGTTCCGCGTGTGCAACTGTTTTGCACCCGTTGTATGTGAACGTTGAGTCTATCACACCCGATCATCACGTGGTGTCTCGAAACGACGAACTGTCGCAACGGTGCTTAGTTGGGGAGAACACAATTTAATCTTGAAATTTTAGTGAGGGATCACCTTATAATGCTACCTCGTTCTAAGCAAGATAAGGTGCATAAAAGGATTAACATCACATGCAATTCATAAGTGACATGATATGGCCATGATCTTGTGCTTCTTGATCTCCATCACCAAAGCACCGACATGATCTTCTTGTCACCGGCGCCACACCATGATCTCCATCATCGTGCCGCCATCGAGGTTGTCATGCTGTCTTATGCTATTACTACTAAAGCTACAACCTAGCGATATAGTAAACGCATCTACAAACACAAACGTTAGTTTAAAGACAACCCTATGGCTCCTGTCGGTTGTCGTAGCATCGACGTGCAAGTCGATATTAACTATTACAACATGATCATCTCATACATCCAATATATCACATCATGTCTTTGGCCATATCACATCACAAGCATTCCCTGCAAAAACAAGTTAGATGTCCTCTAGTTTGTTGTTGCATGTTTTACGTGGCTGCTATGGGTATCTAGTATGATCGCATCTTACTTACGCAAACACCACTACAGTGATGTGAAAATTGCTATTTAACCTCTCTCCGAGGACCACCTCAGTCAAATCCAATTCAACTAAAGTTGAAGAAACACGCACCCGCGAGTCATCTTTATGCAACGAGTTGCATGTTAGTCGATGAAACCAGTCTCTCGTAAGCATACGAGTAATGTCGGTCTGGGCCGCTTAAATCCAACAATACCGCTGAATCGAGAAAAGACTAAGGAGGGCAGCAAATCGAAAATCAACGCCCACAAAAACTTTTGTGTTCTACTCGAGATAACATCTACACATGAACCTAGCTCTCATACCACTCTTGGGGAACGTTGCATGGGAAACAAAAAATTTCCTATGCACACGAAGACCTATCATGGTGATGTTCATCTACCAGAGGAGATTAGATCCACATAACCTTGTAGATCGCTAAGCGGGAAGCGTTAAGAAATGCGGTTGATGTAGTGGTACAGCTTCGCGATTCAAATCACCTTCATCCCATGATCCGTCCCGATCTAGCGCTGAACAGATGGCACCTCCGCGTTCAGCGCACGTACAACTCGATGACGATCTCGGCCTTCTTGATCCAACAAGATAGACGGAGAAGTAGATGAGTTCTCCGGCAGCGTGACGGCGCGCCGGTGTTGATGATGATCTATTCCTGCATGGCTCCGCCCAAGCTTCGCATAAATTTAATCTAGAGGAAGAACTACGAGGTATAGGTTTGAGTTGCACGTGGCAAAGTTGTTTCTAAAAAGCCCTAAGAGAGGCAGCCTTGGGCAGCCTTGGCGCACCAAGGAAACCCTCCTTGGGTCGGCCGAAGTGGGAGGGAGGAGCCCTTCTCCAATCCCACTTGGATTAGGACTCCTTCCTTATTTTCCCACCACTTTTGGTTTTGCCACTTTTTCCTCATGGGATTTCCTTGGATGACTTTGTCAGCCCATTATACCTTATTGTACATCCAATAAACCCACGTGGACCCCTTGGGGCGTGGTGGGCCAACCCAGTGGGCCCCCGGAACCCATTCGTCACTCCCGATACACTGCCGGTAATGCCTGAAAACTTTTCGGAATCCAAACACCAACTTCCTATATATCAACCTTTGTTTCTGGACCATTCCGGAAACCCTCGTGACGTCCGTGATCTCATCCGAGACTCCGAACAACCTTCAGTCACCAACACATATAACTCAAATATACTAAAACATCATCGAACCTTAAGTGTGCAGACCCTGCAGGTTCGAGAACTATGTAGACATGACCCGAGACACTTCTCGATCAATATCCAATAGCGGGACCTGGATGCCCATATTGGATCCTACATATTCTACGAAGATCTTATGGGTTGAACCTCTGTGCCAAGGATTCATATAATCCTATATATCATTCCCTTTGTCCTTCGGTATGTTACTTGCCCGAGATTCGATCGTCGGTATCCCTATACCTATTTCAATCTCGTTACCGGCAAGTCTCTTTTCTCGTCCGTAATACAAGATCCCGTGACTCACACTTGAGTCACATTGCTTGCAAGGCTTATATATGATGTTGTATTACCGAGTGGGCCCCGAGATACCTCTCCGTCACACGGAGTGACAAACCCCAGTCTTGATCCATGCTAACTCAACGGACACCCTCGGAGATACTTGTAGAGCACCTTTATAGTCACCCAGTAACGTTGTGATGTTTGATACACACAAGGCATTCCTCCGGTGTCAGTGAGTTGCATGATCTCATGGTCATAGGAATGAATACTTGACATGCAGAAAACAATAGCAACAAAATAACACGATCATATGCTACATTTATAATTTGGGTCTTGTCCATCACATGATTCTCCTAATGATGTGACCCCGTTATCAAGTGACAACACTTGTCTATGGTTAGGAAACCTTGACCATCTTTGATCAACGAGCTAGTCAACTAGAGGCTTACTAGGGACATTGTTTTGTCTATGTATCCACACATGTATTTGTGTTTCCAATCAATACAATTATAGCATGGATAATAAACGATTATCATGAACAAAGAAATATAATAATAAATAATTTATTATTGCCTCTAGGGAATATTTCCAACACAACCTCGCCCATGATGGATTCATTGAGGAGCTGATTTGTGCCACTCCAGAATCAAAAAAGAAGTTTCCTGAGAATGAAGAGAAAAGAGCTAAATTGAAGGATGTCACACCTCTTTCTCCTCATCTAGCTTATTGCTCTGAGTAGTTGGGGAAGTTTGAAAAGGTGGAATATGAGGAAGAGGAGGAAGATATGGTGGCTGAGTTGCAATGTTTGCCTGAGGATCTAGCTGTTGCATTGGGTCATGTTAAAAGGTCTCTGCTAGGGACCTTGGACAAAGCTGAATCTGAGAAAAGATGAAGAACATTGTAGGTGCTACGGCCTCCTCGGGTCCTGTTTTTGCTAGTAGACAAGTGACTAGGAATCATGTTAATGTCAAAATTTTGGAGAACACTACTGCTTACCTGCAAAAGAAGAACGTGGAGATCCCTCCTACTTTCAAAGGTAAATCTTTTGCTGTTATTGATCCTACTGAACTTGCTTCTCAAACTGCTAAGCTGCATCTTTGTGTTGGTAATTCTGAAAACAAAAGAAAGACATTATTGAAAACTTGATTATCTCTGAGAGGATTAAATGCCGCCAGTTTGCAGATGTTGGAAATATGCCTTAGAGGCAATAATAAAATGGTTATTATTATATTTCCTTGTTCATGATAGTTGTCTATTATTCATGCTATAATTGTATTAACCGGAAACCGTAATACATGTGCGAATACATAGACCACAACATGTCCCTAGCGGGCCTCTAGTTGACTATCTCATTGATCAATAGATGGTCATGGTTTCCTGATCATGGATATTGGATGTCATTGATAACGGGATCACACCATTAGGAGAATGATGTGATGGACAAGACCCAATCCTAAGCATAGCACAAGATCATATAGTTCGTCTGCTAGAGGTTTTATAAAGTCAAGTATCATTTCCTTAGACCATGAGATTGTGCAACCCCCAGATACCGTAGGAGTGCTTCGGGTGTATCAAACGTCACAACGTAACTGGGTGATTATAAAGGTGCACTACAGGTATCTCCGAAAGTATCTGTTGGGTTGGTACGGATCGAGACTGGGATTTGTCACTCCGTGTGACGGAAAGGAATCTGTGGGCCCACTTGGTAATACATCATCTTATTGAGCTCAATGTGACTAAGGAGTTAGTCACGGGATCATGTGTTACGGAACGAGTAAAGAGACTTGCCGGTAACGAGATTGAACAAGGTATGGGGATACCGATGATCGAATCTCGGGCAAGTTATATACCGATAGGCAAAGGGAATTGCATATGGGATTGATTGAATCCCGGACATCGTGGTTCATCCGATGAGATCATCGTGGAACATATGGGAGCCAACATGGATATCCAGATCCTGCTGTTGGTTATTGACCGGAGAGGTGTCTTGGTCATGTCTGCATGATTCCCAAACCAGCACGGTCTACACACTTAAGGTTTGATGACGCTAGAGTTGTAATGGGAATGATATGTGGTTACCACAAGTTGTTAGGAGTCCCGGATGAGTTCTCGGACATCACGAGGAGCTCTGGAATGGTCCGGAGGTAAAGATTTATATATAGGAAGTCGAGATTTCATCGCCGTAAAAGTTTTGGGGTTCATCGGTATTGTACCGGGACCACCGGAAGGGTTCTCGGGGTCCACCTGGAGGGGCCACCAGCCCCGGAGGGCCACAGGGGCCGAGCCAAGGTGGGAACCAGCCACCTAGGTGGGCTAGTTCGGCCGGCCAAGGCCTGATGGCCATATGGGTTGGGAACCCTAGGGCGAAAGGTGGCCCACCTCCCAACTTGGGAGGCAAGCCACCTCCACCTTGGCTGCCGCCACCTACTTGGCCCCCGCCCACCCTAGATTGATCTAGGGTGTGAACGGCCCCTCTCTCCCCTTCCTCTTATAAATACCCAAGGGGTTTTTCAGGGTTGCACACAAGAATTCCTCTCTCCCTCGGCGCAGCCCTGCCCAATCTCTTCCTCCTCCTCCGCAGCGCTTGGCGAAGCCGTGCCGGAGAACTACATAGCTCCACCGCCACCACGCCGTCATGCTGCCAGAGCTCTCCGTCAACTTCCCCTTTCCCCTTGCTGGTTCAAGGTAGAGGAGACGTCATCAGGCTGCACGTGTGTTGAACGCGGAGGCGCCGTTGTTCGGCGCTTTGGATCCTATCTACCGCGATCTGAATCGCTACGAGTACGAGTCCATCACCCGCGTTCATAGTAACTGTAAGTGCATCTAGTGCCCCTTAGTGATTTTGGTGGTTTGAAGACTTATAAGTTAAGTATCTAATGTGTTTGTGAGCGTACACAGGATCTATAAGTCACTGAGGAGTTTGAGATATTTGATGAATATCGACCCCTAAAAATATATATCTTCGGTTGAAGAAATTTGTCTGAAGCTGAAGAATTGAATCGCGAAGAATCTGCGATGAAATCGATATTCCTCATGAAGATATTGAAATTGAGGAATTCGGTGTGTCCTGAAGAAAATCATTATGAAGACTTTGAAGCATGAAGATTTACTCTTTCTGTTTTATTTTCTTCACACTTGAGTAATAGGAACACCGTACTGTTAAAGGGGGTCGAAGTTACACTTTGGAATGAATTTCCTCATGATGCTCAACCCAAGCCTAATCCTACCAAAAGCCTCAAGTGAGGAATACGAGTGACATGAGGACTCTCACAGTTGAGGGTTCCGACCGTTTCGATAGCCACGCCAAGTCATTGGTCTTATCCACACCAACGGTCATATTATTTAAGGGCATTAGTGTCAAATCATGTCCGGATGCTCCGAGGCTATAAATAGCCGCCCCCACAACCATTAGCTGGTTGGCTGCTCCATTAGGAACTGACACCTGTCATAAGAGCAACCCAATTCCTCAGAGTCTTTGAGAGTAATTCATCACTAAGGAAATACCCCATACACCGAAACCACAAACCTAGAACCAAGTGATTGAGCATCACTGAAGAAGTTGTTCCTGTGTGGGACTGAAGCCTTTTACCTTTGAGGATTGTGCATCCTCCAGATGGTTAGGCGTCATGGTCTAGAGCAATCCAGCAGTCAATTGTGGATCGTCGGGTGACCAAGTTTGTGAGGGTTTGGAAGTCTCCCCTGAAGACTTACCACGAGTGTTGGACGAGGACTGTGTGTTCTTAGCCCAAGGAGAACACGGTAGGGACTGTGTGTCCCGGGACTGTGTGTCCTTTGGTTTCAATACCAAGCCGCTCCAAATCAGATGTACGACTGTCACAGCAGTTGGAACTGGGTCATCAACTACTGTCTTCGCTGTGAAACGGGTTCTAATTCCTCAACTCCTTACTTTCCTCAGATTATGTGTTGATGACTTTCACTGCTACTGTTTGAAGAATTTACTGAAGACTTTCTCTGAAATTCCTCAACCCCAAATTCTTCACGCTAGTTAATCCCCATCTGTTTTCTGCGTGCCTGCTCACTGTGCAATCTGTTTTCACATTCCTCACTCTGAAAAACTGCTGTTGTGAAACTTTGCACTTCTGATCCTTTACTGCTTCCGCTGTAAGTTAGTCATTAGTGAGGAATTTTCTCAAAAGGAATTTCCTCAGTGATGAAATTCTAAAAATCTCCTATTCACCCCCCTCTAGTCGATATAGCGCACTTTCAATTGGTATCAGAGCAAGGTACTCCCTTGTTCTGTGTGATTTTGGTTTAACCACCTGGAGTTTTAGTTATGTCGACTGCAGGCATGTTTAAGGTGACTGCAACATGTCCTACCTTCGAAGGAAAGAACTTTCCCTTCTGGAAGAACAAGATGCAAATGCATCTACAAGCTATTGATTATGATCTCTGGTATATTGTGGAACATGGCGTCCCCATCATCTCTGCTAGTGTCTCTGCTGCTGATGTGAAGAAATTCAAGCAACTCGATTCTCAAGCGAAGAATATCATCTGTGGCCATCTGAGCCCAGGCCAGTTTGGAAGAGTGAGTGCTTTGGGCTCTGCAACACTGATGTGGGAGAGACTGTGCAAAGTAAATGAAGGAGTATCAACCCAGCGTGACTCTCGTGTTGATATTCTTCGCAATCTCTTCAATCGCTTCAAGAGGCATGACAATGAAAGCTGCCAAGACACCTTTGATCGCCTCACTGACATATCAAATGAACTGCAAGCACTGGGAGCTCGAGACATTACTGATCACGAAGTTGTGAAGAAACTACTGAGATCTTTCGATTCTTCATTTGATACTTTAGTTCTGATGATTCAAGAAAGACCAGACTACAAGATGCTTGACCCAGCTGATATACTCGAAAGACTCAATACTCATGAATTCCAGCTAGAAGAAAAGAAAGATCTATATGGACCAAGCTATTCCAGACCACGTGCACTGAAGCCTAGAGCAATTTCCTCATCTGAAGAAGAAGATTCGGATGATAGCATTGGTGACCCTGAAGAATTTGGACAGGAGCTTGCAATGCTCGTGAGGAAATTCCAGAGGTTTACATGACGTGGCCAGTTTGGTAAATCTTCAAGAAGAGACATGAGGAAATCAGGATCTTCATCTGAGGACTAGAAGAAAAGAACCTGCCACAAATGCAAGAAATCAGGTCATTACATTGCTGATTGTCCCCGTTGGGGAAAGGAATCAAAGAAGAAGAAATACAAGGATGACAGTTCTGATGACTCGAAGAAGAAGAAGAAATCTTGAAAATCCTCATCTTCAAAGCCCTCATCGCACAAGAAGACTAGTTTCAGAAAGGCTCGGGCACTTATTGGCAAGGAAATGGATTCCGAGGCAGAATCAGAGGAATGTGATGAAGAAGAGGGTTCTGATGAAGACTCAGAATCTGGACAGGCTAGTCTTGCACTGGCAACCACTTTCGTCAGCAAGTCAATCTTCAACCTTGAAGAAGATGATAACACCATCCACACTGATGACTATGCTGATGACTTCGCTCCAACCTATTGCTTCATGGCAAAAGGTTCAAAGGTACCAAATGATGCTTCCTCCTCTGATTCAAGTGACTGTGAACCTAATGATTATAAAAAACCCAGTTATAGTAAACTTGCTATCATTGCCACTAAACAACAATCTGCCCGGGAAAAGCTTCAGAAACTGCTAGATAGAAGTGATGATCTGTTGAATGATGAAATGAACCTTACCCAAATCCTCACTGAAGATGTGAAAAGTCTTCAGTCTAGATTTGATAATCTTCAAGATCGTTATGATACACTCCTCGCTGATCATGAGAAACTTTCCTATGAATTTATTCAAAGGAAGCTTGATCTAGAGAAGCTGAGGATGTCTCATGATGATCTTCGTATGGAAAATGATTCATTACTAGCTCAATAGATCAGCGCTGCTCAAGTTGAATTCATTCCTCCATGTCTTAAATGCATTGAACGCGAAACTGCTAATTCTTCACCAGAATCATCAAATGCTTCTATTGCTACAAATTCTTCAACTGCACCTGTAGTGTCTATTTCCTCACTTGAGGAAAACACAAACGTTACTGATGAAAATGCAGGGTTGAAGGAATTGTATGTGACAGGCATATACAAAAGTCTCAAAGGACATCAAACCCTTTGTGATGTGCTCAAAAAGCAGATCTTGAACAGGAACCCGAGGAAAGAAGGAATTGCCTTTGACAGGAAATTAAATGCTGATGGATCTTATTGGAAACCTGAGCAGTATCCCAAAACCTCATGGGTTGCTGCTACTGGGCCTCCTTTTGATCCATCCAATCTAACTGTTTTTTCATGTGAATTATCCTATTCCTCAGATGAGTCATTTGACTCCAACTATAAACTGTTCAAAAATCAGTCTGGTGAAGTATTTGCTCGATATGTTGGAACTAAGTGCAGGAATGGTCCTCCCTTGAGGAAAACCAGGGTTCCCAAAAGCTGTCTTGAAAATCTTCAGGTGAATGTCCTCATGACACCACCAATGAAGAATCTGAACCCCAGATCAAATTCCTCAGGAGGACCAAAGTCTTCAAGAGGATCAAAATCCTCTAGTGGTCAAAATTATGCTCGTACCCGTGGTAATGCCTCTAACATGCAGGGAAACTACAAGGAATATGAATATGAGCGTTACTCTTCAAATCATTATGTTCATAAATCCTCAAACCAGTTCTCTGCATATTCATATGAGTACTTTAACCCTCCTACTATTAAGAGAAGTGCATTAGCTTCAATGCCACCTTTCTCATATGGTGCTCGCATGATGATGAATGCTTTACCACCCCTTCAGATGTGGGTGGTGAAGAAATCGAACTAATCACTTCTGCAGGTCAGGTCTCCACATGAAAATCGTCATCTGAAGAATTTGTTGGAGACCTGAGGAAATGCTTGATAGGACGCAAGCTAATATTGATGAAATAGAAATATTTCACACGTCCTTATAATTCTGTTGTGATGAAATTCTTATCTGATGAAATTGATATCATATTCTTCAAATCTGAAGCATATGAGATGGTAAGTTGTACTAATTCATCTGCAGGATGATAAACCCAAGAATACTGAGTGGGTTCTTGATAGTGGCTGCACACATCACATGACTGGTGATAAAAGCTTGCTGATGAATATGCCACTAACTCCATCACCTCTGAAGCAAATCACATATGCTGACAAAGGTAAAAGCAAGGTATTGGGACTTGGCAAAGTGCCTATTTCCAAGGATAGGCATATGGACAAAGTGATGCTTGTTGAATCCCTTGGTTTTAACCTCATGTCAGTCTCGATGCTTTGTGATCTTGATATGATTGTTATCTTTGGTAGATATAGATGTGTAGTCATCATGGAATATGACAGATCCAAAGTCTTCGAAGGTGTAAGAAGAGGGGATTTGTACATTGTTGATTTCTCTACAGGTCCTCAACCAGCCACTTGCTTACTAGCAAAAACCTCAGAAGGATGGATGTGGCACCGAAGACTAGGTCATGTAGGCATGAGGAATTTGCACACGCTAGCGAAGAAGAAGCATGCCATCGGCATCGAATCAGTCAAATTCCTCAGGGATCATCTCTGCGGTGCATGTGAATCTGGAAAAATGACTAGATCCAAGCATCCCTCGAAGACTATCATGACCACTACACGTCCATTTGTATTGCTTAATATGGATCTATTTGGACCTACTCACTATGCCACACTAACCAATGCAACATCTTTATATGGCTTCGTCATAGTTGATGATTATTCCAGATATACATGGGTGCATATCATAGTATATAAAACTGAAGTGCAGGAAATCTTCAAACGATTTTCTTCAAGAG